>NC_090439.1:572291468-572926605 GCF_031143425.1 Pleurodeles waltl | reverse complement strand
GCTTGGTTCTCGGGAGTGATGGGCCACAGCCTCTGGAGTGGGTTTCTTTCCCACTGGTTCTGGAGGGGGCAATATGCCCTGCGCTTGGTCCTGGGGAGTGCAAGGCCACATTTCTGGAGTGGGTGTCTTCTCCACTGGTTCTGGAGGGTGTATCATGGCTTGTGCTTGGTGCTGGGGAGTGATGGGCCACAGTCTCTGGAGTGGGTGTCTTTCCCACTGGTTCTGTAGGGGGCAGCAAGGCCTATGCTTGGTCCTGGGGAGTGTAAGGCCACAGTATCTGAAGTGGGTGTCTTCTCCACTTGTACTGGAGGGGGGCAACATGTCATGTGGAGTGATGGGCCACAGTCTCTGGAGTGGGTGTCTTTCCCACTGGTTCTGGAGGGGGCAAGTGGGTGTCTTTCCCACTGGTTCTCGAGGGGGCAACATGCCCTGTGCTTGGTCCTGGGAAGTGATGGGCCACAGTCTCTGGAGGGGGTGTCTTCCCCACTGGTTATGGAGGGGGCAACAAGACCTGTGCTTGGTCCTGGGGAGTGCAAGGCCACAGTATCTGGTGTAGGTGTCTTCTCCAGTGGTTCTGGAGGGTACAACATGCCCTGTGCTTAGCCTTGGGGAGTGATGGGCCACTGTCTCTGGAGTGGGTGCCTTTTCCACTGTCTGTGAAGGGGGCAAGTGGGTGTCTTTCCCACTGGTTCTGGAGGGGGCAACCTGCCCTGTGCTTGGTCCTGAGAAGGGATGGGCCACAGTCTTTGAAGTGTGTGTCTTTCTCAATGGTTCTGAAGGTGGCAACATGCCCTGTGCTTGGTCCTGGGAGTGCAAGGCCACAGTATCTGGGGTGGGTGTCTTCCCCACTGGTTCTGGAGGGGGCACCATTCCCTGTGATTGGACCTGGGGAGTGCAAGGCCACAGACTCTGGAGTGGGTATCTTCCCCACTGGTTCTGGAGGGGGCATCATGCCTTGTGCTTGGTGCTGGGGAGTGATGTGCCAGAGTCTCTGGAGTGGGTGTCTTCCCCACTGGTTCTGAAGGGGGCAACATGCCCTGTGATTAGACCTGGGGAGTGCAAGGCCACAGTCCTTGGAGTGGGTGTTTTCCCCACTGGTTCTGGAGGGTCCAACATGCCCTCTGCTTGGTCCTGGGGAGTGATGGGCCACAGTCTCTAGAGTGGGTGTCTTTCCCACTAGTTCTGGAGGGGGCATGTGGGTGTCTTTCCCACTGGTTCTGGAGGGGACAACATGCCCTATGCTTGGTTCTGGGGAGAGATGGACCACAGTCTCAGGAGTAGGTGTCTTTCCCACGGGTTCCGTAGGGGGCAACATGCACTGTGCTTGGTCCTGGGGAGTGCAAGGCCACAGTCTCTGGAGTGGGTGTCTTCTCCACTGGTTCATGAGGGGGCATCATGCCCTGTGCTTGGTTCTGGGGAGTGATGGGCCACAGTCTCTGGAGTGGGTGTCTTTCCCCCTGATTCTGGAGGGGGCAACATGCCCTGCGCTTGATCCTGGGGAGTGCAAGGCCACAGTCTCTGGAGTGGGTGTCTTCTCCACTGGTTCATGAGGGGGCATCATGCCCTGTGCTTGGTTCGGGGGAGTGATGGGCCACAGTCTCTGGAGTGGGTGTCTTTCCCTCTGAATCTGGAGGGGGCAACATGCTCTGTGCTTGGTCCTGGGGAGTGATGGGCCACAGTCTCTGGAGTGGGAGTCTTTCCCACTGATTCTGGAGGGGGCAAGTGGGTGTCTTTCCCACTGGTTCTGAAGGGGGCAACATGTCCTGTGATTGGTCCTGGGAAGTGCAAGGCCACAGTATCTGGGTGGGTGTCTTCCCGACTGGTTGTGGAGGGGGCAACATGCCCTTTGCTTGGTCCTGTGGACTGCAAGGCCACAGTTTCTGGAGTGAGTGTCTTCCCCACTGGTTCTGGAGTGGGCAACATGCCCTGTGCTTGGTCCTGGGGAGTGATGGGAAACAGTCTCTAGAGTGGGTGTCTTTCCCACTAGTTCTGGAGGGGGCAAGTGGGTGTCTTTCCCACTGGTTCCGGAGGGGGCACCATGCCCTGTGCTTGGTCCTGGAAAGTGATGGTCCACAGTCTCTGGAGTGGGTGTCTTTCCCACTTGTTCTGGAGGGGGCAACATGCCCTGTGCTAGGTCCTGGGGAGTGCAAGGCCACAGTCTCTGGAGTGGGTGTCTTCTCCACTGGTTCTGGAGGGGGCATCATGCCCTGTGCTTGTTGCTGGGGAGTGATGGGCCACAGTCTCTGGAGTTGGTGTCTTTCCCACTGGTTCTGGAGGGTGCAACATGCCCTGTGCTTGGTCCTGGGGAGAGAAGGGCCACAGTCTCTAGAGTGGGAGTCTTTCCCATTGATTCTGGAGGGGGCAAGTGGGTGTCTTTCCCACTGGTTCTGGAGGGGGCAAAATGTCCTGTGCTTGATCCTGGGGAGTGCAAGGCCACAGTATCTGGGGTGGATGTCTTCCCCACTGGTTGTGGAGGGGGCAACATGCCCTTTGCTTGGTCCTGGGGACTGCAAGGCCACAGTTTCTGGAGTGAGTGTCTTCCCCACTGGGTCTGGATTGGGCAACATGCCCTGTGCTTGGTCCTGGGTAGTGATGGGCCACAGTCTCTAGAGTGGGTGTCTTTCCCACTGGTTCTGGAGGAGGCAAGTGGGTGTCTTTCCCACTGGTTCTGGAGGGGGCACCATGCCCTGTGCTTGGTCCTGGGAAGTGATGGGCCACAGTCTCTGGAGTGAGTGTCTTTTCCACTGGTTCTAGAGGGGGCAACATGCCCCGTGCCTGGTCCTGGGGAATACAAGGCCACAGTCTCTGGAGTGGGTGTCTTCTCCACTGGTTCTGGAGGGGGCATCATGCCCTGTGCTTGTTGCTGGGGAGTGATGGGCCACAGTCTCTGGAGTGGGTGTCTTTCCCACTGGTTCTGGAGGGAGCAACATGCCCTGCGCTTGGTCCTGGGGAGTACAAGGCCACAATCTCTGGGGAGGGTGTCTTCCCCACTGTCTCTGGAAGGGGCAACATGCCCTGTGCTTAGTCCTGGGGAGTGGTGGGCCACAGTCTCTAGAGTGGGTGTCTATCCCACTTATTCTGGAGGGAGCAACATGCCCTGCGCTTGGTCCTGGGGAGTACAAAGCCACAATCTCTGGGGAGGGTGTCTTCCCCACTGTCTCTGGAAGGGGCAACATGCCCTGTGCGTAGTCCTGGGGAGTGGTGGGCCACAGTCTCTAGAGTGGGTGTCTTTCCCACTAGTTCTGGAGAGGGCAAGTGGGTGTCTTTCCCACTTGTTCTGGAGGGGGCAACATGCCCTGTGATTGGTTCTGGGGAGTGATGGTCCACAGTCTCTGGAGTGGGTGTCTTTCCCACTGGTTCTGGAGGGGGCAACGTGCCCTGTGTTTGGTCCTTAGAAGTGCAAATACACAGTCTCTGGGGTGGGTGTCTTCTCCACTGGTTCTGGAGGGGGCATCATGCCTTGTGCTTGGTACTGGGGAGTGATGGACCACAGTCTCTGGAGTGGGTGTCTTTCCCACTGGTTCTGGAGGGGGCAACATGCCCTGAGCTTGGTCCTAGGGAGTGCAAGGCCACAGTATCTGGGGTGGGTGTCTTCCTCACTGATTCTGGATGGGGCAACATGCCCTGTGATTGGAACTGGGGAGTTCAAGGCCACAGTCTCTGGAGTGGGTGTCTTCCCCACTGGTTCTGGGGGGGGGGCAACATGCCCTGTGCTTTGTCCTGGGGAGTGATGGGCTACAGTCTCTAGAGTGAGCATCTTTCCCAATAGTTCTGGAGGGGGCAAGTGAGTGTCTTTCCCACTGATTATGGAGGGGGCAACATGCCCTGTGCTTGGTTCTGGGGAGTGATGGGCCACAGCCTCTGGAGTGGGTTTCTTTCCCACTGGTTCTGGAGGGGGCAATATGCCCTGCGCTTGGTCCTGGGGAGTGCAAGGCCACATTTCTGGAGTGGGTGTCTTCTCCACTGGTTCTGGAGGGTGTATCATGGCTTGTGCTTGGTGCTGGGGAGTGATGGGCCACAGTCTCTGGAGTGGGTGTCTTTCCCACTGGTTCTGTAGGGGGCAGCAAGGCCTATGCTTGGTCCTGGGGAGTGTAAGGCCACAGTATCTGAAGTGGGTGTCTTCTCCACTTGTACTGGAGGGGGGCAACATGTCATGTGGAGTGATGGGCCACAGTCTCTGGAGTGGGTGTCTTTCCCACTGGTTCTGGAGGGGGCAAGTGGGTGTCTTTCCCACTGGTTCTCGAGGGGGCAACATGCCCTGTGCTTGGTCCTGGGAAGTGATGGGCCACAGTCTCTGGAGGGGGTGTCTTCCCCACTGGTTATGGAGGGGGCAACAAGACCTGTGCTTGGTCCTGGGGAGTGCAAGGCCACAGTATCTGGTGTAGGTGTCTTCTCCAGTGGTTCTGGAGGGTACAACATGCCCTGTGCTTAGCCTTGGGGAGTGATGGGCCACTGTCTCTGGAGTGGGTGCCTTTTCCACTGTCTGTGAAGGGGGCAAGTGGGTGTCTTTCCCACTGGTTCTGGAGGGGGCAACCTGCCCTGTGCTTGGTCCTGAGAAGTGATGGGCCACAGTCTTTGAAGTGTGTGTCTTTCTCAATGGTTCTGAAGGGGGCAACATGCCCTGTGCTTGGTCCTGGGAGTGCAAGGCCACAGTATCTGGGGTGGGTGTCTTCCCCACTGGTTCTGGAGGGGGCACCATTCCCTGTGATTGGACCTGGGGAGTGCAAGGCCACAGACTCTGGAGTGGGTATCTTCCCCACTGGTTCTGGAGGGGGCATCATGCCTTGTGCTTGGTGCTGGGGAGTGATGTGCCAGAGTCTCTGGAGTGGGTGTCTTCCCCACTGGTTCTGAAGGGGGCAACATGCCCTGTGATTAGACCTGGGGAGTGCAAGGCCACAGTCCTTGGAGTGGGTGTTTTCCCCACTGGTTCTGGAGGGTCCAACATGCCCTCTGCTTGGTCCTGGGGAGTGATGGGCCACAGTCTCTAGAGTGGGTGTCTTTCCCACTAGTTCTGGAGGGGGCATGTGGGTGTCTTTCCCACTGGTTCTGGAGGGGACAACATGCCCTATGCTTGGTTCTGGGGAGAGATGGACCACAGTCTCAGGAGTAGGTGTCTTTCCCACGGGTTCCGTAGGGGGCAACATGCACTGTGCTTGGTCCTGGGGAGTGCAAGGCCACAGTCTCTGGAGTGGGTGTCTTCTCCACTGGTTCATGAGGGGGCATCATGCCCTGTGCTTGGTTCTGGGGAGTGATGGGCCACAGTCTCTGGAGTGGGTGTCTTTCCCCCTGATTCTGGAGGGGGCAACATGCCCTGCGCTTGATCCTGGGGAGTGCAAGGCCACAGTCTCTGGAGTGGGTGTCTTCTCCACTGGTTCATGAGGGGGCATCATGCCCTGTGCTTGGTTCGGGGGAGTGATGGGCCACAGTCTCTGGAGTGGGAGTCTTTCCCTCTGAATCTGGAGGGGGCAACATGCTCTGTGCTTGGTCCTGGGGAGTGATGGGCCACAGTCTCTGGAGTGGGAGTCTTTCCCACTGATTCTGGAGGGGGCAAGTGGGTGTCTTTCCCACTGGTTCTGAAGGGGGCAACATGTCCTGTGATTGGTCCTGGGAAGTGCAAGGCCACAGTATCTGGGTGGGTGTCTTCCCGACTGGTTGTGGAGGGGGCAACATGCCCTTTGCTTGGTCCTGTGGACTGCAAGGCCACAGTTTCTGGAGTGAGTGTCTTCCCCACTGGTTCTGGAGTGGGCAACATGCCCTGTGCTTGGTCCTGGGGAGTGATGGGAAACAGTCTCTAGAGTGGGTGTCTTTCCCACTAGTTCTGGAGGGGTCAAGTGGGTGTCTTTCCCACTGGTTCCGGAGGGGGCACCATGCCCTGTGCTTGGTCCTGGAAAGTGATGGTCCACAGTCTCTGGAGTGGGTGTCTTTCCCACTTGTTCTGGAGGGGGCAACATGCCCTGTGCTAGGTCCTGGGGAGTGCAAGGCCACAGTCTCTGGAGTGGGTGTCTTCTCCACTGGTTCTGGAGGGGGCATCATGCCCTGTGCTTGTTGCTGGGGAGTGATGGGCCACAGTCTCTGGAGTTGGTGTCTTTCCCACTGGTTCTGGAGGGTGCAACATGCCCTGTGCTTGGTCCTGGGGAGAGAAGGGCCACAGTCTCTAGAGTGGGAGTCTTTCCCATTGATTCTGGAGGGGGCAAGTGGGTGTCTTTCCTACTGGTTCTGGAGGGGGCAAAATGTCCTGTGCTTGATCCTGGGGAGTGCAAGGCCACAGTATCTGGGGTGGATGTCTTCCCCACTGGTTGTGGAGGGGGCAACATGCCCTTTGCTTGGTCCTGGGGACTGCAAGGCCACAGTTTCTGGAGTGAGTGTCTTCCCCACTGGGTCTGGATTGGGCAACATGCCCTGTGCTTGGTCCTGGGTAGTGATGGGCCACAGTCTCTAGAGTGGGTGTCTTTCCCACTGGTTCTGGAGGAGGCAAGTGGGTGTCTTTCCCACTGGTTCTGGAGGGGGCACCATGCCCTGTGCTTGGTCCTGGGAAGTGATGGGCCACAGTCTCTGGAGTGAGTGTCTTTTCCACTGGTTCTAGAGGGGGCAACATGCCCCGTGCCTGGTCCTGGGGAATACAAGGCCACAGTCTCTGGAGTGGGTGTCTTCTCCACTGGTTCTGGAGGGGGCATCATGCCCTGTGCTTGTTGCTGGGGAGTGATGGGCCACAGTCTCTGGAGTGGGTGTCTTTCCCACTGGTTCTGGAGGGAGCAACATGCCCTGCGCTTGGTCCTGGGGAGTACAAGGCCACAATCTCTGGGGAGGGTGTCTTCCCCACTGTCTCTGGAAGGGGCAACATGCCCTGTGCTTAGTCCTGGGGAGTGGTGGGCCACAGTCTCTAGAGTGGGTGTCTATCCCACTTATTCTGGAGGGAGCAACATGCCCTGCGCTTGGTCCTGGGGAGTACAAAGCCACAATCTCTGGGGAGGGTGTCTTCCCCACTGTCTCTGGAAGGGGCAACATGCCCTGTGCGTAGTCCTGGGGAGTGGTGGGCCACAGTCTCTAGAGTGGGTGTCTTTCCCACTAGTTCTGGAGAGGGCAAGTGGGTGTCTTTCCCACTTGTTCTGGAGGGGGCAACATGCCCTGTGATTGGTTCTGGGGAGTGATGGTCCACAGTCTCTGGAGTGGGTGTCTTTCCCACTGGTTCTGGAGGGGGCAACGTGCCCTGTGTTTGGTCCTTAGAAGTGCAAATACACAGTCTCTGGGGTGGGTGTCTTCTCCACTGGTTCTGGAGGGGGCATCATGCCTTGTGCTTGGTACTGGGGAGTGATGGACCACAGTCTCTGGAGTGGGTGTCTTTCCCACTGGTTCTGGAGGGAGCAACATGCCCTGCGCTTGGTCCTGGGGAGTGCAAGGCCACAATCTCTGGGGAGGGTCTCATACCCAATTGTTCTGGAGGGGGGCAACATGTCCTGTGCTTGGTGCTGGGGAGTGAATGGCCACAGTCTCTAGTGGGTGTCTTCCCCACTGGTTCTGGAGGGGGCATCTTGCCCTGTGCTTGGTCCTGGGGAGTGATGGACCACAGTCTCTGGAGTGGGTGTCTTTCCCACTGGTTCTGGAGGGGGAAACATGCCCTGTGCTTGGTCCTGGGGAGTGCAAGGCCACAGTCTCTGGAGTGGGTGTCTTCCCCACTGGTTATGGAGGGGGCAACATTCCCTGTGCCTGGTCCTGGGGAGTGCAAGGCCGCAGTCTCTGGAGAGGGTGTCTTCCCCACTGGTTCTGTAGGGGGCAACATGTCCTGTGCTTGGTCCTGGGGAGTGCAAGGCCATAGTCTCTGGAGTGGGTGTCTTTCCCACTGGTTCTGTAGGGGACAACATGCCCTCTGCTTCGTCCTGGGAAGTGCTGAGCCACAGTTTCTGGAGTGGGTGCCTTCCCCACTGGTTCTGGAGGGGGCAACAAGGCCTGTGCTTGGTCCTGGGGAGTGCAAGGCCACAGTATCTGGAGTGGGTGTCTTCCCCAGTGGTTCTGGAGGGTGCAGCATGCCCTGTGCTTTGTCCTGGGGAGTGATGGGCCACAGTCTCTGGAGTGGGTGTCTTTCCCACTGGTTCTGATTGGGGCAAGTGGGTGTCTTTCCCGCTGGTTCTGGAGGGGGCAACCTGCCCTGTGCTTGGTCCTGGGAAGTGATGGGCCACAGACTCTGGAGTGGGTGTCTTTCCCACTGGTTCTGGAGGGGGCAACATGCCCTGAGCTTGGTCCTAGGGAGTGCAAGGGCACAGTATCTGGGGTGGGTGTCTTCCCCACTGGTTCTGGATGGGGCAACATGCCCTGTGATTGGACCTGGAGAGTTCAAGGCCACAGTCTCTGGAGTGGGTGTGTTCCCCACTGGTTCTGGAGGGGGCAACATGCCCTGTGCTTAGTCCTGGGGAGTGATGGGCTACAGTCTCTAGAGTGGGCATCTTTCCCAATAGTTCTGGAGGTGGTAAGTGAGTGTCTTTCCCACTTGTTCTGGAGGGGGCAACATGCCCTGTGCTTGGTTCTGGGGAGTTGTAGGCCACAGTCTCTGGAGTGGGTTTCTTTCCCACTGGTTCTGGAGGGGGCAACATGCCCTGCGCTTGGTCCTGGGGAGTGCAAGGCCAGAGTCTCTGGAGTGGGTGTCTTCTCCACTGGTTCTGGAGGGGGCATCATGCCTTGTGCTTGGTGGTGGGGAGTGATGGGCCACAGTCTATGGAGTGGGTGTATTTCCCACTGGTTCTGGAGGGGGCAACATGCCCTGTGCTTGGTACTGGGGAGTTCAAGGCCACAATCTCTGGGGAGGGTGTCTTCCCCACTGGCTCTGGAAGGGGCAATATGCCCTTTGCTTAGTCCTGGGGAGTGATGGGCCACAGTCGCTGGAGTAGGTGTCTTTCCCTCTGGAGGGTGCAACAGGCCCTGTGCTTGGTCCTGGGGAGAGAAGGGCCACAGTCTCTGGAGTGGGTGTCTTTCCCACTGGAACTAGAGGGGGCAACATGCCCTGTGTTTGGTCCTGGGGAGTGCAAGGCCACAGTCTCTGGAGTGCGTATCTTCCCCACTAGTTCTGGAGGGGGCATCATGCCCTGTGCTTGGTGCTGGGGAGTGATGGGCCACAATCTCTGGAGTGGGTGTCTTTCCCACTGGTTCTGAAGGGTACAACATGCCCTGTGGTTGGTCCTGGGGAGAGAAGGGCCACAATCTCTGGAGCAGGTGTCTTTCCCACTGGTTCTGCGGGGGGGCATCATGCCCTGCGCTTGGTCCTGGGGAGTGATGGGCCACAGTCTCTGGAGTGGGTGTCTTTCCCACTAGTTCTGAAGGGGAAAGGTGGGTGTCTTTCCCACTGGTTCTGGAGGGGCAACATGCCCTGTGCTTGGTCCTGGGGAGTGCAAGGCCACAATCTCTGGGGAGGGTGTCTTCCCCACTGGCTCTGGAGGGGGAAACATGCCCTGTGCTTGGTCCTGGGAAGTGATGGGCCACAATCTCTGGAGTGGGTGTCTTCCCCACTGGTTCTGGAGGGGGCAACATGCCCTGTGCTTGGTCCTGGGGAGTGCAAGGCCACAGTATCTGGAGTGGGTGTCTTCCCCAGTGGTTCTGGAGGATGCAGCATGCCCTGTGCTTGGTCCTGGGGATTGATGGGCCACAGTCTCTGGAGTGGGTGTCTTTCCATCCAGTTCTGAAGGGGACAGGTGGGTGTCTTTCCAACTGGTTCTGGAGGGGCAACATGCCCTGTGCTTGGTCCTGCGGAGTACAAGTCCAAAGTATCTGGGGTGGGTGTCTTCCCCACTGGTTCTGGAGGGGGCAACATTCCCTGTGATTGGACCTGAGGAGTGCAAGGCCACAGTCTCTGGAGTGGGTGTCTTCCCCCCTGGTTCTGTAGGTGGCAGCATGCCCTGTGCTTGGTCGTGGGGAGTGATGGGCTACAGTCTCTATAGTGGGTATCTTTCCCACTAGATCAGAAGGGGGAAAGTGGGTGTCTTTCCCACTGGTTCTGGAGGGGGCAACATGCCCTGTGCTTGGTTCTAGGGAGTGATGGGCCACAGTCTCTGGAGTGGGTGTCTTTCCCACTGGTTCTGGAGGGGGCAACATGCCCCGTGCTTGGTACTGGGGAGTGATGGGCCACAATCTCTTGGGAGGGTGTCTTCCCCACTGGCTCTGGAGGGGGCAACAGGCCCTGTGCTTGGTCCTGGGGAGATAAGGGCCACAGTCTCTGGAGTGGGTGTCTTTCCCACTGGTTCTGGAGTGTGCAACAGGCCCTGTGCTTTGTTCTGGGGAGAGAAGGGACACAGTCTCTGGAGGGGGTGTCTTTCCCACTGGTTCTGCAGGGGGGCAACATGCCCTGTGCTTGGTCCTGGGGAGTGATGGGCCACAGTCTCTGGAGTGGGTGTCCTTCCTACTGGTTTTAGAGGGAGCAACATGCCCTGAGTTTGGTCCTGGGGAGTGCAAGGCTACAGTCTCTGGAGTGCGTGTCTTCCCCACTGGTTCTAGAGGGGGCAACAATGCCTGTACTTGGTCCTGTGGAGTGCAAGGCCACAATCTCTGGGGAGAGTGTCTTCTCCACTGGTTCTGGAGGGGTCATCATGCCCTTTGCTTGGTGCTGTGGAGTGATGGGCCACAGTCTCTAGAGTGGGTGTCTTTCTCACTGGTTCTGGAGGGTGCAACATGCCCTGCGCTTGGTCCTGGGGAGAGAAGGGCCACAGTCTCTGGAGTGGGTGTCTTTCCCACTGGTTCTAGAAGCGGCATTATGCCCTGTGTTTGGCCCTGGGGAGTGCAAGGTCACAGTCTCTGGAGTGGGTGTCTTCCCTACTGGTTCTGGAGGGGGGGAGCAAGGCCTGTGCTTGGTCCTGGGGAGTGCAAGGCCACAGTATCTGGAGTGGGTGTCTACCCCACTTGTTCTGGAGGGGGGCAACATGTCCTGTGCTTGGTCCTGGGGAGTTATGGGCCACAGTCTCTGGAGAGGGTGTCTTTCCCACTGGCTCTGAAGGGGCAAAATACCCTATGCTTCGTCCTGGGGAGTAATGGACCACAGTATCTGGAGTGGGTGTCTTTCCCACTGGTTATGGAGCGGGCAACATTCCCTGTGCTTGGTCCTGGGCAGTGTAAGGCACAGTCTCTAGAGTGAATGTCTTCCCCACTGGTTCTGGACGGGGCAACATGATCTGTGCTTGGTCCTGGGGAGTGATGGGCCACAGTCTCTGGAGTGGGTGTCTTTCCCATTGGTTCTGGAGGGGGCAACATGCCCTGTTCTTGGTCCTGAGGAGAGCAAGGCCACAGTCTCCGGAGTGGGTGTTTTCTCCAATGGTTCTGGAGGGGGCATCATGCACTGTGCTTGGTCCTGGGGAGTGATGGGCCACAGTCTCGGGAGTGGGTGTCTTTCCCACTGGTTCTGGGGGGGCAACATGCCCTGTGCTTGGTCCTGGTGAGTGCAAGGCCACATTCTCTGGAGAGGGTGTCTTCTCCAGTGGTTCTGGAGGGGTCATCATGCCCTGTGCTTGGTGCTGGGGAGTGATGGGCCACAGTGTCTGGAGTGGGTGTCTTTCCCTCTGGCTCTGGAGGGGGCAACATGCCCTGTGCTTGGTCCTGGAGAGTGCAAGGCCACAATCTCTGGGGAGGGAGTCTTCCTCACTCGCTCTGGAGGGGGCAACATGACCTGTGTTTAGTCCTGGGGAGTGATGGGCCAGAGGCTCTGGAGTGGGTGTCTTTCCCGCTGGTTCTGGAGGGTGCAACATGCCCTGTGCTTGGTCCTGGGGAGAGAAGGGCCACAGTCTCTGGAGTGGGTGTCTTCCCCACTGGTTCTGGAGGGGTGAGGAAGGCCTGTGCTTGGTCCTGGGGTGTGCAAGCCACAGTATCTGGAGTGGGTGTCTTCCCCAATTGTTCTGGAGGGGGGCTACTTGTCCAGTGGCCGGGTGCTGGGGAGTGATTGGCCACAGTCTCTGGAGTGGGTGTCTTTCCCACTGGTTCTGGAGGGGGCAAGTGGGTGTCTTTCCCACTGGTTCTGGAGGGGGCAACATGCCCTATGCTTCGTCCTGGGAAGTGGTGGGCCACATTCTCTGGAGTGGGTGTCTTCCCCACTGTTTCTGGAGGGGGCAACAAGGCCTGTGCTTGGTCCTGGGGAGTGCAAGGCCACAGTATCTGCAGTGGGTGTCTTCCCCAGTGGTTCTGTAGGGTGCAACATGCCCTGTGCTTGGTCCTGGGGAGTGATGGGCCACAGTTTCTGGATTGGGTGTCTTTCCCACTGGTTCTGGAGGGGGCAAGTGGGTGTCTCTCCCACTTGTTCTGGAGGGGGGAAACATGTCCTGTGCTTGGTGCTGGGGAGTGATGGGCCACAGTCCCTGGAGTGGGTGTCTTTCCCACTGGTTGTGAAGGGGGCAAGTGGGTGTCTTTCCCACTGGTTCTGGAGGGGGCAACATGCCCTGTGCTTGGTCCTGGGAAGTGATGGGCCACAGTCTCTGGAGGGGGTGTCTTCCCCACTGGTTCTGGAGGGGGCAACAAGGTCTGTGCTTGGTCCTGGGGAGTGTAAGTCCACAGTATGTGGAGTAGGTGTCTTCTCCAGTGCTTCTGAAGGGGAGAACATGCCCTGTGCTTGGCCTTGGGATGTAATGGGCCGCTGTCTCTGGAGTGGGTGCCTTTCCCACTGGCTGTGAAGGGGGCAAGTGGGTGTCTTATCCACTGGTTCTGGAGGGTGCAACATGCCCTGTGATTGGTCCTGGGGAGAGAAGGGCCACAGTATCTGGAGTAGGTGTCTTCTCCAGTGGTTCTGGAGGGTAGAACATGCCCTGTGCTTGGCCTTGGGATGTGA
Source organism: Pleurodeles waltl (assembly GCF_031143425.1). Lineage (NCBI taxonomy): Eukaryota > Metazoa > Chordata > Amphibia > Caudata > Salamandridae > Pleurodeles > Pleurodeles waltl. The sequence continues at coordinate 572,913,818 of NC_090439.1, read as the reverse complement.
TGGGCCGCTGTCTCTGGAGTGGGTGCCTTTCCCACTGGCTGTGAAGGGGGCAAGTGTGTGTCTTTCCCACTGGTTCTGGAGGGTGCAACATGCCCTGTGCTTGGTCCTGGGGAGTGAAGGGCCACAGTCTCTGGAGTGGGTGTCTTTTCCACTGGTTCTGCAGGGGGGCAACATGCCCTGTGGTTGGTGCTGGGGTGTGATGGGCCAAAGTCTCTGGAGTGGATGTCCTTCCCACGGGTTATGGAGGGGGCAACATGCCCTGTGCTTGGTCCTGGGGAGTGCAAGGACACAATCTCTGGGGAGGGTGTCTTCCACACTGGCTCTGAAGGGGGCAACATGCCCTTTGCTTAGTCCTGGGGAGTGATGGGCCACAGTCTTTGGAGTGGGTGTCTTTCCTACTGGTTCTGGAGGGTGCACCATGCCCTGTGCTTGCTCTTGGGGAGAGAAGGGCCACAGTCTCTTGAGTGGGTGTCTTTCCCACCGGTTTTGCAGGGGGGCAACATGCCCTGTGCTTGGTCGTCGGGAGTGAAGGGCCACAGTCTCTGGAGTGGGTGTCTTTCCTTTCCTACTGGTTTTAGAGGGGGCAACATGCCCTGTGTTTGGTCCTGGGGAGTGCAAGCCACAGTCTCTGGAGTGGGTGTCTTCCCCACTGGTTCTGGAGGGGGGCAACATGTCCTGTGCTTGGTGCTGGGGAGTGATGGGCCACAGTCTCTGGAGTGGGTGTCTTTCCCACTGGTTCTGGAGGGGGCAATTGGGTGTCTTTCCCACTGGTTCTGGAGGGGGCAACATGCCCTGTGCTTGCTCCTGGGAAGTGATAGGCCACAGTCTCTGGAGTGGGCGTTTTCTCCACTGGTTCTGGAGGGGACAACAATGCCTGTGCTTGGTCCTGGGGAGTGCAAGGCCTCAGTATCTGGAGTGGGTGTCTTCCCCAGTGGTTCTGGAGGGTGCAACATGCCCTGTGCTTGGTCCTGGGGAGTGATGGGCCATTGTCTCTGGACGGGTGTCTTTCCCACTGGTTCTAGAGGGAGCAGCATGCCCTGTGTTTGGTCCTGGGGAGTGCAAGGCCACAGTCTCTGGAGTGGATCCTGGGAAATGATGGGCCACAGTCTCTGGAGTGGATGTCTTACCCAGTGGTTCTGGAGGGTGCAACATGCCCTGTGCTTGGTCCTGGGGAGTGATGGGCCACAGTTTCTGGATTGGGTGTCTTTCCCACTGGTTCTGGAGGGGGCAAGTGGGTGTCTCTCCCACTTGTTCTGGAGGGGGGAAACATGTCCTGTGCTTGGTGCTGGGGAGTGATGGGCCACAGTCCCTGGAGTGGGTGTCTTTCCCACTGGTTGTGGAGGGGGCAAGTGGGTGTCTTTCCCACTGGTTCTGGAGGGGGCAACATGCCCTGTGCTTGGTCCTGGGAAGTGATGGGCCACAGTCTCTGGAGGGGGTGTCTTCCCCACTGGTTCTGGAGGGGGCAACAAGGTCTGTGCTTGGTCCTGGGGAGTGTAAGTCCACAGTACGTGGAGTAGGTGTCTTCTCCAGTGCTTCTGAAGGGGAGAACATGCCCTGTGCTTGGCCTTGGGATGTGATGGGCCGCTGTCTCTGGAGTGGGTGCCTTTCCCACTGGCTGTGAAGGGGGCAAGTGGGTGTCTTATCCACTGGTTCTGGAGGGTGCAACATGCCCTGTGCTTGGTCCTGGGGAGAGAAGGGCCACAGTATCTGGAGTAGGTATCTTCTCCAGTGGTTCTGGAGGGTAGAACATGCCCTGTGCTTGGCCTTGGGATGTGATGGGCCGCTGTCTCTGGAGTGGGTGCCTTTCCCACTGGCTGTGAAGGGGGCAAGTGTGTGTCTTGCCCACTGGTTCTGGAGGGTGCAACATGCCCTGTGCTTGGTCCTGGGGAGTGAAGGGCCACAGTCTCTGGAGTGGGTGTCTTTTCCACTGGTTCTGCAGGGGGGCAACATGCCCTGTGGTTGGTGCTGGGGTGTGATGGGCCAAAGTCTCTGGAGTGGATGTCCTTCCCACGGGTTATGGAGGGGGCAACATGCCCTGTGCTTGGTCCTGGGGAGTGCAAGGACACAATCTCTGGGGAGGGTGTCTTCCACACTGGCTCTGAAGGGGGCAACATGCCCTTTGCTTAGTCCTGGGGAGTGATGGGCCACAGTCTTTGGAGTGGGTGTCTTTCCTACTGGTTCTGGAGGGTGCACCATGCCCTGTGCTTGCTCTTGGGGAGAGAAGGGCCACAGTCTCTTGAGTGGGTGTCTTTCCCACCGGTTTTGCAGGGGGGCAACATGCCCTGTGCTTGGTCGTCGGGAGTGAAGGGCCACAGTCTCTGGAGTGGGTGTCTTTCCTTTCCTACTGGTTTTAGAGGGGGCAACATGCCCTGTGTTTGGTCCTGGGGAGTGCAAGCCACAGTCTCTGGAGTGGGTGTCTTCCCCACTGGTTCTGGAGGGGGGCAACATGTCCTGTGCTTGGTGCTGGGGAGTGATGGGCCACAGTCTCTGGAGTGGGTGTCTTTCCCACTGGTTCTGGAGGGGGCAATTGGGTGTCTTTCCCACTGGTTCTGGAGGGGGCAACATGCCCCGTGCTTGCTCCTGGGAAGTGATAGGCCACAGTCTCTGGAGTGGGCGTTTTCTCCACTGGTTCTGGAGGGGACAACAATGCCTGTGCTTGGTCATGGGGAGTGCAAGGCCTCAGTATCTGGAGTGGGTGTCTTCCCCAGTGGTTCTGGAGGGTGCAACATGCCCTGTGCTTGGTCCTGGGGAGTGATGGGCCATTGTCTCTGGACGGGTGTCTTTCCCACTGGTTCTAGAGGGAGCAGCATGCCCTGTGTTTGGTCCTGGGGAGTGCAAGGCCACAGTCTCTGGAGTGGATCCTGGGAAATGATGGGCCACAGTCTCTGGAGTGGATGTCTTACCCAGTGGTTCTGGAGGGGGCAACAAGGTCTGTGCTTGGTCCTGGGGAGTGTAAGTCCACAGTATGTGGAGTAGGTGTCTTCTCCAGTGCTTCTGAAGGGGAGAACATGCCCTGTGCTTGGCCTTGGGATGTGATGGGCCGCTGTCTCTGGAGTGGGTGCCTTTCCCACTGGCTGTGAAGGGGGCAAGTGGGTGTCTTATCCACTGGTTCTGGAGGGTGCAACATGCCCTGTGCTTGGTCCTGGGGAGAGAAGGGCCACAGTATCTGGAGTAGGTGTCTTCTCCAGTGGTTCTGGAGGGTAGAACATGCCCTGTGCTTGGCCTTGGGATGTGATGGGCCGCTGTCTCTGGAGTGGGTGCCTTTCCCACTGGCTGTGAAGGGGGCAAGTGTGTGTCTTTCCCACTGGTTCTGGAGGGTGCAACATGCCCTGTGCTTGGTCCTGGGGAGTGAAGGGCCACAGTCTCTGGAGTGGGTGTCTTTTCCACTGGTTCTGCAGGGGGGCAACATGCCCTGTGGTTGGTGCTGGGGTGTGATGGGCCAAAGTCTCTGGAGTGGATGTCCTTCCCACGGGTTATGGAGGGGGCAACATGCCCTGTGCTTGGTCCTGGGGAGTGCAAGGACACAATCTCTGGGGAGGGTGTCTTCCACACTGGCTCTGAAGGGGGCAACATGCCCTTTGCTTAGTCCTGGGGAGTGATGGGCCACAGTCTTTGGAGTGGGTGTCTTTCCTACTGGTTCTGGAGGGTGCACCATGCCCTGTGCTTGCTCTTGGGGAGAGAAGGGCCACAGTCTCTTGAGTGGGTGTCTTTCCCACCGGTTTTGCAGGGGGGCAACATGCCCTGTGCTTGGTCGTCGGGAGTGAAGGGCCACAGTCTCTGGAGTGGGTGTCTTTCCTTTCCTACTGGTTTTAGAGGGGGCAACATGCCCTGTGTTTGGTCCTGGGGAGTGCAAGCCACAGTCTCTGGAGTGGGTGTCTTCCCCACTGGTTCTGGAGGGGGGCAACATGTCCTGTGCTTGGTGCTGGGGAGTTTTGGGCCACAGTCTCTGGAGTGGGTGTCTTTCCCACTGGTTCTGGAGGGGGCAATTGGGTGTCTTTCCCACTGGTTCTGGAGGGGGCAACATGCTCTGTGCTTGCTCCTGGGAAGTGATAGGCCACAGTCTCTGGAGTGGGCGTCTTCTCCACTGGTTCTGGAGGGGACAACAATGCCTGTGCTTGGTCCTGGGGAGTGCAAGGCCTCAGTATCTGGAGTGGGTGTCTTCCCCAGTGGTTCTGGAGGGTGCAACATGCCCTGTGCTTGGTCCTGGGGAGTGATGGGCCATTGTCTCTGGACGGGTGTCTTTCCCACTGGTTCTAGAGGGGGCAGCATGCCCTGTGTTTGGTCCTGGGGAGTGCAAGGCCACAGTCTCTGGAGTGGATCCTGGGAAATGATGGGCCACAGTCTCTGGAGTGGATGTCTTACCCAGTGGTTCTGGAGGGGGAAACAAGGCCTGTGCTTGGTCCTGTGGAGTGCAAGGCCACAGTATCTGGGGTGGGTGTCTTCCCCACTGGTTCTGGATGGGGCAACATGCCCTGTGATTGGACCTGGGGAGTTCAAGGCCACAGTCTCTGGAGTAGGTGTCTTCCCCACTGGTTCTGGAGGGGGCAACATGCCCTGTGCTTGGTGCTGGGGAGTGATGGGCTACAGTCTCTAGAGTGGGCATCTTTCCCAATAGTTCTGGAGGGGGCAAGTGAGTGTCTTTCCCACTGGTTCTGGAGGGGGCAACATGCCCTGTGCTTGGTTCTGGGGAGTGATGGGCCACAGCCTCTGGAGTGGGTTTCTTTCCCACTGGTTCTGGAGGGGGCAACATGCCCTGCGCTTGGTCCTGGGGAGTGCAAGGCCACAGTTCTGGAGTGGGTGTCTTCTCCACTGGTTCTGGAGGGTGTATCATGCCTTGTGCTTGGTGCTGGGGAGTGATGGGCCACAGTCTCTGGAGTGGGTGTCTTTCCCACTGGTTCTGGAGGGGGCAGCAAGGCCTATGCTTGGTCCTGGGGAGTGCAAGGCCACAGTATCTGAAGTGGGTGTCTTCCCCACTTGTACTGGAGGGGGACAACATGTCATGTGGAGTGATGGGCCACAGTCTCTAGTGGGTGTCTTCCCCACTGGTTCTGGAGGGGGCAACATTCCCTGTGCTTGGTCCTGGGGAGTGCAAGGCCACAGTCTCTGGAGAGGGTGTCTTCCCCACTGGTTCTGTAGGGGGCAACATGTCCTGTGCTTGGTCCTGAGGAGTGCAAGGCCACATTCTCTGGGGTGGGTGTCTTTCCCACTGGTTCTGTAGGGGACAACATGCCCTCTGCTTGGTCCTGGGAAGTGATGGGCCACAGTCTCTGGAGTGGGTGTCTTCCCCACTGGTTCTGGAGGGGGCAACAAGGCCTGTGCTTGGTCCTGGGGAGTGCAAGTCCACAGTATCTGGAGTGGGTGTCTTCCCCAGTGGTTCTGGAGGGTGCAGCATGCCCTGTGCTTGGTTCTGGGGAGTGATGGGCCACAGCCTCTGGAGTGGGTTTCTTTCCCACTGGTTCTGGAGGGGGCAACATGCCCTGCGCTTGGTCCTGGGGAGTGCAAGGCCACAGTTCTGGAGTGGGTGTCTTCTCCACTGGTTCTGGAGGGGGCATCATGCCTTGTGCTTGGTGCTGGGGAGTGATGGGCCACAGTCTCTGGAGTGGGTGTCTTTCACACTGGTTCTGGAGGGGGCAGCAAGGCCTATGCTTGGTCCCGGGGAGTGCAAGGCCACAGCATCTGAAGTGGGTGTCTTCCCCACTTGTACTGGAGGGGGGCAACATGTCATGTATAGTGATGGGCCACAGTCTCTGGAGTGGGTGTCTTTCCCACTGGTTCTGGAGGGGGCAAGTGGGTGTCTTTCCCACTGGTTCTCGAGGGGGCAACATGCCCTGTGCTTGGTCCTGGGAAGTGATGGGCCACAGTCTCTGGAGGGGGTGTCTTCCCCACTGGTTCTGGAGGGTGCAACAAGGCCTGTGCTTGGTCCTGGGGAGTGCAAGGACACAGTATCTGGAGTAGGTGTCTTCTCTAGTGGTTCTGGAGGGTACAACGTGCCCTGTGATTAGCCTTGGGGAGTGATGGGCCACTGTTTCTGGAGTGGGTGCCTTTTCCACTGGCTGTGAAGGGGGCAAGTGGGTGTCTTTCCCACTGGTTCTGGAGGGGCAACCTGCCCTGTGCTTGGTCCTGGGAAGTGATGGGTCACAGTCTCTGAAGTGGGTGTCTTTCCCAATGGTTCTGAAGGGGGCAACATGCCCTGTGCTTGGTCCTGGGAGTGCAAGGCCACAGAATCTGGGGTGGGTGTCTTCCCCACTGGTTCTGGAGGGGGCACCATTCCCTGTGATTGGACCTGGGGAGTGCAAGGCCACAGACTCTGGAGTGGGTATCTTCCCCACTGGTTCTGGAGGGGGCATCATGCCTTGTGCTTCATGCTGGGGAGTGATGTGCCAGAGTCTCTGGAGTGGGTGCCTTTCCCACTGGCTGGGAAGGGGGCAAGTGGGTGTCTTTCCCACTGGTTCTGGAGGGGGCAACCTGCCCTGTGCTTGGTCCTGGGAAGTGATGGGCCACAGTCTGTGGAGTGAGCGTCTTTCCCACTGGTTCTGGACGGGGCAACATGCCCTGTGCTTGGTCCTGGGGAGTGCAAGGCCACAGTATCTGGGGTGGTTGTCTTCCCCACTGGTTCTGGAGGGGCACCATTCCCTGTGATTGGACCTGGGGAGTGCAAGGCGACAGACTCTGGAGTGGGTGTCTTCCCCACTGGTTCTGGAGGGGGCATCATGCCTTGTGCTTGGTGCTGGGGAATGATGTGCCACAGTCTCTGGGGTGGGTGTCTTTCCCACTGGTTCTGGAGGGAGCAACATGCCCTGCGCTTGGTCCTGGGGAGTACAAGGCTACAATCTCTGGGGAGGGTGTCTTCCCCACTATCTCTGGAAGGGGCAACATGCCCTGTGCTTAGTCCTGGGGAGTGGTGGGCCACAGTCTCTAGAGTGGGTGTCTTTCCCACTAGTTCTGGAGGGGGCAAGTGGGTGTCTTTCCCACTTGTTCTGGAGGGGGCAACATGCCCTGTGCTTGGTTCTGTGGAGTGATGGTCCACAGTCTCTGGAGTGGGTGTCTTTCCCACTGGTTCTGGAGGGGGCAACATGCCCTGTGTTTGGTCCTGAGAAGTGCAAATACACAGTCTCTGGGGTGGGTGTCTTCTCCACTGGTTCTGGAGGGGGCATCATGTCTTGTGCTTGGTACTGGGGAGTGATGGACCACAGTCTCTGGAGTGGGTATCTTTCCCACTGGTTCTGGAGGGACCAACATGCCCTGCGCTTGGTCCTGGGGAGTGCAAGGCCACAATCTCTGGGGAGGGTGTCTTCCCCACTGGCTCTGGAAGGGGCAACATGCCCTGTGCTTTGTCCTGGGGAGTGATGGGCCACTGTCTCTGTAGTGGGTGTCTTTCCCTCTGGCTCTGGAGGGTGCAACAGGCCCTGTGCTTGGTCCTGGGGAGAGAAGAACCACAGTCTCTGCAGTGGGTGTCTTTCCCACTGGTTCTAGAGGGGGCAACATGCCCTGTGTTTGGTCCTGGGGAGTGCAAGGCCCCAGTCTCTGGAGTGCGTGTCTTCCCCACTGGTTCTAGAGGGGCCAAAAAGGCCTGTGCTTGGTCCTGGGAGTGCAAGGCCACAGTATCTGGAGTGGGTGTCTTCCCCAATTGTTCTGGAGGGGGGCAACATGTCCTGTGCTTGGTGCTGGGGAGTGATGGGCCACAGTCTCCAGTGGGTGTCTTCCCCACTGGTTCTGGAGGGGGCATCTTGCCCTGTGCTTGGTCCTGGGGAGTGATGGACCACAGTCTCTGGAGTAGGTGTCTTTCTCACTGGTTCTGGAGGGGGCAACATGCCCTGTGCTTGGTTCTGGGGAGTGATGGGCCACAGCCTCTGGAGTGGGTTTCTTTCCCACTGGTTCTGGAGGGGGCAACATGCCCTGCGCTTGGTCCTGGGGAGTGCAAGGCCACATTCTCTGGAGTGGGTGTCTTCTCCACTGGTTCTGGAGGGGGCATCATGCCTTGTGCTTGGTGCTGGGGAGTGATGGGCCACAGTCTCTGGAGTGGGTGTCTTTCCCATGGGTTCTGGAGGGGGCAGAAAGGCCTATGCTTGGTCCTGGGGAGTGCAAGGCCACAGTATCTGAAGTGGGTGTCTTCCCCACTTGTACTGGAGGGGGGCAACATGTCATGTGGAGTGATGGGCCACAGTCTACGGAATGGGTGTCTTTCCCACTGGTTCTGGAGGGGGCAACATGCCCTGTGCTTGGTCCTGGGAAGTGATGGGCCACAGTCTCTGGAGGGGGTGTCTTCCCCACTGGTTCTGGAGGGGGCAACAAGGCCTGTGCTTGGTCCTGGGGAGTGCAAGGCCACAGTATCTGGAGTAGGTGTCTTCTCCAGTGGTGCTGGAGGGTACAACATGCCCTGTGCTTGGCCTTGGGGAGTGATGGGCCACTGTCTCTTTAGTGGGTGCCTTTTCCACTGGCTGTAAAGGGGGCAAGTGGGTGTCTTTCCCACTGGTTCTGGAGGGGGCAACCTGCCCTGTGCTTTGTCCTAGGGAGTGATGGGCCACTGTCTCTGTAGTGGGTGTCTTTCCCTCTGGCTCTGGAGGGTGCAACAGGCCCTGTGCTTGGTCCTGGGGAGAGAAGGACCACAGTCTCTGGAGTGGGTGTCTTTCCCACTGGTTCTAGAGGGGGCAACATGCCCTGTGTTTGGTCCTGGAGAGTGCAAGGCCACAGTCTCTGGAGTGCGTGTCTTCCCCACTGGTTCTAGGGGGGGCAAAAAGGCCTGTGCTTAGTCCTGGGAGTGCAAGTCCACAGTATCTGGAGTGGGTGTCTTCCCCAATTGTTCTGGAGGGGGGCAACATGTCCTGTGCTTGGTGCTGGGGAGTGATGGGCCACAGTCTCAAGTGGGTGTCTTCCCCACTGGTCCTGGAAGGTGGCATCTTGCCCTATGCTTGGTCCTGGGGAGTGATGGACCACAGTCTCTGGAGTGAGTGTCTTTCCCACTGGTTCTGGAGGGGGCAACATGCCCTGTGCTTGGTCCTGAGGAGTGCAAGGCCACAGTCTCTGGAGTGCGTGTCTTCCCCACTGGTTCTAGAGGGGGCAAAAAGGCCTGTGCTTAGTCCTGGGGAGTGCAAGTCCACAGTATCTGGAGTGGGTGTCTTCCCCAATTGTTCTGGAGGGGGGCAACATGTCCTGTGCTTGGTGCTGGGGAGTGATGGGCCACAGTCTCAAGTGGGTGTCTTCCCCACTGGTCCTGGAGGGGGCATCTTGCCCTGTGCTTGGTTCTGGGGAGTGATGGGCCACAGCCTCTGGAGTGGGTTTCTTTCCCACTGGTTCTGGAGGGGGCAACATGCCCTGCGCTTGGTCCTGGGGAGTGCAAGGCCACAGTTCTGGAGTGGGTTTCTTCTCCACTGGTTCTGGAGGGGGCAACAAGGCCTGTGCTTGGTCCTAGGGAGTGCAAGGCCACAGTATCTGGAGTAGGTGTCTTCTCCAGTGGTTCTGGAGGGTACAACATGCCCTGTGCTTAGCCTTGGGGAGTGATGGGCCACTGTCTCTGGAGTGGGTGCTTTTTCCACTGGCTGTGAAGGGGGCAAGTGGGTGTCTTTCCCACTGGTTCTGGAGGGGGCAACCTGCCCTGTGCTTGGTCCTGGGAAGTGATGGGCCACAGTCTCTGAAGTGGGTGTCTTTCCCAATGGTTCTGAAGGGGACAACATGCCCTGTGCTTGGTCCTGGGAGTGCAAGGCCACAGTATCTGGGGTGGGTGTCTTCCCCACTGGTTCTGGAGGGGGCACCATTCCCTGTGATTGGACGTGGGGAGTGCAAGGCCACAGACTCTGGAGTGGGTGTTTTCCCCACTGGTTCTGGAGGGTTCAACATGCCCTGTGCTTGGTCCTGGGGAGTGATGGGCCACAGTCTCTAGAGTGGGTGTCTTTGCCACTAGTTCTGGAGGGGGCATGTGGGTGTCTTTCCCACTGGTTCTGGAGGGGACAACATGCCCTATGCTTGGTTCTGGTGAGAGATGGACCACAGTCTCAGGAGTGGGTGTCTTTCCCACGGGTTCCGTAGGGGGCAACATGCACTGTGCTTGGTCCTGGGGAGTGCAAGGCCACAGTCTCTGGAGTGGGTGTCTTCTCCACTGGTTCATGAGGGGGCATCATGCCCTGTGCTTGGTTCTGGGGAGTGATGGGCCACAGTCTCTGGAGTGGGTGTCTTTCCCCCTGATTCTGGAGGGGGTAACATGCCCTGCGCTTGATCCTGGGGAGTGCAAGGCCACAATCTCTGGGGAGGGTGTCTTCCCCACTGGTTCTGGAGGGGGCAAGTGGGTGTCTTTCCCACTGGTTCTGGAGGGGGGCAACATGCCCTGTGCTTGGTCCTGGGAAGTTGTGGGCCACAGTCTCTGGAGTGGGTGTCTTTCCCCTTGGTTCTGGGGAGTGTAAGGCCACAGTATCTGGAGTGGGTCTCTTCGCCAGTGGTTCTGAAGGATGCAAATGCTCTGTGCTTGGTCCTGGGGAGTGATGGGCCACAGTCTCTGGAGTGGGAGTCTTTCCCTTTCCCACTGGTTCTGGAGGGGGCAACATGTCCTGTGCTTGGTCCTGGGGATTGCCAGGCCACAGTATCTGGGGTGAGTGTCTTTTCGACTGGTTCTGGAGGGGGCAACATGCCCTGTGCCTGGTCCTGGGGAGTACAAGGCCACAGTCTCTGGAGTGGGTGTCTTCTCCACTGGTTCTGGGGGGGGCAACATGCCCTGGGCTTGGTGCTGGGGAGTGAAGGGCCACAGTGTCTGGAGTGGGTGTCTTTCCCACTTGTTCTGGAGGGGGCAACATGCCCTGTGCTAGGTCCTGGGGAGTGCAAGGCCACAGTCTCTGGAGTTGTTGTCTTCTCCGCTGGTTCTGGAGGGGGCATCATGCCCTGTGCTTGTTGCTGTGGAGTGATGGGCCACAGTCTCTGGAGTTGGTGTCTTTCCCACTGGTTCTGGAGGGTGCAACATGCCCTGTGCTTGGTCCTGAGGAGAGAAGGGCCAGAGTGTCTGGAGTGGGAGTCTTTCCCACTGATTCTGGAGGGGGCAAGTGGGTGTCTTTCCCACTGGTTCTGGAGGGGGCAACATGTGCTGTGCTTGGTCCTGGGGAGTGCAAGGCCACAGTATCTGGGGTGGGTGTCTTCCCCACTGGTTGTGGAGGGGGCAACATGCCCTTTGCTTGGTCCTGGGGACTGCAAGGCCACAGTTTCTGGAGTGAGTGTCTTCCCCACTGGGTCTGGAGTGGGCAACATGCCCTGTGCTTGGTCCTGGGGAGTGATGGGCCACAGTATCTATAGTGGGTTTCTTTCCCACTAGTTCTGGAGGGGGCAAGTGGGTGTCTTTCCCACTGGTTCTGGAGGGGGCACAATGCCCTGTGCTTGGTCCTGGGAAGTGATGGGCCCCAGTCTCTGGAGTGAGTGTGTTTTGCACTGGTTCTGGAGGGGGCAACATACCCCGTGCCTGGTCCTGTGGAGTAGAAGGCCACATTCTCTGGAGTGGGTGTTTTCTCCACTGGTTCTGGGGGGGGCAACATGCCCTGGGCTTGGTGCTGGGGAGTGATGGGCCACAGTCTCTGGAGTTGGTGTCTTTCCCACTGGTTCTGGAGGATGCAACATGCCCTGTGCTTGGTTCTGGGGAGTGATGGGCCACAGCCTCTAGAGTGGGTTTCTTTCCCACTGGTTCTGGAGGGGGCAACATGCCCTGCGCTTGGTCCTAGGGAGTGCAGGCCACAGTCTCTGGAGTGGGTTTCTTCTCCACTGGTTCTGGAGGGGGGGTCATGCCTTGTGCTTGGTGCTGGGCAGGGATGGGCCACAGTCTCTGGAGTGGGTGTCTTTCCCACTGGTTCTGGAGGGGGCAACATGCCCTGTACTTGGTCCGGGGGAGTGCAAGGCCACAGTCTCTGGAGTGGGTGTCTTCTCCACTGGTTCTGGGGGGGCATCATGCCTTGTGCTTGGTGCTGGGGAGTGATGGGCCACAGTCTCTGGAGTAGGTGTCTTTCCCACTGGTTCTGGAGGGGGCAGCAAGGCCTATGCTTGGTCCTGGGGAGTGCAAGACCACAGTATCTGAAGTGGGTGTCTTCCCCACTTGTACTGGAGGGGGGCAACATGTCATGTGGAGTGATGGGCCACAGTCTGTGGAGTGGGTGTCTTTCCCACTGGTTCTGGAGGGGGCAAGTGGGTGTCTTTCCCACTGGTTCTGGAGGGGGCAACATGCCCTGTGCTTGGTCCTGGGAAGTGATGGGCCACAGTCTCTGGAAGGGGTGTCTTCCCCACTGGTTCTGGAGGGGGCAATAAGGTCTGTGCTTGGTCCTGGGGAGTGCAAGGCCACAGTATCTGGAGTGGGTGTCTTCCCCAGTGGTTCTGGAGGGTGCAGCATGCCCTGTGCTTGGTTCTGGGGAGTGATGGGCCACAGCCTCTGGAGTGGGTTTCTTTCCCACTGGTTCTGGAGGGGGCAACATGCCCTGCGCTTGGTCCTGGGGAGTGCAAGGCCACAGTTCTGGAGTGGGTGTCTTCTCCACTGGTTCTGGAGGGGGCATCATGCCTTGTGCTTGGTGCTGGGGAGTGATGGGCCACAGTCTCTGGAGTGGGTGTCTTTCACACTGGTTCTGGAGGGGGCAGCAAGGCCTATGCTTGGTCCCGGGGAGTGCAAGGCCACAGCATCTGAAGTGGGTGTCTTCCCCACTTGTACTGGAGGGGGGCAACATGTCATGTATAGTGATGGGCCACAGTCTCTGGAGTGGGTGTCTTTCCCACTGGTTCTGGAGGGGGCAAGTGGGTGTCTTTCCCACTGGTTCTCGAGGGGGCAACATGCCCTGTGCTTGGTCCTGGGAAGTGATGGGCCACAGTCTCTGGAGGGGGTGTCTTCCCCACTGGTTCTGGAGGGTGCAACAAGGCCTGTGCTTGGTCCTGGGGAGTGCAAGGACACAGTATCTGGAGTAGGTGTCTTCTCTAGTGGTTCTGGAGGGTACAACGTGCCCTGTGATTAGCCTTGGGGAGTGATGGGCCACTGTCTCTGGAGTGGGTGCCTTTTCCACTGGCTGTGAAGGGGGCAAGTGGGTGTCTTTCCCACTGGTTCTGGAGGGGCAACCTGCCCTGTGCTTGGTCCTGGGAAGTGATGGGTCACAGTCTCTGAAGTGGGTGTCTTTCCCAATGGTTCTGAAGGGGGCAACATGCCCTGTGCTTGGTCCTGGGAGTGCAAGGCCACAGAATCTGGGGTGGGTGTCTTCCCCACTGGTTCTGGAGGGGGCACCATTCCCTGTGATTGGACCTGGGGAGTGCAAGGCCACAGACTCTGGAGTGGGTATCTTCCCCACTGGTTCTGGAGGGGGCATCATGCCTTGTGCTTCATGCTGGGGAGTGATGTGCCAGAGTCTCTGGAGTGGGTGCCTTTCCCACTGGCTGGGAAGGGGGCAAGTGGGTGTCTTTCCCACTGGTTCTGGAGGGGGCAACCTGCCCTGTGCTTGGTCCTGGGAAGTGATGGGCCACAGTCTGTGGAGTGAGCGTCTTTCCCACTGGTTCTGGACGGGGCAACATGCCCTGTGCTTGGTCCTGGGGAGTGCAAGGCCACAGTATCTGGGGTGGTTGTCTTCCCCACTGGTTCTGGAGGGGCACCATTCCCTGTGATTGGACCTGGGGAGTGCAAGGCGACAGACTCTGGAGTGGGTGTCTTCCCCACTGGTTCTGGAGGGGGCATCATGCCTTGTGCTTGGTGCTGGGGAATGATGTGCCACAGTCTCTGGGGTGGGTGTCTTTCCCACTGGTTCTGGAGGGAGCAACATGCCCTGCGCTTGGTCCTGGGGAGTACAAGGCTACAATCTCTGGGGAGGGTGTCTTCCCCACTATCTCTGGAAGGGGCAACATGCCCTGTGCTTAGTCCTGGGGAGTGGTGGGCCACAGTCTCTAGAGTGGGTGTCTTTCCCACTAGTTCTGGAGGGGGCAAGTGGGTGTCTTTCCCACTTGTTCTGGAGGGGGCAACATGCCCTGTGCTTGGTTCTGTGGAGTGATGGTCCACAGTCTCTGGAGTGGGTGTCTTTCCCACTGGTTCTGGAGGGGGCAACATGCCCTGTGTTTGGTCCTGAGAAGTGCAAATACACAGTCTCTGGGGTGGGTGTCTTCTCCACTGGTTCTGGAGGGGGCATCATGTCTTGTGCTTGGTACTGGGGAGTGATGGACCACAGTCTCTGGAGTGGGTATCTTTCCCACTGGTTCTGGAGGGACCAACATGCCCTGTGCTTGGTCCTGGGGAGTGCAAGGCCACAATCTCTGGGGAGGGTGTCTTCCCCACTGGCTCTGGAAGGGGCAACATGCCCTGTGCTTTGTCCTGGGGAGTGATGGGCCACTGTCTCTGTAGTGGGTGTCTTTCCCTCTGGCTCTGGAGGGTGCAACAGGCCCTGTGCTTGGTCCTGGGGAGAGAAGAACCACAGTCTCTGCAGTGGGTGTCTTTCCCACTGGTTCTAGAGGGGGCAACATGCCCTGTGTTTGGTCCTGGGGAGTGCAAGGCCCCAGTCTCTGGAGTGCGTGTCTTCCCCACTGGTTCTAGAGGGGCCAAAAAGGCCTGTGCTTGGTCCTGGGAGTGCAAGGCCACAGTATCTGGAGTGGGTGTCTTCCCCAATTGTTCTGGAGGGGGGCAACATGTCCTGTGCTTGGTGCTGGGGAGTGATGGGCCACAGTCTCCAGTGGGTGTCTTCCCCACTGGTTCTGGAGGGGGCATCTTGCCCTGTGCTTGGTCCTGGGGAGTGATGGACCACAGTCTCTGGAGTAGGTGTCTTTCTCACTGATTCTGGAGGGGGCAACATGCCCTGTGCTTGGTTCTGGGGAGTGATGGGCCACAGCCTCTGGAGTGGGTTTCTTTCCCACTGGTTCTGGAGGGGGCAACATGCCCTGCGCTTGGTCCTGGGGAGTGCAAGGCCACATTCTCTGGAGTGGGTGTCTTCTCCACTGGTTCTGGAGGGGGCATCATGCCTTGTGCTTGGTGCTGGGGAGTGATGGGCCACAGTCTCTGGAGTGGGTGTCTTTCCCATGGGTTCTGGAGGGGGCAGAAAGGCCTATGCTTGGTCCTGGGGAGTGCAAGGCCACAGTATCTGAAGTGGGTGTCTTCCCCACTTGTACTGGAGGGGGGCAACATGTCATGTGGAGTGATGGGCCACAGTCTACGGAATGGGTGTCTTTCCCACTGGTTCTGGAGGGGGCAACATGCCCTGTGCTTGGTCCTGGGAAGTGATGGGCCACAGTCTCTGGAGGGGGTGTCTTCCCCACTGGTTCTGGAGGGGGCAACAAGGCCTGTGCTTGGTCCTGGGGAGTGCAAGGCCACAGTATCTGGAGTAGGTGTCTTCTCCAGTGGTGCTGGAGGGTACAACATGACCTGTGCTTGGCCTTGGGGAGTGATGGGCCACTGTCTCTTTAGTGGGTGCCTTTTCCACTGGCTGTAAAGGGGGCAAGTGGGTGTCTTTCCCACTGGTTCTGGAGGGGGCAACCTGCCCTGTGCTTTGTCCTAGGGAGTGATGGGCCACTGTCTCTGTAGTGGGTGTCTTTCCCTCTGGCTCTGGAGGGTGCAACAGGCCCTGTGCTTGGTCCTGGGGAGAGAAGGACCACAGTCTCTGGAGTGGGTGTCTTTCCCACTGGTTCTAGAGGGGGCAACATGCCCTGTGTTTGGTCCTGGAGAGTGCAAGGCCACAGTCTCTGGAGTGCGTGTCTTCCCCACTGGTTCTAGGGGGGGCAAAAAGGCCTGTGCTTAGTCCTGGGAGTGCAAGTCCACAGTATCTGGAGTGGGTGTCTTCCCCAATTGTTCTGGAGGGGGGCAACATGTCCTGTGCTTGGTGCTGGGGAGTGATGGGCCACAGTCTCAAGTGGGTGTCTTCCCCACTGGTCCTGGAAGGTGGCATCTTGCCCTATGCTTGGTCCTGGGGAGTGATGGACCACAGTCTCTGGAGTGAGTGTCTTTCCCACTGGTTCTGGAGGGGGCAACATGCCCTGTGCTTGGTCCTGAGGAGTGCAAGGCCACAGTCTCTGGAGTGCGTGTCTTCCCCACTGGTTCTAGAGGGGGCAAAAAGGCCTGTGCTTAGTCCTGGGAGTGCAAGTCCACAGTATCTGGAGTGGGTGTCTTCCCCAATTGTTCTGGAGGGGGGCAACATGTCCTGTGCTTGGTGCTGGGGAGTGATGGGCCACAGTCTCAAGTGGGTGTCTTCCCCACTGGTCCTGGAGGGGGCATCTTGCCCTGTGCTTGGTTCTGGGGAGTGATGGGCCACAGCCTCTGGAGTGGGTTTCTTTCCCACTGGTTCTGGAGGGGGCAACATGCCCTGCGCTTGGTCCTGGGGAGTGCAAGGCCACAGTTCTGGAGTGGGTTTCTTCTCCACTGGTTCTGGAGGGGGCAACAAGGCCTGTGCTTGGTCCTAGGGAGTGCAAGGCCACAGTATCTGGAGTAGGTGTCTTCTCCAGTGGTTCTGGAGGGTACAACATGCCCTGTGCTTAGCCTTGGGGAGTGATGGGCCACTGTCTCTGGAGTGGGTGCTTTTTCCACTGGCTGTGAAGGGGGCAAGTGGGTGTCTTTCCCACTGGTTCTGGAGGGGGCAACCTGCCCTGTGCTTGGTCCTGGGAAGTGATGGGCCACAGTCTCTGAAGTGGGTGTCTTTCCCAATGGTTCTGAAGGGGACAACATGCCCTGTGCTTGGTCCTGGGAGTGCAAGGCCACAGTATCTGGGGTGGGTGTCTTCCCCACTGGTTCTGGAGGGGGCACCATTCCCTGTGATTGGACGTGGGGAGTGCAAGGCCACAGACTCTGGAGTGGGTGTTTTCCCCACTGGTTCTGGAGGGTTCAACATGCCCTGTGCTTGGTCCTGGGGAGTGATGGGCCACAGTCTCTAGAGTGGGTGTCTTTGCCACTAGTTCTGGAGGGGGCATGTGGGTGTCTTTCCCACTGGTTCTGGAGGGGACAACATGCCCTATGCTTGGTTCTGGTGAGAGATGGACCACAGTCTCAGGAGTGGGTGTCTTTCCCACGGGTTCCGTAGGGGGCAACATGCACTGTGCTTGGTCCTGGGGAGTGCAAGGCCACAGTCTCTGGAGTGGGTGTCTTCTCCACTGGTTCATGAGGGGGCATCATGCCCTGTGCTTGGTTCTGGGGAGTGATGGGCCACAGTCTCTGGAGTGGGTGTCTTTCCCCCTGATTCTGGAGGGGGTAACATGCCCTGCGCTTGATCCTGGGGAGTGCAAGGCCACAATCTCTGGGGAGGGTGTCTTCCCCACTGGTTCTGGAGGGGGCAAGTGGGTGTCTTTCCCACTGGTTCTGGAGGGGGGCAACATGCCCTGTGCTTGGTCCTGGGAAGTTGTGGGCCACAGTCTCTGGAGTGGGTGTCTTTCCCCTTGGTTCTGGGGAGTGTAAGGCCACAGTATCTGGAGTGGGTCTCTTCGCCAGTGGTTCTGAAGGATGCAAATGCTCTGTGCTTGGTCCTGGGGAGTGATGGGCCACAGTCTCTGGAGTGGGAGTCTTTCCCTTTCCCACTGGTTCTGGAGGGGGCAACATGTCCTGTGCTTGGTCCTGGGGATTGCCAGGCCACAGTATCTGGGGTGGGTGTCTTACCCACTGGTTGTGGAGGGGGCAACATGCCCTTTGCTTGGTCCTGGGGACTGCAAGGCCACAGTTTCTGGAGTGAGTGTCTTCCCCACTGGGTTTGGAGTGGGCAACATGCCCTGGGCCTGGTCCTGGGGAGTGATGGGCCACAGTCTCTAGAGTGGGTGTCTTTCCCACTAGTTCTGGAGGGGGCAAGTGGGTGTCTTTCCCACTGGTTCTGGAGGGGGCACCATGCCCTGTACTTGGTCCTGGGAAGTGATGGTCCACAGTCTCTGGAGTGAGTGTCTTTTCGACTGGTTCTGGAGGGGGCAACATGCCCTGTGCCTGGTCCTGGGGAGTACAAGGCCACAGTCTCTGGAGTGGGTGTCTTCTCCACTGGTTCTGGGGGGGGCAACATGCCCTGGGCTTGGTGCTGGGGAGTGAAGGGCCACAGTGTCTGGAGTGGGTGTCTTTCCCACTTGTTCTGGAGGGGGCAACATGCCCTGTGCTAGGTCCTGGGGAGTGCAAGGCCACAGTCTCTGGAGTTGTTGTCTTCTCCGCTGGTTCTGGAGGGGGCATCATGCCCTGTGCTTGTTGCTGTGGAGTGATGGGCCACAGTCTCTGGAGTTGGTGTCTTTCCCACTGGTTCTGGAGGGTGCAACATGCCCTGTGCTTGGTCCTGAGGAGAGAAGGGCAAGAGTGTCTGGAGTGGGAGTCTTTCCCACTGATTCTGGAGGGGGCAAGTGGGTGTCTTTCCCACTGGTTCTGGAGGGGGCAACATGTGCTGTGCTTGGTCCTGGGGAGTGCAAGGCCACAGTATCTGGGGTGGGTGTCTTCCCCACTGGTTGTGGAGGGGGCAACATGCCCTTTGCTTGGTCCTGGGGACTGCAAGGCCACAGTTTCTGGAGTGAGTGTCTTCCCCACTGGGTCTGGAGTGGGCAACATGCCCTGTGCTTGGTCCTGGGGAGTGATGGGCCACAGTATCTATAGTGGGTTTCTTTCCCACTAGTTCTGGAGGGGGCAAGTGGGTGTCTTTCCCACTGGTTCTGGAGGGGGCACAATGCCCTGTGCTTGGTCCTGGGAAGTGATGGGCCCCAGTCTCTGGAGTGAGTGTGTTTTGCACTGGTTCTGGAGGGGGCAACATACCCCGTGCCTGGTCCTGTGGAGTAGAAGGCCACATTCTCTGGAGTGGGTGTTTTCTCCACTGGTTCTGGGGGGGGCAACATGCCCTGGGCTTGGTGCTGGGGAGTGATGGGCCACAGTCTCTGGAGTTGGTGTCTTTCCCACTGGTTCTGGAGGATGCAACATGCCCTGTGCTTGGTTCTGGGGAGTGATGGGCCACAGCCTCTGGAGTGGGTTTCTTTCCCACTGGTTCTGGAGGGGGCAACATGCCCTGCGCTTGGTCCTAGGGAGTGCAGGCCACAGTCTCTGGAGTGGGTTTCTTCTCCACTGGTTCTGGAGGGGGGGTCATGCCTTGTGCTTGGTGCTGGGCAGGGATGGGCCACAGTCTCTGGAGTGGGTGTCTTTCCCACTGGTTCTGGAGGGGGCAACATGCCCTGTACTTGGTCCGGGGGAGTGCAAGGCCACAGTCTCTGGAGTGGGTGTCTTCTCCACTGGTTCTGGGGGGGCATCATGCCTTGTGCTTGGTGCTGGGGAGTGATGGGCCACAGTCTCTGGAGTAGGTGTCTTTCCCACTGGTTCTGGAGGGGGCAGCAAGGCCTATGCTTGGTCCTGGGGAGTGCAAGACCACAGTATCTGAAGTGGGTGTCTTCCCCACTTGTACTGGAGGGGGGCAACATGTCATGTGGAGTGATGGGCCACAGTCTGTGGAGTGGGTGTCTTTCCCACTGGTTCTGGAGGGGGCAAGTGGGTGTCTTTCCCACTGGTTCTGGAGGGGGCAACATGCCCTGTGCTTGGTCCTGGGAAGTGATGGGCCACAGTCTCTGGAAGGGGTGTCTTCCCCACTGGTTCTGGAGGGGGCAATAAGGTCTGTGCTTGGTCCTGGGGAGTGCAAGGCCACAGTATCTGGAGTAGGTGTCTTCTCCAGTAGTTCTGGAGGGTACAACATGCCCTTTGCTTGGCCTTGGGGAGTTATGGGCCACTGTCTCTGGAGTGGGATCCTATTCCACTGGCTGTGAAGGGGGCGAGTGGGTGTCTTTCCCACTGGTTCTGGAGGGGGCAACCTGCCCTGTGCTTGGTCCTGGGAAGTGATTTGCCACAGTCTCTGAAGTGGGTGTCTTTCCCAATGGTTCTGGAGGGAGCAACATGCCCTGTGCTTTGTCCTGGGGAGTGATAGGCCACTGTCTCTGTAGTGGGTGTCTTTCCCTCTGGCTCTGGAGGGTGCAACAGGCCCTGTGCTTGGTCCTGGGGAGAGAAGGACCACAGTCTCTGGAGTGGGTGTCTTTCCCACTGCTTCTAGAGGGGGCAACGAGGCCTGTGCTTGGTCCTGGGGACTGCAAGGCCACAGTATCTGGAGTGGGTGTCTTCCCCAATTGTTCTGGAGGGGGGCAACATATCCTGTGCTTGGTGCTGGGGAGTGATGGGCCACAGTCTCTGGAGTGGGTGTCTTCCCCACTGGTTATGGAGGGGGCAACATTCCCTGTGCTTGGTCCTGGGGAGTGCAAGGCCACAGTCTCTGGAGAGGGTGTCTTCCCCACTGGTTCTGTAGGGGGCAACATGTCCTGTGCTTGGTCCTGAGGAGTGCAAGGCCACAGTCTCTGTAGTGGGTGTCTTTCCCACTGGTTCTGTAGGGGACAACACGCCCTCGGCTTGGTCCTGGGAAGTGATGGGCCACAGTCTCTGGAGTGGGTGTCTTCCCCACTGGTTCTGGAGGGGGCAACAAGGCCTGTGCTTGGTCCTGGGAAGTGCAAGTCCACAGAATCTGGAGTGGGTGTCTTCCCCAGTGGTTCTGGAGGGTGCAGCATTCCCTGTGCTTGGTCCTGGGGAGTGATGGGCCACAGTCTCTGTAGTGGGTGCCTTTCCCACTGGTTCTGGAGGGGGCAATATGCCCTGAGCTTGGTCATAGGGAGTGCAAGGCCACAGTATCTGGGGTGAGTGTCTTCCCCACTGGTTCTGGATAGGGCAACATGCCCTGTGATTGGACCTGGGGAGTTCGAGGCCACAGTCTCTGGAGTGGGTGTCTTCCCCACTGGTTCTGGAGGGGGCAACATGCCCTGTGCTTGGTCCTGTGGAGTGATGGGCTACAGTCTCTAGAGTGGGCATCTTTCCCAATAGTTCTGGAGGGGGCAAGTGAGTGTCTTTCCCACTGATTCTGGAGGGGGCAACATGCCCTGTGCTTGGTTCTGGGGAGTGATGGGCCACAGCCTCTGGAGTGGGTTTCTTTCCCACTGGTTCTGGAGGGGGCAACATGCCCTGCGCTTGGTCCTGGGGAGTGCAAGGCCACAGTTCTGGAGTGGGTGTCTTCTCCACTGTTTCTGGAGGGTGTATCATGGCTTGTGCTTGGTGCTGGGGAGTGATGGGCCACAGTCTCTGGAGTGGGTGTCTTTCCCACAGGTTCTGGAGGGGGCAGCAAGGCCTATGCTTGTTCCTGGGGAGTGTAAGGCCACAGTATCTGAAGTGGGTGTCTTCCCCACTTGTACTGGAGGGGGGCAACATGTCATGTGGAGTGATGGGCCACAGTCTCTGGAGTGGGTGTCTTTCCCACTGGTTCTGGAGGGGGCAAGTGGGTGTCTTTCCCACTGGTTCTCGAGGGGGCAACATGCCCTGTGCTAGGTCCTGGGAAGTGATGGGCCACAGTCTCTGGAGGGGGTGTCTTCCCCACTGGTTCTGGAGGGGGCAACAAGACCTGTGTTTGGTTCTGGGGAGTGCAAGGCCACAGTATCTGGTGTAGGTGTCTTCTCCAGTGGTTCTGGAGGGTACAACATGCCCTGTGCTTAGCCTAGGGGAGTGATGGGCCACTGTCTCTGGAGTGGGTGCCTTTCCCACTGTCTGTGAAGGGGGCAAGTGGGTGTCTTTCCCACTGGTTCTGGAGGGGGCAACCTGCCCTGTGCTTGGTCCTGGGAAGTGATGGGCCACAGTCTCTGAAGTGGGTGTCTTTCCCAATGGTTCTGAAGGGGGCAACATGCCCTGTGCTTGGTCCTGGGAGTGCAAGGCCACAGTATCTGGGGTGGGTGTCTTCCCCACTGGTTCTGGAGGGGGCACCATTCCCTGTGATTGGACCTGGGGAGTGCAAGGCCACAGACTCTGGAGTGGGTATCTTCCCCACTGGTTCTGGAGGGGGCATCATGCCTTGTGCTTGGTGCTGGGTAGTGATGTGCCAGAGTCTCTGGAGTGGGTGTCTTCTCCACTGGTTCTGAAGGGGGCAACATGCCCTGTGATTAGACCTGGGGAGTGCAAGGCCACAGTCCTTGGAGTGGGTGTTTTCCCCACTGGTTCTGGAGGGTCCAACATGGCCTCTGCTTGGTCCTGGGAGTGATGGGCCACAGTCTCTAGAGTGGGTGTCTTTCCCACTAGTTCTGGAGGGGGCATGTGGGTGTCTTTCCCACTGGTTCTGGAAGGGACAACATGCCCTATGCTTGGTTCTGGGGAGAGATGGACCACAGTCTCAGGAGTACGTGTCTTTCCCACAGGTTCCGTAGGGGGCAACATGCACTGTGCTTGGTCCTGGGGAGTGCAAGGCCACAGTCTCTGGAGTGGGTGTCTTCTCCACTGGTTCATGAGGGGGCATCATGCCCTGTGCTTGGTTCTGGGGAGTTGTAGGCCACAGTCTATGGAGTGGGTGTCTTTCCCCCTGATTCTGGATGGGGCAACATGCCCTGCGCTTGATCCTGGGGAGTGCAAGGCCACAGTCTCTGGAGTGGGTGTCTTCTCCACTGGTTCATGAGGGGGCATCATGCCCTGTGCTTGGTTCTGGGGAGTGATGGGCCACAGTCTCTGGAGTGGGTGTCTTTCCCCCTGATTCTGGAGGGGGCAACATGCCCTGCGCTTGATCCTGGGGAGTGCAAGGCCACAATCTCTGGGGAGGGTGTCTTCCCCACTGGTTCTGGAGGGGGCAAGTGGGTGTCTTTCCCACTGGTTCTGGAGGGGGGCAATATGCCCCGTGCTTGGTCCTGGGAAGTGGTGGGCGACAGTCTCTGGAGTGGGTGTCTTTCCCCTTGGTTCTGGGGAGTGTAAGGCCACAGTATCTGGAGTGGGTGTCTTCCCCAGTGGTTCTGAAGGATGCAAATGCTCTGTGCTTGGTCCTAGGGAGTGATGGGCCATAGTCTCTGGAGTGGGAGTCTTTCCCACTGATTCTGGAGGGGGCAACATGTCCTGTGCTTGGTCCTGGGGAGTGCAAGGCCACAGTATCTGGGGTGGGTGTCTTCCCTACTCGTTGTGGAGGGGGCAACATGCCCTTTGCTTGGTCCTGGGGACTGCAAGGCCACAGTTTCTGGAGTGAGTGTCTTCCCCACTGGGTCTGGAGTGGGCAACATGCCCTGTGCTTGGTCCTGGGGAGTGATGGGCCACAGTCTCTAGAGTGGGTGTCTTTCCCACTAGTTCTGGAGGGGGCAAGTGGGTGTCTTTCCCATTGGTTCCGGAGGGGGCACCATGCCCTGTGCTTGGTCCTGGAAAGTGATGGTCCACAGTCTCTGGAGTGAGTGTCTTTTCCACTGGGTCTGGAGGGGGCAACATGCCCCGTGCCTGGTCCTGGGGAGTACAAGGCCACAGTCTCTGGAGTGGGTGTCTTCTCCACTGGTTCTGGGGGGTGGGGGGAAACATGCCCTGGGCTTGGTGCTGGGGAGTGATGGGCCACAGTCTCTGGAGTGGGTGTCTTTCCCACTTGTTCTGGAGGGTGCAATATACCCTGTGCTAGGTCCTGGGGAGTGCAAGGCCACAGTCTCTGGAGTGGGTGTCTTCTCCACTGGTTCTGGAGGGGGCATCATGCCCTGTGCTTTTTGCTGGGGAGTGATGGGCCACAGTCTCTGGAGTTGGTGTCTTTCCCACTGGTTCTGGAGGGTGCAACATGCCCTGTGCTTGGTCCTAGGAAGAGAAGGGCCACAGTCTCTGGAGTGGGAGTCTTTCCCATTGATTCTGGAGGGGGCAAGTGGGTGTCTTTCCCACTGGTTCTGGAGGGGGCAAAATGTCCTGTGCTTGGTCCTGGGGAGTGCAAGGCCACAGTATCTGGGGTGGATGTCTTCCCCACTGGTTCTGGAGGGGGCAACATGCCCTTTGCTTGGTCCTGGGGACTGCAAGGCCACAGTTTCTGGAGTGAGTGTCTTCCCCACTGGGTCTGGAGGGGGCAACATGCCCCGTGCCTGGTCCTGGGGAGTACAAGGCCACAGTCTCTGGAGTGTCTTCTCCACTGGTTCTGGGGGGTGGGGGGAAACATGCCCTGGGCTTGGTGCTGGGGAGTGATGGGCCACAGTCTCTGGAGTGGGTGTCTTTCCCACTTGTTCTGGAGGGTGCAATATACCCTGTGCTAGGTCCTGGGGAGTGCAAGGCCACAGTCTCTGGAGTGGGTGTCTTCTCCACTGGTTCTGGAGGGGGCATCATGCCCTGTGCTTGTTGCTGGGGAGTGATGGGCCACAGTCTCTGGAGTTGGTGTCTTTCCCACTGGTTCTGGGGGGGGGCAACATGCCCTGGGCTTGGTGCTGGGGAGTGATGGGCCACAGTCTCTGGAGTGGGTGTCTTTCCCACTTGTTCTGGAGGGGGCAACATGCCCTGTGCTAGGTCCTGGGGAGTGCAAGGCCACAGTCTCTGGAGTGGGTGTCTTCTCCACTGGTTTTGGAGGGGGCATCATGCCCTGTGCTTGTTGCTGGGGAGTGATGGGCCACAGTCTCTGGAGTGGGTGTCTTTCTCACTGGTTCTGGAGGGAGCAACATGCCCTGCGCTTGGTCCTGGGGAGAGAAGGGCCACAGTCTCTGGAGTGGGAGTCTTTACCATTGATTCTGGAGGGGGCAAGTGGGTGTCTTTCCCACTGGTTCTGGAGGGGGCAAAATGTCCTGTGCTTGGTCCTGGGGAGTGCAAGGCCACAGTATCTGGGGTGGATGTCTTCCCCACTGGTTCTGGAGGGGGCAACATGCCCTTTGCTTGGTCCTGGGGACTGCAAGGCCACAGTTTCTGGAGTGAGTGTCTTCCCCACTGGGTCTGGAGTGGGCAACATGCCCTGTGCTTGGTCCTGGGGAGTGATGGGCCACAGTCGCTAGAGTGGGTGTCTTTCCCACTAGTTCTGGAGGGGGCAAGTGGGTGTCTTTCCCACTGGATCTGGAGGGGGCACCATGCCCTGTGCTTGGTCCTGGGAAGTGATGGGCCACAGTCTCTGGAGTGAGTGTCTTTTCCACTGGTTCAAGAGGGGGCAACATGCCCCGTGCCTGGTCCTGGGGAGTACAAGGCCACAGTCTCTGGAGTGGGTGTCTTCTCCACTGGTTCTGGGGGGGGGGCAACATGCCCTGGGCTTGGTGCTGGGGAGTGATGGGCCACAGTCTCTGGAGTGGGTGTCTTTCCCACTTGTTCTGGAGGGGGCAACATGCCCTGTGCTAGGTCCTGGGGAGTGCAAGGCCACAGTCTCTGGAGTGGGTGTCTTCTCCACTGGTTCTGGAGGGGGCATCATGCCCTGTGCTTGTTGCTGGGGACTGATGGGACACAGTCTCTAGAGTGGGTGTCTTTCCCACTGGTTCTGGAGGGAGCAACATGCCCTGCGCTTGGTCCTGGGGAGTACAAGGCCACAATCTCTGGGGAGGGTGTCTTCCCCACTGTCTCTGGAAGTGGCAACATGCCCTGTGCTTAGTCCTGGGGAGCGGTGGGCCACAGTCTCTAGAGTGGGTGTCTTTCCCACTTGTTCTTGAGGGAGCAACATGCCCTGCGTTTGGTCCTGGGGAGTACAAAGCCACAATCTCTGGGGAGGGTGTCTTCCCCACTGTCTCTGGAAGGGGCAACATGCCCTGTGCTTAGTCCTGGGGAGTGTTGGGCCACAGTCTCTAGAGTGGGTGTCTTTCCCACTAGTTCTGGAGGGGGCAAGTGGGTGTCTTTCCCACTTGTTCTGGAGGGGGCAACATGCCCTGTGCTTGGTTCTGGGAGTGATGGTCCACAGTCTCTGGAGTGGGTGTCTTTCCCACTGGTTCTGGAGGGGGCAACGTGCCCTGTGTTTGGTCCTGAGAAGTGCAAATACACAGTCTCTGGGGTGGGTGTCTTCTCCACTGGTTCTGGAGGGGGCATCATGCCTTGTGCTTGGTACTGGGGAGTGATGGACCACAGTCTCTGGAGTGGGTGTCTTTCCCCCTGGTTCTGGAGGGAGCAACATGCCCTGCGCTTGGTCCTGGGGAGTGCAAGGCCACAATCTCTGGGGAGGGTCTCTTCCCCAATTGTTCTGGAGGGGGGCCACATGTCCTGTGCTTGGTGCTGGGGAGTGAATGGGCACAGTCTCTAGTGGGTGTCTTCCCCACTGGTTCTGGAGGGGGCATCTTGCCCTGTGCTTGGTCCTGGGGAGTGATGGACCACAGTGTCTGGAGTGGGTGTCTTTCCCACTGGTTCTGGAGGGGGAAACATGCCCTGTGCTTGGTCCTGGGGAGTGCAAGGCCACAGTCTCTGGAGAGGGTGTCTTCCCCACTGGTTCTGTAGGGGCCAACATGTCCTGTGCTTGGTCCTGGGGAGTGCAAGGCCATAGTCTCTGGAGTGGGTGTCTTTCCCACTGGTTCTGTAGGGGACAACATGCCCTCTGCTTGGTCCTGGGAAGTGCTGCGCCACAGTTTCTGGAGTGGGTGCCTTCCCCACTGGTTCTGGAGGGGGCATCAAGGCCTGTGCTTGGTCCTGGGGAGTGCAAGGCCACAGTATCTGGAGTGGGTGTCTTCCCCAGTGGTTCTGAAGGGTGCAGCATGCCCTGTGCTTGGTCCTGGGGAGTGATGGGCCACAGTCTCTGGAGTGGGTGTCTTTCCCACTGGTTCTGAAGGGGGCAAGTGGGTGTCTTTCCCACTGGTTCTGGAGGGGGCAACCTGCCCTGTGCTTGGTCCTGGGAAGTGATGGGCCACAGACTCTGGAGTGGGTGTCTTTCCCACTGGTTCTGGAGGGGGCAACATGCCCTGAGCTTGGTCCTAGGGAGGGCAAGGCCACAGTATCTGGGGTGGGTGTCTTCCCCACTGGTTCTGGATGGGGCAACATGCCCTGTGATTGGACCTGGGGAGTTCAAGGCCACAGTCTCTGGAGTGGGTGTCTTCCCCACTGGTTCTGGAGGGGGCAACATGCCCTGTGCTTGGTCCTGGGGAGTGATGGGCTACAGTCTCTAGAGTGGGCATCTTTCCCAATAGTTCTGGAGGGGGCAAGTGAGTGTCTTTCCCACTGGTTCTGGAGGGGGCAACATGCCCGGTGCTTGGTTCTGGGGAGTTGTGGGCCACAGTCTCTGGAGTTGATCTCTTTCCCACTGGTTCTGGAGGGGGCAACATGCCCTCCGCTTGGTCCTGGGGAGTGCAAGGCCACAGTCTCTGGAGTGGGTTTCTTCTCCACTGGTTCTGGAGGGGGCATCATGCCTTGTGCTTGGTGCTGGGGAGTGATGGGCCACAGTCTCTGGAGTGGGTGTCTTTCCCTCTGGTTCTGGAGGGGGCAACATGCCCTGTGCTTGGTACTGGGGAGTGCAAGGCCACAATCTCTGGGGAGGGTGTCTTCCCCACTGGCTCTGGAAGGGGCAATATGCCCTTTGCTTAGTCCTGGGGAGTGATGGGCCACAGTCGCTGGAGTGGGTGTCTTTCCCTCTGGAGGGTGCAACAGACCCTGTGCTTGGTCCTGGGGAGAGAAGGGCCACAGTCTCTGGAGTGCGTATCTTCCCCACTAGTTCTGGAGGGGGCATCATGCCCTGTGCTTGGTGCTGGGGAGTGATGGGCCACAGTCTCTGGAGTGGGTGTCTTTCCTACTGGTTCTGGAGGGTGCAACATGCCCTGTGCTTGGTCCTGGGGAGAGAAGGGCCACAATCTCTGGAGCAGGTGTCTTTCCCACTGGTTCTGGAGGGGGGCATCATGCCCTGCGCTTGGTCCTGGGGAGTGATGGGCCACAGTCTCTGGAGTGGGTGTCTTTCCCACTAGTTCTGAAGGGGAAAGGTGGGTGTCTTTCCCACTGGTTCTGGAGGGGCAACATGCCCTGTGCTTGGTCCTGGGGAGTGCAAGGCCACCATCTCTGTGGAGGGTGTCTTCCCCACTGGCTCTGGAGGGGGAAACATGCACTGTGCTTGGTCTTGGGAAGTGATGGGCCACAATCTCTGGAGTGGGTGTATTCCCCACTGGTTCTGGAGGGGGCAACAAGGCCTGTGCTTGGTCCTGGGGAGTGCAAGGCCACAGTCTCTGGAGTGGGTGTCTTCCCCACTGGTTCTGGAGGGGGCAACATGCCCTGTGCTTAGTCCTGGGGAGTGATGGGCTACAGTCTATAGAGTGGGCATCTTTCCCAATAGTTCTGGAGGGGGCAAGTGAGTGTCTTTCCCACTGGTTCTGGAGGGGGCAACATGCCCTGTGCTTGGTTCTGGGGAGTTGTGGGCCACAGTCTCTGGAGTTGGTCTCTTTCCCACTGGTTCTGGAGGGGGCAACATGCCCTGCGCTTGGTCCTGGGGAGTGCAAGGCCACAGTCACTGGAGTGGGTTTCTTCTCCACTGGTTCTGGAGGGGGCATCATGCCTTGTGCTTGGTGCTGGGGAGTGATGGGCCACAGTCTCTGGAGTGGGTGTCTTTCCCACTGGTTCTGGAGGGGGCAACATGCCCTGTGCTTGGTACTGGGGAGTGCAAGGCCACAATCTCTGGGGAGGGTGTCTTCCCCACTGGCTCTGGAAGGGGCAATATGCCCTTTGCTTAGTCCTGGGGAGTGATGGGCCACAGTCGCTGGAGTGGGTGTCTTTCCCTCTGGAGGGTGCAACAGACCCTGTGCTTGGTCTTGGGGAGAGAAGGGCCACAGTCTCTGGAGTGGGTGTCTTTCCCACTGGTTCTAGAGGGGGCAACATGCCCTGTGTTTGGTCCTGGGGAGTGCAAGGCCACAGTCTCTGGAGTGCGTATCTTCCCCACTAGTTCTGGAGGGGGCATCAAGCCCTGTGCTTGGTGCTGGTGAGTGATGGGCCACAGTCTCTGGAGTGGGTGTCTTTCCCACTGGTTCTGGAGGGTGCAACATGCCCTGTGCTTGGTCCTGGGGAGAGAAGGGCCACAATCTCTGGAGCAGGTGTCTTTCCCACTGGTTCTGCAGGGGGGCATCATGCCCTGCGCTTGGTCCTGGGAAGTGATGGGCCAGAGTCTCTGGAGTGGGTGTCTTTCCCACTAGTTCTGAAGGGGAAAGGTGGGTGTCTTTCCCACTGGTTCTGGAGGGGCAACATGCCCTGTGCTTGGTCCTGGGGAGTGCAAGGCCACAATCTCTGTGGAGGGTGTCTTCCCCACTGGCTCTGGAAGGGGCAATATGCCCTTTGCTTAGTCCTGGGGAGTGATGGGCCACAGTCGCTGGAGTGGGTGTTTTTCCCTCTGGAGGGTGCAACAGACCCTATGCTTGGTCCTGGGGAGAGAAGGGCCACAGTCTCTGGAGTGCGTATCTTCCCCACTAGTTCTGGAGGGGGCATCATGCCCTGTGCTTGGTGCTGGGGAGTGATGGGCCACAGTCACTGGAGTTGTTGTCTTTCCCACTGGTTCTGAAGGGGGCAAGTGGGTGTCTTTCCCTCTGGTGCTGGAGGGGCAACATGCCCTGTGCTTGGTCCTGGGGAGTGCAAGGCCACAATCTCTGTGGAGGGTGTCTTCCCCACTGGCTCTGGAGGGTGCAACATGCCCTGTGCTTGGTCCAGGGGAGAGAAGGGCCACAATCTCTGGAGCAGGTGTCTTTCCCACTGGTTTTGGAGGGGGGCATCATGCCCTGCGCTTGGTCCTGGGGAGTGATAGGCCACAGTCTCTGGAGAGGGTGTCTTTCCCACTAGTTCTGAAGGGGAAAGGTGGGTGTCTTTCCCACTGGTTCTGGAGGGGCAACATGCCCTGTGCTTGGTCCTGGGGAGTGCAAGGCCACAATCTCTGTGGAGGGTGTCTTCCCCACTGGCTCTGGAGGGGGAAACATGCCCTGTGCTTGGTCCTGGGAAGTGATGGGCCACAATCTCTGGAGTGGGTGTATTCCCCACTGGTTCTGGAGGGGGCAACAAGGCCTGTGCTTGGTCCTGGGGAGTGCAAGGCCACAGTCTCTGGAGTGGGTGTCTTCCCCACTGGTTCTGGAGGGGGCAACATGCCCTGTGCTTAGTCCTGGGGAGTGATGGGCTACAGTCTCTAGAGTGGGCATCTTTCCCAATAGTTCTGGAGGGTGCAAGTGAGTGTCTTTCCCACTGGTTCTGGAGGGGGCAATATGCCCTGTGCTTGGTTCTGGGGAGTTGTGGGCCACAGTCTCTGGAGTTGGTCTCTTTCCCACTGGTTCTGGAGGGGGCAACATGCCCTGCGCTTGGTCCTGGGGAGTGCAAGGCCACAGTCTCTGGAGTGGGTTTCTTCTCCACTGGTTCTGGAGGGGGCATCATGCCTTGTGCTTGGTGCTGGGGAGTGATGGGCCACAGTCTCTGGAGTGGGTGTCTTTCCCACTGGTTCTGGAGGGGGCAACATGCCCTGTGCTTGGTACTGGGGAGTGCAAGGCCACAATCTCTGGGGAGGGTGTCTTCCCCACTGGCTCTGGAAGGGGCAATATGCCCTTTGCTTAGTCCTGGGGAGTGATGGGCCACAGTCGCTGGAGTGGGTGTCTTTCCCTCTGGAGGGTGCAACAGACCCTGTGCTTGGTCTTGGGGAGAGAAGGGCCACAGTCTCTGGAGTGGGTGTCTTCCCCACTGGTTCTGGAGGGGACAACATGCCCTGTGCTTAGTCCTGGGGAGTGATGGGCTACAGTCTCTAGAGTGGGCATCTTTCTCAATAGTTCTGGAGGGGGCAAGTGAGTGTCTTTCCCACTGGTTCTGGAGGGGGCAACATGCCCTGTGCTTGGTTCTGGGGAGTTGTGGGCCACAGTCTCTGGAGTGGGTGTCTTTCCCACTGGTTCTAGAGGGGGCAACATGCCCTGTGTTTGGTCCTGGGGAGTGCAAGGCCACAGTCTCTGGAGTGCGTATCTTCCCCACTAGTTCTGGAGGGGGCATCATGCCCTGTGCTTGGTACTGGGGAGTGATGGGCCACAGTCTCTGGAGTGGGTGTCTTTCCCACTGGTTCTGGAGGGTGCAACATGCCTTGTGCTTGGTCCTGGGGAGAGAAGGGCCACAATCTCTGGAGCAGGTGTCTTTCCCACTGGTTCTGCAGGGGGGCATCATGCCCTGCGCTTGGTCCGGGGAGTGATGGGCCACAGTCTCTGGAGTGGGTGTCTTTCCCACTAGTTCTGAAGGGGAAAGGTGGGTGTCTTTCCCACTGGTTCTGGAGGGGCAACATACCCTGTGCTTGGTCCTGGGGAGTGCAAGGCCACAATCTCTGTGGAGGGTGTCTTCCCCACTGGCTCTGGAGGGGGAAACATGCCCTGTGCTTGGTCCTGGGAAGTGATGGGCCACAATCTCTGGAGTGGGTGTCTTCCCCACTGGTTCTGGAGGGGGCAACAAGGCCTGTGCTTGGTCCTGGGGAGTGCAAGGCCACAGTATCTGGAGTGGGTGTCTTCCCCAGTGGTTCTGGAGGGTGCAGCATGCCCTGTGCTTGGTCCTGGGGATTGATGGGCCACAGTCTCTGGAGTGGGTGTCTTTCCCTCTGGTTCTGAAGGGGACAGGTGGGTGTCTTTCCAACTGGTTCTGAAGGGGCAACATGCCCTGTGCTTGGTCCTGCGGAGTAGAAGTCCAAAGTATCTGGGGTGGGTGTCTTCCCCACTGGTTCTGGAGGGGGCAACATTCCCTGTGATTGGACCTGAGGAGTGCAAGGCCACAGTCTCTGGAGTGGGTGTCTTCCCCACTGGTTCTGTAGGTGGCAGCATGCCCTGTGCTTGGTCGTGGGGAGTGACGGGCTACAGTCTCTATAGTGGGTATCTTTCCCACTAGATCAGAAGGGGGAAAGTGGGTGTCTTTCCCACTGGTTCTGGAGGGGGCAACATGCCCTGTGCTTGGTTCTAGGGAGTGATGGGCCACAGTCTCTGGAGTGGGTGTCTTTCCCACTGGTTCTGGAGGGGGCAACATGCCCCGTGCTTGGTACTGGGGAGTGATGGGCCATAATTTCTTGGGAGGGTGTCTTCCCCACTGGCTCTGGAGGGGGCAACATGCCCTGTGCTTAGTCCTGGTGAGTGATGGGCCACAGTCTCTGAAGTGGGTGTCTTTCCCACTGGTTCTGGAGTGTGCAACAGGCCCTGTGCTTGGTCCTGTGGAGATAAGGGCCACAGTCTCTGGAGTGGGTGTCTTTCCCACTGGTTCTGGAGTGTGCAACAGGCCCTGTGCTTTGTTCTGGGGAGAGAAGGGCCACAGTCTCTGGAGGGGGTGTCTTTCCCACTGGTTCTGCAGGGGGGCAACATGCCCTGTGCTTGGTCCTGGGAGTGATGGGCCACAGTCTCTGGAGTGGGTTTCCTTCCTACTGGTTTTAGAGGGAGCAACATGCCCTGAGTTTGGTCCTGGGGAGTGCAAGGCCACAGTCTCTGGAGTGCGTGTCTTCCCCACTGGTTCTAGAGGGGGCAACAATGCCTGTACTTGGTCCTGTGGAGTGGAAGGCCACAATCTCTGGGGAGAGTGTCTTCTCCACTGGTTCTGGAGGGGTCATCATGCGCTTTGCTTGGTGCTGTGGAGTGATGGGCCACAGTCTCTAGAGTGGGTGTCTTTCCCACTGGTTCTGGAGGGTGCAACATGCCCTGCGCTTGGTCCTGGGGAGAGAAGGGCCACAGTCTCTGGAGTGGGTGTCTTTCCCACTGGTTCTAGAGGGGGCAACATGCCCGGTGTTTGGTCCTGGGGAGTGCAAGGCCACAGTCTCTGGAGTGGGTGTCTTCCCCACTGGTTCTGGAGGGGTGAGGAAGGCCTGTGCTTGGTCCTGGGGTGTGCAAGCCACAGTATCTGGAGTGGGTGTCTTCCCCAATTGTTCTGGAGGGGGGCTACTTGTCCAGTGGCCGGGTGCTGGGGAGTGATTGGCCACAGTCTCTGGAGTGGGTGTCTTTCCCACTGGTTCTGGAGGGGGCAAGTGGGTGTCTTTCCCACTGGTTCTGGAGGGGGCAACATGCCCTATGCTTCGTCCTGGGAAGTGGTGGGCCACATTCTCTGGAGTGGGTGTCTTCCCCACTGGTTCTGGAGGGGGCAACAAGGCCTGTGCTTGGTCCTGGGGAGTGCAAGGCCACAGTATCTGCAGTGGGTGTCTTCCCCAGTGGTTCTGTAGGGTGCAACATGCCCTGTGCTTGGTCCTGGGGAGTGATGGGCCACAGTTTCTGGATTGGGTGTCTTTCCCACTGGTTCTGGAGGGGGCAAGTGGGTGTCTCTCCCACTTGTTCTGGAGGGGGGAAACATGTCCTGTGCTTGGTGCTGGGGAGTGATGGGCCACAGTCTCTGGAGTGGGTGTCTTTCCCACTGGTTGTGGAGGGGGCAAGTGGGTGTCTTTCCCACTGGTTCTGGAGGGGGCAACATGCCCTGTGCTTGGTCCTGGGAAGTGATGGGCCACAGTCTCTGGAGGGGGTGTCTTCCCCACTGGTTCTGGAGGGGTCAACAAGGTCTGTGCTTGGTCCTGGGGAGTGTAAGTCCACAGTATGTGGAGTAGGTGTCTTCTCCAGTGCTTTTGGAAGTGAGAACATGCCCTGTTCTTGGCCTTGGGATGTGATGGGCCGCTGTCTCTGGAGTGGGTGCCTTTCCCACTGGCTGTGAAGGGGGCAAGTGGGTGTCTTTCCCACTGGTTCTGGAGGGTGCAACATGCCCTGTGCTTGGTCCTGGGAGAGAAGGGCCACAGTATCTGGAGTAGGTGTCTTCTCCAGTGGTTCTGGAGGGTAGAACATGCCCTGTGCTTGGCCTTGGGATGTGATGGGCTGCTGTCTCTGGAGTGGGTGCCTTTCCCACTGGCTGTGAAGGGGGCAAGTGGGTGTCTTTCCCACTGGTTCTGGAGGGTGCAACATGCCCTGTGCTTGGTCCTGGGGAGAGAAGGGCCACAGTCTCTGAAGTGGGTGTCTTTTCCACTGGTTCTGCAGGGGGGCAACATGCCCTGTGCTTGGTCCTGGGAAGTGATGGGCCATTGTCTCTGGAGTGGGTGCCTTTCCCACTGGTTCTAGAGGGGGCAACATGCCCTGTGTTTGGTCCTGGGGAGTGCAAGGCCACAGACTCTGGAGTCTGTGTCTTTCCCACTGGTTCTGGAGGGAGCAGCAAGGCATGTGCTTGGTCCTGGGGAGTGTAAGGAGACAGTATCTGGAATGGATGTCTTCCCCACTTGTTCTGGAGGGGGCCAACATGTCCAGTGCTTGGTGCTTCGGAGTGATGGGCCACAGTCTCTGGAATGGGTGTCTTTCCCACTGGTTCTGAAGGGGGCAAAAAGGCCTGTGCTTGGTCCTGGGGAGTGCAAGGCCACAGTATCTGGAATGGATGTCTTCCCCACTTGTTCTGGAGGGGGGCAACATATCAAGTGCTTGGTGCTATGGAGTGATGGGCCACAGTCTCTGGAGTGGGTGTCTTTCCCACTGGTTCTAGAGGGGGCAAGTGGGTGTCTTTCCCACTGGTTCTGGAGGGGGCAACATGCCCTGTGCTTGGTCCTTGGAAGTGATGGGCCACAGTCTCTGGAGTGGGTGTCTTCCCCACTGGTTCTGGAGAGGGTAACAAGGCCTGTGCTTGGTCCTGGGAAGTGCAAGGTCACAGTATCTGGAGTAGGTGTCTTCTCCAGTGGTTCTGGAGGGTACAACATGCCCTGTGCTTGGCCTTGAGGAGTGATGGGCCGCTGTCTCTGGAGTGGGTGCCTTTCCCATTGGCTGGGAAGGGGGCAAGTGGGTGTCTTTCCCATTGGTTCTGGAGGGGGCAACCTGCCCTGTGCTTGGTCCTGGGAAGTGATGGGCCACAGTCTCTGGAGTGGGCGTCTTTCCCACTGGTTCTGGAGGGGGCAACATGCCCTGTGCTAGGTCACGGGGAGTGCAAGGCCACAGTATCTGGGGTGGTTGTCTTCCCCACTGGTCCTGGAGGGGGGCACCATTCCCTGTGATTGGACCTGGGGAGTGCAAGGCCACAGACTCTGGAGTGGGTGTCTTCTCCAGTGGTTCTGGAGGGTACAACATGCCCTGTGCTTGGCCTTGGGGAGTGATGGGCCGCTGTCTCTGCAGTGGGTGTCTTCCCCTCTGGTTCTGGAGGGGGCAGCAAGGCTTGTGCTTGGTCCTGGGGAGTGCAAGGCCACAGTATCTGAAGTGGATGTCTTTCCCACTGGTTCTGGAGGGGCCAAGTGGATGTCTTCCCCACTGGCTCTGGAGGGGGCAACATGCCCTGTGCTTAGGCCTGGGGAGTGATGGCCCACAGTCTCTGGAGTGGGTGTCTTCTCCACTGGTTCTGGAGGGGGCAACATGCCCTGTGCTTGGTCCTGGGGAGTGATGGGCCACAGTCTCTAGAGTAGGTGTGTTTCCCACTAGTTCTGGAGGGGGCAAGTGGGTGTCTTTCCCACTGGTTCTGGAGGGGGCAACATGCCCTGTGCTTTGTTATGGGGAGTGATGGGCCACAGTCTCTGGATTGGGTGTCTTCTCCACTGGTTCTTGAATGGGCAACATGCCCTGTGCTTGGTCCTGGGAAGTGCAAGGCCACAATCGCTGGGGAGGGTGTCTTCCCCACTGGCTCTGGAGGGGGCAACATGCCCTGTGCTTGGTCCTGGGGAGTGCAAGGCCACAATCGCTGGGGAGGGTGTCTTCTCCACTGGTTCTGAAGGGGGCAACATGCCCTGTGATTAGAACTGGGGAGTGATGGGCCACAGTATCTAGAGTGGGTATCTATCCCACTGGTTCTGGAGGGGGCATGTGGGTGTCTTTCCCACTGGTTCTGGAGGGGGCAACATGCCCTATGCTTGGTTCTGGGGAGAGATGGGCCACAGTCTCTGGAGTGGGCGTCTTTCCCACTGGTTTTGTAGGGGGCAACATGCCCTGTGCTTGGTCCTGGGGAGTGCAAGGCCACAGTCTCTGGAGTGGGTGTCTTCTCCACTGGTTCATGAGGGGGCATCATGCCCTGTGCTTGGTTCTGGGGAGTGATGGGCCACAGTCTCTGGAGAGGGTGTCTTTCCCCCTGATTCTGGAGGGGACAACATGCCCTGTGCTTGGTCCTGGGAAGTGATTGGCCACAGTCTCTGGAGTGGGTGTCATCCCCACTGGTTCTGGAGTGGGCAACAAGGTCTGTGCTTGGTCCTGGGGAGTGCAAGGCCACAGTATCCGTAGTGGGTTCCTCCAAAGTAGTTCTGGAGAGTGCAACATGCCCTGTGATTGGTCCTGGGGTGTGATGGGGCACAGTCTCTGGAGTGGGTGACTTTCCCACTGGTTCTGGAGGGGGCAAGTGGGTGTCTTTCCCACTGGTTCTGGAGGGGGCAACATGCCCTGTGCTTGGTCCTGGGGAGAGAAGGGCCACAGTCCCTGGAGTGGGTGTCTTTCCCACTGGTTCTGCAGGGGGGCAACATGCCATGTGCTTGGTCCTGGGGAGTGATGGGTCACAGTCTCTGGAGTGGGTGTCTTCCCCACTTGTTCTGGAGGGTGGCAACATGTCCTGTGCTTGGTGCCTGGGAGTGATGGGCCACAGTCTCTGGAGTGGGTGTCTTTCCCACTGGTTCTGGAGGGGGCAAGTGGGTGTCTTTCCCACTGGTTCTGGGGGGGGGGGCAACATGCCCTGTGCTTGGTCCTGGGAAATGATGGGCCACAGTCTCTGGAGTGGGTTTCTTCCCCATTGGGTCTGGAGGGGGGCAACAAGGTCTGTGCTTGGTCCTGGGGAGTGCAAGGCCACAGTATCTGGAGTGGGTGTCTTCCCCAGTGGTTCTGGAGGGTGCAACACACCCTGTGTTTGGTCCTGGGGAGTGATGGGCAACAGTCTCTGGAGTGGGTGTCTTTCCCCCGGGTTCTGGAGCGGGCAACATGCCCTGTGCTTGAACCTGGGGAGTTCAAGGCCACAGTCTCTGGAGTGGGTGTCTTCTCCACTGGTCCTGGAGGGAGCATCATGCCCTGTGGTTGGTGCTGGGGTGTGATGGGCCAAAGTCTCTGGAGTGGATGTCCTTCCCACAGGTTATGGAGGGGGCAACATGCCCTGTGCTAGGTCCTGGGGAGTGCAAGGACACAATCTCTGGGGAGGGTGTCTTCCACACTGGCTCTGAAGGGGGCAACATGCCCTTTGCTTAGTCCTGGGGAGTGATGGGCCACAGTCTTGGGAGTGGGTGTCTTTCCCACTGGTTCTGGAGGGTGCACCATGCCCTGTACTTGGTCCTGGGGAGAGAAGGGCCACAGTCTCTGGAGGGGTGTCTTTCCCACCGGTTCTGCAGGGGGGCAACATGCCCTGTGCTTGGTCCTGGGGAGTGAAGGGCCACAGTCTCTGGAGTGGGTGTCTTTCCTTTCCTACTGGTTTTAGAGGGGGCGACATGCCCTGTGTTTGGTCCTGGGGAGTGCAAGCCACAGTCTCTGGAGTGGGTGTCTTCCCCACTGGTTCTGGAGGGGGGCAACATGTCCTGTGCTTGGTGCTGGGGAGTGATGGGCCACAGTCTCTGGAGTGGGTGTCTTCCCCAGTGGTTCTGGAGGGTGCAACACACCCTGTGCTTGGTCCTGGGGAGTGATGGGCAACAGTCTCTGGAGTGGGTGTCTTTCCCCCGGGTTCTGGAGGGGGCAACATGCCCTGTGCTTGAACCTGGGGAGTTCAAGTCCACAGTCTCTGGAGTGGGTGTCTTCTCCACTGGTCCTGGAGGGAGCATCATGCCCTGTGGTTGGTGCTGGGGTGTTATGGGCCAAAGTCTCTGGAGTGGATGTCCTTCCCACGGGTTATGGAGGGGGCAACATGCCCTGTGCTTGGTCCTGGGGAGTGCAAGGACACAATCTCTGGGGAGGGTTTCTTCCACACTGGCTCTGAAGGGGGCAACATGCCCTTTGCTTAGTCCTGGGGAGTGATGGGCCACAGTCTTTGGAGTGGGTGTCTTTCCCACTGGTTCTGGAGGGTGGACCATGCCCTGTGCTTGGTCCTGGGGAGAGAAGGGCCACAGTCTCTGGAGTGGGTGTCTTTCCCACCGGTTCTGCAGGGGGGCAACATGCCCTGTGCTTGGTCCTGGGGAGTGAAGGGCCACAGTCTCTGGAGTGGGTGTCTTTCCTTTCGTACTAGTTTTAGAGGGGGGAACATGCCCTGTGTTTGGTCCTGGGGAGTGCAAGCCACAGTCTCTGGAGTGGGTGTCTTCCCCACTGGTTCTGGAGGGGGGCAACATGTCCTGTGCTTGGTGCTGGGGAGTGATGGGCCACAGTCCCTGGAGTGGGTGTCTTTCCCACTGGTTCTGGAGGGGGCAAGTGGGTGTCTTTCCCACTGGTTCTGGAGGGGGCAACATGCCCTGTGCTTGCTCCTGGGAAGTGATAGCCACAGTCTCTGGAGTGGGCGTCTTCCCCACTGGTTCTGGAGGGGACAACAATGCCTGTGCTTGGTCCTGGGGAGTGCAAGGCCACAGTATCTTGCTTGGGTGTCTTCCCCAGTGGTTCTGGAGGGTGCAGCATGCCCTGTGCTTGGTCCTGGGGAGCGATGGGCCATTGTCTCTGGACGGGTGTCTTTCCCACTGGTTCTAGAGGGGGCAGCATGCCCTGTGTTTGGTCCTGGGGAGTGCAAGGCCACAGTCTCTGGAGTGGATGTCTTTCCCACTGATTCTGGAGGGGGCAACAAGGCCTGTGCTTGGTCATGGGGAGTGCAAGACCACAGTACCTGCAGTGGGTATCTTCCCCAGTGGTTCTGGAGGGTGCAACATGCCCTGTGCTTGGTCCTGGGGAGTAATGGGCCACAGTTTCTGGAGTGGGTGTCTTTCCCACTGGTTCTGGAGGGGGCAAGTGGGTGTCTTTCCCACTTGTTCTGGAGGGGGAAACATGCCCTGTGGTTGGTCCTGTGAAGTGATGGGCCACAGTCTCTTGAGTGGGTGTCTTTCCCACTGGTTCTGGAGGGGGCAACATGCCCTGTGCTTGTTCCTGGGGAGTGCAAGGCCACAATATCTTGGGTGGGTGTCTTCCCCACTGGTTCTGGAGGGGGCAACATGCCCTGTGATTATACCTGGGGAATGCAAGGCCACAGTCTCTGGAGTGGGTGTCTTTCCCACTGGTTCTGGAATGTGGCAACATGCCCTGTTCTTTGTCCTGGGGAGTGATGGGCAATAGTCTCTAGAGTGGGTGTCTTTCCCATTAGTTCTGGAGGGGGCAAGTGGGTGTCTTTCCCACTGGTTCTGGAGGGGGCACCATGTCCTGTGCTTGGTTCTGGGTAGTGATGGGCCACAGTGTCTGGAGTGGGTGTCTTTCCCACTTGTTCTGGAGGGGGCAACATGCCCTGTGCTTTGTCCTGGGCAGTGCAAGGCCACAGTCTCTGGAGTGGGTTTCTTCTCCACTGGTTCTTGAATGGGCGACATGCCCTGTGCTTGGTCCTGGGGAGTGCAAGGCCACAATCGCTGGGGAGGGTCTCTTCCCCACTGGCTCTGGAGGGGGCAACATGCCCTGTGCTTAGGCCTGGGGAGTGATGGCCCACAGTCTCTGGAGTCGGTGTCTTTCCCACTGGTTCTGGAGAGTGCAACATGCCCTGTGCTTGGGCCTGGGGAGAGAAGGGCCACAGTATTTGGAGTGGGTGTGCTTTCCACTGGTTCTGCAGGGGGGCAACATGTCCTGTGCTTGGTCCTCAGGAGTGATGGGCCATTGTCTCTGGAGTGGATGTCTTTCCCACTGGTTCTAGAGGGGGCAACATACCCTGTGTTTGGTCCTGGGGAGTGCAAGGCCACAGTCTCTGGAGTGCGTGTCTTCCCCACTGGTTCTAGAGGGGGCAACCAGGCCTGTGCTTGGTCCTGGGGAGTGCAAGGCCACAGTATCTGGAGTTGGTGTCTTCCCCATTTGTTCTGGAGGGGGGCAACATGTCCTGTGCTTGGTGGTGGGGAGTGATGGGCCACAGTCTCTGGAGTGGGTGTGTTTCCCACTGGTTCTGGAGGGGGCATCATGCCCTGTGATTGGTCCTGGGAGTTATGGACCACAGTCTCTGGAGTGGGTGTCTTTCCCACTGGTTCTGGAGGGGGCAACATGCCCTGTGCTTGGTCGTGGGGAGTGCAAGGCCACAGTCTCTGGAGGGGGTGTCTTTCCCACTGGTTCTGGATGGCGCAGGATTCCGTGTGCTTGGTCCAGGGTAGTGCAAGGCCACAGTCTCTGGAGTGGGTGTCTTCCTCACTGGTTCTGGAGGGGGCAACATGTCCTGTGCTTGGTCTTGGGGAGTGATGGGCCACAGTCACTGGAGTGGGTGTCTTTCCCACTAGTTCTGAAGGGGGCAAAATGCCCTGTGCTTGGTCCTGGGGAGTGATGGACCACAGTCTCTGGTGTGGGTGTCTTTCGCACTGGTTATGGAGGGGCCAACATTCCCTGTGCTTTGTCCGGGGGAGTGCAAGGCCACAGTCTCTGGAGTGAGTGTCTCCCCCACTGGTTCTGGAGGGGGCAACATGCCCTGTGCTTGGTCCTGGGGAGTGATGGGCCACAGTCTCTGAAGTGGGTGTCTTTCCCACTGGTTCTGGAGGGGGCAACATGCCTTGTGCTTGTTCCTGGGGAGTGCAAGGCCATAGACTCTGGCGTGGGTGTCTTCTCCACTGGTTCTGGAGGGGGCATCATGCCCTGTGCTTGGTCCTGGGGAGTGATGGGCCACAGTCTCTGGAGTGGGTGTCTTACTCACTGGTTCTGGAGGGGGCAACATTCCCTGTGCTTGGTCCTGGGGAGTGCAAGTCCACAATCTCTGGAGTGAATGTCTTCTCCACTGGTTCTGGAGGGGGCAAATTGCCCTGGGCTTGGTGCTGGGGAGTGATGGGCCACAGTCTCTGGAGTGGGTGTCTTTTCCACTGGTTCTGGAGGGGGCAACATGCCCTGTGCTTGATCCTGGGGAGTGCAAGGCCACAGTCTCTGGAGTGGGTGTCTTCTCCACTGGCTCCTGAGGGGGCATCATGCCCTGTACTTGGTGCTGGGGAGTGATGGGCCACAGTCTCTAGAGTGGGTGTCTTTCCCACTGGTTCTGGAGGGGGCAACATGCCCTGTACTTGGTCCTGGGGAGTGCAAGGCCACAATCTCTGGGGAGGGTGTCTTCCCCACTGGCTCTGGAGTGTGAACATCAGGGCAGTGTGCGCTCTACAGGCGACTAGAATGCAAAAACCCAGCACTCTCAAGATAATGTAATTAATGCATTGTGCTGATATGCTGTTGTTTAACCTTTTGCATTGCATAGTTTAATCCTGAAGACTTATGTTCAAGGTGCATAGAAATACTGTTCATTTGCAATGTACTGCTGCAGGCTTTCAGAGTGTGTCAGGGTGTGGTCCCTTTCCAGGGCCTTCTAGAAGCTTTCCCTGCAGCATGCCTGGATGTGGTTTGTGGGCTGGGCCAAGACTCTATATAAGGGAGCCAGCCCAGCTCCACGTGCTCACTATTCAGAGGTCCCGGTGCAGAGCAGCAGCAACTTCCTCAGCTCCTGTTCCGGAGGCCTACTTTGATCTTCCAGGCCTCGCCCTTCCACTTTGTTCGGTGATTCTTGATCAGAGCGGTAAGACGGAGGTTGGGCTGAGCCCCCGATTCCGTTCTTGAAGGATTTCGAGTTCTTGGGCCTCATTAGCATTATAAATCTATTTTGCTCTTGTGCGTGTGAATGTGCGCTTGATGTTTAATGGCATTTACATGCTGGCATTCGAATCGGCTAGACGAGCGATTCTTTTCTCGTGTACAAATCTTGATATTCATTGTGCGTTGCCATCTCATGGCATTCACATGGTGGTATTCGCATCGGCAAGACGCACAATTCATTTCCTCTGCTTAATTCATGATATTCAGTGTGTACTATCATTTCTTGGCATTCACATGGTGGCCTGCGAATCGGCAAGACGCATGATTCATTCCTTGTGTTAAATTCATGACATTCAATGTGTGCCACCATTTCTTGGTATTCACTTGGTGGCCTTCGAATAGGCAGGACGCGCGATTTGTTTCTTGCGTTTAATTCATGATATTCATTGTGTGTTACCACTTCATGGCATTTACTTGGTGACCTTCGAATCGGCAAGACGCGCAATTTATTTCTCGTGCCTAACTCATGTTATTCATTGTATGCAATCATTTCATGGCATTTATAAACCTTTGTGGAAATCTGCAATGTGCGCAATTCATGTTCCTCCATTTTAAGAAAACTAAAGTGTTAGAATTCTAGATGTTATATTGTATGTGCATAATGAGTCCCTCAAGTACTAATCATATGGTGGTATAGAAATCTTTCAGATTATTTTCTGGTCCTCATGCAAAAGACTATTCTTGAATTTGAAAGCGTAATGCTAGAAGGCTCTGATGTTTCTAATCGAAGTGTAACATTTAATTGAGTGGTTCATTAGAAAGTGGTACTAATCTTTCTTGATTCCCTCACAGGTATTCAGACATCTTGAGGCCTAGTTATTTAAGTCCAGGCTTAAGTTATCCATGTTTTCCAGTATGACAATGCTTAGAGTCATAGCCTAGTAATGATTTATATGATATAATCTTGATGTTGTGTGTTTTAACCTTTTTGCTTCCTACAGGTCTCCTTCCCAGCAGTTCCCTTCCTAATCCCCTTTTCCCCACTTGGACTCTCTTAGACTCTGTGACATTCTAATCAGAGTGTTGGAGCTGTCTTGTGGTGGACGTGTTGGGAATGTGCACAGACCCCGAGGATCTGGTGACTCTGACATGGAGGGGGCAACATGCACTGTGCTTAGTCCTGGGGAGTGTTGGGCCACAGTCTCTGGAGTGGGTGTCTTTCCCACTGGTTCTGGAGGGTGCAACATGCCCTGTACTTGGTCCTGGGGAGTGAAGGGCCACAGTCTCTAGAGTGGGTATCTTTCCCACTGGTTCTAGAGGGGGCAACATGCCCTGTGTTTGGTCCTGGGGAGTGCAAGGCCACAGTCTCTGGAGTGGGTGTCTTCCCCACTGGTTCTAGAGGGGGCAGCAAGGCCTGTGCTTGGTCCTGGGGAGTGCAAGGCCACAGTATCTGGAGTGGGTGTCTTCCCCACTTGTTCTGGAGGGGGGCAACATGTCCTGTGATTGGTGCTGGGGAGTGATGGGCCATAGTCTCTGGAGTGGGTGTCTTTCCCACTAGTTCTGGAGGGGGCAACATGCCCTGTGCTTGGTCCTGGGAAGTGATGGGCCACAGTCTCTGGAGTGGGTGTCGTCCCCACTGGTTCTGGAGGGGGCAACGATGCCTATGCTTGGTCCTGGGGAGTGCAAGGCCACAGTCTCTGGAGTGGGTGTCTTCCCCACTAGTTCTGGAGGGGGCAACATGCCCTGTGCTTGGTGCTGGGGAGTGATGGGCCACAGTCTCTGGAGTGGGTGTCTTTCCCACTAGTTCTGGAGGGGGCAACATGCCCTGTGCTTGGTCCTGGGAAGTGATGGGCCACAGTCTCTGGAGTGGGTGTCTTTCTCACTGGTTCTGCAGGGGGGCAACATGCCCTGTATTTGGTCCTGGGGAGTGATGGGCCACAGTCTCTGGAGTGGGTTTGTTTCCCACTGGTTCTAGAGGGGGCAACATGCCCTGTGTTTGGTCCTGGAGAGTGCAAGGCCACAGTATCTGGGGTGGGTGTCTTCCCCACTGGTTCTGAAGGGGGCAACATGCCCTCTGATTAGACCTGGGGAGTGCAAGGCCACAGTCCCTGGAGTGGGTGTCTCCCCCACTGGTTCTGGAGAGGGCAGCATGCCCTGTGCTTGGTCCTGGGGTGTGATAGGCCACAGTCTCCAGAGTGGGTGTCTTTCCCACTGGTTCTGGAGGGGGCAAGTGGGTGTCTTTCCCACTGGTTCTGGAGGGGGCAACATGCCCTATGCTTGGTTCTGGGGAGAGATGGGCCACAGTCTCTGGAATGGGTGTCTTCTCCACTGGTTCTGGAGGGGGCATCATGCCCTGTGGTTGGTGCTGGGGAGTGATGGGCCACAGTCTCTGGAGTGGGTGTCTTTCCCCCTGGTTCTGTAGGGGGCAACATGCCCTGCGCTTGGTCCTGGGGAGTGCAAGTCCACAATCTCTGGGGAGGGTGTCTTCCCCACTGGTTCTGGAGCGTGCAAGTGGGTGTCTTTCCCACTGGTTCTGGAGGGGGGCAACATGCCCTGTGCTTGGTCCTGGGAAGTGATGGGCCATAGTCTCTGGAGTGGGTGTCTTTCCCACTGGTTCTCAAGGGGGCATCATGCCCTGTGCTTGGTCCTGGGAAGTGCAAGGCCACAGTCTCTGGAGTGGGTGTCTTCTCCACTGGTTCTGGAGGGGGCATCATGCCCTGTGCTTGGTGCAGGGGAGTGATGGGCCACAGTCTCTGGAGTGGGTGTCTTTCCCCCTGGTTCTGGAGGGGGCAACATGCCCTGCGCTTGGTCCTGGGGAGTGCAAGGCCACATTCTCTGGGGACGGTGTCTTCCCCACTTGCTCTTGAGGGGGCAACATGCCCTGTGCTTAGTTCTGGGGAGTGATGGGCCACAGTCTCTGAAAAGGGTGTCTTTCCCACTGGTTCTGGAGGGTGCAACAGGCCCTGTGTTTGGTCCTGGGGAGAGAAGGGCCACAGTCTCTGGAGTAGGTGTCTTTCCCACTGGTTCTAGAGGGGACAACATACCCTGTGTTTGGTCCTGGGGAGTGCAAGGCCCCAGTCTCTGGAGTGCGTGTCTTCCCCACTGGTTCTAGAGGGGGCAACAAGGCCTGT
Organism: Pleurodeles waltl; assembly: GCF_031143425.1. Taxonomy (NCBI): domain Eukaryota; kingdom Metazoa; phylum Chordata; class Amphibia; order Caudata; family Salamandridae; genus Pleurodeles; species Pleurodeles waltl. The sequence goes on along the minus strand of NC_090439.1, from coordinate 572,869,608 downwards.
GCTTGGTCCTGGGGAGTGCAAGGCCACAGTATCTGGAGTGGGTGTCTTCCCCACTTGTTGTGGAGGGGGGCAACATGTCCTGTGGTTGGTGCTGGGGAGTTAGGGCCACAGTCTCTGGAGTGGGTGTGTTCCCCACTGGTTCTGGAGGGGGCATCATGACCTGTGCTTGGTCCTGGGAGTGATGGACCACAGTCTCTGGAGTGGGTGTCTTTCCCACTGGTTCTGTAGGGGGCAACATGCCCTGTGCTTGGTCCTGGGGAGTGCAAGGCCACAGTCTCTAGAGTGGGTGTCTTTCCCACTGGTTCTGGAGGGGGCAACATTCCCTGTGCTTGGTCCTGGGAAGTGCAAGGCGTCAGTCTCTGGAGTGGGTGTCTTCCCCACTGGTTCTGGAGGGGGCAACATGTCCTGTGCTTGGTCCTGGGGAGTGATGGGCCACAGTCTCTGGAGTGGGTGTCTTTCCCACTGGTTCTGAAGGGGGCAAAATGCCCTATGCTTTGTCCTGGGGAGTGATGGGCCACAGTCACTGGAGTGGGTGTCTTTCCCACTGGCTCTGGAGATGGCAACATGCCCTGTGCTTGGTCCTCGAGAGTGATGGGCCACAGTCTCTGGAGTGGGTGTCTTACCCACTGGTTCTGGTGGTGGCTGGCCGCACAGCAGACCATGGAGGCTGTATCATATGGCGTCTGCCGGCGGTGACGGCTGCATTGTGGTGGTGGTTGTGGGAGGCTCCTGCTTAGCACCTGCACCCTCTGATGGCTGCACTGTCGTGGTGGTTGGGGAGGCTCCTGCTCAGACCCTGCATTCTCTGATGGCTGCACAGCCATGGCTGGCAGTGGGGGCTCTGTGACAGCTGCTGGTGCAGGCCCTTTCCCCTTCTTGCTGGCTGGTGAAGGGTCTTTCGCCTTCTTGCTGGCTGGTGCAGGCTGCTTCCCCTTCTTGCTGGCTAGTGCAGGCTCCTTCCCCTTCAGTATTTGTGGCCTGGAATCCTTTCCACCAAAAGTAGGTGCTGCTGAAACTGGGCCTGTGGACTGTTTGGCTGAGGTGCTTGGCTGGGTCCTTGATACCCTTGCTATACGTGCAGGTCGGGGGAGGTGGAGGAAAGAGGTCAATCATAGAAAGGAAAAGTATTTTAGGGATATTAGGGTGGGAAGAAGGAGAAGTAATGGGAGTGGTTGTCGGAGTTGTTTGTCTGCTGGACTTGGGTGCAGGTGCATGGGTTGTATGCTGTTGTAAGGTGGATGGCTGTTGGGTGTCTGAGTGCTTGCGTTTGTGTCCTTTAGGAGGGGGGGACAGACATGGTGGGAGAGGACACAGGGAAAATGTGCATGGATGTTGTGGAGGTGTCTGCCAGAGAAGTATGGTTGTAACTGAGTGGGAGGTGGTGAAGGAGGAGGAGGGGGGAAACAGTGGAAATAGTGGATGTTGTTGTGTTGTCTGCAACTAAATGGTGTTTGTGTGAGTGCCTGTGGGATGAGGTGTGGTGCTTGTGCTTGCCTGTGACACACTTGGGTTTTGTCTGGTGTGCATGCTCGTCTGGCTGTGTGCTTGGGATGGGTTGGGGTTGAGGAGAATGGGACTGGGAAGTGGAAGTTGGATGGGAGACGGTAGAAACAGGAACAATGGTTGCCATCAGAGAGGAGGCCAGAGCCTGGATCGATCTTTCTTGGGCCGCCAATCCACTGTGAATGCCCTCTAGGAATACATAGATTGCTGCATCTGGGCTACCAGCCCCTGGATGGCATTCACAATGGTTGATTGCCCTACAGAGATGGATCTCAGAAGGTCAATAGCCTCCTCACTCAGGGCAGCAGGGCTCACTGGGGCAGGGCCATAGGTGCTTGGGGCGAAGGAGATGCCCACCCTCCTGGGTGAGCGTGCACGGGCAACTCGCTGAGGAGCTGCTGGGAGGGCGGTGCTGCTACGGGGTGGCGGCTGTACCTGTAGCTGGGGTGGTCACAGAAGTGTCCGTCACCACCAGGGAGCTTCCATCGGAGGAGGTGTCTGAGTCTGTATTGTCCCCTCCAGTCTCCTCCGTGGTGCTCCCCTCACCCTCTGTCCCACTGGTGCCCTCAGTGTCGGTGGACTCTGCCTCCTGGGTCCTTTTGGGATGCAGCTCCCTCTGTTGCCAGTGCCTCTGCTCCTCCGCCAGATGATGCTAATGCACATAAGGACAGGATGACAAAACAAGAAAAGGGGGGAGAGAGACATAGGATACACTGGGTCAATGACTGCACCAACACCACCGTTGGCGTACACAGCACCCTCACATACAGGGAACAGGCCTACACACTATACATTGCACTACCAGTGAAATGGATACTCAACAAGGAATGGGGGGGTACACACTGCCAACTGCAGCACACCTGGGACCCACGCAGCCCTGACCAGTAGTGGATCCTAACAAGCTAGGTAGGCAGTATTTCCCTTCAGACCCTTAGCCACCAGAGGACCTCCACTGCTATGTCTGGCCTGGCCTATGGGCACCCACTGCCACACACCCACCACCTGGATACCACCTCTCCAGCTGTTTACTTCAATGATGGCCACTGTACTCACCCCCTTGTGGCTGCAGTGATGCCTTCAAGCGCCCATCCAGCTTTGAATAGGCCACTGCCAGTATGCAGGCCATCAGGGGGGTCAGGGTCTGACGGGCACCCCTTCCTCATTGGGAGGTCATCCCCAGCTGGACCTCTGCGGTATTCCATGCCCAGCGTCTGAGGCCCTCCCACCGTTTCTGTCAGTGGGAGCTCCGCCTGCCATAGACCCCCAGGGTCTGCACCTCCTTGGCGATGGCACACTAGATATCCTTCTTTTGATGTGCGCTGACCCACAGAGGCAATACAGACAGGAGAACACCATCAGACGAACAGCCCAGCTTGTAACACAAGTGACCCACCATACCCGTTTCCATCACTATTGACACACACATAGCCCAGCTCTCAACGTGTACCCAGCCAAGAGGACATCTCTCCCTGTTAGTAGATGCCTTCACACACACCTCCAAGCATTCATGCCACATGCATTGTGCCAACAGTGAACTCCCTTGTTGGTCTGGAAGCCCATACAGCGTGTCAGTATTGGGGTAGGACTCCATCTACCAGTCTCTCCAATTCCTGTGGCGTGAAGACTGGGGCCCTTTCCCCGGTCACACGGGCCATGGTAGGTTGCAGACACAGTTTACTGCAGCACATGCAGTGTAGCTCCTCTCCTATGGAAGTTCAGGAAACAAGTGAGGAATCAGATAGAAAATGGCAGTCACGTTCGCGGCGGTGCATACCGTTACTGCCGGCATAGGTCCCCATTAGCCACTGTACCCCATAGGGCCCAATTATAACCAATGAAGAATTAGACGGCAGTTCACGACCACCTCCCGCCACGGTTCACAACGTCATCAGTATTACCTCACTACTACCTGTCCCTCCACACAGAAGATGTCATTTCGGGGGGGGGGGAGGCCTATGGAATAATGCTGAGTCACAGGATAAATAGGCACATACTTGACAAATTACACTGTTCCATATCATGTTTACAGATTGTGGACTACTGTTGTGGCTCCATTGTTCAGTTTGTGACAGCCTCCTCACTCTTTTGTCCCTTAGATACCTACCACTGTGGATGAATATTAGATGGAGACATAGGGGGTGATTCTAACCCTGACGGGCGGCGGAGGCCGCCCGCCAGAGTTCCCCCCTCCAGAACACCGCTCCGCGGTCATAAGACCGCTGCAGTGATTCTGGCTTTTGCACTGGGCTGGCGGGCGGCCGCCAAAAGGCCGCCCGCCAGCCCAGTGCAAAAGAGCCTTCCCACGAGGACGCCGGCTCAGAATTGAGCCGGCGGAGTGGGAAGGTGCGACGGGTGCAGTGGCACCCGTCGCGTATTTCAGTGTCTGCAAAGCAGACACTGAAATACAAAGTGGGGCCCTCTTACGGGGGCCCCTGCAGTGCCCATGCCATTGGCATGGGCACTGCAGGGGCCCCCAGGGGCCCCACGACAACCCATACCGCCATCCTGTTCCTGGCGGGAGAACCGCCAGGAACAGGATGGCGGTATGGGCTGTCAGAATCCCCATGGCGGCGCAGCGAGCTGCGCCACCATGGAGGATTCTAAAGGGCAGCGGAAAACCGGCGGGAAACCGCCGGTTTTCCGCATCTGACCGCGGCCAAACCGCTGCGGTCAGAATGCCCTGCGGGGCACCGCCAGCCTGTTGGCGGTGCTCCCACCAACCCTGGCCCCGGCGGTCCATGACCGCCGGGGTCAGAATGACCCCCATACCGCCATTTATAGACCCCTGGTGGACTTGACTACACCGGAGGATAGGCACATTATCCTCACCTATAGACTGGACAGGGCCACAATCACAGAGCTGTGTGCCCAATTGGAGTCTGACCTGATATCTGCTATCCATCAGCCCACTGGGATCCCTCCTCTTGTGCAAGTGCTATCAGTGCTCCATTTTCTGGCAACTGGTTCTTTCCAAGTGACAGTGGGCTTGGCAGTAGGAATGTCACAGCCAATGTTCTCAATAGTGCTGACAAGAGTGTTGTCTGCCCTGATAAAACACATGTGCAGCTACATTGCATTCCCCAGGTTGAGAATGTGGCCACTGTGAAGGCTGGGTTTTATGCAGTGGGACATATACCCAATATAATTGGTGCAATTGACGGAACACATGTTGCATTTGTCCCCCCCAGCCAGAATGAACTGGTGTTCAGGAATAGTAAGAGTTTCCACTCTATGAATGTGCAGATGGTGTGCTTGGTGGACCAGTATATCTCCCACGTCAATGCTAAGTATTCAGGGTCGGTGCATGATGCCTTTGTCCTGAGGAATAGCAGCATCCCAAATGTGATGGCCCAACTACAGCGGTACAGGGTGTGGCTAATATGTGAGCCCTGGTTCCAACCCAGTATATGTTGGTGTTTGCCTATGGTGTTGGCCATATAGGATAGTGTTTGGCTAAATGCTGTCCTTCAATATTTGCAGGTGACTCTGGTTACCCAAACTTATCATGGCTGCTGACCCCTGTGAGAAATGCCAAGAAAAAGGAAGAAGAACGTTATAATGAGGCACATGGGTGAACCAGAAGGATCATTGAAAGGTCCTTTGGCCTCCTGAAAGCCAGGTTCTGGTGCCTCAATCTGACAGGCGGATCCCTATGCTACTCACCCAAGAAGGTCAGCAAGAAAGTGGTGGCATGCTGCATGTTGCCCTCAGATGCCATGCCCCTTTTCTGCAGGAGGAGGAGACTGTAGATGTCCCTGTGGCAGCAGTGGACCCCGTGGGCAGTGAGGATGAGGAGGCAGAGGATGGGGTTGTGGACAACACAACATCTGTAATCCCTCAGTACTTCCAATGACACACAGGTGAGACAGTGCAACTTTACATTTTAATGACTTTGGTTGTATTTTGTGTGGCATTGGCATGCTGGTATTTCCCACTTCTATACCCACTTACTGTTACCTTTGGCTATTCATTTTGCAGATGTTGGTGATTTGACAAATACAGTTCATTTGCACTGGTTGTACCTGTTTCAATCAATACATATTTGAAATACATGACATACTCTAAATCTGTTTATATCAAAGGGTGTTTATTGTAGTGCTAATATATAGAGGAGGAAGTGCAATGGAATAGGGTGATGATGGAGGAAAGATCAGGGCATTGTTCTAGTGTGTTCCTAGCACATGTGATTTGTCCAATGGGACATAGGAAGGGGAGCGATGGCAGTTCAAGGTGAAAAGGGTAACTGAGTGGGACAAAAGGGAGACATCAGAAGAGTCTCATTTTCTGGTGGGGGTCTTGGCAAGTGTCTCTGGCTTCTGTCTGGATCACTAAGAACGTTTGTGGGGTGGTTTTCCTCCTGCAGCGGGTGAGGGGTGCTGGTGGCCTGTGAGTCTTGTGGTGGGGCCTCCTGGCTAGTAGTGGCAGCGGAAGTGGAAGGCTGTTCAGATTACTGGCTAGTGGCAGAGGCCCGCTGGTGTGACACTGCCTCCCTTATAATGTTGGCCATGTCTGCCCGCACCCCTGCTATGGAGATTGGGGTGTTGTGGATGGCCTGCAAGTCCTCCCTGATCCCCTTCTACTGTCCCTCCTGCAGCCACCTGTTCTCCTGCAAGTTGTCTAGGATCTGGCCCATTGTGTCCTGGGAATGTTTATAGGCTCCCAGGAGCTCAGAGAGCGCCTCCTGGAGAGTCGGTTCCCTGGTCCTGTCCTCTCCCTGGCGCACTGTAGTCCTCCAACTGTCCCTGTTGACCTGTGCCTCTGTCTCCTGAACAGTGTGTCCACTGCCACTGACCCCAGGTCCCTGATTGTCTTGTGTGTGAGGTGTGGCCTGGGGTCCCTGTACAGGTGGGAAAACTGCTGATTGACGTGTTCTGGGGACAAGGGGTTGGGTACGCTGGGTGGGTCCTGTGGTGTTGTTTCCTGATGGGGGAGGCTCTGTGGTGGTCTATGATTGGGTTTGGGAAAGGCTGTCCAGTGGTCCCTGATGGGCCAGGTAGATCATCCAGATCCTGAAGACCAGAGTTACTGTCATCACTGTGGGCCTCTTCGGTTGGGGGACTGAATAGTACTGGCACCTCCTCTCCGATGGCACTGGCTAGAGTACCTGTGGGGATGTAAATGATGTATTATGCTTCATGTGTATGACATATTGTACATCCCTGGCTTCCCCTCTATGGCTGGTGTTGCCCTGCCAGCTTTTTCTTGTGTATGTTGGTGTATGGTGGGATTGTTAGTTCTCTATGCTATGCTTTTGTGATGAGTGTCCATGCAGGGCTGTGATGGGTGTCCATGCATTGGTTCAGCATGCAGGGCTTGGCATTGGGATTAAAGAGATGTGACAGTGGAGTGTGTGGGATGTAGTGGAGTGATGGGAGTGAGGGTGAGGGTATGTGACGGCATGCAGGTAGGGGGTGTGATAATTGTTGTAAGTTGACTTACCAGAGTCCAGTCCTCCTCTGACTCCAGCCAGGCCCTCAGGATGCAGTATTGCCAAGACTTGCTCCTCCCATGCTGTGAGTTGTGGGGCAGGAGGTGGGGGTCCACCGCCAGGCTAGTGAGCTGGTGTCTTGCTGCTATGGAACGTACCTTCCCCCATAGGTCGTTCCACCTCTTCCTGATGTCTTCCCTTGTTCTTGGGTGCTGTCCCACAGCGTTGACCCTGTCCACAATTCTACGCCATAGCTCCATCTTCATGGCTATTGATATCTGCTGCACCTGTGCTCCAAATAGCTGTGGCTCTACCCTGACAATTTCCTCCACCATGACCCTTAACTCCTCCTTAGTGAAATGGGGGTGCCTTTGTGGTGCCATGGGTGTTATTTGATGTGTGTTAGTGAGGGTTGGTGAGGGTGTATTGGGTAATGTGTTGGGGTGTGTGAAGTGGGGTGTGTAAGGGATGTATGGGTGTATGTGGTGTGTGTATGTAGCTGTGGCAGTGGTCTCGGTGTCATTCTCGTACCAATGATTTCTAATCGTAAAGGATTGTGGGTAATGTGGGTGTGTGCTTTATAGTGGTGTGGGAGTGGTGTGTCGTGTGTGTATGGGTGTCAGGTGTGTGTTGTTTGAATTGTCCAATGTGGTGTTGTTTTGTCTGTGGATATCCATTGTGAGCGCAGCGGTATGTTCCGCCAATGGTTCACTGCCATTGAATGTCCACCATGGTGATTCGTAGGTCATAATGTGGTGGCCATTGTTCTGTTGGCTTAACGGTGTGGGTTTTGATACCGCCACTTTTTCACTGACCTTTGGTCTGGTGAATTTGTATCTGTGGCTGAATTCTGTCAGATTGGTGTGTCTGTGTCATAATATGGTGAACGGATTTCTGTGGCGGCAAGTTGGCGGCCATCAGCATGGCGGTAAGCGGGATTTACCGCCAGGCTCATAATGAGGGCCATAGTCATTCAATCATCTCCTCTTTTACAAAACAGCGTGGTTATTACCAATACTTTCCGTATAAATCCACGCAAAAGAGATCACTGCATTTTATAATCATCTCTGTATCAACCTTAGTTTTCATACACACTTCTAGCAAGAGGTGTTTTGGTTTTTCTTAATTTGTTTGTTTATTTGTATTTTGATGTATGTGTATAATATGTTTTACAATGTGTACAAGCTATTCTTATGTCTGAACAAAATGGAATGAATTAAGAATATGTAATTAAATTACAGTCTCAATGATTGATTGACAGTTTCATTTGTTTGAAAGTAGCAATTGTATTTTTCCCTACTTTTACCACTTGTTAACTTTCTGATTGACTTTACCCAGGTAGATTGTGGTCAATAGGATAGACTCCATTTTCTTTCATAGTGTAGAGTGCAGGATACTGAATTGTGTTCAAGCAAGATACTAATTTACCATCAAGTCAAATGGATGTCAAGCATGTTTGACATACTCATAATTTTTGTTAGAAGGGTCCACTCTGTGGACTTGCAGATGCCCCATCCTCAAGGACAGTATGGGATCTATTTGCGAAGATGGTTATGTGTCTGTACATCAGAGTGACTGACACAGAGATCGATAGTATCACTAAAGTCAAAGCTTCAACACTGATTTTGAGCAAGCCAAAATGAAACATTCTAGAATCACCATAATTGTGGGGTGAGTTGAGATTTGTCAAAGGCTCAAACATATTTATGATGCCCAAAGATGTTTTTCTTGCATTATTCTAATCCCAGTGCTTTGGTCTACAATACTACGCAGATACCTTCTTCTATTGTATTTCCTTTGATGTTTAGGGGTGGCAATCTGAAGGTGTCTGAGATTCATTAGGAGTGAGGGCCATGTTGCACCTGTCCCTCTTTCTGGTGACACCCCCATTACTATTGTTGTGTTCTCTTTGGCAAAAGCTAAGGTGGTTAGGACTGAGATCCCCAACAAAGGCCTTTTCCTGCTACTTGTTGGCCTTTCCAAGTTTATATTGTATGTTCCCTCAACTGCTTCACATGGAGATAGAATTGGCTGGCACCACCAACAGTTGTAGTAGTGGTAGTGAGCTGTCTCAGGAAGTAGAAGACAGGGGAACTTGTTTATTTCCTTTCACTGCTTTATGATATTGTGAGCTGTTTTGACTCCTTCATATTCTATTTTATTATTCTTGTGAGTGGATGAAAGAATTTGATAACAGGTTCCCGCCTTGTAACCAGCAGTATTTTAATTTAACTATTGAATTTAATAAGTTGTACAATTGTTGTAGAGATGAAGTTATCTCAATTGATCAATGAGTTGCTGTTGATTTTGTCCCAAATTGTGGATTGTCTCAGGAGATATGGGATTTGGGGAGCCAGTACCTTATCTGTAAATGTAAATGTCGTGTGCCACTGATCCCTTGTGCCCAACCACCAGTGACAGCAGCATCGAGCAAAAAACACACACTGCCCTTTCAGGCTGGGAATAGAGATGCTGTTCCTGTTTAACATTTCATGTTTTACTTACTCTTGCATTCCCTCAGAACATTTACTTTTTCCAGGATGGAGTGTTTCTTTAGGTTTTAATGCAGCATTTTACTTATGTATAGTGCGTAATGTGAAAAGAGTTTCTCCTGTATGTCTGTGAGTTCAGGCTGTGCATTTGCCATGCTTGAGAGCTGTGGCTTTCTGGCTGAAGGAAGTGTGAATTCCTCACAGTGCCCGTCCATGGGTCATAAAGGGGATTGGAATACATGCTCATCCAATCCTTGGCCTCTTTGCAAAGCGCACAGTGCATTAGTCAAGTGCAAGGTAATATGGAAAAGTATGCAAAGGAGGTGTAAAAGATTTTTAAAAATTAGCATTTTTTGGGTGACAAACGATTTGTGTGAATTAATAAATTTTATGATGCATTTAGTCATAACTAATAATAATGTAATTGAAACAATTTGATGATATTGCTTAGCGGTGCGATTAATAACATACGCCCTCATGATGAGTGTGTCAGTCTTAAGACTGCCACACTCGCGATGGTGGTCCGACCGCCCTTTTAGGGCCTTGGCAGAGCCGCCACAGTCCGACCGTCGACACTGCCAGGCAGCTGCCAGCCTGTAGGCTGGCGGTTGTGGTGGTAATAATCCCCCAGGGCTGCAAGCAGCGCTGCCCTGGAGGATTACGAATCCCCATACCTCTGGCCTTTCAATGGCGGTTATACTGCCATGGAAAGGCTGGCAGAATGGTGCCTCGGGGGGCCCCTGGAGGCCCCTGCACTGCCCCTGCACTTGGCATGGGCAGTGCCGGGGCCCCCATGCAGAGCCCCGTCACACATTCCACTGCCCGAATTAGTGTAGTAATGCCCAATTTTTCTATGAGACCATTATTTTAAAATGGATGTAGTTTTCTGGTGCTTTTGCTCATATTGCTGCTGCTCAATCCTCATCTCATTGAGTGACCTGCTGCAGGTCTTCTCTCCCCACAGTTGTTGTGGAGCACAGTGTGCTATGACACACAAATATTTTAATTAGAAAGCATGTATTGGGAATAAAGCTTTTCATCATGTTCCCTATGTGTCATTTTGAAGGACTTCTGCTGGGAGTTCCGCATGTACGCCTGCAGAAGACCATTATTGTAAAAGCCTTTGTTTGAAAATACCTCATATTGTATTTTGGATCACCAGACTGCAGTTGATGAGGGAGCAAATGGAGGAGTTATTTTACCTTAAGAGAAGGGTTAGCTATTATGATTTTGCTTCTGATCTGCCCAATGTGAGCTAACCATAATCATGTCATCCTGAATCTGCGGTTTTGCTAATTGTTTATGCATACAATGTGTTTACAAAACTCCTGGTTTTAAGGGTCAGTGGCAAATTCTCATTTTCCTCCTAAGACTGTCCGATTTACTTACGGCTTTTTTTTTTCTTTAAAATGTTGTCAGCACTCTATATTGGGATTCAGTAAATTCATGGTGTTCAGCTTTATCCGGCCTCTGACACTAGTTCTAATTTCTTGGGCCCGATTAATCTTTTTCCAAGTTCAGAGGGGTGAAAAGAAATTCATTAATCCATTCAACATAGAATTACAGTGAAACCCATTTGGTCACATACTGAATTTCAGAGGCAACTGAAAGTTTACAATTTATTTACAAATTCAAAGCCAGACCTACATAAATGAGTCTCAAAAATATGCTATACAAATATATAAGATTACCAAAGATGAATTAAAGCATCAACGAAGTTGAAATGCCTAACTATTGACCCTACATCTACCCAACTACCCTGATAAGCTACATGGAACCCTAAGATGATTTAAATTGCAATATTTGAAATAAAATTAAGTGTCAGCACTGCAGAAGCCTCAGTAGAAGTTTCAGCAAGAGAGATATGGATAGCATAAAACCACATTAGCCAAGCAATAAGGAAACAGAGGTCTGTACCTCTCTAAAGCCCTCATTATGACATTGGTGGTAAATCCCACTTACCGCCATGCCAACTGCCGCCAACATACTGCTGCCACGGCGGATAACTGACAACCATATTATGAAACACACATCCGTCACTATACAGCCACACACACAAGTCCGCCAGCCCAAAGGCCAGTGATAAACTGGCAGTAGCAAAACCCACACCGTTACGCCAACAGAACTACGCCCATCACATTATGACCCACAAATCACTGCTGCTAACATTCAATAGCGGTAAACCATTGGCGGTACATACCGCCATGCTCAAAATACACACACACACATACAAAACAACACCACATTGGTCAATTGTCAAGGAGACCAGATCCTTGGGGCTTGCACATGTTCTTAACATGTCCACCTCTTGGCAGCTCCAAACTCCACTAGTTACATAGCACAAAGTTAAAGAATGGCCAAGTGGGGGAATGGGTTTTGGGTTGGGAACATCGGGGAAGGAGACCTGTGAAAGCAAGAGTTAAACAACGCAATTACAAGATTAATCACAATGACTTTCAATAAGTTTTGTTTCAAATAAAACGCTTATGCTGAAAACATGAATGGCCTAAGGCTTCACTATAACTAGGCCTCAAGAATCTAGGTACCTGGAAATCAAGAAAGGTTATGCAAGGTTTTCACATGAGCATTCCAGAATTAGCATTTTATATTTTTGAACAATAAACTCTCTTCAAAATACTGCTTAGAACAATTTCTGCATTGTAGCACGAATCAAAGAGCACATGTTTTTTTTTCTCTACATTAATGAACTGTACAAATACCATGAATAACACTTCTACATCACTTTCTGATTAAGAGTTTCAAGACTTGAATGTTCAGGGAATATTATGCACTTTAATCAAAACTGCTCATCTAAGTTTCAATGTCTAGAAATGATTGCGCACTCCGCCGATCTGTATTTCAAAATTTAAACACCAGGAAAGAATTGCGCACTCTGTTGCCGATTCAAACATCTAGATTTTTATGCAATGAAATGATTGCGCACAACGCGGATCTATGATTCAAGATTCAAATGCAAGGAAAGAATCGCGCACACTGGTGCTGATTCAGAATTCATGATACAAATGTCATGAAATGATCGCGCACACTGCCGATCTGAATGCCACAAAGTAAATGCCTGGAAAGAATTGCGCACACTGTTGCCGATTCGGAATTCACAATGCAAATGCCATGAAATGATCGCGCACACTGCCGATCTGAATGCCAAGAAATAAATACCTGAAAAGAATCGCGCACACTGTTGCAGATTCGGTCTTCACGATTCAAAGGCCATGAAACGATCGCGCACACTGCCGATCTGAATGGCAAGAAATAAATGCCTGGAAGGAATCGCACACACTGTTGCCGATACGGACTTCACGATTCAAAGGCCATGAAACGATCACGCACACTGCTGATCCGAATGCCAAGAAATAAATGCCTTGAAAGAATCGCGTTCACTGTCGCCGATTCGGAATTCACAATGTCAATGCCATGAAATGATCGCACACACTGCTGATCTGGATACCAAGAATTAAATGCCTGGAAAGAATTGCGCACACTGTTGCCGATTCGTAATTCACAATGCAAATGCCATGAAATGATTGCACACACTGTCGATCTGAATGCCAAGAAATAAATGCCTGCAAAGAATCACGCACACTGATGCCGATTAGGAATTCACAATGCAAATGCCATGAAATGATCGCGAACACGCGATTTCAAGTTTAGACCCAAAACACAAATGTCACTGAAAAACGGAGTCAGGGCCTAACCCAACCTCTGCCTTACCGCCCTGCCTGAAGATCACCAAATAAGCTAGTGCAGGCCTGGAAATGACTGGATAGGCCTCTGGGACAAGAGCTCTGGAAAATGCTGCTGCTCTGCACCGGGGCCTCTGAATAGTGAGCATGTGGAGCTGGGCTGGCTCCCTTATATAGAGCCAAGCCCCGCCCACGAGCCACACCCAACCATGCTGCGTGAAAGGCTTCTAGAAAGTCTTAGAATAAAGGACCACACCCAGTAGTCCTGTAAACAAGCCTTGCAAATGAACAATGAATTACAAACAGCATTAATGACTTTTCAAGGTGAAAGTTCTGCAATGCAAAAGGTTAACATACTACATATAAACACAATGCATGAAATATGCCTCTGCATAAGGACTGGGGTTTTGCATTTACGTCGCCCGAAGAGCGCGCACTGTCCTGATGTTGACATCAATTCAAACTACACACACCTGAATCCCATACACACACCCACACCACTATAAAACACACACCCACATTACTTACAACCCTTTTACGACTACCAATAATTACCAACAGAGAGAGATACAGCAAGAGCACCCACACAACCAGAGCCACATAACACCATCACATGTAAACCACCCACGCACTTTACATCATACACCCTAACACATCAACCCACACACCTTCACCCACACCACTCACACTACACCCATGGCACCACAACAACACCCCAGGTTCTCAGAGGAGGAGCTATGGGTCATGGTGTAGGAAATCATCTGGGTAGAGCCACAGCTATTTGGATCACAGGTGTAGCAGAAATCCATTGCTAGGAAGATGGAGCCATGGAGGGGAATCGTGGACAGGGTTAACGCCATGGGACAGCACCCCAGAACAAGGGATGACATCAGGAAGAGGTGGAACGACCTACGGGGGAAGGTGCGTTCCGTGGCAGCAAGACACCAGCTTGCAGTACAGAGGTCTGGAGGTGGACCCCCACCTCCTACCCCACAACTTACAACATGAGAGGAACAACTCTTCACAATCATGCATCCTGAGGGCCTGGCATGAGTAGGAGGAGGACTGGACTCTGGTAAGTCAATTCTCTATTACTATCACCCCCCTACTTGCATGCCATCACAAACTTCCACCCTAACCCTCACTCCCATCACTCCACCACCTTCCACATACCCCACCATCACAATCCACTCATCCCAATAACAAGCCCTGCATGCAACACCAATATATGGACACCCCTCAAAGACCTGCATGGACACCTATCACCACTGCATGCACACTGGAGACAAACACCTAACCCACCAAATAACAACTCATACAAGGCAAATCTGCCAGGGCAATAACAACCATAGAGGGCAACACACCCATGCACAATATGTCACATGCAGAAACAATAACACTGCAATTACATCCCCACAGGTATCCCAGCCAATGTCACCGGAGAGGAGGTGCCAGCAACATCCAGTCCCCCCACAGAAGAGGCTCACAGTGATGACAGCAGCTCTGCTCGCCTGGATCTGGATGACCAACCTGGCCCATCAGGGATCTCCGGACAGTCGGTTGCCCAGGCACAGTCTCACACCACCACAGCGCCTCCCCCCTCAGGAAACACCACCACAGCACCCAGCCAGCGGACCCATACCTCGATCCGCAGGACACCTCAATCAGCAGTGTGTCCACCACTAGAGGGACCCCAGGGCACCCCACAAACACGGGACGATCAGGGACCTGGGGTCAGTGGCACTGGGCACACGATCAGGGGACAGAGGCACAGGAAAACAGGGAAGCTGGGAGGACTGCTGTGCGACAGGGTGAGGATAGGCCCAGGGAACCGACTCTCCAGGAGGCACTCACAGCAATCCTGGGAGCATACCAACATTCCTAGGATACGCTGGGCCAGATACTGGACAAGTTGCAGGAGAACATGCGGCTGCAGGAAGAACAGTACCTGGGGATCAGGGAGGACTTGAAGGACATCAGCACCGCCCTGGTTTCCATTGCAGGGGTGCTGGCAGACATGGCCAACACTATGAGGGAGGCAGTGGCACACCACCGGGCCCCTGAAACTAGCCAAACTGACAAACAGCCCTCCACCTACGCTGCTGCTAGTGGACAGGAGTCCCTGCAACAGGACCAATGGGCCACCAGCAACCCTCCCCCTGCAGAAGGAGAACCACCCGCATAAATTCCCTGCGATCGACGCAGAAGCCAGAGACTATTGCCAAGACCCCCGCCAGGAAATAAGACTCTCCTGATTGTAACTCTTGTGTCCCACTCTGTCACCCTGTCCACCTTAAACTGCCTTTGCTCCCCTTCCTATGCCTTCCTATGCCCCCTTGCACAATGCACCTGTGATAGAAATAGACTGGACTCTATCCTGGACTTTCCCCCATCATCACCCCATTGCACTTCCCCCTCTTCTTCTTAGCACTTAAACAAACACCCTTTGAAAAAATACAAGTATGGGGTATGTCAAATGATTTAAGTATGTATTAGTTTATCAAGGTTTAATTGCAATTCAACTGTACAGTAATGTATACATAGGATAGACCTGTAATTGGCTGCAGTGAACACACCAGGAGCGATAATGGGGCACCAGTATCTGCAAATAGAGATGCCAAAGGGTACAGTGAGTGGCCATAGAAGTGGGAAACACAGCCTGGCAGTGACAATGTCAAACACAAAACTGTCAATTAAATGTGAAGTTACACTGTCTTATCTGTGTGTCAGAATAATTGCACTTCTGTTGTCCTCATCCTCATCCTCTGCCTCCTCATCTTCACTGTCCACAGGGTCCACTGCTACCATACAGCCTCCTCCTCCTGCAGAAAAGGCACCTAGCAATGCAAGGCAAGGTTGTGCAACATACAGCATGTCACAATGATCTGGCAGACCTTCTTGGGTGAGTAGCACAGGGATCCACCTGTTAGATGGAGGCAATGAAACCTGGTCTTCAGGAGGCCAAAGGTCCTCTCTATATTTCTTCTTGTTCGCCCATGTGCCTTATTGTAATGTTCCTCTGCCCTTGTCCTGGGATTCCTCACAGGGGTCAGTAGCCATGAGAGGTTGAGGTAATCAGAGTCACCTGCAAATATCGAGGGACAACTGTTAAACACACACTAACCCTTAAGGCCCACACCATACCCATTCACCAACATATACTGGGTGGGAACCAGGGCTCACCTTTTAGCCACACCCTGTGCCTCTGGAGTTGAGCCATCACATTTGGGATGCTGCTATTCCTCAGAATAAAGGCATCATGCACAGACCCAGGATACTTTGCGTTGATGTGGGAGTTGTACTGGTCCGCCAAAGACACCATCTGCACATTCATGGAGTGAAAGCTCTTTCGATTTCTGAACACCTGTTCATTTCGCCGGGGGGGGGGACAAATGCAATATGTTTTCCATCAATAGCCCCAGTAATGTTGGGGATCTGTCCCATTGCATAGAAATCAGCTTTCACCGTGGCCAAATCCTCCACCTGGGGGAAAACGATGTAGCTGCACGTTTTTAATCTGGGCAGGCAACACTCTGGTCAACACTATTGAGAACATTGGCTGAGACATTCCTGCTGCCAAGCCCACTGCCACTTGGAAGGAGCCAGTTGCCAGGAAATGGAGCACTGATAGCACTTGCACAAGAGGGGGGATCCTGGTGGGGTGACGGATAGAAAAGATTAGGTCAGGCTCCAATTGGGCACACAGCTCCGTGATTGTGGCCCTGTCAAGTCTATAGGTGAGGATAATGTGCCTGTCCTCCATTGTTGCCAAGTCCACCATGGGTCTCTACATGGGGGATGTCTCCATCTCGCATTCATCCGCAGTGGTTGCAAACTATGGGGTAAAATAGTGAGCAGCTGGTCATTATCTCCTCATTCCGACCACTACAATTTGACACATCTTGTGACTGTAACAGTAATTTGTTGGAGATGTCCAAAAAGTGCATTTGTGTACTGTGACGCATTTATGATCCATGGCCTGCCCCCCCCCCGAAATGGCATTCGCCTGTCCTGTATGGAGCGACAGGTGGAAATGAGGTAATTCCGTAGACGTTGTGCATCGTTGCGGGAGGCAGTCGAGAACCACTGTGCAACTTCTCATTGTTAACATTGGGCACTATGGGGTACAGTGGCCAATGGTGATGTACGCCTGCGGTGACGGTATGCACCGCCGCGGATGGCACCGCCATTTTCTATCTAATTCCTCACTTGCTACCTGACCTTCAACAGGAGAGGACCTACACTGCATGTGGTGCTGTGACCTGTGTCTGGAACGGACCATGGCTCGGGTGACTGGGGAAAGGGCCCCGGCCTTCACCTCGGCAAAGATAGAGGGACTAGTGGATGGGGTCCTACCCCAGTACTGAATGCTGTATGGGCCTCCAGACCAACAGGTGAGTACACCGTGAGTACGATGAATGGGGTGTGAATGCATGGAGTGCTGTGTGTGAAGGCCTCATGTTGGGGGGGTGGATGGGCCCTGGGCAGCGTGCAGCATGTATGGTGGGCCATGTCTGTGCTAATGGGGACGGGAAGGGGCATCGTGGGCCATGAGTGTAACAGGCAGGACTGTCGGACTAATACCTTTCCCTGTGTCTATTTCCATCCAGGACAGTGCCCATCAAAAGAAGGGTCGATGGCATGCCATTGCCAAGGATGTGCGGACCCTGGGGGTCTACGGCAGGCGGAGCACCCACTGTCGGAAACAGTGGAATGACCTGAGATGCTGGCCACGAAAGACCGTAGAGGCCCAGCTGGGGATGGCCTCCCAACGAGGAAGGGGTGCCCATCGAACCCTGACCCCCCCGATGGCCCGCCTACTTGTGGTGGCCTATCCAGAGCTGGATGGGTGCTTGGGGGCATCACAGCAGCAACAAGGCAGTGAGTTCTGTGCCCCAATACACAACTTGCACCTGGTGGGGTGGTATCCGGGTGTGGGGTGTGGGCCCTGTGGGTGCTACTAGCCCAGGCCTGGCATTGCAGGGTAAGTCCCATGTTGGGCAGGGTTCTGATGTGAAAGTACTCCAACCAAGCTAGTAGGCATCCACTACTGGGCAGGGGTCTGTGGGTCTCAGGTATGCTGCAATTGGCATTAGGTGTCCCTTTCCATGAGTTGGTGACTAGCATTGTGACTGGTAGTGCATTGCCTAATCCGTAGGGCTGTTCCCTGTGTGTGAGTGTGTCGTGCACGCCAACGGTGGTGTTGTTGGTGCCATTGACCAAGTGTATCCTTTGTCTCCCCTCGCCTTTTGTTTTGTCACCCTGGCCTTATGTGCATTAGCATCATCTGGTGGAGGAGCAGAAGCACCGGCGACGGAGGGAGCTGCATCCCACAGGACCCAGGAGGCCGAATCCACTGACGGTGAGGGCACCAGTGGGATGGAGGTCGAGGGGAGTACCACAGCGGAGACAGGAGGGGAAAGTTCAGACACGGATACCTCCTCCGATGGGAGCTCCCTGGTGGTGGCGGACACATCTGTGCCCACCCCAGCTACAGGTACAGCCACCACCCCCGTACCAGCACCACCCTCCCAGTAGCCCCTCAGCGAGTTTCCCCTGCCCGTTCACCCAGGAGGGTGGGCATCTCCTTCGCCCCAGGCACCTCAGGCCCTGCCCCAGTTAGCCCTGCTGCCCTGAGTGAGGAGGCTATTGACTTCCTTAGATCAATCTCTGTTGGGCAGTCAACCATTGAAAATGCCATCCAGGGGCTGGCAGCCCAAATGCAACAGACAAATGCATTCCTGGAGGGCATTCACACTGGATTGGCTGCCCAGCATAGATCAATCCACGCTCTGGCCTCCTCTCTGATGGCAGCCATTGTCCCTGTTTCCAGCCTCCCAGCTCCAACTTCCTCTTCCCAATCCCATTCCACTCAACCCCAACCTATCCCAAGCACACAGTCAGACGAGCATGCACCCAGGACACGACACAAGAGTGGACATGGCAAACACAAGCACCACACTTCATCCCACAGGCATTCACACAAACACAATCCAGAAGCAGACATACCAACATCCACTGCCTCCACTGTGGCCCCCTCCTCCTCATCCTCCACCTTCCTCCCAGTTGTGTCTACACTCACACCTGCATGCACTACATCCTCAACCACTACCACCATCACCAGCACACGTAACAGTACACGCCCCTCACTGGCAGTCATCAACCCGACATCCATGCACATGTCCCCTGTGTCCTCTCTTACTGTGTCTGTGCCCCCTCCTCCCAAAGTACACAAACGCAAGCACTCAGACACCCAACAGCCATCCACCTCACGACAGCATCCAGCCCATGCACCTGCACCCAAACACAGCACACAGACACCTCCTACCACCACTCCCTCTTTCTCCACTCCCAAATCATGTCCCTCTTCCAGCCCCAATGTCCCTAGGAAGCTTTTCCTCTACACCATTGACCTCTTCCCTAACCCTCCACCCCTCGTCCCTCACATCAGGCCAGAGCAATCAAAACCCAATAAAGCACCTCAGCCACCCAGTCCACGGGCACAGTAGTGTCCCCAACTACTCCAGGTGGGAAAGGATCCCGACACCAGCCAGCCAGGCGGACAGGGTGCCAGCTCCAAGTGTGTCGAGGAAGGGCAAGGAGTCAGCCCTAGCTGCAGGACGGAAGGACAAAGAGGCAGCCCCAGCTGCAGAACGGAGCCTACAACAGCAGGTAGTAGAGACAAGGGGCCTGGTGCAGGAACTCAGTCAGAGCCCCCACCACCAACCATGGTGGTGCAGCCATCCAAGGCTGCAGGGGAAAGGCTGGAGCCTTCCCCCACCACTGCCAGCACCGCCACCAGCACCACTGCCAGCAGCAGCAGCCCCAGTAGGCAGCTGTCCGAGGCTGCAGGGGATGGGCTGGAGCCTCCCCCCACCACTGCCAGCACTGCCATCAGCACCAATGCCAGCAGCAGCAGCCCAGTGGGCAGCCGTCCGAGGCTGCAGGGGATGGGCTGGAGCCTCCCCCCACCACTGCCAGCACCGCCACCTGCACCGCCACCAGCACCACTTCCAGCAGCAGCAGCCCCAGTGGGCAGCTGTCCGAGGCTGTAGGGGATGGGCTGGAGCCTCCCCCCACCACTGCCAGCACCACCACCTGCACCGCCACCAGCACCGCCACCAACACCACTGCCAGCAGCAACATCCCCAGTTGGGAGCCGTCCGAGGCTGCAGGGGATGGGCTGGAGCCTCCCCACACCCCTGCCAGCACCGCCACCAGCACCCCAGCCAGCAGCAGCTGCCACAGTTGGCGGCTGTCCGAAGCTGCAGGGGATGGGCTGGAGCCTCCCCCCACCACTGCCAGCTCCACCAACAGCACCAACACTGCCACCACTGAGCAGCCATCACGCCGGCGGACAGAATGTAGTCCTGCGTCCATGGGCTGTTGTGCAGCCTGGCCCCAGCAAATCCTGTGGGTCTGACACCCAGGTGAGAGACTGTGACCTTGCACTCCCCAAGATCTGCATCACAGGGCTCAATGTCCCCCCCAGAACCAATGGAAGAAGCCATCCAGTCACCCCATTCTCCACAGGATGAAGCTCACTGGGCACAATGCCCCCTTCAGAACAAGTGGAGAAGCCATCCACTCACCCCATCCTTCACAGGATGAAGCTCACTGGGCACAATGCCCCCTCCAGAACGAGTGGAAGAACCCATCCACTCGCCCCATCCATCACAGAATAAAGCTCACTGGGCACAATGCCCCCTCCAGAACCAGTGGAAGAAGCCATCCACTCGCCCCATCCTCCACAGGATGAAGCTAAATGGGCACAATGCCCCTCCAGAACCGGTGGAGGAACCAACCACTCACCCCATTCTCCCCAGGATGAAGCTCACTGGGCACAATGCCCCCTCCAGAACCAGTGGAAGAAGCCATCCACTCGCCCCATCTTCCCCAGGATGAAGCTCACTGGGCACAATGCACCCTCCAGAACCAGAGGAGAAGCCATCCACTCGCCCCATCTTCCCCAGGATGAAGCTCACTTGGCACAATGCCCCCTCCAGAACCAGTGGAAGAAGCCATCCACTCGCCCCATCCTCCACAGGATGAAGCTAACTGGGCACAATGCCCCCTCCAGAACCAGTGGAGGAGCCATCCACTCACTCCATCATCCCCGGGGTGAAGCTCAATGGGCACAATGCCCCCTCCAGAACCAGTGGCTTCGCCATCCACTCACCTCATCCTCCACAGGATGAATCTCAATGGGCACAATGACCCCTCCAGTACCAGTGGAGAAGCCATCCACTCACCCGATCCTCCAGAACCAGTGGAGAAGCCATCCACTCACCCCATCCTCCCCAGGATGAAGCTCACTGGGCACAATGCCCCCTCCAGAACCAGTGGAAGAAGCCATCCACTCACCCCATCCTCCATAGGATCAAGCTCACTGGGCACAATGCCCCCTCTAGAACAAGTGGAGAAGTCATCCACTCACCCCATCCTTCCAAGGATGAAGCTCAGTGGGCACAATGCCCCCTCCAGAACCAGTGGAAGAAGCCATCCACTTGAGAGACTGTGTCCTTGCATTCCCCAGAGCCAAGCAAAGGACATGTTGCCCCCTCCAGAGCATGTGGCCAAGTCACCCACTTGAGAGACTGTGACCTTGCACTCTCCAGGAACAAGCAGTGGGCAAGTCACCCACTTGAAAGACTGTGGCATTGCACTCCCCATGATCAAGCACAGGGCATGTTGCCCCCTCCAGAGCCAGTGGGCAAGTCACCCACTTTAGAGACTGTGGCCTTGCACTCCCCAGGACAGAGTAATAGGCATGTTGGCCCCTCCATGAGCAGTGGCGTTGTGCCATCTTCTGGCTAAGGTGCCTCCCCATTCCCCGTCCCCTTGAGGTGCCTGGTTATTTTCGATCTAATACCCCTGCAGTGTTCTCTCCGTGTTGTTGCAGGAGTGAGGTGGGGCCTTGGACTATGTGATTTGGCCCTGTGGCCCCACGGACAATGAGGACTAGGCAGTGTCCCTACATTTGTAAATATGTATATACTTGTTGATTTTGATGCACATATTTATACTATTTTATCTTATTACACTCACTTTAATCAATTCATTTTGTCCTTGCATTATTCCTGAGGGGCACGGGGTGAATTTGTAATGTTATTGCATCTGGTTGTGTGTGTGGTGTTGGGGGTGAGGGTGTTGCATGTGTGTGCGTCACTGTTTTTTTCTCTCCCCCTCCCCTGTGTGTTTGGTGGCAGTACTCATTGTGGTCGTCTTTGCCGGTGTTGATGTTTGTAGTGGAGCAGAACGTAGAAGAGCATGGGGAACACATGCAACTCAGGCTCCATGGTGGCGTGGTTCTTCCTTGAGTCTCCAGAGGTGAGTCGTTTCCCTTCTGTGCAGTGTTTCTGGCAGGCTTTTGATGTTGTTGGTACCACCCCGGAAAAGGTCGTGGATTGGCATGTCTTAATACAGTGGGCGGAACATTGTCTTCCGCCTGACTGTAGGTGGTTTCCGTCATGGTGCCTGCTGATTTTGCCCTGGCGGTCGGTGTGTTATAGTGGTTGTCTGTCTGAGCAGTTTCCGTCGTGGTCATAATTTCATATTTATAACTGACGGCCTGTTCGCGGTATTACCGCCGCTTTATCACCAACTGCCAGGGTTGTAATGAGGGCCTAAGTTTCTAAAGGCCCACCCAAGTCGAGGGGCAAGAAGGGTCTAAATCTCTAACTAGTTAAAACACCCTTATCCTCTCAAGCTTCAGATAGTTGGTGTCTCTACCAATAACATTCCATAGCCTGTGCACAGTCGTGAATGGTATCCTTTAATTAGGCCTTCATCTCTTGGTTCAGCCACCGCAATGACCTTGAATTTGTTTTAGTCTTCATAAATCTGGAGGGGAGTTCTCCTGCACAGCTCCAATTTAATACTCCTGTCCTTTGCAACCTCTTTCCTCATACCCCCTTATCGATAACAAACAATAAGCTTTTCATTAAAAGCAGGCTTGTTGATGCACCTGCAAAAAAGAAATACACAGCAAAAGCAAACTTTCACATTGTAGGTGAAACACAAGAAAACATTTCCATGCCTCTTCCACAACTTATTTTGGCCTCACTCTCAATGTACATTCAAAATACATGGTTATGTGTGCATTTCTACTTAAAACATTATAAATGAGGAATAAGCTATGAAAATGTTGATTAACTAAAAATCATAAAATTGATTCTTGGAATAATATGGCTTACATGTGATTTGCATGTAATCATTCTACATCTCTACCTATATATGCATTTCAGTTCATGACTTTCAGTTTCATTGTTTACATAAATACATTTAAATGCACATTATATATTAAGTATCTCCTAGAATGCATAATGGCACGGCCAAGTTATGCTCTCTCACTCTCTCACAGAGGTAAGCAGCTGTCAAATATTAACAGCGAAAGTTAAATAAATTGCAGTGTACACAGGTGAGTGTGTGCTTTGGCTATGTGGGCAGGATTAGTGAAATGATTGAGATGCAAGGATATACATGCAGGACAGAGTGGAAACAGAGTGCTGAAAAAGAAAGAGATGACCTGTGAGATACACAGATCGAGTGTTTCAAGAAGATATGACCAGAAAAAGAGCATATATGTTCAACAGACTGACTACAGAAGAGAGTTGTGGAAACAGAAGAACCGGAGTGATTAAGAAACTCCAAATATGTTGCCCTTTTGACAGACCATAGTAAAGTTTAACACAGTCTGCTTAAAAAGTTTGAATTTCTTCATATGTGTGTGTTTGTATACGTGTACTCACTCACATCTAGAGACACCACTGTCTATAAATATGCAGTGCACAGTTGACGTGAAGAAGATTACAGATGAGTAGCGGTCTTGTTAACATATGATTACATATGTGACTAAATAAATGACAGCATGAATGTAGGTTGAATGAAGGTCACTCCTGATACACGATTCTCTTTTTGACCTGGTGTTAGCGCGGTCATGCCATACCGATGAATAGCTGTGTGAATATATGTAATTTCATGTTTCTATTTTACCATTTGACAGCACGTACATCATATTTTCAGCGAAACTGAGGTAATTTTTCATCATCTGAAATTTTGGTCAGACATGAAAGTCCTTGCCCTTCGGTTTGAGCCTCTCGCCTCATTTCAGCATTTTCAAGATGAACCTAAAAACTGTACGGTTCGGGTGACACTTTGTAAAGCAACTGTCTGCATACTCAACAATTTTCAGGGTTTTTCCTTTCCAAGCTGATCTACAATACCCATTTCTTCTAGACTGTTTCTTCTCCTTCTTCGCTACCTATCTATTCCCATCTTTGTTCTCTTCACGTTTTTCTATTCTTGACCAATTTCCTTACCATAGTCTCTCTATAGAAAAATAACATCTACTCTTCCAATTTACTTAATACACACAGAAATATGCAAGTACTGTAAACAGGGATTAGCCAGTAAACCTAATGAATGCACATGGACAAGTTTAGCATCATATGATGACTGTGCATGCCAATGCAGCCTGTCTGTCAAATGGCTGTAAGAATAATGCCCACTGTAATGTCAGCTATGCTGTGACCTGTCAAAATGTGTGGATTTGCATCAAATATGCATGGTTCTCCATGATTCCTGAAAAGCTGGTGCTGAGTGTTGAAGGTGATTATTCATGTGATTGGACAAAGTGGTTGTCGATATTTGTTTTTTATTTGTGTAGGTGAAAGAGTAACTGTGGGAGGAAAGTATGAGTGCGATAGGTTTTTGGGATGATTTGTTTCATGTTGAGAAATGTTTCTTCTCCTAAAGCTATCTCCTGCAGGAACACCACAGACCCACTGCAGTTCACACAAAAGCTTCGCCTGCAGAAAACAACCAAACTCTTGAGATGAATTACCAGGTGCAAAATAAATAATCATAGCAATAAGAATTACTGGGGTCCCTGAATAGTTCTCTACTTCTTAATGAACTCTCACAGTCTGACATGTAATACATACCCTGCCGTTGGAGTTACTGATGCCCCAGTATCTGTAGCTACATGGGGTAGAATTGCTGTATATGTCACTGCAGCTCTCATAATGTGTCTTTACCATATGAAATCTGTCCGGTATATGCTATCCTTTAACAGTGAGAATCCATTATTTGTCTCTGCATTTGAAAGGCCACATTCACCTACAGCATCTTGCCTGTCTCTTGTGGGAATGCAGCCACCATTGGAAACGAGGTGGTGTGCTGAAGGGGTCATCTTGACACTTTGACATTTCCCTGGAAGGCTATAGGCTAGATTGCTGCTTTGAGACCAACATAGGCTACCAAGACACATACATGCCTCTTGGCCCTACTCTACATGCAATACGTTTTCAGCCACAAAAATGTATGAATCAGTGGTCACAAATGAATATGGGAACAGAGTTCCTAATACATTCAGAATGCACTCTCATGACTGGCAGGCCATAAAAATGCCCAAAGACCCACAGCCAGCCTGCACGCTGAGTGAGTCTTGTTCAATGTGTATAATTCTGCACTAACCGCCGACATAGCCCCGATGATCGTCATAAACTATGCCCCGACCAGCTCACAGGGGCTTAGTGCTGCTGATGAGCTAGCCCACACACTCAAAGAAAACAAGTCACCTGCTCCGTCGTGATCATAAAGACCACGGATAATGAAAGTGAATTACACTGCATCCCTCAGCAGGTAGTAGCTCATACCGCGCCCCATCAGGATGCCATGCAACAGTGCAACCATGGCCGCCTTTAGCACTGGTGATGCCAGGTGGGACAGTCTTTTTTGGTGCCCTCCATATTCTCCTTCTCCATGAATTCCCTCACTGCAACTTTCCAACAGTGCTTCTCATCTTTCTACAGCCTCTAACATACATTTAATTTTTTTATAGTGATACTCATAGTTCACTCACACACAGTTCAAGTCTTGAAAAATGCAAAAGGAACTAAAAAGGACTCATCAATGAAGTCTTCACACCTCACACAAATACTCCCCCCACCCACCCCAAGCAAGATGGGACTGAGCCCCTTTATTAAGTGCTGCCCACACCTTTAGAAAAGCATGATTGAAGCCCACATTTATACATTTGGGCACATTTCTTCCGTTGAACAGTATCATCTAATACGTTGGGAGGGGACTTTAAGATAGAACCAACAGCTTTTACCTTGCAAGCACCGCAAAAAGAGTGCACGCGGCAAGCAAACACTGTGCAAAACAACTTCATTAAAGCAAACAAAAAAGGCAATCTTATGCCCTTTTTTCTTGATGTTTTAGATTTTCAGAAAATCTCAACACCTTTTATGTTACGAATGGAAAGCTCAAGTGACAGTAGCAATGGAAATGCTTACCAATTTCAGAACAATTCATGTCTGCAGTTGTTAGAGGAAAGAATACGAAGAGTTTAGTCATTTGAGTCAATTACTTTAGTTACATGTACTTGTCCTGACCTGCTTCTACAAATGGATTCTAGAACTGAACCTTTCATGTTTAGTAAAGACAAATAAAGCCTGTGCAACAATGTGTGTACCGTGATCTATTCCCAGGGAGCTCTGTGTAACCCACAGGCCAATAATCACAATCCTGACAAAACAGTAAGCTGTCTCTCCACTTCTAATAATAGCTACCATTCTAGCTCAGATATTCGGAGTAGACTGTTCCTTGTCACTTATTATAAAGTTCTAAGTAAGGTGTCTCCCAATATGGGGCCAGGATATGGTTGTAATTGTTAGCACGCCTGACCTTAATAAGTAAACTTACAAGGGGACGCAAATAGGTCAGTGAACCTTTTGACTCTCAACTAAGATGTTCTTACCATAGCTCCAGTACAAAATCAATAATCAATACACAATATCAATAAACAACAACCATCAATAACAGTAATAATCAATGGAGTCAGGAATTCTCACACATTATGACCTTTCAGTAATGAATAACCACAACTTTGAGTAAAAGTTAGAATATTTATTTCCCTATATTAACAATGCTAAGGTCATGTAGATTAATCTAAAAATCAAATGGAACACATGCAGAAAAAATACTGGCTGTCCAAAGCGGCAGACGAAACGTAATCTAATCAAAGCTTGAACTACAACACATTCTAGAGTTACAGTGCAAATTAATAACAGAGTCAGCTGTGTCAAAGTAATTACGTACATTTAAGTTCAGTAAAGAAATTAATCAAACATTATTTCCCTATTAGCACAATTTCATTAGTGAGAATCCTTAACTAACATCCGATTAGCACCAGCATGTTGAGTTTCATGCAAAACAATTTAGTAACACAAATTTGGAAAAACTTTTAACTATGGCTCTATCAAATTAGTGCAGTTGGTACCTAGAAAGAAAAAGCAAATGTGCATAATAATCAACAGTCTAATTCATAATACCTATCCTCAGTGTGGATCAGCAAGCAGAGTCAGTCTTCGTCCTCAGGATATCAGTCGATCAGCAAGGCATCAGGATTCAGAAAACACGAAGGGGGTGATTCTAACTTCGGCGGGCGGCGGAGGCCGCCCGCCAAAGTTCCCCCACCAAAATACCGCTCCGCGGTCGAAAGACCGCTGAGGGTATTTTGGGATTTGCCCTGGGCTGGCGGGCGGCCGCCAAAAGGCCGCCCGCCAGCCCAGGGCAAATCAACCTTCCCACGAGGACGCCGGCTCAGAATTGAGCCGGCGTAGTGGGAAGGTGCGACGGGTGCAGTGGCACCCGTCGCGTATTTCAGTGTCTGCATAGCAGACACTGAAATACTTTGTGGGGCCCTCTTACGGGGGCCCCTGCAGTGCACATGCCATTGGCATGGGCACTGCAGGGGCCCCCAGGGGCCCCGCGGCACTCCCTACCGCCATCCTGCTCCTGGCGGGAGACCCGCCAGGAACAGGATGGCGGTAGGGGGTGTCAGAATCCCCATGGCGGCGGAGCGCGCTCCGCCGCCATGGAGGATTCTGCAGGGCAGCGGGAAACCGGCGGGAGACCGCCGGTTTCCCGCATCTGACCGCGGCCGAACCGCCACGGTCAGAATGCCCTGCGGGGCACCGCCGACCCTGGCCCCGGCGGTCTCAGACCGCCGGGGTCAGAATGACCCCCGAAGTCTTTAAGCATTAAGGTTGAGCACGTATCTTGTCAAGACGCAAAATGGGCAAGATATTATTGACCTTTCGGCCAGCAAGAAGATGGGCAATGAACCTAATGGCAAAATGCAGAATGCTGTGTTCTTCTCAGCGCAGTGTTGTTAAATCAAAACTCCTACAAGTACTTCCCAAACCCCTATTGGTCAGTTAAGCACATGCTCACTCCAAATCTATGAATTCTACCATTAGTCCGTTCACATGTCGTTGATTGGTTTGTCCTGGAATGTCCTCATCATTCGGCTTGTCAGGTAACAATATTGTTGCAGCTTCCACTCCAGTCAGTATCTCCATTGTTCTTCTCCTGAGAAAGTCAGTCTCACACGCATTACACATAAAATGCTACATTAACAAGAACAGCATCGCCTAACAGTCGGTTCTCATGAGAAAACATCACAGCACATTTAAACAAGGCAAAATTAAATCGCAGTTTAACTCTCTAGGACAGCCATTTATTAAACGTTAAGAAATGCAGCTTTGACATGAGGCCTGGAAACTAGGCCAACACATTCGCTAAGTTAAGGCCTACAATTAATAAAGCTAGAGCATAATGAATAACCCTTAATATGGCATCCTACTACATTAGTCAAACATATATTCGACATTTCACAATATTAATTCACTAATAAGTACACTTTGTGAACATTGGCGGCCACTCTTCGTAATCACATTTTCAAATGCGTGCATTATTTTCTACGTTATTATATTTTCTTCACAAATCACTTATTCAGAATACATGAACACTCGTTAAAAATGTTTATTAAAACACCTGTGTTAGCATAACAATATATGTGAATTACATATTGTGTCCTAAATATCACTTACAAAAATATGTCCACTTTTTCAGGTAATAATTGAAAATCTTTACCGCGAGGGGCTACATTTTTGTAATCCTTATTTAGGACACACCATTTATGTCAGATGATATTTGAACATACAACATTCCTTTACCAATGAACAGGAGAACGAAATACTTGAATCTTTCATAGAGATGTAAGATGTTTAATTCTCCATTTCAATTGAACAGTTATGGAAAGTCAGGAAAAACACTCATTGATTTATAAATAATGTTGCATGGGAAATTCCCATATAACAGTTAGGTTTTTTAAATGAATGCTAACTGTCCCAGCCTCTTGAAGAACAATACAAGATGCCTGACACAGAATCCACAGCTCTCTACTGTTAGAAAAGGAGAATGCTGAACCTCCCAGGAGTGGGTTGCTCCTGTACCAATGCACCAGCTGCACTTGAATTTGGCAAGGAAGCAAAATATCATATGCTCTTGCATAATTATGTTGAATTTGGGGGGGGGGGGATTTGCATGGCATTACGTGCGATTAAGCAAAATCCATAATTTAGTGCCATAATTTAGCGTGGAATGCATCCTCAAACAATTTTTGATGCAAGGACGTATTTGTGATAAAAGATTAATTAAAAGAACACAAGAAGCAACATCCAATCCCAAACGTTATCTATCATTGAAATAAAACATGCACTGTGTGAACATACCATGTAGGCCATATTCCTATCCTGAAGGGTCGCCTCTACATAGTGGAGGGAAGCATGTGGGAATGAAGTGTCACCCAGCTCTGGAGGTATTCGATGGATCAGCAATTAAACCTAGGAAATGTGAAAGTACTCACATTGCCAAATGGCTATCTAATTTGGAAGACCATAATGTATAGGCTGAGGACAGTATATGTTGACATCGAGGGATGAGGTGAACGACCTCACTTTCATTCCACATCATCCCTTCTGGTACAACTACATGCCCATACACCACCAGACCAAGTGCAAAGTATGGAGTCAGACTTTTCAAATATTTCACAAATGAATGGCTGTTTCCTGGGATAGGGAACTGTGCCTTATCTCAGTATGACATTCTCAGTAAGGGCAACTGTGGTACCAAGAGCTACACATATTAAATAGCAAGGTATCAGCAATTTTAGTCAACACCAATAAGATATATAACTTTTTCCTTATGAAAGATAGTGGTGTTTTCCTAAATAAGATAGGCAGTGATATGATCATTGAAAACAATCTCTGGGCCAAAAAGTCCAGATGATAATGTATATGTTTACACATATGTAATAATGATAACAATCTACAAATTGAATCAAACACAGTTAAATGCAATATATATTAATAATTGAACGTTGATGACCTGCCAGCTTAATATTGTCATAGGAGAACATTTACATATATTACGTATGTGCTAATTGTAGGGTACTTTTACCACTTGTCTATCCTGACTATAAATGATGGTGGTGTTAAATGGAGCAGAAATCAAAGGACCACTGAAGATGAAAACTGGTTTGAGCTGGTGCTGAAGAGCTTGAATTACATGAAAAAAGGTTTATCTACTCAGCCAAAATGGGACACTGAATTAGTGGAGCACTAAGCATAATTATGCTAGTTATGTTCGATTTAGGCATGGTACCAGGATTATTCATTTTGTTCTTGTACAAGACTGTTATCCTCTTGAAACATGTTCTAATACAGTAAAACATCTACATTAAGTTCTACAATGAACATTGAGTGATACACACCGGAGAAAGAAGTGATAGGAAATGGAAGCTTTATGAGTTTAGTTTAGGCCTTGTGTGTCACCACATGCAGTAGGCTTAAGGAACCTCAGATGAAGAATAATAACCAAGTATGACCCATAATAATGCTCTTGTTTAGGAACCAAGACGACCTCTGGAGTAGGGTGGTGTTAGGTCTGCCCTGCACTCTTCATGACAATAATAGTGTG
This sequence comes from Pleurodeles waltl, assembly GCF_031143425.1. Lineage (NCBI taxonomy): Eukaryota > Metazoa > Chordata > Amphibia > Caudata > Salamandridae > Pleurodeles > Pleurodeles waltl. The sequence continues at coordinate 572,838,652 of NC_090439.1, read as the reverse complement.
AAACAAAAAGCAAAGTATGGTGGGGTTACTCACTATGGCCTAAACCATATTTTTCAGAATTTGGACAAGCAGTAAAGCACATAAATATCACGCATTAAGGATGGGACATGAAGATGCAGCTTTCTAAAGTCAATGAATGGTGGCAATGGACAGAAGAATAAACTTTGCATTTGATTAAAACACCTTTCATTTGACATTGCTCTCTGTAGACTATTGTATTCCTGGTAAATAGAGGAGGAGCAATCCAGTTCCCATGAGGGCATCAAAAGCTAATTGACTGACAGAAGAAAGAAGTAGCAACAGGATGCAAAATGGTGGATTATTATATCTATAATAGTCCGTGCTCCTAGAGTAGGTTACCTTGTTCCTTTCCCACAGTCATTTACCTGCATCTATGCTGCTCATGCTGAGAATCTAGTGGATTTCTTGAACCTCTCTTTATGGGAAGTTCTGCTTTGATTACATATTGAATTTGAGCTGATACTTGGTGCTGAAGCTTTATGCTTATTGATCACTTTCTCTCTAATTAGAACACTTCATGGGTCTTTTATCCCCATTCCTAGCTTTTTTTTTCCTTTATGGAACATGCTTAATGCACTTATCAAGATTTATTGATTACTTATTTTTTATTATTGCCAAAACTAATGATTGATATGTATGATATTGATGACTTCATGTGCTGCTTATAATGAAGAGGAATTACTAAAAGATAAATGATCAATAAAACCCTAAAACTGACATCAACTCTCATGATTGACTGAAAATACAATTGAGAATGTGATGACAATTTATTTTGATGCACAGCTTCTGGTTAATCTTAACTAATGACAAAGATCCATTGGCCCACATTAAACAGTGGGGATTTCCCTCTGGATGAATGGCATTATTTATTTTCTAAGTTGATAATTTAACTAAGATCCCCACTCCAGCAAAGTTGGTAGCAGAGGATGGTTTATGTTATGAGAAAAAGGAGCTGTAATGAATTGCCCTGATTTAGAAAGATGCCCATGTCAGATACCCCATGTCCGAAATCCCAAAGCCCAAATTTGAAGATTGACAGAGTGCGGTCTCAAAGGCGATTTCAGAATTGGAGGTGTGAATATCAATAGGGCTATGCGTTGCAACTGTTTTGGTTATTAAAATGTTGTTCAAGTATTGGTGCATGTGCGTGGAATGAATTGGAGATGCTTATGTCCTTGTTGCAAAGATGATGAAGATGCTATCGGATGCTGAAGTAGTCTAAGACCCCCAGATGAATAAATAAGAGTTGATTTGTGGTTTTCTTGTCTGCTAAGGCTTTGTGATGCAGGTTGTAAGGTCCGTCGACTGCACAATCAAGACAGGGACTATAACAATTTGCTGCTATTGTACAAATATTGATCGATGTTAGGGGGACCTATTGTGCAAATGTGATGGTGCACTGACTAGGGTGATTTACAGCTGGTCAAGATTTCATTTGTGTGAATGAAAAATCTTTTTGAGTGAGAAAAGTCAAAGGCTGTGAAGACCTAAATATTCTGGCTGTTGAATTGCCTTTTTGTCTTCAATAGAGGTGGAAATAAAGAGTTTTTATTTTGTGTTCACTTGTAGTTGCAGAATTGTGTATATGAAAAAACTGTAAAGGAGGGTGAACTGCTAAAAGGAGTGAGTAGTTGTGCCATATTGTGCCTTGGAGAGATTGGTTAGTCGGCGTGAATTGCCACATAGTGATTGGATGGTCCGTGTGCAGAGCCACGCTAAAATTGAAAGATGGGCTTGCTAAGAAACTGAGATATATAGAATAGAATCAAAACACTGAACATTTGAATTACATGATTTAATGCAAAATCATGAAATGTTTTACAGCTTTTAAAAGTATTGTGAGAGGTGATGTGACAGTTCCTGTAGGGGAAGGTGAAGAGACTCCTCCAGAGAGTACACCAGCACTTTATTTGGCAACAAATATTGGGTTGCATACATGTTTGTGGCTTCGTCAATAGTGCAAGATTATTGAAAATGAGGGCCCTTTTAGTTTTCCAAAATATGATACATTTGAATTAAGAATCATAGAAAGAATGAGAGAACAGCTATGTGAAATTAAGTCGCCACCTAGATCTACATAGTATGAAGCATCAAATGCCTCAGAGAACACAGCACATGCTAAAGAGAGAGAAAAATATCAGCGTAAGGCTAAAAGAGCAGTGTATAAATATGCATAAAAATGAACAATAAGAGGTGGCTGAAATAAATGATCAGCCACAGCCAGGTCTCCGAGACAAAGGAGAGGTTTCGGCTTTTCCACCAAGAGAAATACCAGGTGGAAGGTATGTTCATGTACAATGGAGTTGAGGAGATCTTTCAGCATTTATGACTAATTTTCTGAAATGCAGAGAGAATCCGGGTCATGCTATATACATGTTGACAGATGTCAGAAGATTTCAAGTGCTGTGGACTGATCTCAATGCATTTATTGATATTGTAGTGCCAGGGGATTTGTGTGTAAAATTGCTGTACAAATGCTCCATACAGAACACCGAGAGATGCATGTACTAGTCCACCATCTCATGTAGTGATGAATAAAAATGATGGGGCGATTACTTCCTGAAAGGCACGGCTCCAGCAAAGGATATTAATTGGATAAAAATAATACAAATTTCACAATTGCCAATAATGATCAGTGTGTGACTATTATGAGCAATTGATGAAGGTGTTTAGACAACACATTGGTCAGGAGCATCTAGACAAGAGTGATATGGAGTTCTTTGTGTCACAGTTTGTTCTCAGGCTGAGACCAGAGATCAGTGTGCACATATAACAGATTTGCTGGCAGGCAAAATCATTAAATAAGATCCTGAAAGATGCGTGGTATTGTAGTGATGAACAGGAAATGGAGCGGAAAATACTTAAGGAGAAGTTTGTGCTTGTGCAAATGAAGTTGATGCAGAAAGGTTTTCAGAATCAGTCATTTGCAGGGAATTCTGGGGGAATGCAAGATGAGGGTTTCCAAGCTGGAGTCCAAGAATGTTCAGGGAGATATGATAGTTCCACTGGGTAGAGGAGAAGGACGTCTGGTTGATCTGAGTTCTTGTTTAGATATTGCACCGTTGACGAAAATGACTTCTTGTCATTTTTATAACAGAATCAGACATCAGAAGAGGGAGTGTAGGCTGAATCCAGATAGAATGAGTGGTAATGATCAAAAGCAAGGAGGATATCTAATGCAGATGCAGAATGTACCTGTTCAGAAAATGCAATTGCTAATGCAGACACAGCTTTCCACAAAGCATGTCCCGCAAGTCCAGGTGATCTCACAAAATATGGAAAAACCCTAAATTCAATATGAATCGGATGCCCAGAGCAAATTAAAACCTATTCCAGAATCAGAATCAGAACCCATTTCAACACTTCCCTATGTTGGACAGTGAGAGCTTTGGCTCTGACAATTCGCAGTGATGGTGTCTGAGAGGGGAGGAAGATTGCATACTTGGTGCAGTCTTAGAAGTAGATCAGAGTGAACCATTTGTAGAAGGTGAGGAAAATGGCCACCAAGTGACATTTCTTAACAACATCAGAGCTACCCATTCCATTGTTAGAACACCAAGAGTCCAGGAACTACCCCTCTTGGGAAAGACGATTCCAAGTTGTAGAAGTTGCAAATAAACAGATTTCAGATATAATTTCAGAAACGTGCCTGTAAAAATAGGTCCATTTGAATAAAATCACTAATTAGTAGTGTGTGATTTGAGTCCTGTTAACCTGCTAGCAAGAGATTTGTTGTGCAAGATAATTTGCACAATTTACTCTACACTGAATGGTGTTGAGTTTCAAACTCATGAGGAAGATGATGAATTCAAATTGGCCCAATAAGAAGTAGCTGTTGACCTGTGTCCAGTAAGAACAGTAAAAAAGTTACCCCCTGATTTGAGAGACAGTCAACTCAGAAGTAGGGGATCTTGCATTGAAAGATATTGGACTAATCAAAGGTGTAGAACCAGTCCACATTACAGTGAAGCACAATGCAGTTTTCCAACAACTCCACCATACAATTTGACCCCAGGGACTGTGACAGGAAAACATCAATAATTGAAGATATGTTGAGGAAAGAAATTATAAGAGAAATTGTTGGGGGCCCTTATAATTCACCTATCATGCGATTACAGAAGCCCAATGGAAAATACAGAATTGCTCAGGACCTCCCAAATTTTAACAATATTGCTGTGCCATGTTGCCCTGTGATACCGATTCTAGCCACCATCCTTTTCTAGATTCTGTGCACTGCAGGATGGTTTACCGTTGTCGATCTTTTTGGCATCCCATTGCATGAGGACAGTCAATTCTTGTTCTCTTTTGTGTTCCAAGAGAGAGTTTTGGCATGGTGCTGAGTTTCACAAGGGTATACTGAGGCTCCTTCCATACATAATCAAATACTGAAGAAATATCTTTAGTCTCTGCAGATGCCTTGTGATTCAGGTCTGGTTCAGTACATCAATGACCTACTTGTGGCAGTGAGAAACAGTATCAGATATGGAATCCATCAACACTACTACCCATTGTCTGAACATTATTTGAATGATGGAGAGGTAAAACATGTTTGTCTAGATGTCACAGATTTATGCACCAAGCCAAGGCCAAACATAAAAGATGAACCTTTGATTGAGCCTGATTATGTAATTTTTGTGGCTAGCTGATGTATGAGAACCAATGAAGGTGTCTTGAGAGCAGCTTATGCTGTCTGTACAATTCAAGAGTTTGTGGAAGCTTCAAGTCTTTGAGATGTTACTTCAGCACAAGTTGCAGGACTGATTAACCTTACAAGAGCTTGCCATCTATCAGCCCAGTTGAGAGTGACAATATATACAGATAGACAGAATTGTTTTTGTGTGGTCCATGCCTTTGGACAGCTATAGTCACAGCGAGGTTTCATGACCTCATCTGGCACTGTAATCAGAAACGGGGAACATGGGAGAAAGTTGCTTGACACATTGCAGATGCCAACTGCAGTTGTTAAATGTGAAGTTCATATAAGTGGCAATGGATATGTCACAATTGGAAACATATATGCTGATGAGGATTCATGGTACTGTGCAAATGTGGCCTGCATAATTAACAGGACTTTCACAAATTAATCTGAGAAGGACACTGCTTTTTCATGTTGTTGTTAGTGGCCATCACTAGGAACGGGCTCAAGAGATTACAGCAGGATGCTTCAGAACAGCAAGATTGGATCAGAGCAGGATGTGAGTAAAATGCAAATGACATTTGGATTTAAGCAGATGGAAGACCGGTGTTAGCTGACAGTTTGTTGATTTCCATGACGTGACATTTCCATCTAGGGAGATATGCAATGGTGAGTTTGTTCAGACCAAACTGGTGTATCCCTAGATTCAGGATGCTTGCAGAAGAGTTGTGCCATCCATATGTGAAATGTCATCAGATGAATGTAGGGAAAAGAACACCAGTTACACTAAGCCATGTAGGAATATTATGGACCTCATCATAAAGATGCCTATTTGTAATGGGCTAAGAAACATCCTAGGTATAGTGTGTATTTTCTCCCTAAGGGTGGTAGCCTACCCAACACGGAGAAATGACAGTGTCACTGAAGTTAAACTGGTATTGAGAGAGTTAATGACAAGGTAGAGAATGCTGGTTTCTCTGGAGTCAGACCGTGGCACTCATTGTAACATTGAAATCCTGAGGATGCTGAGTGCAGCTTTACAAGTAGAGTGGAAATTACATTGTAGTTATCATATAGAAGCTCTTGGGATTTTAGAGTAGCTTAATGAAACCATAAGGACTAGGTTGCCAATGTTTTGCTCATATACTTCACTGAAATGACATGATGCCTTGCCATTGGTGTGGATGAGTCTCCGAAGTACTTCTGACAGGATTGTTGCTACATCGAATTCTCTTGGGGCAAGCAATGAGATTGCCTGCTGTACTGGCACATGCACTTGTGAACATTATAGATGACAGAATGTGTGATTACTGCAAAGGATAGGCTCATGTGTAGCTTTCTGTTTCTCAACATGTTGAAGCTGTCATTGCAAATCCACATCAAGAGCAGTGCCACAACCTTAGTCCAGGTGGGTGGGTGCTGATCGAAAAGCATGTGAGAAAGTCGGTCTTTGAACCAAGATAGAAAGGCCCCTACCAGGTGATTTCAACAACGAATACTGTTGTTAAGTGTGCTTGAGTACCAGACTAGGTACATAAATCCCATACCCAGAGGAACCATACAAAAATAGTGTTCTGTGAGCTAAAACCAAGAGCTCTTGTGAAAGTACCTCTGCAAGCTCTACAACTGCAAGGAACAGAACCTCAAGAGGTACAACTATAGGATAGAAAAAGAGGTGTAGAACTACAGACAGTAATCCAAATTCCTGCGGTTTCACAAAGTGGCATTAAAGTTTCTGGTGAAGGAGAAGAAGAAAAAACTAGAGCTCAACCTGAGGGGACAGTTGAGACAACACCAGCAACAAGCAGAAGATCCATATGATGGGACAAGTACTGGAACAAGAAATGTTACTTTCATTGATGAATGGCCACAAACTATGGTCAGAAGAAACTGAGGCCAAGTGTGTCATTTGAATGCATACTACAAAAAAGTCCTGCGAAGACAGAATCAAGCAGTTTAAGTGACACAGAAGAAGGACATCAGCAGGCACCAAGGAGATCAAAAAGAACAAGAATACCTTGTTGGATGTATTCTGCACCTGAATGGACTTACTACATGAATGAAGTGCTAAATGTACCTGTTGGAAAGTGGATTATTGGTAAGGGCAGGTAGGTACCTACACTTAGCAATAGGCCACAAACCCCCACTAGGTCCAGTCAAGGTCTCAATAAATTTATTTTTGCTCATTCCTTGGTAGCTTGGCCCATGAACAGTTAGGTTTAACTTAGGAGACAGGTGTGTAAAGCATTTAATATCAACAAACAGTGAATAAGTAAAATACAACACACAATAACAATCCAACACCACTTTATAAGAATATAACATATTTTTATCTTTAAAATGACACCAAAATCAACATAGGCCTGCCTTTCAAATTACACCAGAGACCACTGCAATGCACCCAGGGGTACCCTATCTACCACGGGGTCCCTAAACTTAAAGGACCTAACATATAGGTTGTCAGAGCCAATTATAATTCTGACTAATTTGCAGAGGGCACTTGCCTTGGGAGTGGTTAGCAGTGCCCAGGGCAAAGTCAGAGTAAGAAAATACCAGTATCAGTTTCAAATGGGGGCTAAAAGTGGGGAGGGCTCTGCAATCAGCCCAGATTTCCCAAAATACCAATATCTGATTTGCTGATTTTGAATTCAATTCAGGACTGTTTGAACCCCCATGACATCACACAAAAACAGTATTAGGGAAAAAGCTGCTGAAGAAGATTTCTGAAGGAAATAAAAAGTTGTCTGAAAACTTTATTGAATAAAACAGAGGCTGAAAATAAAGACTGATAAGCTGATAAATAACAATAACTGAGATTTCTCTAGGCCCAAAGCTGCAGTAGAAGAGTAGAGATGACAATTTAAAAGAAAACGGAATAGGGTTAGAAAGAAAAAAATTGAAAGGCTGCTAAGTGCAAAAGTCTGAGAATGTACTGTTGACTTTTCTTGCTGCAATATTTTACTTAATGTTCTGACTTTAGACAGACTTGTTTTCTAACAAGAGCTAGGTACACGATTATTATTGGTATTACATTTTTAGAAACATTACTAGTAGTTATAGCATTATTATTAGTGTTCGACTTCACGCCAAAGTCAGAGAAATCTACATTTACATTTACTAACATGAAATCTGCACATGTCTTAGAGGAAGATAGACTGAAAGCTTAATTTGTGGATTACATGAAAGAAGTGACTGTTATGTGTCTGGGCCCTTACCTTTTTCAGCAGTAGAGGAGGTGGCATACCACCACATACCTTTGTTATATACAATCACATATAGGGGGTGATTCTGACCGCGGCGGACGGCGGTCGCCGCCCGCCACGCGGTTCCCGCCGAAAGACCGCGGCGGTCATTCTGGCTTTCCCACTGGGCTGGCGGGCGACCGCCGAAAGTCCGCCCGCCAGCCCAGCGGGAAACACCCTTCCCACGAGGACGCCGGCTCAGAATTGAGCCGGCGGTGTGGGAAGGTGCGACGGGTGCAGTTGCACCCGTCGCGAATTTCAGTGTCTGCTAGGCAGACACTGAAATTCCTTTTGGGGCCCTCTTACGGGGGCCCCTCGGCACCCCCTACCGCCATCCTGTTCCCGGCGGGAGAACCGCCAGGAACTGGATGGCGGTAGGGGGTGTCAGAATCCCCATGGCGGCGGAGGGTGCTCCGCCGCCATGGAGGATTCTCAAGGGCAGCGGAAAGTCGGCGGGACACCGCCGACTTTCCGTTTCTGGCCGCGGCTGAACCGCCGCGGTCAGAATGCCCAGCGGTGCACCGCCAGCCTGTTGGCGGTGCTACCGCCGACCTCCGCCATGGCGGTAATTACCGCCAGGGTCAGAATGACCCCCATAGTCATTTCCTTAGTATAGTATATAGTCAGGAACACTTTGAATATTATTATTCTAATTTTAACATGGTTCTTTCAAAAGTTCCATCACAGAAGACCATGAAGTTACATCCACAAGCAAAGAAAATTAAGACAGCTTTTCTATTTCAGACCATTCTTACCTATACAAGCTGTTAAGGCATATGAAAACAATTTGACTTGTCTGAAGATATCATTAGAGTAGACATTTACCATAATTTTAGAAGAAAGAAGGTAACACATTTCAATTAGCAAAAACAGAGATGTTTTGCAAAATGTTTGGAAAAAGGAGGAGGGTGATTTTGGAAGGAAAATGATTTACCCTAAATTAAAATTAAAAGGTATACAAAGGGAAACATATGTGTTTTCAGAAGAAGAACCCAACTTAGAATGAGACCTGTAGTGAATATGGACACAGATTTGAATTATAAGGAGCTTGATGGCAAATTTTACATGGGGTCTCTTGTTTGTGGACAAGATGCTTACTTTAATTTGCCCACTGATTGTCAGGTTATTGCTATTTAGCTTTGCTATTTCCCAATATGTATAATGTAATTATTATGGATTCATTGACAATAATAACCTCACACAGACCCACATGTAGTATAAGTAATGGAACACAATTATTTGGAGAAGTTTTTGGAGTAATCATCCCACTTGTGGGAGTTGCTTTAAATGATTAAAAGATTAGAAGGTTTTCAACAGTAGTGGACAAATTGGAACCAGTATTTCTTGATCGTTATCAGTCGTTAGCACAGAATTAGTGACAGTTAGGTCAATGTTTTTACAAAATCACTTTTACTCACAAAGAAAAGTGAAGTCTGCAAAATACTGAATGCTCAGCATTGCTGCACGTACATACCCAATGAGAGTAAGAAAACTTTGGAGTACACAAGGAATATTTCTACACTGAAACCTGAATTAAAATCACTAGAAGCCACTAGTGTTTTCATAGGTTTAGGTAAAGGGTTTTTTGCAATTGGCAACTTGTTTACAACAGCAGGAAGAGGTATTATCAAAGCAATTTTAGTACCTATACCATTTTTGGTGTTTACTTCATGTCTTCATTATTCTACAAAGGTATCAGATGCTATCTTGAGAAAAGGAAGAGCAGAGAGAAAAACAGACAGATATACAATTAGAATTGAATGACCACATCAATTGAGAATGGAAGAGATTTAAAGAATCTGAGAGTTTAAGGAGGAGGGGAAATGACTCAGCTGAGGATGAGAGTAAACTTTAAAGATTACTTTGTGGAGAAATTATGATAATTGATTACAAACAGACAGGGGAGGTTGCAAACATGTTTTAAATTTTATGAAAAATAGTGCAATAATGTAGAAAATTATTATGTAGGCTTTAATGAAAAATAAGTGCTTTTAAATGCAAAAAGTTTAGTAGGCAACCATATTTACACAAACTAGGCATGAATAGCTGAAGCAGCACTTTCTGATAAACTGACCTAGTTTAAGAATATGAAATGTTTATTTTTCTGACGTTCACATAGACATATTTTTCATAATGAATACTAGTTGCATAACATGTGTTTGTTTAACACTACAAATGTTTCTACTTACACAATAAACACTGTAAACTAATGTATGAGACACTTGTCTTTTAGTGACATAATTTAGAAGCTTAAACATGAAGATGCAGTTTTCTAAAGTCAATGAATGGCGTGAACCTACGGAAGAGTAAACTTTGTATTTGATAAAAATGGCTCATTCAACATTGCTGTCTGTGGACTATTGTACTCTTGGTAAGAAGAAGAGGAGCAATCCTGTTCACATGAGTGTATCAGAAAGGTGACCGGCTGATTTAAGAATGAAGCAACATGCAAAAGCTTAGATTATTATGTCTATTATAGTTTGTGTTCTTAGAGTCGGTTATTTTGATCCTTTTCCACAATCATTTGCATGGATCTATACTGCTTATGCTGAGACTCTACTGTGTTTCTTGAACTTCTCTTTATGAGAAGTTCTGCTTTGAGATTTGACTGATAAAACCCTTAAAACTCACATTTACTCTCATTATTGACTGAAAATACAATTGATATTGTGATGACAATTAAATGTGATGTACATATTCTGGTTAATATCAACTAATGACAAAGGTACATTGACCCATGAAAAGCTGTGATTTCTCTTCGGATGTATAGTGATATATTTCTTGTAAACAAATAATTTAACTGAGATTCTCCATTCCCAAATACTCATTGTCAACAGTAGTGTTGGTCCTAAATGCCCATAAGGTAGGGTGATTGTATAATAAGTAGGACAAGTATTATTTATGTTTTATGTCTTGGCATTAAAAACCCTACAAAGTTGCTTTTCATGACAACAAGTCTGGCGCTCCCATAGTTTAACAATAGCTTACACTATTCCCTTTAATAAGTGCTGAAATTCAGTTTGGGGATAGTTAGAAAAATTATTTAACTAATTTTATTAGTAATTTAAAATCCAACTTTATGGTTAGCTCAGGTTTCATATTGCTGTTTTGGAAATTACACTTTTAGAAAGTTGTAATTTTCCTGATTTCAACCAAAAGACTTCACTGCCAGTATTGAGCTGTCACCTTACCCCTGATTACTATCCTGTGGTGAGATGTCTATTTCTACCAGGCAGTGATCAAAGGCCCTTGGAGTGGGTTGGGTGATGCCTCCTTTGACAGGCTGGACTGGGGGCTGTGTCCAGCACCTTCTTGGGCTTCAAAGGATGTCAACAATGTCACTGACAGATGAAACCCATACCTAGGCCTGCCGTCCCTTTGTCTCCCTCATCAGGATGGTACCAAACCAAGTGAGGGTAGAGAAATAGCCCAGAACCGGTTTTGGGGGTGGACAAAGGCCTGCCTACCACCTGCAGACTGGCACCAGCCATAAAAGTGTACTTCACAGAACTATCCTTAGAACACTCCTTGACCTGTGAAGAATCAGATGGACTGTCCTGCACTCTGAAGGACCTGTAGGAAGACTGTATCCACTTGCCTTGACCCCAGTACCATAGAAGGGACTCTTTTATGAGTTTCAGGATCTCAACCAGCTTCCAGAGGCCCTTTCCCTACAACTGCCCAGCTGACCAGAGGCAACTGGAACTGCCCTGGTCCATGCTGCTGACCTCTGCTCAAGTGAGTTGTAACCCACAAGCTGTGCTCCACAGGTCCTGGACCATTGGCTGGTTTCTTAGTGTTCCCCTCCTGGCCCCAAACTGCAAGAATTGAGCTTAGAAACTTTTTGCCAACCTTCTGCCTGGAGAAACGATGGGATCAACATCAAATCTGAAGCCACTGTTCTTGATCTGTAGGTCAGCCTCAGCTTGCTGGTTTGCCCTGCTGAAGGAGCTCTGACTTCCAGAAAAGTCCGAATGTTGAGGGGTTCTTTGGGACAAACGCAGGATGTGATTGACATCATAGGCAAGGACTTCACCTTCTCTGAGCTTCCCTAACTTCATTGATGACCACACATGTATCCCAGGTGTTCAGCAACCCTCTATCATCAAGCCCCACTTCGAATCCAGCCTGCAGCTTGCCCTACAGACAACCTGTAAGTGACCAAGTTTTCTCTTTAAACGTTCCTAAGTAGGGAGCTAAACTTTACACTGCGATGAATCTAGTCTCTGTTTCCAAATTGCACTAGCAGACGGCCTTAACGTTTGACTTTGACCTGGTCTAGTGAGAACAGATAACCATGGTTGGTGTTTTTTGCTTTTTGGAGGTGTTTTGAATTTAAACTTTAGAAATTCATATCTCTGGTTCTACTCATTAATTTTTTAGGTTTTGGCATTTTGGTGTTATTTTATTTATTAAAATTTACTCCGCGCAGCAGCACAAACATCTGCTTTTTGGTTATATCCCCACATTGTTTAGCATTGGTTCCCTGTTATCACACCAGGTGTAAGGAAGGAGGGGCTCAACTTAGTGTCTGTTTGAAAGCTTGAAGATGAAATTGCTCATCTACATTGTTTCATGCAGCTCCCCACAATGTGTCAAAGTTTTGATACCCCTAAATATTTCCCCCAAGTCCTTTACCAAGATTTAACAGATGAATTGCCATCGTCTGAGGTTGGGATACTTAAAACTCTTGGTCAGAAGGCATGATGCAGTGTGCGCTTTGTGCATTTTGAGGCCAAGGCAGGCAACATTTTTAACCTGTGTCTCAACCTTATGACTTTTGGGACTACTTTTGTCATTCAAACGGTCTAATCAAGTGACTCATGCAGTGATTCCACCCACGCTTTCCTCATCTTGACGGCTCACAGTGTGAAGTACTGGGATTATCTTCTAAGGGTGACGAAGATTAGAGCTATTAGAAGCAGTTATTTACGTCACAACACAATTTAAGTGAATTGTGATACACACAATGCCTACACAATGTCGATATATTTCGGCTTCTTTTCCACCATATGAGTTCACATTATCAGATTATTATATGGAAGTTTAATTTTCAGCATATTACATTCCAATGAATTCAGTACTTGCTGGTAATTCTCATTACTCTGAATGCCCTGTTTCTCGTACCAATACTTACTTCAATGAGAGCCCATGTGTCCTAGCAAGATCCAATCAAAAGGTTTCACTTAGCACCTCCATCATCCACTTCCTATCCTCCAAGTACCCTATACACATATAAGAGCAAGGAGCCCAGAAAATGACCTGAACATCCCAAAGCAAAAGAACTGAACAGGAGTCAGGTTGTGAACTTGGAAGGAAAGGGGAGGGAGGGGCGTAAGTATTGGTACAAGAAACAGAGTATTTGGATTAATAAGAATTAATGGTAAGTAATCAATTCATTACTCCCACAACCCTAATTCTTCTACCTAAACTTACTTCAATGAGGATATACCAAAGCCAAACACAGAACAACCTGACTCCAAAAAGAAACAGCCACAAACCACTGGATAATGCAAACATCCTTAATGCACACCAGAAGGGCAGGAAAGAGGAGACCAAATTATTCTTGAAACAACAGCAGCCAATACCCGAGAGCCGAAGGCCTCGGAATCAAGGACATCCAACCTATAATGGTACACAAAAGTAGAAGGAGTGGCCCAAGTGGCTGTGTCACAAATGTCCAGAATGGAAACGCCCTGAGCTTCTGCCCAGGAAACCACCATGCCTCTCGTAGAACGCCCCTGGATAACACCTGGCAGAGGAACATGTTGCGAAGCATAAGTCAGGGAAATTAAAAAGTGAATCCAATGACTCAAAGTAGGAATAGAGGCTTTTAGTGCATGACGGAAGACACCAAAGTTCACAAACAGATTCTCACACTGGCAAAAAAACCTGAGTGGAAGAGAGATAAACAGACACTGCCCTGTCCCCATCTAAAGTGCAGAGTGACTCCTCCTCAGGAGTAGCAGGCTTTAGAAAAAATAGAAGGCAGAGTGATATCCTGGCACTGATGAAAAGAGAAAACCACCTTGGGAACAAAGCCAGGACCCAAACGCAAAACCAACCTATCAGAAAACAATTGAAAATAGGGGTGCCTGATATACAAAGAGGCCAGTTCAACCAAGCGAGGAGTCAATGTGATGGTTACCAGGAAGAACACCTTCAAAGAAAGATATTTCAAATCCACAACATCTAGAAGCTCAAAATGAGCACACTGAAAGGCCAGAAGAATGAAAGACAGATCTCATGCAGGAACAACAGAACAAACCCGAGGCTTCAACAAAGAAAAACCCTTAAAAAGACAGGGACCCAAAGACAGCATTTCAGGCATACCGAGCGGGGAATGAAGGGCCTTAAAAGCTGCCCACTGGACTTTCAAAGTAGCCACTGCCAGACACTTCTGAAACCCAACCTGCAGAATTGAAAAACCCCTAAAGTAGGTCGAGAGATAGGATCCAAAGAGTGAGTTGCATACCACTGAACAAAAGAAGACTAATGATAAGCATAGGCCTTTCTAGAAATCCTCTTATGAGAGTGCTGAATGGAAGCCTCCACAGGAGAGGCCTTGCAACCCCAAACTCCACCTTTCAAGAGCCAAACCATCAGACGCATCCATTGACAAGTGGCAGGTAGAAGAATTATTTTCTGGTGGGGACACAGATCAAATGGCAGAACCCACTCTGGTGCCATTGACATCAACTGCAACAGATGAAACCACCCCATCCGAGGCCAAAATGAGGCCACCAAAATGAAGTACACTGGTTCCCTCTGAAGTCTGGCCAAAAGTTTGGGCAGAAGAGGGAACAGAGGGAAGGCATACAGGAGAACAGGAGGCCAGGGAAGGGACAGAGTATCTACCACCCCACAGCCTGGTTCTGGGGACCTGTGGAAAAAGCTGGGAAGGAGAGAATTCTCGGCCAAAGCAAACAGGTCCACTAGAGGAGTGCCGAACCTGTGACACAGATGAGTGGAAATTCCTGGATCCAGACAGAATTTGAGAGGAGAAGGAAAAATACTGTGTAATCTGTCATACAGAACATTGTCTTTCCTGTGAATATGTGTTGCTGACAGGAGAGAAGGTGAGACTCTACCCAACACCTCACCTGAAAAGCCAGAGCGGCAAGGGAGCCTGATTAAGGGGGAAAAATGTAACAGAGCCAGATAAATTGCCTTTAGCTCTTTCCAATTCAAAGAAAACCTTCTCTTCTGAGGAGACCAAATCCCCTGGACCGACAGGGAGTCCAAAGTGACACCCCATTCTCTACTGCTGGCATCTGTAGTAATCACAGTCAGAGGAGGAAAGCTAGAAGGAAACCCCAGGGATCGCTCCACCACTGGAGCAAGTGCCAAATCTGAGAGGACATTGGGACCAGAGAGTCCAATGACTGAAGATGTGGGGTCCAATGAGAGAGCAGATGCCGGACCAGAGGACCCAGGTGCAGGCGTGCCCAGGGGACAACAAAGATGCAGGATGCCTGCAAGAAAAGAAACAACAACATGAACCAGGACAACCAAACCCAGACAGGAACAAAATAAAAAACACAATGCAGATTTCAAAGACAACATGTCACGTGACCTTGAACTTGCAGCCGTTCTCAAGCTGTTGCAGTACTCTTCCGACCCAGAGACCAGAGAAGCGTTCGCAACATCAGCGCACAGTCCCAAGGAAGACTGACTCTGCCCACATCCACCTGGAGACGAGCCTTGGTGAACTGGAGATCCTGTGATGGGTTCAGATGAGATTTCTCCCAATTCACCAGGAGGCCAAAGCACTCTAGGGTCTTGCACATCTGTACAATCTGGGATTGTAGCACAGACAGAAGAGGATGGTGGCTGAGGCAATCATTCAAATAGGGATTAATCATCACCACCAGTCCGTGAAGATGAGCCACAAGGGGGCCATGACCTTGGTGAACACCCTGGGCAAGGTGGCCAGACCGAAGGGAAGGACCTGTAACTACCAATGGACTCCATTCGCACACAAGTGGAGAAACTGTTGATGGAAACAAGCAATGGGAATGTGAAGATATGCGTCTCTTAAGTCCAAGGGGGCTAGCCATTCCCCTGGATGGTCCATTTTGAACCAAGTCTTCCTGAGGAACTGATTCAGTTGTTTTAGATTGAAAATGAGCCAATCCCTTCCCCTAAGTCTGGGAAACAGAAAGACCGATAAGTAAAACCCCTTCACTTGCTGCTCCTCTGGGACAGGGATCACAGCATGTTTTTTGACAATTTCTGCAATTTCTTGTGACAAAAGAGAAAAGGCGGAAGTGCTGGAAATGTATTTCACAGTGCCTAAAGGTGGAGGTAGGCTTTCAAAGTCCAGAGAATAGCCTTTGGAAATGATACGTAAAACCCAAGCATCTGAAATATGATTTTCCCAGGTAGGAAATAAAGTTGCCAGCTGACTTCCTACCGGAAGGGCAGAATATTCAGGAGCGTTTTCCAGGCTTGGGGGTGGAGAAGGTTTGGAGAAAGGACGAGCAAGAAAAGATGAAGACCGTTTAGACTTGGAGCAGAAATGTCCAAAGAACCCTCGAGAACACCTTTGTGAAGGAGCCTTCCTCTATGGTTCGATCTCGGAGCAAGACTGAAACAGTTGGGCATGGTTCTGGTTTTTAAATTTAAATGCTTAATAGAGCATAGGTTCTAAATCATCACCAAAAAGGTGACTGTCACTAAAGGGCATATGCAATAACCCTGACTTCTAGGCAGAATCCACCATCCAATCACACAGATACACATGTCAGCAGGCTAAACCAGAAGAAGCCATGGGAGAAGTTTTGGATACATCACAAGATACATCTGTCAGAAACTTGGCCTGAGTCTCCATCTGTGAAAACAAGGATGCACAATCAACAACACTCCTGCAAAGCCAGAGTTAGAGAATGGAATTCTTTGACCAAAGATTGTAAGGGGTACACCGTATAAATAGCAGCCCTAAGCGCCAGGTTCAAGCCCAAAAAGGACTTTTTCAAAGAGGCCTTCACTCTACGGTCTACAAAATTTGAAATGGGTACTTCTTCTGACAAAATAGATGGACGACTAGCTAAATGAGAAAGAAGGGGATCAATCTTTAAAGAAGAGGGGAACTCAAAATCACCCTTAGCCAGAGGATAAAAGCGGATCAAAAACCGAGGGAGGTATGCCTTCTCCTGGTCCTTCCATTCCCGCAGAATAGGATCCAACACCTCCTTGTTAACTGACAATGAAGTGGGAGGACAGGAATGAAACTGTTGGAAGAGACCAAAACTAGGTCCAGGAACATCATCTTCCATAGGAATACCCAGGTTGTCACCCAAATAGCGGAATAGGGCCAAATGATCCACCTTTTGAAGAAACGTGGAGCGAGGCATTGCCTCTGTCACTGGAGAGTCAACATCCTCATCATAGTCTGGAGAAGGCCAAGAAGAGGAAGAGGAAGGAGAGGACACTATAAAATAGGAGATCGAAGAGGTGGGCAAAGAAGGAGAATAAAGCATACCTCCAGAGTCTTTACACCTCAAAAAGGCATCAGGGAGAGAGGTCAGAAGCAGTTGAAATTGATCCTCTGAAAGACCCAGGCCATGGGACGAGCCAGTAAGCACCTCCTCAGACCGAGGATGCTTCTGCCTTTCCTGTGCTTCGCCAGAGGAATGGTGGTGCTTTGCTGACTTCTTCTTGTGATCCAGGATGAAAATGTCAGAGCAAGAGGGAACAAACCGCATATGAGGACAAAGAGGATCCCAGGTAGACCAGACCAAAGCCTGCACAAAAACCTTGCAAAAAAAAAACAGGCAAAGACAGTAAAGCACAAACATAACCCTTCAGCCCTTGCTTTATTTTTGCAATAGAGCTTCCCAGACAGGAAACAGAGAACATGATATGTTAAATAAAGACAATATATGTTGTTTTTTTTTAAAGCAAAACTACTGCAAAGGAACTAAAAGCCGATCACAGGAGACATTGAAAACTCATCGCATACCGCCTGAGGTAAAACCAAGCCCGAAAAAAAAACATATCTCGGGGACCCGATGAATAGTGGAGAAAATATCTAGGAGATTGGAGATGTCTGATTCAATAACAACCTTCTACCGCCCCCCTCATGGCCCCCTGGTGGAAGCCCCTGCCCCAAGCCCGCAGGGGAGTACAGGGCAGTCGCAAGGGAGATGGCCGGGTCGAGGCTCCAAATAAAACACTGCACAAAAGCCCAGAAAGTGTGTGGTGTGAACACACACCAAGAGAGAAGCATTGAAAAGGCAGCAGCGGTAGGTCCGAGGGCATCAAGTTAAGCCCAGCAAACCCAAGCACCTCCAGGTCACCAAACCCCAAAACCCCCTGCAAAGTGGCAAGCGCCATGCCAAGACAGGGCAACAAATGAAAGGGAACCAAAACAACCTCAAGAGGCCCAGCCTCCAAGAACTTACCTGACTGGAACAGCTCAGGGCCTGATCAGACATAAAAAAAGTTCGTTTTCTGGGATCCTTGCCCTTATATTGGTATAGGGTACTTGGAGGATAGTAAGTGGATGGGGAACGAGAGGGTGGTTAAATGGAACTTTTTGAGTGGCTCTGGCTTGGACACTTGGGCCTGGGTATAGGAGAAACACCTCATTGAAGTAAGTGTTTTACGAGAAATAGGGTTGAGGAGGTAATAGGGGAATTAGCTGCACCTCTACTATTCTTTATGCACCCATTGGAGTGCAACTAACCCAAGGAAATATAAATCACATGAGCAATTTAAGTA
Source organism: Pleurodeles waltl (assembly GCF_031143425.1). Classification (NCBI taxonomy): domain Eukaryota; kingdom Metazoa; phylum Chordata; class Amphibia; order Caudata; family Salamandridae; genus Pleurodeles; species Pleurodeles waltl. Next base: position 572,820,028 of record NC_090439.1, on the reverse strand, counting down.
AACTTTTTAGCTGTCTCTTTAGCTAGCTATTCTATTTGAGTAATAAGTAATGCACAAGAAAGAGAGAGACAATAAGCATTGGCATAATCAATAAGCCTGGCTTTGCTGTATATTTTAAGGCATGCCTATTAATTTCGGCAAAGAATGTTTGCTGCAAAAGTAAGAAAGACAATAAACATTTGCATAACCAATAAGCATGGCTTGATTCTATATTATAAGCAATGCATATTGAATTCGGCAACGCTTGTTTTTTTCTTGAACCACCAACGGAGTCTCCAACCTGCTTTACAAAAAAATGGCTGTAGTTTAAATGAACTGGTACTTTACTATGGTCATGTGAATGCTGGGAAATCGAGAATACAAAAGTCAAAATGGTAACCCTTTTAGAGTGTAGTTGTATTTTTCGGGAAAGGCGAATGAACGATAGTCACTACCTCATGTTAAAAAAATAAACAGATTGTGTCCATACAGAAAATTATAAAAATGCAGTAAAATGTGCCTAAAGCACCTGTCCCAGACTAGTGATGAATAATTCCACACATTATGTATCAAACAAATAAGCTAAAACGTTACCTGATATGGCATGGCCTAACATGGCACAAGGTAACATTAAATGAAATTCCATCTGCAACACAACACAACCTAACAGAGCATCACAGAAGATACTGTAACATAATATGACTTAAAAAGTATAAATCAGGGCCTTAATCTGGCCAGTGGACAATGACAGTACTTGCAAACAAAAAACATGGTCTTTAGTTGCTAATACTTCTTGTGCTCATAAGATATAGCTTGTTCTCCCACTCTGTAATGGGTCAACCAAACACCCGCCTGAAAGACGATGGGACTACTTACCTCCCTTACCCGATTCCTATGATCAAATCTTAATCACAAAACATGCGTCTCATGTCTGTACAAATAACATTATCAATAATCTCCCACATCCATTTCTAATCTTAGGATGGGGCTTATAATGCTACCAAGTAATGGCCAATTCACAGTAAGTCATCCCATATGGAAATGAGAACATTCATATTGCACTAATCCGATAATTGTAGGATGGTTCTTATAACGCTACCAGGTAACAGGCAATCCATAGTAACTCATCCCCTATGTAAGTGACAATACTCATATTGCACCAGTTCCATAATCAAACTCTTCATTCATCAGATTCAATTAAAAAAAAATCTCATATACTCAACCCACACAAGCAATGCACCTGTAAACCCCTATGCACTACCCAAACAATCAAAAGTACAAATAAAAATAACACACTTGTATGAAAAACATTCAAATCACATTACCTATTTAATCACTAAAAACAAAACAACTACACCTCTTATTCCCTAATAACACCCAACTTATTAAACATTAACGGGAATCCTTCAGCAGGTCTCCATTCAAATCACCAAGAATGTTAAACAAGCCATTCCCAACCATGTCAACCAACAAGCATCGCAAAACTCTCCCACAATCCTTACTGTCAAAGAATACTCTCTCCATTTGCATGCTAACCCCATTTTTCTGTAGCCAAGACAAAGAGCCGTAATTTATGCCTTGACTTTTAAACACATCCTCATCAAATCCTAACCTCAAAAATTCAAATTCCATCAATCCAGATGCTTCTCTCTTATTGTGTGAAAGCAAACTCCTCCTGACCAGGCAACTGCTTGCAACTAAAGATATCATCCATTGGTGAGCACTTAAAACCAATGAAAACCCTGCTATACCTGGTCCGCCCAATCAAAACTAACTTTGCCCATCTACTGTGGATGGTATCTTATTTGGAAATCACATGTCCACACTCGTTCATTAGGTACCCAATCAGAGTCATGAGCCAGCACAACTCAGAAAAAGGAACCATTTCACCCCACCCTCAAAAAACTCCTCAAGATGAGCAAATCACACTTAACTAAAGTCATCATCCATTGGTGAGCTCTCCAACCAATGATGGCTCTGCTATACTTGGTTCACCCAATGAAAACAATACCATCCAATTTCTTAGTGAAGGCGTCAAAGATTTTCCCATTGGTCCAATGGACCTTTGTACGTTGATGTGAAGAACTGTTAAAGAGTAGGCATTACCAATTCATTTCAGACTTCTGAAGCCAATATGTCTCTACAATGAAGACCACGAAACTCTTGTTGTTGGTAAATGTGATTTATTTCAGGACATTAGTCAATCCAGCATACAAGTCAATGAGCCATAAATTCACATGATACAATAATGATGTTAGCAAGCTGAAGTATATCAATAAGTGGTTGCATAAGAAGATGAGGTACACAACAATGCAGAAACAAGGAATAGTAAATAAATGTTCCATAAAGAAACTCCCCCTTTCTCTCCTAAACATAGTATGGCAAGAGTTCTAATTATAGAGTGTGACAGATCGAACACTATACCAATGATGACGAGATATGCGTTTTAGTTTTCGTTGAAGTTTATTCTAAGGTTAAGGTGGAATAAAGAAAATACTAAAGCTAAGTAATCAAGTGTCCGGGTTTTCTTTAGGGGTTGCGGTACAGTTCCTGTAGTGTCGATCTAGTTGATATAGTTGCAATGGTTCTTTTCCTGGGAGACGTCTGGCGGTTCCCTCAGGTGGAATCTCAGTACCGGAAAACATAAGAAAAGAAAAGGACACAACACCCGGGTAAATAAGGGGGTTTTACCAAACGGATTATTTCATACGTTCTCTGTATTCCTGTCTGGGTGTGGGTAGGAACGGTAAGGAGGGTGTCTGTGAGGAAGAAAACTAAGGGTTATAGGTGCTCTCACTCTTCTTATGATAGATTTTGTGGTGTGCCCGAATGTGCTTGTTACCGTGCCCTCTTATCCCTTCCCTTTACGTTGTGATATTCCCTCCCTTAGTCTACAGTGGACTTGGTTTTGGTCCACAAGGACCGTACCTTGGTAAGCCACGTCCCTCCTGGGTCGTGGCTGGCGTTGTAGCGTTCCTCTGATGGGGTCTCTTCTCCTTCCGTCTCTTGCGGGGTCTCCTTCTCCTGGTCTCTCCTCTCCTTCTCCTGGGCTCTCCTCTCCTTCTCCTGGGCTCTCCTCTCCTTCTCCTGGGCTCTCCTCTCCTTCTCCTGGGCTCTCCTCTCCTGCTCCTGCTCCTCCTGGTCTCTCCTCTCCTTCTCCTGGGCTCTCCTCTCCTTCTCCTGGGCTCTCCTCTCCTGCTCCTGCTCCTCCTGGTCTCTCCTCTCCTGCTCCTCCTGGGTCTCCTCAGGGCTCCTGTTCTCCACGTCCTCCTCCTGCCTCTCCTCCTCGGCGTTGTACTCCTTCGTCTCCGCTCTCCTCCTCTCTTCCCCTCTGTCGGTGCCGTCCTCCCTTTTAAATTCGCCGCGCCGGGAAATCCATCCGGTTTCCCGGGCAACGGCCTGCCCCCTGCCTCGGTCGGAGCGCGTTGCCCCGACAACGGGGAGACGCGGACATGACGCATCGGCCTGCTCCGATGCGTCATGTCGAGCTGTGGCGGCGGTGTACGCCCTGCTACACACCCCTTCCCAAGAACGGTCCTGATCGAGGACCGAGGTAGAGTTCGGGTACCTGGAGAGGTAATCAGCCGGGATCTGTTGGGGACCAGGGATGTGACGGACCTGAAATGAAAAGGGTTGGAGTTCAAGGAACCACCTCAAGATCCGTGAATTCGTATCTTTATGAGCCGACAGCCAAGTGAGGGGAGCATGATCCGTATAGAGGATAAAAGGGCGACCCAACAGGTAATACTGTAAGGTGTCTACCGCCCATTTTATGGCCAAGCATTCTTTTTCAATCGTGGGGTAATGGCGTTCCCGAGGAAACAGTTTCCTACTAATGTATACTATCGGATGATCCCTCCCCTCCCCATCGGGCTGGGTTAGTACCCCTCCTAGTCCGACATCAGAGGCGTCTGTATAGAGATGGAATGGCATCGAGAAATCGGGACATCGTAGGATGGGCTCTCTAGTCAGAAAGATTTTTAACTGTTCGAAACTAGTCTCCTGTTGAACCGAGAAAGGGGCTAATTGATTAGGACGAGATTTAGCCAGAAGATCTGTAAGGGGGGCGGCTAGGGTGGAATAATTGGGAATGAATCTTCGATAGTAGCCGACCAATCCTAGGAAGGAACGCAAATCTTTCTTTGTTGCAGGGTTAGGTGCATTAAGAATAGCCTCTACCTTTTTAGATTGTGGCTGGAGGTTCCCTTGACCGATTTTGTATCCTAAGTACAATATGTCAGGCTGGCCGATAACACATTTTTTTGGATTGGCAGTTAACCCTGCCTGTCTCAGAGTGTGGAATATCTGTTGCAAATGTAGTAGATGATCATTCCATGTTTCACTGAAAATAACTACGTCATCTAAATAAGCAGCCGAAAAGTGTCGAAAGGGTTTTAGGAGGCTATCCATTAGCCGTTGAAATGTGGCCGGGGCTCCATGTAGTCCGAATGGCAACACTGTGAAATGATACAAGCCTGACTGCGTGGCAAAGGCTGTTTTCTCTTTATCTTCTGGGGCTAGTGGAATCTGCCAATATCCTTTAGTTAAATCTAGGGTGGACATGAATTTTGCTTTTCCTAGTTTTTCTAATACATCATCCACCCTGGGAATCGGATAAGTATCGAACATGGAATGTTCGTTGAGTTTCCTGAAATCGATGCAGAACCTGATAGTACCATCAGGTTTTGGTACCAGGACAACTGGGGAGCACCAGGGACTAGTAGAAGGCTCTATTACTCCTAACTCTAGCATCTTTTGGACCTCATCCTCCATAATCTGTTTCCTGGCCTCTGGTATACGGTATGGTCGTAACCGGACAATTGTACCTGGGGCAGTCCGTATTTCATGGGTGATCAATGAGGTTTTGCCTGGCACTATGGAGAAAAATGATCTGAAGTGTTCTAGTAGGCTGAATACCTGTTCCCTCTCTAATTTTGTTAATGAGGAGTTCACTGTGGGTAGATTCTCCCCAATAGTGGCCTCGGTCGGGCAAAATTCAATTTGAACCCTCCCATTGGGACATAGGAACCGGCCCACGGCTACGGTCGAGTTAGGGCCCTCGGGTTTTTCCCATTTTTTTAATAGATTTATGTGATAAATCTGGGTTTTCTGTGGAGTGGTCGAGATTTCAATTAGGTAAGTGACTGGGGTAACGGCTCGTAATACTTTATGTGGACCCTGCCATTTTGCCACCAATTTGCGTTCAGACGTGGGGCGCATTATAAGTACCTGGTCCCCTGGCAGTAGAACTCTTAATTTACTCCCTCGATCGTAATATTGTTTTTGGTTCTGTTGGGCCTGTTCCATATTTACTCGAACTGTATCCCATAACCCTTGTAACTGAGATCGTAAGTCGTGGGCATATTCTAACAAGGGTTTCCCCCCTTCTTCTGCCTCTTCTTCCCAAGTTTCTATAGCCATGTCTAGTAGGGAACGGGGCTGTCTCCCGAACACGAGTTCGAAAGGACTGTGTCCAGTAGACGCCTGTTCATGGGAACGTATGGCATACAATACCAAGGGCAATTTTTGATCCCAGTTTCTTCCTGACTCCTCTACTACTTTTCTCAGCAGGGTCTTTATGGTACGGTTGTACCGTTCTACCAGGCCATCGGTCTGTGGATGGTACACTGAGGTGCGAATTTGGGAAATGCCTAACGTTTTGCACACTTGTTTCATGAGGGTAGACATGAAAGGGGTTCCCTGATCAGTGAGTATTTCATGAGGAAATCCTACTCGAGAAAATACATTAATCATTGCTTGGGCTACTGTTTTGGTTGTCATACTTTTCAAGGGAATGGCCTCTGGATATCGGGTGGCATAATCCACCATGACTAGGATATAGGTGTGTCCTTTCGTGGAAGGTACTATGGGACCTATCAAGTCCATCCCCATTCTACTAAATGGAACGTCTATTATGGGTAATGGTATAAGAGGTGCTTTTCTAGGTCTACCGGGTTCGGTAAGTTGGCACCTGGAACATTGAGAGCAAAATTTTCGGATGTGGGCAAAAACCCCCGGCCAATAGAACCGCCGGAGGAGATACTCTTCTGTTTTTTCCCTCCCGAAATGACCTCCTCCGGGTTGACAGTGGGCTAGGGTTAAAACATGTTCTCTATAGTGCTCGGGGACTAACAACTGTTGCTTACGGTCCCCGGAGCGAGTAGTGGTTATGCGGTATAAGAGGTTCTTTTTAATTAAGAAGTAGGGACCCACCTCTTCGGTTTCTTCTGCTTTGGCTGACTTCCAAGCTTGAGCGAGAGAAGGATCTTCTCTTTGTCTTTGGGGAAACCCGACAGGTACTTCATGTGTCTCGGCAATCAGACCTGAGGGGGTGCTATGTGCCTCGTTCTCTCGGTGGGTTGCTTTTCCAACACGTTTCTCTCTACGTGATAGTTTCCTTCGGTTAGGGGGGGGCTCTATGTCGCTGTCCGAAAAGGGGGCACCCTTCCACCAATCCTGGGTCAGGATTGGTTGTCGAACGTGATCCAGGATCTCCTGAAAATGTTCATAATCTGTCCCAATAATACATTCCTCTATCAGGTCGGAGATTATACCCATCGGAAGGCTATCCCTGTAGTTCCTCCACTCTACGGTCAGGGCCTGTAAGGGGTATCTCTCCTTATCCCCATGGATGCAGCAAATAGTTACCCAATGTTCGACTTCTTGGTCTGCTAGGGCTAGGAAATCCCTCCTTATCACGGATTGACTGCATCCGGAATCTATAAGGGCGTAAACCATACGACCATTGACATTTAAGGAATGTTTAAACTTGGGGTTGCCCTGACCTGTACACAGCACCCGTCGTCGGGTAACTCCAATCTCCATGGGTTCACTAGTGTCTTGTTTCCGGGGACACATACGGGCAATGTGTCCCCATTCTCCACAGTTATAACACTGGGGACCCGGTACTGGTGGATGCTCGTAGGTTCTGCGAGGGACAGTTTCTTCGGGAAGGACTCTGGGAGTGCTTTTGGGGTTGAGGAGGCCTGACTTTATGATGGGGCGGGTGGGCATATTTCGTACATCCGCCGAACGGTGGTATGCACAGGCTAAGTCAATGGCTGTCTCCGTATTCACTTTGGGATGTTGACGGATCCAGTGTTTTGTGGCCGTAGGCAAGGCATCTAAATATTGTTCGAGAACAATGGTTTGGATTACTTCTTCCCGGCTATTCCCTGACAGACCCAACCATTTTAAAGCTAAATCGTTTACCCGATAGTAAAAGGTTCGGGGATCCTCATTCGGTCCCCACTTGATTTTCCTGAATTTGATCCTATAATATTCCGTGTCATGTCCCACCCGCTCTAATATACTAGTTTTTATTTCGGAATATGGGGTTGTTCCCCCGGGATTCGCAGCTTGGTAGGCGGCTTGTAGGATTCCTGTAAGTAATGGGGCGATATACTGGCCCCATCTATCTTCTGGCCATTGTGCGGTTGAGGCCACCCTTTCAAAATTAGTGAAAAAGGAATCGGGATCATCCCCTTCTTGATATTTTTGTAGGACGGAGCTTGGGACATTAGGATGTACCTTAGTGGTAGCGATTGTCTCGGTTAGCTTTTTCATGGCCGTCTCATGGACTAGTTGATTATTGGCCAGTATGGTTGCCTGACTTTTCAAAGCCGACTGTAAGGCCTCACGGTCCTCCTTAGCCTCCCTCTGGTGGGCCTCCCACACCAACTGTAGGTGGCGTTGGCCTTCGGCCAACTGTTTTATCATGTCTTCCAGCGTGGGGTTGTCACTCATTGTGTATACCGTTCGATTGTCGAGGAGGATCCAGAGTTTGAACCCACTTCTGACACCACTGTGACAGATCGAACACTATACCAATGATGACGAGATATGCGTTTTAGTTTTCGTTGAAGTTTATTCTAAGGTTAAGGTGGAATAAAGAAAATACTAAAGCTAAGTAATCAAGTGTCCGGGTTTTCTTTAGGGGTTGCGGTACAGTTCCTGTAGTGTCGATCTAGTTGATATAGTTGCAATGGTTCTTTTCCTGGGAGACGTCTGGCGGTTCCCTCAGGTGGAATCTCAGTACCGGAAAACATAAGAAAAGAAAAGGACACAACACCCGGGTAAATAAGGGGGTTTTACCAAACGGATTATTTCATACGTTCTCTGTATTCCTGTCTGGGTGTGGGTAGGAACGGTAAGGAGGGTGTCTGTGAGGAAGAAAACTAAGGGTTATAGGTGCTCTCACTCTTCTTATGATAGATTTTGTGGTGTGCCCGAATGTGCTTGTTACCGTGCCCTCTTATCCCTTCCCTTTACGTTGTGATATTCCCTCCCTTAGTCTACAGTGGACTTGGTTTTGGTCCACAAGGACCGTACCTTGGTAAGCCACGTCCCTCCTGGGTCGTGGCTGGCGTTGTAGCGTTCCTCTGATGGGGTCTCTTCTCCTTCCGTCTCTTGCGGGGTCTCCTTCTCCTGGTCTCTCCTCTCCTTCTCCTGGGCTCTCCTCTCCTTCTCCTGGGCTCTCCTCTCCTTCTCCTGGGCTCTCCTCTCCTTCTCCTGGGCTCTCCTCTCCTGCTCCTGCTCCTCCTGGTCTCTCCTCTCCTTCTCCTGGGCTCTCCTCTCCTTCTCCTGGGCTCTCCTCTCCTGCTCCTGCTCCTCCTGGTCTCTCCTCTCCTGCTCCTCCTGGGTCTCCTCAGGGCTCCTGTTCTCCACGTCCTCCTCCTGCCTCTCCTCCTCGGCGTTGTACTCCTTCGTCTCCGCTCTCCTCCTCTCTTCCCCTCTGTCGGTGCCGTCCTCCCTTTTAAATTCGCCGCGCCGGGAAATCCATCCGGTTTCCCGGGCAACGGCCTGCCCCCTGCCTCGGTCGGAGCGCGTTGCCCCGACAACGGGGAGACGCGGACATGACGCATCGGCCTGCTCCGATGCGTCATGTCGAGCTGTGGCGGCGGTGTACGCCCTGCTACATAGAGTTAGGAAGGTATCAGCATAACAAAGACTCTGGTTTAGCATGAAGCTTCACACAAATACAAAATGGCAGTACCTCTCACAGTCTAAAGCAAATGTGTCTACCAACTAACTGTAAACACCAGTTCAAATCATAGCAGTTTCAGCAACATCTTTATGTTTTCTGACACCACCGGGAACCAAGTATTTGCAACATCCCTTAGGTTTCCCGTTGCATCAAAACTGAGATTGTAACTGCAACCTCAAACATCTTGCAATCCTCGTACATGATGAACAGAAGGCTTCTTCTGACCATTAAGTATTCACACTCATTGCCAAGTTCTTCTCTTCAGGTCCCACTATCAGCAGCCTTATACAACAATACATCTTTCTCTAGGTAACGAAACTCATGATAATGCTCCTGCAAAGATAAAAAGAACACTCTGGCATAGCTATCTGCATTTCAATTGAGGCCTACAATTAAGCTAAGTTAAACTTACAGTTAACATTAATTCGAATGCATGATTATTCATACACAAGTGTAATTTTCTGAATAAATGCTAAATGTGAACAAGAAACACCAGGAGCATGTGTTTGTCTAAACCTTAGTGTATTCATGTATAAACCTCTAATCTCTACAATGATTATATTTCATGAATACATATAAATGCTTCACACACATTAATAGACTTGAGGCAAACAGTGAGTATAATGTTAAATGCAAATTTATAACTACATATTTTCAGGGCGGAGCCTATATTGCACTGCTCTAATCCCTCCTTTGATGGCGATGTTAGCAATCACAATAACACATAGATCTTATCTCATGAGACTAAATCAAAACCTCAATGTTTTCAATATTTTACATCTGGAATTTACCAAGTGTGTCATCTCATCAAAGAATCTACATTGACTTCACTCTAACTAATTCTATATCTTTTCTCCTTCTTTTTTACCCTTTTCTACTTTGCTTCTTCTTTCTCTTTTTTATACACTTGTACCCCTTAAAGATTACAAGCAAAGTGCACAAATTGCAATGACTACAAGAGGTCTCAAAATAGAATCCACTATTCCACTCCCCAAATTTTCAAAACATTTGCCAACTGCAGCACATTCACTTCCAATAGCTTACCAAGCACCTGTAGCTTCCAACTCCAACTTTTAAAATCCATACTATTCCTAATATATTTCTTTATCTCCTCACTCTTATTAGCAATATAGGTGCAGCACCGCTGAACATTAAACATTTTACAAACATCACCTATCTTTGCAAAAAGGATGTCTAACGCAAGGCAGTTCTGCATTTCCTTAGATCTTATAGCTAAGCCTGACTCTTGGTATTTTAATTCTTCTTTAGCCCCTTTGCCCTTATATCTTTCATCCCACCCTGTTTTCCCTCTCATATCTACTCCTCTCCTCCTGTCTTCTACCACAAACGTTCTTCTCATCCTCAGTTAATGGACAACTCAAATTAGGTATATGAGCATTAGCAGCATCAATGTCCTGATAGATTTCAGGAAACTATCAGCTGTTTTCATTGTTTTAGCATTGGTATGGAGATTCAAATGTGTAAACATAGGGAGTTCATAAATAACTAAATCATCATTTGAAAAATAATACTGGAAATTACCTTGCCTATGTAAAAGGATATTTAAAAGGCTACTTGTAACACCGTACATACAAGGAATATGGTGTCAGGAAATCCCTTCTGCAGCTTAAGAAGGTAACAGTGTACATATGTAGCAGTCCTTAGCATTCATAGTGTCAATGTATTCATTAGCAACTTAAAATGAGCTTTGGGAGAGAAATATACATGCAGTCCCTTAAAATCAAACATATGCAAACTATCATTGAACAAATTTGGAGTTTTAGGAGTGATGTTAGGTTTAAGCTCAGTTATTGTGGGTGAATATAAGCCTAAAAGCAAAACAATCAGTCTCACAATAATAACCATTAATACTCAAACTAATATAATATACATCTATTATGATTTCTAGTTTCCATGACATCACTAAAATCAGATCCTTAAGTAAGAAGTAGCAGCAAACAGATTTCGTCTGTGCATCTTTTCCCACGCAAATGGCATAACCAAGTTTGTGAACTGCACAACAAAGTTATTTACAAAATCTTTGTGTGACTTCCTAAACCCACCTTTACGCTCCTTCAACATCTTTGGGTCTAGGGATTATTATTAATTCTTTTTAAAAGAGTCCAATTCATTTCTGTATTGAAAACACAGGTCAAAGTTCAATTCAAACATTATGTCAGTGGCAACTTGTGTCAGTTCATTCAATGATAATAGCATATTAAAAACATAGTTCAGTAGCAAACTTAAATTCACTGATGTTCAACTGGAATTTTACTATAGTCCTCCAAATCACAAAATCCACTTCCACATTTATTAGCTGCAAAGCATGCGCTTTTAGGGGATGAGTACCTCCAACAAGGTACCCTAGTTCTCTTTGATTTTCTGAGAGTAGGCAGTTCATTGTCACTGTTGCTCAGTCCATAGTCCTCAGTATCTTCTGGGAGTACTCAGTACACATTCTGCAGGCAAACTCTGTCTCTCTCTTGCTTTCTCTCCAACTGTCTCCAGTCTCCACTCACCTTCACACAGCAATAGGCCCTTTGTAAGGGTCTGAGTCTGGCTCAGTAAGCGTCACAGACCAAGGCTCTTCACATGTCAGCTCATCAAGACCCCCATCATGCTGAGGATGTGAGGTTATTGGCTTTCGCTGAGTTTCAGGACCATGTGCAACCTCTTCCTGCTGCCTTTAAGTTGGGGTTTGCACTTTAGGGATGGGTACTGCCACATCATCAAAAGGATACGTCACTCTACGAGTATGGGAAGTGTGAACCCAATTAGGAAGATTTCCACAGTTAACAGTAGTATTCGTCACAAAAACCACTTGCAACTGTCCCTTCCATCAGGGTTCCAGGCACGTCTTCTGAACGTGTTTCTTCACCAGGACACTATCCCAAGGACTGAGGCCATGACACTGCTCCAAACATGGAGAGGTAGTAGCAGCTTCAACCTGGTGGGACACATAATGGACCACACCAGCTATTCTCTTGCAATACTCAAGAACTATGGCATCCGTAATATTATTGAACGCATTTGCAGGCACTGCAGGTAGCCTTGTTGCTCGTCTCATGATGATCTCATGTCATGTAGAGACAGTCCAGTTCTATGATTAGGTATGCTGCAAAGACTCATTAACACAAGAGGCAAAGCATCAAGCCTTTTCAGAGACATTGACTCACACATCTTGGCGAGTCTGGGTGTCAACATGCCATTCACTTGTTCCACAATGCCTAAAGCCTCAACCCGATAAGTGCAATGCAGTCTTTAGTCCACTTATAATGCTGCACCCAACATTTTCAGGGCATCATTAATGGAATGAGTTCCTCGATCTGACTCCAGCAAAGTTGAGAAACTGAATCTGGGGATTGGTTCCCTCAACAACAGCTGAGCTACTCTGAGTCTATTATTTCTCCTAGTCAGGTAAGCTTGCCCCTTCACCAGAAGATGCACACAGTCATTAGGACATATCTAAGCCTGTTAATCACAGGCATCTAGATGATGTCCAGTTGCATCCTTTTGAATGGCCCTCCTGATCTCCCTATAGGTCTTAATGTAACTGGGGTTCTTTACCCTACATTTATCTGTGGATGAACAACAGCACATCTGTGACATAATTCTTCAGCCACCAACCTAAATTGAGGGTTGAACTATTGTTGTCGTAACAAACTGACCATTAAATCCCTCCCTAGCCACTGGGGACAGCAGGCTACCTGGTAATATTGGACTTTCATCTACAGAGACCCAGATATCCTCATCTCTCTTTACACAACCTGCCCTCTCCCAACTCTGCTGTTATGCTTCTGGTACTCCTTTGTGCAGTCTCTTCACTTCTTCCCAAGTATCGCTTGTTGACAACAAAAGGTTGTAATTGGTCTCATTCTAAAATTCATTTACATATTGTCCAATAAATGTTTGGGACCCATGATCACGTATTGATTGACAACTGTTACATAGTCATCTACGCTTTTATGTGCCAAACACTTTACAACAGCAATGTTTGCATGTAGCTTTAATGACTAACAATCTCATGACATGTTCCCTAAGTATGGGGAATCCAGATGATGTAATTATCCACCTTTGTGACCATACGCTCTCTGAAATCATGAACCACACCAAAGCCATACTGACTAGATATAAAAATAATCACTATCAGCTGAATAAAAACATAGCAAGCTCGAGTAAGAGCAATCTGTTCAGCTACTTGTGCTGAAAATGCCCCTTTATGCCAGGAGGCTTTGAATACGCCTGTAACTTTGCAGACTTTATATGCAGCTCTTAGCGTTCCCTCATTGTCTCTGAGGCAAGACCCACCTACAAACAGTATGTAATCAGACTCTGGCAATGGCTTATCTTGAATATCTGGTCTTGGCTTGGTGCATAGTTCTGTGACATTGAGACAGTCATGCTCTACCTTCCCACCATCATTTTACTTCTCAGCCAAAGATAACAAGGTAGCAGGGTTCAATGAAGCACATCACTTCAGGGTGACATTCTCTGTGGCAAGAATGATCTCTTCATATTTGGTCAATTGGCTGTTGGTCAAGTGCTAAGTGCATGTACATGTCAGCAATATTTCCACTGAGTGGGGCAACAAATCAACAAGTGGGTGCCTCGTGACAATGCTCTCACACCTTCAATGCTGAAACTTACTGCTGCTATAGCTTTAAGGAATTTGGACAGTCCTGAAGCTACAAGATCAGGAGTAGCAGAAGAATAAGGCACAGGTCTTTGTGTATTCCCATGCACTTGTGTAAGCACTGAGAGTGTGAAGCCCTCTCTCTCACTGCAGAAAGTGTAAAAGCTTCATTATAATCAGGAATTTCTAGTGCTGGGCCATGACAGTGGCTTTCTCCCAGCTCCAGGACGGCAGCCAAGCAATTGTTATCCCATGGTACTGTATCCAACGCATCCTTGTGCGTCAGCCTTTGGAAGGGCTTGGCAACTAGGGTAATGTTGCGTAGTCACTGTCAACAGTATCCTGCCATTCTCAAGAACATTCTTACTTCTCTATGAGTGGTTGGCGGATTTGTCTTAATAATCACCTAAATTCTTGCAACACCGTCCTTGTTCCCTTCTCAATGTGACGTCAGAGATATAGGACTCCTCTTTGGCAATAATGCAACTTGCTTGAGGACACCTTGGGGCATATTTATACTCCTTTTGCGCCGGAATTGCGTCGTTTTTTTTGACGCAATTTCGACGCAAAACTAACTCAGAAGTCCCCTGGGCATGGCCATTGGGCAAGGGGGCATGACTCCTGTCTTTGCTAAGACAGGAGTCATTTCTATGGGGGTTGGGAGTCGTAAAAAATGGCGCAAATTGCGTTGAGGCGAAAAAATTGCCTCAACCTGACTTGCCCCATTTCTTGACGCCCAAGCCCCATATCCCCCTACGCCGACGCTGCCTGGTGTACGTCGTTTTTTTTAACGCACACCAGACGGCGCCGGCGGCTAACGCCGGCTAACGTCATTCAATAAATACGGCGCCCGCATGGTGCTTCAGAATGGCGTTAGCCGGCGCTAATTTTTTTGACGCAAAACTGCGTTGGCGCAGTTTTGCGTCAAAAAGTATAAATATGGGCCCTTACATTTATTCTCAGCAAAATGGATCAGTAACACAATGGTGTCTTGTTTACAAGCTTCCGGTGTATCTGATGAAACTAGTAAGGTATGTACCATACTGTAGTAAGCCAGAATAACAAAGCATTGTGATGGACTCAAGTTTTTTTTAAATGATCATATGAAAGATTGAGGGACTCTGAAACAGTCTCAAAGCTGGATTTGGCACCACAGGACAACAAGGAACAGCAATGCTATTAATCTTTCTCAGTTCCTGCATGATGTGGTATTTACCAGCTAGGCTTTTGCAGGCCTATGATGTGTGAGTTATATGGACTCCCCATTATCTCTTTCAAAATGTCCCGCTGTATCATTGATTCAATCATCAGAGTAATCCCAGCTATTAATTCTGGAGTCAAATTATACTGAGAAGTTTGCAGATATTTAACACTAGGTTTAATGTTCATATGGACAGGCTCAGCACTGTTTATGCGATTCATGTACGAAGTCCCAGACTTTTATCTCGGAGATCTGGTGGCAAATCCTAAGTCATCATAAAAAGGGTTCAATCCAATATTTGACCCTTGAATCACCAATTTGAAATCAACATCCTCGTCATGAGTTTGAAACTCCAACCCTTTCAGCGTGCAATAAATGGTATAATTCAACTAACACAATAAATCATGTCCCAGAAGATAGACGGGACTCGAATCACACACCACAAACTGGTGGCTCTCTACAAACACTCCTCTTTTAGACATTTGTCTTCTTGTAGGGTTTGTCATTTGTTTATTTGGAACTCCTTCGACTTGGATTCTTTCTCCCAAGATGGGTAGGTTTGGAACTTCCAGTGTTCTAACATTGGAACGGTTCGCCCTAGTGTTGACCAAAAATGCCTTGGGGTGGCCCTTCATTTAACGTTCCACAAATGGACCGCTCAGGTCTACCTCTAAGATTACACCAAATACACTATCTTCCTCCCCATCAGGCACCATCATTGTGACAGGTCAGAGCTATATCTCAAGTGAGTCCAACAACGGAAACCATTGAAATGGTTTTTGATTTTTTTAAACACTTTTCATTGAAAGTGAAAAACATCATACAGCATCAAATGTAAGAGACTCAGGGCCAGATTTATAATTTTTCACGGAAAACTGCATTAGCGCAGTTTTGCATGAAAAAGTATAGCGCTGGCTAGCGTCATTCCAAGATGCCAGCCAGGCGCCATGTTTATGGAATGGCGTTAGCTGGCGCTAATGCCCTGTTAGCGTCCTTGGAAAGGACGTTAGCAGGATGGGGTAGGAGTAGGGGGAACCGAGGCTTGTGCATCGAATTATGGCGCTACACTGTTTAGTTGCAGAAAAATGCCTCTAAGTAGTGTAGCGCCATTTTCTGGCGCACAACCCCCATGGACATGGCTCCTGTCTTAGTAAAGACCACCCCAATTGCCATTGGCCCATTGGGGCCAGCGCAGTGCAGGTGGCCCCAAGTCAGGACCCCCAAGTGTAGGAAAATAAAAAATAAAAAATACTTGCCGGGACTTACCTGGGATGAGTCCCCTATCCTGCTGGTGTGGGTGGGGGTGTCCCTGGGACCAAGGAAGGGCACCTGTGGGCACTTTCCATGGTCTCTGACCATGGAAATATGCCTACAGGTCCCCTTACGCCTGACCATATCCAGGCGTTAAATAATGGCGCAAAGCCAGCTTAGCGCCATTATTTAAGACCCCCATCCCCGTGCTGGATTTTAGCACAGGAGGATAAATATGGCGCAAAGGCCATATCGTCCTTTTCTGGACGGGAATGCCCACCTTGCATCTCATTGACGCAAGGCCAGTTTTCACGTCCAAAAAACAACGTTACCTCCATAACTTTGGCGCTAGACGTGTCTAGCCCCAAAGTATAAATATAGAGTTAGGTTTGCACTGAATTAGCGTTAAAAAAATTATGGTAATTCAGCGCAAACTGAGTATAAATATGGGCCTCAGAGTCATTTTGTAGTGAGAGATCAATGACTTATTACAACGCAGAGTGAATAATAACTATGATATCGAGAGTGGCACTTTTAGGACTCAACATGTTATGAACATCCTCAACTTTATCACTTACCCCAGAGACCCCCAGTTGCCCTTTTCAAAGCACCTCCTCTCAACAACCCCTGTACTCGCACCAAGCCCCCCACACTTTTACCCATTTTTTTTAGCATTCTCCCATTGCTCATACAGCCTTCTGAGGTTTTCCAGTAAGCCCAAGCTGCTGACACCTCACAGACAGGTTTCTGCCCTCCTGTTGCCCGAGCAGCTCAAGCCCAGGAAGGCAGGACAAAGGATTTCCTTTGGGAGAGGGTTGTTACACACTTTCCCTTTGGAAATAGGTGTTACAGGGCTTGGGAGGTGCAGCCTTCACATGCCACTGGCATGCCTTGAAGGGCACATTTGGTTCCCTCCATGCATAACCCAGTCTACACCAGTTCAGGGACCTCCAGTCCCTGCTCTGGCGTGAAACTGGACAATGGAAATGGGAGTGACCCCTCCCTTGTCCATCATCACCCCAGGGGTGGAGCCCAGAGCAACACCTTAGGGTCCCTGGGTCTTGCCATCTAGAATCCAAGGTTGGCAGTGAACTCTGGGAACATCTGAGTGGCCAGGTCAGGCAGGTGACGTCAGAGCCCCCTCCTGATAGGTGGTCACACAGCTAGGTGACAAATCCCCCTTTCAGGGCTATTTAGGGTCTCTCTTTTGGGTGGTTCCTCAGATTCGGCTTGCAAGAATCCACTAGGATTTCTCTGCTACCTCCACTTTGATTTCTGACCAAAAAAACTGCATCTGGACTCTCCAGGACCCGCCAATCTGTAATAAAGACGAAGACTTTGCATGCAGCATTCTTTTCACAGCTCCTTCTAGCTTCTGCAACATTTCCCCAGTCGTGCATCCTCTGAGGACAGCCTGTCTTTAGTCTGCACATGAAAGAAGAAGGAATCTTCCTTGGAGTGAAGCAGTCACTCCCCTGTATCTACATGCACCAACAGCAATGAAGACCGGCTGCGTGGATCCCTTCTCCTGCTAAGCTGTGTGGATCTTGCATCACGGGTGGTGGTCGGAAGTGGTCCCGTTGGTCCTCTCTACCAGCTGTCCAACTTGGGTGGAGGTAAGCCCTTGTCTTCGCATGCAGGACAGTACCCCCATGCACCACGTCTTTTGCAGCTGCCAAGGCTTGCTGGAACTTCTTCCAAGGGGTCTTCAGGCATCGTGTAGCTCCAGCCCCTAGCGCTCCTTCCTGTGACGCACAGCTCCCTGAGTAGCTCTCCTACGGCATGGGTCTCCTTTTCGTAGTGCTGCATCGGCTCCATTTACAACTTCTGTGTCCCCATCCTGTGGGACTCCTGTGAGTGCTGCATGTGCTTCTGTAGGCTCTCTGCAATGCTGAGGGCTCCCTTGGGTTCTTGCAGTCAACTCTGTGTTTTTCAATTCTCTTCTTCTCTTCTAAATGGGTGTTTTTGGAAAATTCTAGTGATTTACTCCTGCTTTCCTGGTCGTTGGGGGGTATTGTGGTACTTACCTTCATGCTTTCCTGGTACCCCCAGGGCCCCTTTACACACTCCACTTACCTAGGTGGGGGTCCAACTCTTGCATTCCTTTTTTTCAGTATATGGTTTGTGCTCCCCCTAGGGTTGCTATTCTCCATTGTGTTTTACACTGTTTTGCTCTGTTTTGCAACTATTCTTCTTCCTATTTCTGACAATTAGTGTCTATATTTTGTGTATTACTTACCTTCTAAGGGAGTATTGCCTCTTTAGTATTTTTGGTGCTGTGTTACCATAATAAAGTACCTTTATTTTTGTAACAGTGAGTGTTTTCTTCCATGTGTGTAGGTGCTGTGTGACTACAGTGATATTGCATGAGCTTTGAATGTCTCCTAGATAAGCCTTGGCTGCTCATTCTCAGCTACCTCTAGAGAGACTGGCTTCTAGACACCGCCTACACTACGCTAATAGGGGATACCTGGACCTGATATAATGTGTCAGTACCTTAGGTACCCACCACACACCAGGCCAGCTTCCTACAGTCTTTTATTTAAAGTACCCTGGAGCGCTCTACAGTATATCCCTCTTCTCTAACCAGGCTAACAACTTAGCGTCCTTATCTCCCACATCGTACAGGTGGCGTGGAATCGCTAATGCCTGTGCTTGCACATAGTTTTCAGCCAGGAATGCAGGTTATGTTGGTGAAGTTGCAATTGGTGGCAATGTTAAACTGGGTTAGTGACCTGGGCCTTCACCTTCAGTCCAGCGATGTCTTTTTCAATAGCAGCGTATTGAAACCTAGTGTCTGTCTTTTTCCCACTACTGGATTCTGGGCCTGACACCTTATTTAGCATCTTGAATGCCTTCCAGAGGGTAAGTATTGATGCACCTGACACCTGATTTTCTTTAAAGTAGAGGTCTGCCCCTTCCTTCATTTTATCTTGTGTTGCCCTTTCGTGCAGGCTGTTCTAGCTGGCAGCTCAGGTTAGACCCTTTAATAGGATCTCGACCAGGGAGTGGTCAGATACTCCTCTTGCATGGTGAACCTCAGACCTAAATTTAGAGGCATGGACACGTTGTTTAAAGATGTAGCCTAAGCTGGAAAAACTCCTGTGCATGGGTAAGAAATATGTGTAGTAACTGGGAACCCATTGAAAAACCTAATCAAATCAACCAGCTCCTGTGAATTAACACCATGTTGGACTCCTGAGGCATTAGACACTATTCTTTCTTAGGAACCTCTGTTTGAAATACACTGAGGTGAATTCTAAATGGACAACAGATGAAAGTTTTCTGACCTCTGAGCTGGTTCCTCTACAGGGGTCCGTCCTGCTGCTGATACAGGTGTGACATATGATGGTGTCACTATATTCTGTAGTACAATCCACATGCTCCCATAGATCAATTGCCTCATACTGTGCGGGTCTAGGAGGTGGCTTCTTTTTGTACAGTACCCATCTCAGATTTTCAATAATTCTCAAATTAGATGTGTCGTAAGGAAGGAAATCTCCAAGCACCTTCACTTTCAGTGATCTTATGCCATTGACTCAGCCACTTGCACGTATGGAGCCCCACATAATGGCTTAATAATGGTGGTGCCTCCTCTCCTCACACTGGGTCTCTCACATCCCCCTCTAATCAAATCTAAGATCATTCTGAACTGTTAGACCTGACAGCCTTAGGGTGGTCACCCCTAACGTTTTGCCTGCCTCCCTCCACTTTTGGACACAGTTTTTGCTGGTTTTTAGACACTGAACACTTTACCACTGCTAACCAGTGCTAAAGTGCATATGCTCTCTCCCTTTAAACATGGTAACATTGGATCATACCCAATTGGACTATTTAATTTACTTATAAGTCCCTAGTAGAGTGTACTATATGTGCCCAGGGCCTGTAGATTAAATGCTACTAGTGGGCCTGCAGCACTGATTGTGACACCCACTTAAGTAGCCCCTTAACCTTGTCTCAGGCCTGCCATTGCAAGGCCTGTGTGTGCAGTTTTACTGCCAATTCGACTTGGCATTTAAAAGTACTTGCCAAGCCTAAAACACCCCTTTTCCTACATATAAACCACCCCTAAGGTATGCCCCAGGCAACCCATAGGGCAGGATGTTGTGTAGGCAAAAGGCCGGACATGTACCTATGTAGTTTACATGTCCTGGTAGTGTAAAACTCCTAAATTCGTTTTTACACTGCTGTGAGGCCTGCTCCCTTCACATGCTAACATTGGAGCTGCCCTCATACATTGTTTGAGTGGTAGCTGCTGATCTGAAAGGATTAGGAAGATCATATTTAGTATGGCCAGAATGGTGATAGAAAATCCTGCTGACTGGTGAAGTTGGATTTAATATTACTGTTTTAGAAATGGCACATTTAGAAAGTGAGCATTTCGCTGCACTTAAATCTTTCTGTGCCTTACAGTCCACGTCTGGCTGATTTTGGTTGACAGCTCCTTGTGCATTCACTCAGACACACCCCAAACACAGTATACTCAGCCTATCTTGCATACATCTGCATTTTGGATGGGTCTTCCTGGTCTGGGAGGGTGGATGGCATGCTCTCACACAAAGGACTGCCACACCCCCTACTGGGACCCTGGCAGATAGGATTGAACTGAAAGGGGACCTGGTGCACTTCTAAGCCACTCTTTGAACTCTCCCCCACTTCAAAGGCACATTTGGGTACATAAACCGGGCCTCTGCCCCTTCCAACTCAGACACTTCCTGGATAAGAAACTTGTAACCAGAACCTGTATCCTGCCAAGAAGAACTGCCTGGCTGCCCAAAGGACTCACCTGACTGCTTTCTGTGAAAAGCTTTCTGCCTTGCTGTTGCCCTGCTGCCTTGCTGCTCTCTGGCTGTGGTGGAGAAGTGCTCTCCAGGGGCTTAGATAGAGCTTGCCTCCTGTTCCCTGAAGTCTCAGGACCAAAAAGACTTCATCTCTTCAAGAAGGACTCCATGTGCAGAGAAATTAGACGCACAGCCTTTCGAAACAACGCATAGACTGCACCGCAGTGAAATTTCACTGCCTGCTGAACCAGAATGACGCAGCCCAACTTCGCAACGAGAAGACCGATGCAGCACCAGCGTAGCGACTGGAAATCCAACGCACAGCCCACTGGATAGACGCATAGCCGTGCCAGAATGACGCAGTCCGACTTCAAGAGAGGAATCGACACAGCACCTGTTGAGCGGTAGACAATTCGACACCACGCCCACCGGATCGACGCAGCTCCTGTGACTTCGTCCTGCCAGCGCATGAAAGCCACGCACCGTCCCTGGGGTGTCTGAAAACCCCGCAACCTGAAGAGGATCCACTGCGTGAAAACTAAACGACGCATCGCCGTGTGCGGCCCGAGAAATCTATGCACACCCCTTTGTTTCCATGCTTCTCCTCCTCTGGGGCCGTTGCAGAGATTTTTCATTCAAACCAGATACGTTGTGCTTGAAAGAGACTTTGTTTGCTTTAAAAAGACTTAAGACACTTTGGGGGTCATTCTGACCCTGGCGGTAGACTACCGCCAGGCCAACGACCGCGG
This sequence comes from Pleurodeles waltl, assembly GCF_031143425.1. Classification (NCBI taxonomy): domain Eukaryota; kingdom Metazoa; phylum Chordata; class Amphibia; order Caudata; family Salamandridae; genus Pleurodeles; species Pleurodeles waltl. Next base: position 572,798,448 of record NC_090439.1, on the reverse strand, counting down.
ATGCACCGCCAACAGGCTGGCAGTGCATCCATGGGCATTCTGACCGCGGCGGTACCGCCGCGGTCAGAAATGGAAAACCGGCGGTGTCCCGCCGGTTTCCCGCTGCCCTGGGGAATCCTCCATGGCGGCGCTGCAGGCAGCGCCGCCATGGGGATTCCGACCCCCTTACCGCCAGCCTGGCTCTGGCGGTTTTGACCGCAAGAACCTGGCTGGCGGTAACGGGTGTCGCGAGGACCCTGGGGGCCCCTGCAGTGCCCATGCCACTGGCATGGGCACTGCAGGGGCCCCCTAACAGGGCCCCACCAAGATTTTCAGTGTCTGCCAAGCAGACACTGAAAATCACGACGGGTGCAACTGCACCCGTCGCACCCCTTCCACTCCGCCGGCTCCATTCGGAGCCGGCATCCTCATGGAAGGGGGTTTCCCGCTGGGCTGGCGGGCGGCCTTCTGGCGGTCGCCCGCCAGCCCAGCGGGAAACTCAGAATTACCGCAGCGGTCTTTTGACCGAGCAGCGGTATTCTGACGGCGGTACTTTGTGCGGGCGGCCTCCGCCGCCTGCCAAAGTCAGAATGAGGCCCTTTATGTCACTTTTCAGTGATGTCTCTACATTTAGTTATTGCTTCTTTGAACATTTTGACCTGCATTTAACCAGATAAATATTATATATTTTTCTAAACACTGTGTGGGGTATTTTTGTGGTGCTATATGGTGTTATTGCATGATTTATTGAACACATTTTTACACATTGCCTTCTAAGTTAAGCCTGACTGCTCAGTGCCAAGCTACCAGAGGGTGGGCATAGGATAATTTGGATTGTGTGTGACTTACCCTGACCAGAGTTAGGGTCCTTGCTTTGACAGGGGGTAACCTGACTGCCAACCAAAGACCCAATTTCTAACATGAACCATTTCATTTTTCAACAGTAATATAAACATTCACAAATACATTTAGCTTCAAACGGGAAAACATTATTTACTCAGAACTATTGTTTGCATCGACAGCCAATCTCCAAGCAAACCTTTTGTTCTGATCTATCACAGTGAAGCGCTCTACAATGTAATCAACTGTCAACATCAGGGCAGTGCGCGCTCTACAGGCGACTGGAATACAAAAACACAGCACTTATGAGATAACGTAATTCATGCATTATGCTGATATGCTGTTGTTCAACCTTTTGCATTACTGAGTTTAATCCTGAAGACTTATTTTCAAGGTGCTTATGAATACTGTTCATTTGCAATGTATTGCTGCAGGCTTTCAGAGTGTGTCAGGGTGTGGTCCCTTTCCAGGACTTTCTAGAAGCTTTCTCTCCAGCATGACTGGGTGTGGTTTGTGGGCTGGGCCAGACTCTACATAAGGGAGCCAGCCCAGCTCCGTGTGCTCACTATTCAGAGGTCCCGGTGCAGAGCAGCAGCAACTTCCTGAGCTCCTGTTCCGGAGGCCTACTTTGATCTTCCAGACCTTTCATTAGATTGGTGATCCTTGATCAGGGCGGTAAGGCGGAGGTCAGGCTGGGCCCGATCCCGTTTTCGAAGGCAATCGAGTTCTTGGTCCTAATTTTCCTGTTGAAAGATTTTACCTTGTGCGTGTGAATGTGCTCTTAGTTTTTCTGGCATTTACTTGTTGATATTCGAATCGGCAAGACGTGCAATTCATTCCTCGTGTTTAACTCTTGATATTCATTGTGCGCTACCATTTCTTGTCAGTTACATGGTGGTATTTGAATCAGCAAGACGCGTGATTCATTCCTCGTGTTTAACTCTTGATATTCATTGTGCGCTACCATTTCTTGTCAGTTACATGGTGGTATTTGAATCAGCAAGACGCGTGATTCATTCCTCGTGTTTAACTCTTGATATTCATTGTGCGCTACCATTTCTTGTCAGTTACATGGTGGCGTTTGAATCGGCAAGACACGCAATTCATTCCCCATATTTAACTCTTCATATTCATTGTGCGCTACCATTTCTTGGCAGTTACATGGTGGCGTTCGAAACGGCCCACCAGGGGAAGTGGATGTTGTCGTGTGTGCCTTTGTATGTTGGCTGTGGGTATGCCTGTGGTGGGAAGTGTGGTGCTTGTGTTTCTCTGTATGTTTTTTGTATGTTGAGGTATGTGCATGGCTGCCTGAACGTGTGCTTGGGGTGAGTGAAGGGAGTGGGGTGCTGGAAGGGGTAGAGATAGTTGGAGGGGGGACGGAAAGGCCAGGGACACTGGTTGCCGTCAAAGAGGAGGACAGAGCCTGAAAAGATCTCTGTAGGCCAGACATGTGAATGCCTTTCAGGTATGCATTGCACTGCTGCATCTGGGATGCTAACCTATGGATGGCATTCATGATGGTTGTCTGCCCTACAGAGATGGTCCTCAGGAGGTCAATGACCTCCTCAGTGAGGGCAGCAGGGCTGACTGGGGCAGGGGATGAGGTGCCTGGGGCGAAGGAGATGCCCACACTTCTGGGTGAGCAGGCACGGGCAACTGGGCGGGGAGCAACTGGGAGAGCGGTGATGGTAAGGGGGTGGTGGAAGATGTCAAAGAACGGGTGGGCCCACTAGGGTCCACCACAACCAGGGAGCTCCCATCAGAGGAGGTGTCAGAGTCACTACCCCGTGGTAATCCCCTCGCCCTCCAACCCACTGGTCCCCTTGGCGTCAGTAGACTCTGCCTTCTTGGAACCATGGGCTGCTGCCTTCCCACTTGCTGGTGCCACTGCTCCCTCGCCAGATGACACTGATGTATACAGACAACACAAGAGTACAGGGGTGGGGAGACAAAACAGGAGAGATAAATGTTAACACCTGAATGGATGTACATATTTGGTTCACTCATACTCCCACGCAGCTTATACACCAACACGCAGCACCTACAGCTATAGTCATGCCTATGCCCCTGACTAGTGGCCACAACCCTAGCATACAACCATCACCCACAAGACACAAGGACCTGAGGAATTGCAGACCTGCCCCTAATTATCTCACTGCCCATGGGTCCCGGATTGCTGGAAGACACCAGTCAAAGTCCCTGGCACTAGACAGCATACATCCTACAGCACCCCCAGACATCCATCAAAGAGGCATGATATGGTGTTGGTACTCACCCCCTTGTGGCTGCTGTGCAGCCTGCAAGCGCCCATCCAAGTCTAGATATGCCACTGCCAGAATGCAGCGCACTAGGGGGGTCAGTGGCCGACGGGCACCCCTTCCTCCTTGGGAGGACCTCCCTAGCTGGGCCTTGCAGGTCTTCCTGGCCCAGCACCGCAGGTCCTCCCACAGCTTCCTGCAGTGGGTGCTCCACCATTTGTATACCCCCAGGGTCTGCACCACCCTGGCGATGGCCTGCCAGAGTGCCCTCTTCTGATGGGGGCTGACCTGTAGGGGACACACAGAAAAGTAACACAGATGTCAGAAAATGGCCATGTGATACCGCTGGCTATACGTCGCCTATGGGACGGACACTTCACAACATCATTTCACCACCTCACTCACGGTACTTGCTAAACATTCAACGCCTGTGCAGGTACATACTGACCACACATGAATACAGGCATCTACCACTATCCATGTATGTCATCTGCCTACTCACCTGCACCTCTGGTCCCCCATATACCTTGGCATACAGGGGTAGGACCCTGTTCACCAGCTTCTCCACCTCCTCTGTGATGAAGGCCGGGGCCCTTACCCCTGTGACTCATGCCATTTGAGTAACCAGAGACAGGACACAGCAGCACACTCAGTGGAGTATTTCCATACACGGGATCTGGGAGTCAAGTGAACCTGGGGTGACAACATGGCATACGCTCTGCGGTGGTGTGCACCGTCACCGCCGGCGGTGATCATGATAGGCCCAGATTGCCCATTGGCAACCGTGTTAACCAATGAATGGGTGTACGGCGGTGAACACCGCCTTACGCCATAACAACAACCACCAGCGGAATGAGGTCACTTCCACTGCCAAATATCTGGATGGCAGGGGGCTGCCATTTTGCCAGTACTATGCTGATATTTCCTAGTCATGGGCCCCATGCAGGCCATATGGACCCCAGCCCTCAGTTGCATGCCCACATGACTCTTTTCTGCCCACAACAGTCCAGACGTATCAGTTCATACATGTCCCTACAGTTGTACATCGTACAATGCTGGTGTGTAACCTGCATGTTGTACAGCAGTCATTCATACACAACATGTTGTGCAAATGTATGTGTATCCCTCACATGTGTTCTCCACTCCTCCTAGGTACAGACCCTTGTGGCGAGGGAGGGCCTCATCTGTGTACAGACCTCTTGTTGATTTGGAGACCATGGTGGAATGTCACATCATTATCAACTGCAGACTCACTCGTGCTACTATCCATGAGCTTTGTGCATTACTGGATCCAGTCGAGACCGGAAAATCGGAATCAGCATGCCATCCCTACTGAACTCTGTACTCCATTTCCTGGCCACAGGCTCATTTCAGTTGACAGTGGGCATGCGTGCAGGGTTCAGACAATGTTTAGCCTTATCCTGTCCAAATTCCTGAATGCATTTGTACAACACCTGCAGACATATGTAAGGTTTCCCTAAAGGGCTGAACTCCCTGCCATTAACTCAGACTTCTATGCCTTTGCTAACATTCCCCATGTGATAGGTGCCATCGATGGCACCCACATAGCTCTCATCCCCCCAAGAGTAAATGAACAGGGGTACAGAAACAGGAAGAACTTACACTCAATGAACATACAATTGGTGTGTACCGCAGATCAGTGCATTTCACATGTGAATGCCAAGTTTCCTGCATTTGTCCATGATTCATTTGTCCTGAGGAACAGCAGTGTACCACACATGATGGATCAAATACAATGGGACAGAGGATGGCTCAAAGGTGAGTGTGTATGATACTGTTTCTGTACATAGCTGACAGACAGGCTGTCTGCAAGTAATGTCAGTTTGTTAAAGTCCTGTTTCAACTGCTTTTGCAGGTGATTCTGGCTATCCCAACATGCATTGGCTCCTGACACCAGTGAGAAATCCTAGGACAGATGCAGAGAGGAATTACAATGAGGCCCATGGACGTACTAGGAGGGTGATAGAGAGCACTATAGGTCTCCTGAAGGCTAGATTCTGTTGCCTCCATCTATCTGGGGGTTCCCTGTGCTATGGACATGAGAAGGTGTGTAGAATAGTGGTGGCCTGCTGCATGCTGCACAACATGGCTGTGAGGAAATCTATCTCCCTACTGGAGGAGGAGGGTGCTGTATATCCAGACCTGCTTTCTCTGAGAGGGAATGAGAGTGATGGTGAGGATGAAGAGGGGGAAGATGTCCACTTCAGGAACCAACTGATCCAACTATACTTCCAGTGACTATGAGGTACTGTTCACTGATGATGTTGTCTGCACTGCATAATGTCTGTCTGACTTATTCACTATGGGGATGTGGGGCCTGTAGTCATTAACACTGTTACCTGAATTTAAGGTGCCATGTGCCATGAAAACCAACATGGTGTACATTTCTGTTTACTCCACATAATGCTGTGCGTGGGGTGCCATTCCTGCAATAAAGGTCTGATAATGGAATTGACTGGCAAATGCATTCACACTTACAATTGATTCAACATAATGACAGGGGACATAGGAATTGGTGTACATGTGTTTTATTCGGTGTCAGGAATGCATTGGTGCACTTTACAGTGATAGGGAGTGGGCTAATGGTGGATGTCCATACGAGGTACATGGGCTCAGCGATTGGTGGCAGTGGGTATAGATCCATCTGTCCCTTGCAAGTTGCTGAGTTGCTATTGGCAGGTGAGGATGGTAGCACAGTGGCACACTTGGGAGACAGTTCAGGTCAAAGTCACTTCTTTGAGGGTGCCTTGGTCTTGGCAGGTGTTCCTGTGCCATATCTGGGTCTGAGGGACCGTTTGAGTGTCTGGTACTGGGCTGCACGGGTAAGGGTGCTGGTCTCCTGTGTGTCCTTTGCCAGTGCCACCAGTCCAGTTGCTTCTGCTGATGTTGATGGTTGGTCTGTGTCCTGGGCAGTGGTATGGGCTTCCTGGTTTGTGGGGTCTCAGGCTGGGTTGGGTGGTGGTGCTGCAGCACCCCTGCTATAGTGGCCAGGGTGGCATTGAGTTGTTTCCACTGCTCCATGGTCTCTTGATGTTGGGCTATCTGCAACCTTTGACTCTGTTCCAGGGTGGCCAGGATCTGGCCAATCCTGTCCTGGGTATGGTGGTAAGCTTGCAGGACCTCAGAGATCACCTCCTGGGCTGCAGCATCCATCCTTTGCCTCCCCCCTGGGCCACTGATACCTTCCCACTGGGACTAGACCCCTGTGCCTGTGTCTCCTGCACAGGTCTGGCGGTACCACTTGTACTGGGGCCATCGTCATCCTGCCTGTTAGTAGGTGGAGACTCTGCCCTCTGTACTTGTTTTCCACCAGTCTGTGGCCTGGATACACTGGTGTTGGGTCGTTTGGCATGTGCTGATGTTGGTGGCTGGGTGGTAGGGGTGTCAGTGGTGTCCTGGGTAGGGCTGCTGGGCGGTGACAGTCCGAGACTTTGTAACAGGCCAGGTTATTCCTCACTGTCCACACTTCCCTCTTCAGTGTCCTGAGAGGGGCCTCTGTTTCCATGTGGGGCCCTGGCATTCCTTGGCCTTTCCGCCAGGGTGGCATGGGTGGTGGTGCCTGTGGAGGAAATGGACATGTATGTTACACTTACTAATTCGGATGAGGATGCACAGCTCTGGCCTATTTTATGCAGTTACTTCCCCTGTTGGGCCATGCAGGGACCTTTTGTGGGGTTGTCAATTATTTTGCATGGGATGTGGAGGTGCATTGTGGGTGGTGTAGTGCCATTGTGATAACTTGCAGGGGTGGGTGGCTGTGCACAGGGGGAGGGATGTGGGTCTGTTGGTGGGTTTGTGGGCATGCAAGGTGACTGGATGTAGTGATTGTGGCCAGGGTGGGGTGTGGTCCTGGTGGTAGTTGTAGGGGTGAGGTAGTGCATGCATTCAAGTTGTGGTGGATATGGGGTAATTGTAGGCAACTTTCCCGAGTCCATTCCTCCAGTGAGTCCAGTGAGGCCCTCAGGGTGCAGGATGGCCAGTACCTTTTCCTCCCAGTCAGTGTATTCAGGGGGTGTAGTTAGGGGTCCTCCCCCAGTCTTCAGGACCGCAATGTTGTGCCTCGATGCCATGGACCTCACCTTCCCGCACAGTTTGTTCCATTTCTTGCGGATATCGTCCCTCTTGCATGGATGGTTTCCCACTGAGTTGACCTTGTTCACTATAGTCTGCCATGACTCCATCTTCCTGGTGATGGGTGTGTGCTGAACCTGTGCCCCAAAGATTTGTGGCTCATCCTCCATTGTTCTTAGCTCTCTGTCTGTGAAGTGTGGTGCTTAGGGGCTGCCATGGTGTGTGTTGTGGGTGGGGTGTTGTATGGATATTGGCGAGGTGCTGTTGTGTGGTTGGGTGTGTGAGTTGTGTGTAGTTGTGTTCACTGTCTGCGTGTTGTATTGTCAGTCTCAGTTATCCTATTGGTGATGCAAAGGATTGGGGGTGTGTCTGTGAGTGTTTTATAGTGTTGTGGATGTGTGTCAGGTGTGAGGGTTTCAAACATGCCAATGTGTGTATTGCTTGCTGTTGGGTCCACTTGCTGGCCTTGGCGGTCTGTACCGCCAATGGTCGTTCGACATCCACTAACCGCCAGGGTGATTTGTGCATAATTATTAGGAGGGTGGGGGATTTGTCTGCTTGGTGGTGGCGGGGTGGGATGTACAGCCTTTCTGCCGACAAGGCCCTGGCAGTGGCTGGTGGTAGCAGAGTTTTTGGCGGTTTCTGTTTTTGGCATCATTACATGGCGGTCTTCTGTTCACCGTCGCCACTGCGGCCGGCGGTGTTTGCCACCATGTTCATAATGACCACCCAAGTGATTTCAGAAAACAGCTTTTGTCTGCTCCACTAAAGAATTGAAAGCATTCAGTCACACAAGGTGGCTGGTGATATTTGAAATTGGTTTGGTATAAATAGTCTGTCTAAATACCAATGCATACTTACACTTTTCTTAAAGTGCTTCATGGCACACTTCTGCTGTGTAAGCACTTTAAATAAAAGTTGCTACTATTACCCAGTTTGACTGTACTCAATTCACTGACCTCAGAAAATATATAAGATTGAATCTTGAGTCAACCTTGCTGGGATTTAAACTTGTCACCCGCAGCTCCCTGCATACAACAATAGTTAAATAGTTAACCATAACCTCACTGAGTCATCCTGCCAGTATAAGCAAGAGAAGCGGCACAAGCCTACTTCTTCATTTTGAAAAATATTGCATTTAAAGCATCATAATTTAAATACCTTTATTAACACATAGCTGGCTTAGAGACAGCTCTGAATGCATACCTATGATTTAGCGAAAGTGGTAGACCTGGGAATGTGCCAAAATGCTACACCTTCCCAGGTGAGGCATAACGAGGAGAAATATCTTTACTTCTCCTCATTACATCCTCTTTCCATGTGTGCTGCATATTACATACTGCAGCACACATAGAAAGAGGAATATGCCTCAGAGGATTGTTTTTCTGCAGGTAGGTGCACCTTCCTGCACAAAAACAATCCTCTTTTCAATGCAGCCCACCGTGCAGCAGCCAAAACGGCGCCAGTACAGAGACAAAGGCAGGAATGTGCTGTATTCTTTTAAATATGGTGCATTCCTGCCCTTTCCCTGTCTTGCAGCACAGCAAGGTGACGTGCTGCATTGCATGACTTTCAATAAAATATGGATTTGAGCTCCTGGTGTGAATGACGTTAATCCTGTGTGATTGTGTTGGGTAGTTTGATTTATATGACAATATACCCTGGCATTCCATTGATGTTAACTTCGGCAATAAGCCCAAAATGTTTAGCTGAACACCATTCATTCGTTATAGTAATGTTCAGCAGCTATAACTCGGGTCCTTGCCATGCACAGTTTTCTTATCAATAATTTTACTGCAAATGTTGCAGTAATAATATTAAAGATGCCATACAAGATTTCATACATTTTATAATATGTGGAGTAATGAACTGTGCTTGGTGAAGACGCAAGTTATAGTTACCTTAGGGTGGCTCCCGCAGGAGGTGGGGATCCGGCTGGGACTGTGGGGGCCTTCAGGCTCCCCTCAGTCCAGTTACAGGGACGTTATAGTTAAGTTCTGAATTTATTTGCACAAAACCAGAGAAATTCAGCAATTGGAGTTATTTCAAGTAACTATGACTCGTGGACTAAGGTAACTATAGCTTGTGCCCCCACTATGCACATTTGTTTCTTCAATAATTTGATTACTAATGTTTCATTAATATTTTTATTGACGTTATAAAAGTTGTCATGAGTACTGTAATATCTGTGGTAATTGGCAAGGGCGTGAGTTATAGTTACCTTAAGGCTCATTCATTCTATGTTTGCCGTGTGGTGGTGGTGGTCCCCAGGGCTGTGGGGGGGCCGAACAGCCCCTGTACACATAATTTGTTTGGCCCCATGGAGATGGTGGTCCCAGGGGCTGCAGGGGGTTGCATGGCCCCAGCATGTATTTCAATATTTGCCTCAGGGAGGTGGCGGTCCCCGAGTCTGAGACGGGTCTGCATGGCCCCTCTGTGTAAATTTAATCTTTAGCCTGGGGAAGGTGGCAGACCCCGGGTCTATGGGGGATGCCATATGGGCCTCTCCCATACCAAATTATAGTTTTGCCCTGGGAAGATGATGGTCCTCTGGATGCAGGGGGGGCTTGTGGCCCTCCGCAAGTTAGTCTCTGATCACTCCAAAGAGGTGATTGTCCCTGGGGCAAATTTAACCTATAGGAGCAGGACCCCATATATCCCCTTCCTCTTTTAAAGCCCACAATCGCCCCAGGACTTGGCCCACCCGGGGGCAAATAAAAAAAATGGTGCCAGACTGCCCTTTAAAAATAAAAAATTCTGGAAAATATGCGGATCTGGATTTTTCCGTCATTTAAAAAAAAAAGCTTTTTAGTCCTGGCGGGGTCTGTAAGGGACCCCTAGACCAAGGCTAGGAACTTAGGTTGACCCTACCCTGGCCCCTTTTTTCCACTTTTGTTATGGGACTCAGCTGAAACTGAGTCCAAGATGGCTGCCAACACTTCCTTGTTCAAGTGTTGGCAGCCAATCAGATATTAGCACAGGGCCAGTTGGATCTGCGGAGTATCCGCGTGCCCGGATATCTATATTTTTTGCCCTTTAATATCTCTAAAACCACTGACTGAATTTACACCAAATCACAAAAGTGTGCTTTTTGGACCAAGAGCTAGGTTTCTGCCAAATTTGGTGTAATTCTGTCCAGCGGTTCGGACTGTTGTTGTGTTAAAAATCCCTATGGAAAAATGCTTGGAGAAAACGTGCTTTGGGACCCCCATTTTTCTCGGCCCCTGCTTGATAGATCACCCTGAAACCTTGAGGTCAGCAGCTGAACTAACCAAAGTATACATATTGAAAATTTCGTGCTCTTCCTTTGCAAACTGGGTGGTTCACAAGTTTAGTTGGAGAGCATCTCCAGTATAGAGCACCCTTTTTTAGAAAAGTGCCATCCATGCTGAGTTGAAAAATGACAAAGTCTTTTGCCTTTTAAAATGAGGTTTTGTTTTGGGTGCTCCCTTGTATCTGGACAAATCTAAACATCTCTTAAGAACTCTAATGATAATGAAACACATGTTAGGGGTTGCTTTTGCTCATTCAAGATTGACTTGGTGTTATTTTACCAATTCAAAGCTGTAATACTGTGCCCAGAGTGGTGAAAGGCTTTTGTCATTCACAGCTCGGCAAAGATAGTACTGTGCTAATCCTGTGCTTAGACTTTGCTGTATAAATGGCAAAAGATATTGTCATTTTCTAGCTTGACGTGGATGGCACTGTGCTAATCCCATGCTTTAAAACTTTGCTAGGTAAACTGATATTTGAGGAGAGCAAATCTAGAATATTGTTGGTGTTGTAGGGAGGAAGGGGATGTGTGACACCTCAGCGGGGTGGAAACATCTAGAAGCTTTCTCCACTTCAATGTGGGAAGCAGATATAAATGTTGTACCCTTATACCCACCACTTGAGTGCATTCCTGAACATGTGGGCTCTGCCAGGAAGGACTGCTGTACTGCTAAAAGGATTGCCACTCTGCTGGACTGCTGTTATGAAGTACTGCTGCCCTGCTGTACTGACCTGCTTTCCTGCTGCCCTTTTGCCTGGGTGAGAAGGACTGGACCTGCTGCTCTAAAATAGGGGTGGGTAGAGATTGCGGAGTTGTACTCTGTGGAATTTCGCAGAGTTTTCTAAAAACTCAGTGAAATCTGCAGAGATCCATGTGCTGCAGAATGCCGCTCGGTTCTACTCCTTCACCAACTGCCCTCCTTCATAAACTTGCTACAGATGGCCAAGCACACCTTGCTTCGTTGGCACTTGAATAAAGCCTCAGACTGCCCTTTCTTCAGGGCCTAGCACTAGTAGCAAGCAGCAAACCAGCTCAATGTCAGCAGCCTGCCATTTTCACAAAGTGCTAGCCTTCTTTCCCACTGGGCTTTTAGGCACTCTTTCAGGTCACACATATCTCTGTTTGGCGGGGGCTGCCGGACTAACAATCAGGAGCTGATGCTCACTGTGTCTCTAGCTATCCCTGCTGGCTGCAGCACTGCCCCCATAACACCACTTCCTTTCGCAAGGAGTCTAGGCAGACACGTTCTTTTCAACGAAGCTCTGACTGCAAGATTCCTTTTTTCTGAGCACAAACATCCCCTCTCCCATATGCAGGCCCAGTTTCCCTGCCCCTGTGCCCATAGAAAAGAAACTGAGACAAGGTTCTGAATTCTTTTTGGGTCCAGGGTCCCCCTTGCCAGTGGCCTGGCTCTGTGCCTCCCTCTGCCCCCTGCTCCTGGGCTGTTGAGGACAGTAAAAGGAGGGAGGCCTGAAAACTGAGCTGGCACTGCTGCAGCCACTTATCAGCAGGAGCTTGCAGTAGCAGCCTGCAGCTGCAGTTCAACAACATCCGACAGAAAGCAAAGCCTTAGTCAGAGTCCCTAAGGAGTCCCCTTGGCTGTTGTAGGGCTAATGGTGTCTTCATTTTGGACTGAGTGTAACATGCAGGCCGGTTTTCAGATTTCCTTTGGAAAGTTATGGGCCACATGTATTTAGATGTTATTGCTGTTTTTAATGTATTCTGTCAGAAAGGGAAAAAATAAATAAAAAATTAAAAGTGTAATTAGCAAGGAAACTGTGTAATTGAGCCACTTTCAAATGCTGTCCCGGGCCGCTTACGGTGACATATAATTTTTGCTCTGGAGATGCGCATACCAGCTGTGAGGAGGAGTGTTTGTGACTAACATTTAAAAGCAGAGAACCCAGAGCCTCTAGATGAAGTGTCAGTGGAAACATAGCCTGACGAGCGAGCTGCATGTTATTTTAAAAGTTCATTGTGCATGTCTGCTGCTCGCAGTTGCCTAGTTCACAAACGCCACTTGAGACTCTCAAGTGGCATTTGTGAAATAGGCCACTGCGAGCAGACATCCACAATGAACTTTTAAAATAACACACAGCTCGGGTATTTTTAGCCTTTTTTATGACTCCCCAATCTTATTCATATACCATCATAGTGGATTACATAATAGGTGGTCCCACATAATACGTTAGGTACAGCATGCTTCGTTCCACAGCTGAACTGAATGGACCCGATAATGAAGCATGACACCAAGGGGTAAACCTGGAGGATGAAGGTTTTTAATGGAAACTAAACAGTTTCCAAGTCCTTTTGGAGAGTTAGCCTTGTAGGTTATGGAAGGGCTTCTGTTAAGTTTACATGTCACCCCCCTCAAACAGTAGCCTAATTTCCAGCACAAGAAATTTAGTAGAATTAGAGACTCCCTGATGATCAAACTCATCTGTTGCAAAGAATTCCATTATTTGGGCAAGATTGCACAAGAAACTCGTCTGTTGAAGGTAGAGTATCTGCTTTTCTCTTTCCCATAATTATATTGCCATTTATGGGAGTAAAGAACAAAATTGCCAAATGCAATGACACAAAGAAAGCTAAAAAACTATGGAGCAAAACATCTATCATTTAAATGCACTTCTTAGTAAATAATGGTGTTAATACGTGTCAAGAAATACAAAGGCAACAAAAGTTGTATGGGTCACAGTACCTTGTACATCACAAAGGAGCCAAAGGAAATAGATAGGAACTAACTTGCATTCTCTGGGCTTCCTTGGGCATGGATGAGCCCCCCTTGACCCAGTCCAAGGCCACAGTGTGTCCTGCAACTTTTGAAGATGGAGGCCCTAGTTCTAGTTGGATATAGGGAAAGCCACCAGACTCGGTTCGCACTTGCAACCTGGAAACTTCTAGGACTTTGAGTGAGGAAACACTGGTTCCTCTCAACCCACACAGCACAGCACCTGGACTTTCTAGCTGACAAATGAGGTAGCAGTAGCCAAGCTGGAAAAGAAGATACATGCTGGTCCCATGGCCATCAGAACTGCGATGGGCTGGGGGTCTACAGAATAGAACTCAAGAGTGCAAGAGTTGCATGAATCGCAGATGGGTTTTGTAGATGGTAATCCTGCACATATCCAGAAACGGGGTGGCTGACAGCCCCAGTCGGCACAGAAAAGTTGAAGACTTCTGGGACTTTCAGTCCAGAAATATTGATTCCTCTCGATCCACATAGTATAGCACGCACACTCACAATGACAACAGAGCTACACAGGAGGGTAGCTTGGGTAGAGGATGCTCCCCGAACTTGTGGGTTTCAGAGCTTCTGAGTGGGCCTATTGGTTGATGTCCTTAGATGGTATGCCAAACAAATATGCCACTCCTAAGGGGTTTAAGGGTAGAGATTCACCACATAAGAAGCTTTGAAAGCATGGTAGCGAAAGAATGAATGTTTCTCTAAGATTCCCTAAAATAAATGGTAAAAAACTCAGGTTTTACAGGACAATTCAAATAATGTAGATATGCAATGGGCAATGGACTTTAAACATGCATGTAACAGACCTGATACTCAAAGGAACGTAGACATCTGCAACATTAGGTCTCTTCCCTCACATCCATGAGCTTCTGGATTTCACAAACGTTTTCCAGGTTATGCCTGGAAACATGTGACTGTTGCAGATTTCCATATGTACCTCTCAAAAACCTTTGTGAGTTTCAAATTCTTATGCAAAAACACACAATGTATATTTTTACAGGATAACGTCAGCCCCAAAAATGTGTGTTACCTTTCCTTCCACAGGTAAAATACTTTTTCCTGTGGAGGAATTTCTTACCTTATGCTCCATCAATTTTGCAATTTTGAGGATCCTCACTTCCCACACTGAAAAAGGATATTAGTTAAATTCAAATTTAAATGTATCATGCATAGTTAATTAAAATCATTTGTTCCTACTAAAACACATTAAAAACAGTACCATGTAACATACAATTAAGTCAAGGTGAACCAGGCAACAATTAAAACAAAGTCATGTCAGGATCAGTCAGAATGAGCTGAGCACAAGAATAAAATTAGTCAAAATAAATATTGAAAATCTAAGGAGCCAGCTTGAATAAAATGTCCTTACGCTTTCTCTCCTGAAGGACATATATCTTTAGACCTATTCAGGCAGCAAAGTGTTTATCATACTGAACAATCCTCATGCATTAAAGTGTCTACTGCACAGCTGTTGTGATACCTCCCAGGTGAGCGTGCACTCTTTTATGCCAACCGTCAGGCTATGATTGAGTTATTCGCTGGCATATCCATTAAAGTTGCATTTTCTAAGAAACTTTCCCAACCAACTAAAAAGTGCTTGTCATAATACTCCCTCCAATGTATGTTGTGCACACTCAAGCTGTAGATGCCTTAGGTCTTCATTATGATACTGGTGGTGAGTGATAAAGTGGTGGAAATACCGCCAACAGGCCAGCGGTAATTATCACCAAATTATGACTATGGCGGTGACTACTCCCATAGACAGTCAATGCACCACACCATCCGCCAGGGCATTAACACCACACACCACGGCGGCAGCCATCAGCAGCTAGATGGAAGACAAAGTACCGCCTACCATATTATTACACAGCACACCGCCATGATTTCCATGGTGGTGGCAACGCTATCAAAAGCCTGGTGGAAACTGAACACAGAAAACAAAAGACTAACCAACAAGTACACAGAGGACTCCGCTGCTGCCATGGACCAGAACTGCAAGTCTTCCCGATTGCTCTTCTAAACTATGATCCACCTGGAACACCAACGTCGACAAAGACGACGAAGGTGAGTACAGCTCCCTAGCACACAAGGGTGGGAGGGAGGGAAGAAAACGAGAGTGACACACACACCAGACACACACCAAACACACAACCAGCTGCAGACATAAACCAATCACACACGACACACGGCACAATAAAACATGAACCAGATTTCGTAAGTACAGAAAATATATTAGTAAAGGAAAAGCCACCACATGAACATGGTATGTACAATTGTCAACAAAGGGCCAATGCCCAGTACAAAGGGCCCACATAGCCACAGGGCACAGTCCAAGGCCCAACTTGTCGCCTGACAGCAACTGCACAGAACTGCAGGGGCATCATGTTGTAAGTGGGCAGGCACCTCAGGGGGAAGGGAGATGGGGGGCACCTCTGCTGGGATGGGGCACTTGCCCACTGGTTCTGGAGGTGGCTCCATGCCCACTTCTCTGTGCTGGGGAGTGCAAGGTCACGGTCTCTTGGGTGGGTGACTTTCCCATTGGTTCTAGAGGGGGCTCCATGCCCATTTCTCTGTGCTGGGGAGTGCAAGGCCACAGTCTCTCAGGTGGGTGACTTTCCCACTGGTTCTGGAGGGGGATCCATGCCCATTTCTCTGTGCTGGGGAGTGCAAGGCCACAGTCTCTCAGGTGGGTGACTTTCCCACTGGTTCTGGAGGGGGCTCCATGCCCATTTCTCTGTGCTGAGGAGTGCAAGGCCACAGTCTCTCAGGTGGGTGACCTTCCCACTGGTTCTGGAGGGGGATCCATGCCCATTTCTCTGTGCTGGGGAGTGCAAGGCCACAGTCTCTCAGATGGGTGACTTGCCCACTGGTTCTAGAGGGGGCTCCATGCCCATTTCTCTGTGCTGGGGAGTGCAAGGCCACAGGCTCTCGGGTGGGTGACCTGCCCACTGGTTCTAGAGGGGGCTCCATGCCCATTTCTCTGTGCTGGGGAGTGCAAGGCCACAGTCTCTCGAGTGGGTGACTTTCCCACTGGTTCTGTAGGGGGCTCGTTGTACAGCAGTCGCAGGAGTGTAGCCTACATGACCTCTGCTCGAGGTGAGGGCTGCACTGTCTCATCTGGAGGTGAGGGTTGCACTGCCTCAGCTGGAGGTGAGGGCTCTGAGACCACTGGTGGTGGTGGTGTCACCCTGCCACCCTCTGCTGAAGTTGAGGGCTTCTTCCCCTTTATGGCAGATGTCAAGGGCTTCTTCACCTTCATGGCAGGAGGTGCAGGCTCCTTCCCCTTTATGACAGGAGTCGAGGACTTCTTCCACTTCATGGCAGAAGTCAAGGGCTTCTTCACCTTCATGGCAGGAGGTGCTGACTCCTTCCCCTTCTTGGCAGGAGTTGAGGGCTTTTTCCCCTTCATGGCAGTGGCTGTGGGATCCTTACCTTTCCTGGCTGGTGGTGCGGGAACCATCACTGTCTTGCCTCCACAACTAGAAGGTGCCTCCACTGTCCACGTGGACTGTTTGGCTGAGGTGCTGGGCAGGCTTGTTGGGACCCTGCTCTTACGGGCAGGATGGGTGAGAGGGGGAAGGTAGAGGTCAAGGTGGGCAAGGAAAAGCTTTTTAGGGATGTAGGGTGGGAAGAGGGAGGAGGGATGGGAGTGGAGGTTGAGGGAGTGGTTGTTGGAGGAATACGTCTGCTGGACTTGGATGCAAGTGCATGGGGAGTGTGCTGATGTGAGGTGGATGGCTGTTGGGTGTCTGAGTACTTGCGTTTGTGTGCTTTAGGAGGGGAAAACACACAGGTTTGGAGAGGACACAGGGGACGCGTGCATGGATGTTGTGGAGGTGTCTGCTAGTGAGGTGTGTGTGCTGCATGGTGTGGTGATGCTGGTGGTTGCAGTTGAAGCAGTGCATGCAGGTGTGAGTCTGGACATGACTGTGAGGGAGAAGGAAGAGGAGGAGGGGGAAACAGTGGATGTTGTTGAGTCTTCAAAAGTCTGGTGTTTGCGTGAGTGCTTGTGTGTTGAAATGGGGTGCCTGTGTTTGACTGTGCTACTCTTGTGTGTTGTTTTGTGTGTATGCTCATATGTATGTGTGCATGGGATGAGCTGGGGTTGAGGAGACTGGGACTGGGAAGTGGTAGTTGGAGGGGGACATTAGGGACAGGGACAATGGCTGCCATCAGAGAGGAGGCCAGAGCCTGAATCGATCTCTGATGGGCCGTCAATCCACTGTGGATGCCCTCCAGGAATGCACTACATTGCTGCATTTGGGGTGCCAGCCCCTTGATGGCAGTCACAATAGTTGACTACCCTACAGAGATGGATCTCAGGAGGTAACTAGCCTCCTCACTCAGGGCAGCAGGGCTCACTGGGGCAGGGCCTGAGGTGCCTGGGGTGAAGGAGATGCCCACCCTCCTGGGTGAGCGGGCACTGACAACTCGCTGAGGGGCTACTGAGAGGGCGGTGCTGGCATAGGGGTGGTGGCTGTACCTGCAGCTGGGGCGGTCACAGAGGTGTCCGCCGCCACCAGGGAGCTTCCATCGAAGGAGGTATCTGAGACTGTGTTATCACCTCCTGCCTCTGCCCTGGTGCTCCCCTCGCTCTCCGTCCCACTGGTTCTCTCGGCATTGGAGGCCTCTGCCTCCTGTGGGATGCAGCTCCCTCTGTCACTCGTGCCCCTGCTCCTCCGCCAGATGATGCTAATGTAGACATGCACAGGATGACAGAAGATAAAGGAGGGGAGAGAGAAAGAGAACACAGGGTCAATTACTGCACCAACACCACTGTTGGCATACACAGCACCGTAACACACAGGGATCAGAATTAAGCACTCTGCATTGCACTGCCATTGATTTGGCTAGATGCCACAGCAAGATGAGGGCTAAACACCACACCACCAACTGCATGCCTCCTGGGACCGTCTAAGCCCTGTCTGACATGGAATGCAACCTAGGTAGGTTACCTTTTTTCCCTTTTAACCATTACCCTTTGGCTGGATCATGCTGCAATGTCTGTCTTGGCATTAAAGGGCACCCAGTAAATGACACCCACCACCAGGATCCCATGCCACCTACCAATTATTGTAGTAATGCCCACTGTACTCACCCCCTTGTGGCTGCTGTGATGCCCTCAAGCGCCCATCCAGCTCTGGGTAGGCCACCGCCAGTATGCGGGCCATCAGGGTGTCAGGTTCCGCCGGGCACCCCTTCCTCATTGGGAGACCATACCCAGCTGGGCCTCCGCACTCTTCCGTGCCCAATGTCTCAGGTCCTCCCACAGTTTCCGACAGTGTCTGCTCCTCCTGTCATAGACCACCAGGGTCCGCACATCCTTGGCAATTGCACGCCATATTCCCTTCTTTTGATGGGCGCTGACATACAGAGGCGATACAGACAGCAGTACACCATAACACATACAATCCAGCATGTCACACATATGGCCCTCCAATCTCATTTCCGTCACCATTGGCACACACATCGGCCAGCACACACAATGTACACCACCACATTACATCCCCCATGACACGAAGCTTGCACACACACATCTCCATGCATCCTTCCCACATGCATCGTGCCCAAAATGTACTCACCTGTAGGTCTGGAGGCCAATACAGCAGTCCATAATGGGGTAGGACCCCATCCACCAATCATTACAACTCCTCTGAAGTGAAGGTAGTAGCTCTTTCCCTGATCACACGGGCCATGGTAGGTTCCAGACACAGGTCACAGCACCACACACAGTGTAGGTGATCTCCTGTTGAAGGTCAGGAAACAAGTGAGGAATCAGATAAAAAATGGCGGTCACGTCCGCGGCGGTGTACACCGTCACTGCTGGCGCAGATCCCCATTGGCCACTGTACTCCATAGAGCCCAATATTATCTAATGAGGAATTTCACAGCAGTGCAGGACTGCCTTCCGCCATGACGCCCAATGTTGGTGGAGTTACCTCATTTCCACCTGTCCCTACACACAGGACAGGTGGACGTCATGTCATGGAGATGGCCAACCATAAGATTAACCTTTACTGCGTCACTGCCTAGATTTGCACATACCTGTCATTACCACTGTCCCATCACATAAATGCAACATGTACACTGAGGTAGTGGTTCCATTGTTCAAATTGTGGCAGCCTACTCACTGTTGTGACCCTTAGATACCTACCTCTGCGGATGAATGGGAGGAGAAGACAAACCCCCGTGTACAGACCCCTTGTGGACTTGGCTACATGGGAGGACAGGCACATTATACTCACCTATAGACTGGATAGGGCCACAATCACAGAACTGTGTGCCCAATTGGAGCCTGAGCTGATATCAGCTATCCCTCATCCCACTGGGATCCCCCCTCTTGTGCAAGTGCTATCTGTGCTCCATTTCCTGGCAACAGGTTCTTTCCAAGTGACAGTGGGCTTGGCAGCTGGAATGTCACAGCCAATGTTTTCTATTGTGCTGGCAAGGGTCTTGTCTGCCATGGTGAAACACATGTACAGATACATTGCTTTCCCCAAGGTGGAAGATTTGGCCACTGTAAAGGCAGGATTCAATGCAATGGGCCATATCCCCAATATAACTGGTGCAATTGATGGTACATGTATTGCGTTAGCCCCACCGCCAGAATGAACAGGTGTTCAGGAATCGGAAGAGTTTCCATTCACTGAATGTGCAAATGGTTTGCCTGGCGGACTAGCACATCTGCCACGTC
This sequence comes from Pleurodeles waltl, assembly GCF_031143425.1. Lineage (NCBI taxonomy): Eukaryota > Metazoa > Chordata > Amphibia > Caudata > Salamandridae > Pleurodeles > Pleurodeles waltl. The sequence continues at coordinate 572,778,565 of NC_090439.1, read as the reverse complement.
ACTGCCAGGTATCCTGGGTCGGTGCATGATGCCTTCTTCCTGAGGAATAGCAGCATCCCAAATGTGATGGCCCAACTACAGAGGCACAGGGTGCGGCTAATAGGTGAGCCAGATCCCCCCCACTGTATCTTAGTGTATGCCTTCAGGTGTTCTCCCCATAGGATTGTGTAAGGCTAAATGTTGTCCCTCAATACTTGCAGGTGACTCTGGCTACCCAAACCTATCGTGGCTGCTGACCCCTGAGAGGAATAGCAGGAAAGGGGCTGAGGAACGTTATAATGAGGTACATGGGGTAACCAGGAGAAACATTGAAAGGACCTTAGGCCTCCTGAAGGCCAGGTTCAGGTGCCTCCATCTGACAGGCGGATCACTGTGCTACTCACCCAGAAATGTCTGCCAGATAGTAGCGGCATGCTGCATGTTGCACAACCTGGCCCTCAGATGACATGTGCCTTTTCTGCTGGAGGAGGGAACTGGAGATGACCCTGTGGCAGCCGTGGACCCTGAGGACAGTGAGGATGAGGAGGCAGAGGATGAGGACAACAGAACATCAGTTATACGACAATACTTCCAATGACAAACAGGTGAGACAGTGGAACTGACCATTACTCTGATTATTGATTTATCTGTGTACCTGTGGCATGATGGCATTCACTTCCTTTGCATCTCAACTTATTGTCACCTATGGCTTCTCATTTTCTAGATGTTGGTGATATGACAACATTGTCCTGATGTGATCACTACAGACTGTTCCAGGTCATTATTTGTTAGCTATCACAGTGTTCAGATCATTTGCACCCAATGTGACTGTTCCCACAAATGCACATTAAAGACACATAAAACAGTGTTACTCAAATTGTGTTCAAAGGTGCTTATTGTAGTGCTATATAATTGAGGAAAAAGTGCAATGAAATAGAGTGATGGTGGAAGAAAGTCCAGGGTATTGTTCCAGTCTGTTTGTAGCACAGGTCCAGTGTCCAAGGGGTCATAGGAAGGGGAGCCATGGCAGTTCAAAGTGGACAAGGTGATAGGGTAGGACACAAGGGGGGATAATCAGGAGAGTCTCATTTCCTGGCGGTGGCTGTGGTACTGGCAAGTGTCTCTGGCTTCTTTCTGGTTCCCAGGGAACGTTTGGGGGGCGGTTCACCTTCTGCAGGGGGAGGGGTGCTGGTGGCCTGTGGGTCCTGTGGCGGGGCCTCCTGTCCACTAGCTGCAGCGGAAGTGAAGTGCTGGTCAATAGACTGGCTAGTCGTAGGGGCCCGCAGGTGTACTGCCCATTCCCTCATGATGTTGGCAATGTCTGCCAGCACCCTTGCTATGGAGATCATGGTGGTGTTGAGTGCCTAAAAGTCCTCCCTAATCTCCTGATGGTGTTCCTCCTGAAGCCGCCTGTTCTCCTGCATGTTGGTAAGGACCTGGCCCATCATGTTCTGGGATTGTTGGTAGGCACCCAGGGCATTGGTGAGTGCCTCCTGAAGAGTCGGTTCCCTGGAACTGCCCTCCCCGGCGCACGGCGGTCCTCCCAGTGTCCCTGTTGCCCTGTGCTCCTTTCCTCTGAACGGTGTGCCCACTGACCCCAGGTCCCTGATTATCTTGGGTATGAGGTGTGGAGTGGGGTCCATGTAAAGGTGCTGATTGACGTGTCCTGGGGACAGAGGTGTGGATATGCTGGGTGGGTGCTGTGGTCTTGGTAACCAATGAGGGAAGCTCTGTGGTGGATTGTGAGTGGGCTGGGGTGACCAACTGTCCAGTGGTCCCTGATGGGCCAGGTTGTTGATCCAGATCCTGGAGTCCAGAGTTACTGTCATCACTGGGGGCATCTTCTGTTGGGGGACTGGATAGTTGTGGCACCTCCTCTCTACTGAGACTGGCTGGGGCACCTTTGGGTATGTAAGAGATGTATTATGCTTCACACCTGTGATAGGTTGTACATGCCTATCCTCCCCTCTATGGTTGCTTTTGCCCTGGCACCTTTGATTGTGTATGGTGATGTATTGTGGGATTGTTAGTTCCCCTATGCAGTGCATGCTTTGGTAATGGGTGTCCATGCAGGGCTGGAAGGGCTGTCCGTGCATTGGTATGGCATGCAGGGCTTGGCATTAGGGTTAGTCATATATGTAGGTGCAGTGTGTGGGATGGAGTGGAGTGATGGGAGTGAGGTTAAGGGTGTGAGATGGCATGCAGGTATGGGGGGTTAAATGTTGACTTACCAGTGTCCAGTCCTCAAGCTATTCCAGCGAGTCCCTCAGTATGCAGTAATGCCAAGACTTACTCCTCCCATGCTGTGAGCTGTGCGGGGGAGATGGGGGTCCACCATCAGTCCTCTGAATGGCGAGCTGGTGCCTTGCTGCCATGGAACGTACCTTCCCCCCTAGATCGTTCCACCTCTTCCTGATGTCGTCCCTTGTTCTTGGATGCTGACCCTCGGCGTTCACCTTGTCCACGATTCTCCGCCATAGCTCCATCTTCCTTGCAATGGATATCTGCTGGACCTGTGCTCCAAACAGCTGTGGCTCTACCCTGGCTACTTCCTCCATCATGATCCTCAACTCTTCATCTGTGAAACGGGGGTGTCTTTGTGGGGACATGGGTGTTGTGTGAGTGTGTGGGTGTTGGGTGGTGTTATTTGGTGGGAGAAGTGGAGTACATGAGGGATGTATGGGTGTGTGTGTATTTGTCGCAGTGGTCTTGATGTCTGTCTGGTGCCAAGGATTTGTATACGTAAAGGGTTGTGGGTAATGTGGGTGTGTGGTTTATAGTGGCATGAGTGGGTGAGTCTGGTATGTGTATGGGGGTCAGGTGTGTGTTGTTTGAATTGGCCAATGTTGTGAAGTTTAGTATGTGGGTGTCCATTCTGAGCGTGGCGATGTTTACCGCCAATGGTTTACCGCCGTTGAATGTCCGCCATGGTGACTCGTGAGTCATGATGTGTTGGGTGTTGTTCTGTTGGCATAATGGTATGGGTGTTGGGATCGCCACTTTATCACTGACCTTTGGGCTGGCGGATTTGTGTTTGTGGCTGTAATCTGTCGGTTTGGTGTGTGTGTGTGTCATAATATGCAGAACGGTTATCTGCCACCACGGCGGTATGTTGGCGGCCGCCAGAGTGGCGGTAAGCAGGATTTACTGCCAATGTCCTGGTAAGGGCTATTGTCCTAAGACGAATACAATCTTAGACAGTCCTCATGAGGTAACACTTTGTCTGATGGATGCATCAGAGTATGGAGTAAAATAATATGCTGAATGCAAAATTGTGATGTACGTAAGATAAAAACAAACATTTTCCCATGAGAGTCTTATAAACCCTAATAAGCTATACCAGAGCAGGTTGTAGGTGCTAGTATGCTAATTGATAGCTCTCATTGGCATGAAGAAAAATGAACTTATAAACAGGAAACACTTCTAATTATTTGGGCAGCCAGATGTTTTCAGGCTCTTGACAACAATAGATTATTTGGTTTTAATCTGTTCTGAAAACACTAGTAATTTTACAAAGCCTAAATTCAATGTTGTGTTGGGGGATTTCAAGCACTCAGTAAGTGCATGTCTACATGTATGAAGCCCCATCTTAATTAAGGGCTTCCAGAGGTACTATCATTGTGCAGCTTGAAGGTTAGGACAAATACATAGAGTATGTGTTAATGTTTCCTTAGCCTTTCCTTAGCCTTACCACAAAGACTACAATTGAAATCTCCTGGGGCCTTGGACCATGGTGGGAGTCTGTGCAAAGATGGTAGGGCCCTCAAATGATATTGTAAAAAAAATACTATTTAAAAACTGTGAATAGCGCTTGGACAGATAAGCCAGTGGGCTGAGGGGAGGAATTATCTGCCATGAATTTGTGAGTTTGGCCATATCACTTTTATTCTCTACCGTCTACTTATTTATCACCCTTTTACATGCAGCTCCTGTACACGGAACAGCCAACACATCTGAGGTTTGCAACTACTGGAAGGAGGATACCATATAATCTCTGTATGCCGAGGAACCGGTAGGAGAACTTAAATCTTGCCACATCAAGTTATCCAGTGAACCTGGGTGATCATTTTTAAAAAGGTGAGAAATGCTCCAAGTCTGGCTAGGCTTTGTTTTACATGGGTGAACTCCAGACGCACTTGAGAATAAGGAGCAAATATTGGGAAACCAAGGGTCAGTAGATTTTAGAGATCAGTTTATCTAATAAGACAAAACCCTTCCCTCTCATTATTTCACTCCCATATGGAATGGTAGGGATCAGTTTGGCATTAAGAATTTTAAGCAAGGCGAGTAAGTCTCACCTTGAAAGACTTGAGATTAGATCAAATCAAAAAACTAAGAGACCCTACTTTGGCCATCACCTGTAGCTTGTGCAGTATCTAGGTGTGTCTGAGGTCAACAGTGACCCCAGGATATTTTTTACTCAGATTCAGCAGTTAAGGGTGTGAGAGTGTGAATTTTCTAACATGATTATTAATGATTTTAATGAACTAAATGTATGATGCATTAGCGAGTAAAGCAAGTGATTTTTGAGAAGTTCACCATCATTTATTTTCTATCTCTAACTGAGTAAAACTCTAACTAAATGATGTGTTATTTTCCATGATTCAATGCTTACATAAAATGCATTTGGAGTTTAAATAGATGTGTCCACAGCTAGTGGGTTGCTGCATTATGTCTTGCAAGGTCATGTTTTAACCGAGCATTGCAGAAGTTGAATGTCCTATTGTTTGAGAATGTTACTAATATGTGATTTTTTCTCGAGGATGAAAGCAGAGTAGCAACTGTGAAGGTTTCTTCCTGAGAAGAGGTGTTCGAACAGAGATGGAACAATGGGGCTACAGACAAGATGGAAGAGGAAATAGATTATATCAAAGACAATGTTTTAGTTAATGTCGAATTTTAGGTTATCTGTTTAGTTGTTGATTGGCTGAAGCATAACCACCCCATAAACTGACCAATCATAAGCTTTTTAGAGTTTAGTGTAACAAGATAGATAGGGTTAGAGGAGCTAGAGCGATCGATGATGAGAGTCAGATGCAGCAGGAGGCTAACAAGTGTTCCTGTAGCAGAGGGTTTAGCTATCGTTCGGCCCGAATTTCCAAAGACATAACTGATGGTGTTCATTGGCTGAAGTAGACTGCTTGTTGGTGTTACTATTATTTGAGTAACGTATGTTATTGAGATGTTATGTGTTTCTATTTGTTTTTCAGGTACCAGCTGCAAGATGTGATATGATTGCTGCATAATAATAAAAATATTTTTTCCTTTATTAATCCAAGTTAAGAGTTTTTCTAAATTTGTGTTACTAAATTCTTTTTACATGAAGCCCAACATGTTAATGCTAATTTGTGGTTAGTAAGGGTCTAACTTAGAATGCACATGGTTTTTATTGACATCATTTGAGTGCTGTACTAATGTATACATTGCCATTATTACCTGTTTTGGTATTATTAATGAATGTTGTTCTTTTGGAGATAATTTGTATGGTTGTGTTAATCAAATTAAGATACATTAGACACTTTAATCAACCATTATTGATCCTTTATGCTTATCCTTTGTATCTGAGAGTTATTTTCATGGCGTTAGCATTCTTAATAAGAGGAAATACATTTTATAATTCTTCTTAATAAACTGGTGTGGTTATTTACTAAGATTTGATTTTGATAGATGATTGATTACTTTTGGTTTTCACACTCCTCATTGATGACATCCCCTCAAACCTATGTTGCTTCAATCCATTATCCTCTAGCGCAGAATCCACTATTTGTGTGAGCTATTGCTAGGATTCCGTGGTGCGCTAGCAAGGGTTTCCAGTTTATATTCCAGGTTCCTGGTTTGTTGATCTTCCTGACTATTTTGAATACTTTACTTTTATTCAAGATTCTGATCAACCTATTTGTGCTTGTATAAATTAGTGTACAGAACATGTATTGCCATAAGTAATAAGTACCCCAATCATCTAGCTTCTGCCACACTATCAAAAGTAGATTTAAAGTCAACAAAACACACAGATAGAGTAGTTTTAGTAGAGAAAGACTTCCCCATACACCACAAAAGCACCATAAGGTTTAACAGTGTGCCGGATTCAGCACGAAAGCCTGCTTGATTTTAAGGAACTGGTTGAGTGGGGATCTTAGTTATTGGTTTATGATGTAAGGCTTACCAACTCATCAGGGTACAAATACCTGCATCACAGGCCAAAGGACCTTATACGTTGTTGAGATTATCCAGGAGCTGCACACCAGTTAAACAATCTTCACAATTTTGGTTATTATTTTCAGTCAATGATAAGAGTTAGTTTGAGTTCAAAAGCTTTATTTATATGACTTTTTAATTGCTCAACTCGTTATTGAAAGCAGCATAGAATGTCATCACTCTCAATCAATAGTTAGTGAATCATAATGATCAACCAATATCAGAATAAACGTATTAAGCGTGTTCCATGAAGGAAAAAGCCACTATTCTAAATCTGAGGATGGATTTGGGAAGATCGAGAAAAAGGTGTCAGTCAGAATCCATAAAGAGCTCCACATAGAGAGGTTAAAGTATAAAGCTTCAGAATCAAATATCTATTATAAACCAAAACGGAAGTTCCCATAAAGAGATGTTCAAGAAACTCAGATGAGTCTCAGAGCAGGAAAGAGTCGGGCAGGAAAAGTGATAGTCTGGGGAGAATATCCACAGAGAGACTGTCTGGACCTACTCCAGGAACACGCACTATTATGAAACAACATATCTAGACTTTTGGAACATGTTTTTAATTCTTCCTCCAATCAACCAATCCAATCTTAGTGTCTTCATGAAGACATTCAGGAACATTTCGTCATCATCGCACGGTGAAAAAAATAGTACTTAGGCAGCAGTGTTTTAGTGGGTCATTTTAATCAAATTCTTTGTATAATTTCATAAGGGATCTCATCATTCACTTTGCTTGAGGAAAATGCAGTCTCATGGTCAGACTTCAAAATCATTCTATTAAAGCACAAGCTACCTGTTCATGCAATGTAACAACCCTTTGTGTGATTCAAAATATTTTCAGAGTTAAACTAAACATATTAATACATTATTGTATTCTATGAAAAACATGTTTATGGGAAGGTCAAAACTAACTTCTTTTACATTGTCATCGTTTTCACAGCATGTCAGCTTGTAAAAAATCTAAGGTCACATTGTTAACCTAGATCAACTTTGCAAGAAAATGTGATTTCAACCATTCGAGCCTAATATGTGTAAATGCGACAGCCTACTACTTTTACTTGAATTAAAAGGCTTTGCATTTCGACTGAGGCCTACACGTTAATTCTACACGTTATTGCAGTAACTTTCATTATTCTAAAAGGCTTCTGCAGAAACTTCTCATGATCGGTAGTCCATTTTAACAGATCTTGCAGGAGTAGTCTAGCAAAATACTTGGCTTCATTTTCCAAAAGAGCTACAAGACAGTAGTTACCTGGGCAGCTCGTCACCTCTTTCGAGTATAGTGTTGGATTCTAATGTCCCTTTAAGTGATTGTTCAATTAGGGAATGGCGGGAAAAAAACTGAGCAAATCGGATTCTAATGTAGGCAGTTGGGCGTGAAGTGCTGTGGGCCCTACTGATTTGACTTGATCTACAATCCATTCTAATAAATTGTTCCTGCTGGGATTTTTAACTTCTTTTACTGACCACGAGCAAATGTGGATTCAAGACCCGCATTCTAGTCACCCAAGAGGGACTTTGTTAATGGTTGACAATAACGGACAGCAAAAAGGAAGATTTAAACTCATCTTTTACCTTCATGTTGATGCGTGCATTAGTAATACTCTCATACTATAATTAACTGTCACTGCTTATAAATCAGGCATCTAGAATTTACAACTTACTTTTGTGTTTTTGAGTGCGCTTAGTGCATTCCGTTCTGATTGTCAGAGCAGTTCTAAAGCAAACATTGCTCGAGTGCCCTTATGGATTCTATTTCAATAATAAACATTGCTAGAGCAGAAAGCAATTAATCACAAAGACTGTCATCGAGTTCATTTTATGAACAAACATTGCCAAAGAAGAAAAGTCTCCATCACGTGCTGTCAGGGACTGCTGCTTTGACTGAGTGCATCACCAGTAACCACTTCGAGCGTCTTGCCTCAGAGATTCATTGTCTGAAGAGTAAATGTTATTAAACTGCCAACTTGCCTGATTAACATGTCCCATACACAAGCCACATATTTTTGTGTTGAAAACTTCCTATTGTATGGTATTAAAATGACGAGACTCTAAAAGGCATTCATGCCATAACAAGCTCAGTATATTTCATTCCATGAGTATAAAAGTAGGACTACTTCAGGAGAAGAAATAAATGAATAATTTGGTTTACTGGTTATTACAGTAAGATGTTTGAGTCAGCAATAGAAAGACAGAAATACATTAATATGAAAGAAACTTAGACCGCTAGTGCACCACTGCACATTCCAAGTTCCAGACCACTGACTGCAGTGACCCCTTTAATTGTTTTAACTTATTATTTGACTACAGTAACTACTTTATTTGTTTTAACGTATTATTTTCTTCTCTAGTTCTATATTACAATGTCATTCATCACTGCCTACCCCTCCAATGTCCAATGTTTCTACAACATCCTGGTGAGCCAGCAATGTTGTGGGAAAATTGGAGAGAGACATTTGAAATCTATTTAGAAGCCATCAGTGAGGATGCTTATGTCGCTGAAAGAAATGAACTATTTTAAAATATAATTTGGGGGTAAAGGGGAGTAAAATAGCCTAGAGGATGATGATATGAGTCTGGAAAATAATGATGGCTATGAATGTCCAATGAGAATTCTGCAAAAAAACTATGCAAAGAAATTGAATGTTGCCTAAGAAAGGCATCTATTTTTTCAAGGGCACAACTTCCTGGCAAAAGTGTGGAACAATATTTTAGTTGTTTGTTAATACCCATAGCTACTTGTAGATTTTAGGAGCTGCTACTTGTAGATTTTAGGAGCTGAAAGATAAAATAGTAAGGGATCAATTAGTGAGCTGTACTAACAATATGCAAATTCAGGAAAATTAGGAAAAGGAAATAATGACTGCAAAAAGAGTATATCTCAGCCTACCATAATGTGCCTAATCCAAAAGCTAGCAGTGCTGCTGTTAGAAAATTACTGATAACATTTTGTGATCAACTGAAAGAAAAAAGTGCATTTAAAAGTGCAACGCTGAAATGAAAATGAGGCCTACACTGATAATTGACAGGTATTTCGAAAATGAAAACAAATCACTGTCTAATTAAGTGTATTTTATGTTTTACTAACTGAGACTAATGAAATAATATTAATTACATGGTCAGAAAATAAATAGTTTTAGTATTATGAAATTTTGTACACTGCACATTTTACTGCCTCTTGAAAAGGCTTATATTAAGCGAATTCAGAGTGAATGTGATGCTTAGAAAGTTTTTTGTGCTTTCTGAAACATCCTGTGTGATGATCTAATGTCCAAGAGAAATGTTCTCCTGCTGTATTTTGAAATGTTTGTTTAGTTCCTGCCAGATAATGTTCCACAGAAAACAATGGCTTTCAGTAGTTTTATGTAGTTTTGCTGAAGCAGCTGTCTTAATTGAAAATTCTAAATGCATATTTATGTATTTTGAGTAATGAATTATGTAGAAAATGAATAACGTAGAAAAATAATGTGCACGTTTGAAATTGTGACCTCGAAGAATGGCCACCAGGGTTCACGAAATGTACTAAATAAATGACAAATACTTATGAAATATTTAAAATGTCTTAGATTAATGTAGTAATATGTCATTCTGAGAGTTATGAAATATGTTCCTGCTTATTAATTGTAGGCCTTAACTTAGCGAGTGTCTTGGCCTAGTTTATGCCAGGCCTCATGCAGAAGCTGTATTTCTTAACGGTTTAATAGAAAATGCTGACAGAGCGAACTAACTGTGAAATGCTCATTGTTTTAATAAAATGCTTAGCAGAAGCTTTCCATGAGAACCAACTAACAGGAGACAGTATTCTTAAAATGTATCATACTGTATGTAATGTATGCTAGATGTACTTTACCAGGACGCGAACAATGATGACACTGACTGGAGAGGAAGATGCAACAAAATTTATACCTGATAAGCCAGATGATGAGAACATTGTAAGGCAAACCAATCAACATCATGAGTAAGAAGAAATATTAGAATTCATGGATTTGGGATAGTTAAATTATTGAATAGAGATTTACGATTAATTGACCAATTGGAAATTAGGGGATAGTTTGGGTGACTTTGATACAACAACATGACAGAGGGAATAAACTCAGACTTGAGCGAGATGTTAGGAAAAAGAACAGACTAGAGAGCAAACCTTATTCCGATGAGATATTGGAAAAAAGAAGAGATTTGAGATTCTGTCATTCGGCTCACACTCTCTGACTGAGAGCCTGATGTGTTGCTGATTGATTGATGACATCAGAACGAAGCCTGATTCTGATTGCTGACCCATACCGTGGATAGGTAGATTTGACAATATGACTGAATTGCATTTTTGTGCCTTTTCTTTCTAGGTACCAACTGCGCTGTCTTAATTTTCCTTAGCTAGATGTTTTCTAAATTCACGTTCTAAATTGTTTTGCATGAAGCCCCACATGCTGATGCTAATCTGGGTTAGTTAAAATCTACTGCATGATGACTGCCAGATTACAGAGAAAATTTTGCTGACAAACTACTTTGCTGAACTTTATGGATTGTGTTGCAATATTGAAGCTGACTTTATTAACGATTTGCACTGAAGCTTTGGAATGTGTAGTTATTCAAGCTTTGATTAATTTATGTTTCTTGCGTCTTTTGGCAATTTAATACTGTTCTCATATGAGTTTGAATTGCTTTTGAGATCAATTCACATGACATTAGTATTGTTAGTATTGGGAAATACAAATTATTAAACTTTTACTGGAGGTGTGGTTATTCATGGCTGACAAGTAATGGTGTGTGACAACTACTGACTCTATTGATTATTGATTATTGATTTGACTAATGATTATTGTGAATTGATTATTCTTTCCTATACTGGAGCTATTGTAAGATCATTTTAAACGAGTAAAAAGGTTAATCGACCTATACGCGTCCCCTTGCAAGTTTACTTATTAAGGACTGACGCGTTAACAGTTTGAAACATTTTATTTCTGTGATGGAAACTGGTGATGGCAGTGAAAGGAGCTGAACCAATGAGGGAGAAAAGAACACAAGAAGTGCAACATGAAGAAACGTGCTATATTTGTAATTGGTTCTGTCCAAAACCACCCTATAGTCTGACCAATGGCAGAGTATCTAGTTATTTTTTGGGACTTTAATAATGTGATGTTAGCTCAGACTTTGAGGAGATTTTGTATCTGTCCTTTGCTGTGATTAGTCTTATGCAGAATTCTTCCCTGCTCATTAGAGTGCATTTCTTCCCTGTTCCTGGCTGTGTTCAAATTTGCTTTTCTTTCTGCTAGTGAAATAATGTGCTATGTGCCACTGGCAGTTCAGATGCATTAGGGTCAAACTTTACTAAATTGTTTCCCATACATGTCACTGTCCACGAAGATGCTCCACTGAAGAAGACTTTGCGGCCTGCTGAACCCATTTAGGAAAGGTATAATAAAAATTGTGCATTTGTCTTTCTTGCAGGTTTTCATGTTGTCCTCTTCTAGAAACCCAACTGCTATTTTTGCTAGTGCCATATATAGTTGTTTTACAAATTCGCTTTTGTCTTCTTTTCCTTTTTGCATGAAGTCCAACATGCTTAATCTAATTAGGGTAATAGTTAGAATGCCACATTCAGAATTTGGCTGTGCAAAACAAATGATTGTGAATAATACATCGGCTAATGTATTTAATCTCAACTGTGCATCTGATATTGCTGTTATTCTGTATGGTGATTGATTCTTGAGTGCCTAATGATTCATATTCTGTCAAAGCTGAGTTTCTATGGAAGGTTTGGTCAACCTCTGCATTTCATATATCTTTATAATTTGGTTTTGTGCTTGGTTTACGTGATATTAGCATTGTTAATCTAAAGGGCAATACATGTTTGAACTTTACTAAACTGGTGTGGTGAATCATGGCCAAATAGATTATGGTGTGTTTAAATTACTGACTCTAATGTTGATTAATGAGGGTATTGTTTGGTTTTGTTTATTGTTGACTTTGTTTTGTTCAGAGTCAAACACTCACACCTATGTGAGTCCAAAGGTTCATTGGACCTCATGAGGGTAGATGGTTAGTTACCCTTATGTGTCCCCTTATAAAATAAATTATCAAAACAAATATAAGGTAGGACGCATCAACACTGCATGTGTAGGTAAGAAAACAAGCAATATAATCTGTGCTGTAGCTGTGGGAATGTTTAACAACTTGCTTCTTCAACAAATTGCTGAGAGTAGCGACTACAAAACTTATAAACTAGGTAAATGTGTGTAACTGGTGGAACCAGAACTAGTGAGGAGGATGATGTTCTTGTTGTAATTAAAGATGATGAGGTGATTGTCAGCGTTGCTGGTGGGAATGACTATAAAGTTTTGAATGTTTAGAACCCTGTAATCTACCCAGATGCAGTGTATCTGTCCATAGGGTGATTGTGGGGATGCTGTAAGATTTGTTTTCTCCTTGTACTATAATTGACAGGAAGACATGGAAGATGTTGGAGAATATTGAATTGCAAAAATCTGATGTGAGCCTGGTTGGATATTTTGAAGTGAAGTTGCCAATAGTGGGGTATTTTGAAACTGTTTTGTTGTTCAAAGGAAGTAGTACTGATGGAAAAGTGTATGTAGTGTGGAAGGGCAGATTATTGCTAGGGTTGAGATAACAGAAGGGTTTGGGAATAAACTTGGATCCAAACCATTCAGAGGACCTTGTGGTTATGGAAATAGCGGAGAATGATGAAGCAGAATTTCCAGAGGTGTCAGTAGTGGTTTGGGAAAATTTAAGGTGATTCCCCAGGGTGTAATACTGAAGCAAGGATCAGTGCCTAAAGTCCACAAGTTGAGTGGAGTACCTCTGTCCTTGAGAGCAGCATTGAAATCTGAATGAAAAGAATTGTGTTGAGATGGAGTGATAGAACCAATAGATGCTTCCGATTGGTTAAGTCCCATTGTGTTAGCTGAAAAGCCTGAATGAAAAATACACGTGCATAGACTTACACAATCTAAATACTGCATTTGAGTTAACCGGCACTTGATGCCACACACCAATGAAATGTTGAGCACTTTAGTACAAGGAAAAGTGTTTTCCACCATTGACTTGTCTAGGGCTTATCATCGAATCATACTTCATCCTGATTCAAGACATCTAACATCTTTTGTGATGCCTGAGGGTGCTTACAGGTATTCAAGAATGCCTTTTGGGCTCTACTACCAAGTCTGCAGTATTTCAGCAAATAACAGAGAAAGTATTAGCAGATATTAAGCATGTAGTTGTGTTTCAAGATGACATTTTGTTGAGTGGGAAGGACAACCTGGAACATGATGAATTATTTCAACAAGTGCTATGTTGCCTGAGTGATTTTGTTATGACAACTGGAGTTGAAAAGTGCAAATTTGCAGTCCCTGAAATGGAGCATTTGGAACATGTGGTAGGAGAAGATGGAGTACGACCCAAAATAAAATTGCTAAAAACAAAAAAGGATGATCAAGTCCCAATAATAAGGAATACTTTCAGTCATTCCTAGGTCTTGCTGAATACTAAAGATTTCTCTGAATGTACCAATGCGATAAGGCAGTTATTAAAGAAAATATGAAGTATGAATGGATGAGAGAGTGTGAAGAATATTTTTTAAAAGTAGTGTTCCTTAGCTACTCCTCCACTTTTAAGCCATTTGACTCTCACTATAAAACAGTTGTGATGACTGATGCCAGTGCTTATGAGTAGGGGCCATTTTGATGCAATTAGATCATATTAAGGAATGAATAGTGGCATTTGCATCGTGGACATTGAGAGGTGCAGACAGAGCATATTCTTTCATTGAAAAGGAAGCTCTTGCTTGTTGCTGAGGGATACAGCACTTCCGTACTTATCTTTGGTGAATGAATTTTGAACTATGCACTGATCACAAGATACTCATTGATATTTTCACAACTAAAAGAGCGGGAAGAGTTACTCCATGGGTGGCCAAATGAATCTACAGGTTGTAGGATTATTTGTTTGAAGTGAAGTGTGTTCCAGGTGTGAGAAACATTACAGCCGATTGTCCAGACTTCCAGCAGATGGTGACCAAGATTTTTTTAAGGAGAATTAGCTAGTTACAAGTGTGGAGGAGGTGTCTGAGGGAATTGTAAGAGAAGATGCATGAAAGTATGGTATAATTGAGGATGAAGGTTTTGTTGGGAGTAAGGAACAACATTTCTAAAGCCTGGATGAAGAAGTTCGTAAAAGATGAAAAGATGAGTAGATAAAAGTTGTTCACATTACTTGTTCACAATCCATAACACAGACGTATACTACACAATAACTGCTGGCGTTTTTCCCAGTTTTACAAGTCTCTATTTCAGATGCTTTTTGTTTGCTTCCCTTTATAAACTTGATATTTTAAATCTCTACAGAGTCTAGACCATATTCAATTACAGTTTTTTCTATATATTCTTTAGATGTACAACATTCCCATACACATCCTCAAGTTTGACATATTATTGTGTTTTTCCACAGGCGTGAGATGTACCATGGTCTCATACAACTTTGATCCTTTTTTAGTACTACTATGAACGAGTGACTCAATACACTTCTTAGACTTACTGCGCCTACCTTGGTTATTTATCTGGAATTTCTCAAATCGTGCTTACTCCCAGAGGTATGCTTTCTCTATTTATCTGTCTCAGTAATAGATCACCATTCCTTTATAGCTCCTTGTTTGTATTTAGCACATAACTAGCACGAACAATGGTGACGGGCATCAACATAACACTTTACTCACTGTATGTTTTAGTGCCATCACTATTGTTTCCACAATCCTTTTTTCTCTGGTTGTTTTTACTCATTGATACAGGGGCACACTTATCACTTTTTTATCCTTGTGGACGCATGCTTCATCATTTTGCCCTTATACTACATTGACCATGTTATCATCCTTGAACGTTTCGTGATAGGGATTGATCACCATAACTGTCGTATATACCTTACAGCCTTGAAAAAGTCACCCGTGACAAAACACGTGTTGGCTTGCTTATGCAATGATTTTCATCCATTTGAATACTGTGGCTGTGGTTATGGAATGATCATCATTCGATGGACTCCATATCTGAATGGATTTTGGGTGGACCTTGAGTTAGAAAGATGTGTAATAGAGTTTTAGACCTGCCAGCCTTAGGGTGGTCTTTCCTCAAACCTTTTTGCCTACTTGCCTCATATTTTCTGCTAATTCTTTTTGTTGGCCTTAGGACTCTGAGCACTTTACCATTACTGACAAGTACTAAAGTGAATGTGCTTCTCTTCTAATAATGGTGACATTGGTGTATACACAATTGGCATATTTAATTTACTTGTAAATTCCTTGTAAACTGGTACACCATTTACCCAGACCCTGTAAATTAAAAGCTGCTAGTGGGCCTGCAGCACTGATTGTGCCACCTATTAAGCAGCACTTTAAACATATCTCAGGCCCACCACTGCAGAACCTGTGTGTGCAGTTTCACTGCCACTTTGACTTGGCATTTAAAACCCCTTTCCAAGCCTTATGCTCAACTTTTATTACATTTAAGTCGCCCAAGGGGTAGGCTATAGGTAGCCCATAGGGCAGGCTGCTATGTAACCAAAAGGTAGGACATGTAGGTTGAAGTTTTGTATGTCCTAGTAGTGAAACACTCCAAAAGTTGTTTCTCACTACTGTGAGGCCCACCCCTCTCATAGGTTAATATTCCTTATTACACGTATAAGCTATTATTCCTGATTGAGAAAGAGTAGCTATGTCATGTTTCATATAATTGGAATGGTAACATTAAATCCTCTTTACGGGAAAAAACTGATTTAACATTACTATTTTAGAAATGCCACTTTTGGAAAATGTGGGCATTTCTCTGCTCTGTCTGCAGCCTGCCTCCAATGCACACCTGGGTGGGTGGCAGCTACACTTTGTGCATTCTCTCTAGGCAGCCACGAACACAGGAAGGTTAGGTGTGTCTGAGTGCCCATCTGCATTCTTCAGCATTCTGATGGCTCTTTCTGAGCAGGAAGGGAAGTTGGGATTGACCCTTGCACCTGAACAGACAGTGTCTGTCCACACACAAAGGGTTTATTACCCCCTACAGATAGTCTGGCACCAGGACTGAGGAAGAAAGGATACATGTGCACTTCAAAGACCCTTTTTTGAAGTCACCACCACTTCAAAGGCACATTTAGGTATAAGTACTGAGTCTCTGACCCCACCAAACCAGACTTTTCTGGATCTACAACTGGACTCTGTCACAAGAACTACCTTGCTGCATAAAGGACTGTCATCCTGTTGGACTACTAACCTGGAAGAACTGATGTTCTGCTACACTGCCCATCTGCTCTCTGACCTTGCTGAGGGAGAGCTGGACTTTGCCCTACACCCCAAAGTGATCTCCAAGGGCTTGCTGGCTTGCCTCCTGTTGCTAGAGAGTCAGGGATATCAAAATCTCTACCCCTGATCCTGTGTCTGGTTCATTGGAAGTGGACCCAGATACTTGCACCGGTGAAATCGACTCATCTCCTGCCTGCTGGAAGCAGCAACTGATGCATCAACCATGTTACATGAGTAAAACTGGACCATCACACTTGGTGCACAAGCAGCACTTCCAGAACCACCGCATTGAAAACAGCATTCCCTGCCTGCTGGAAGCAGCACCGGGCACATTGGCATCAATGTGAAACTGAAACCACAGCATTGCAGTCATCACTGAAGGGTGATCCACACATCCCTTTAACAGCAAGGATAAACCCTGTGCATCAGCTTCAGAATTAATGCATTGCAGCTTTGACCGTGGTCTTTGGAAACCAGCGCATCACCATCAATTTGTGGGAAAAATCATCGCATCCCTTGGCTGGGGGAGTGACATTGACGCATCTACCCTACATCTTATGCTTGCGACTAGGATTAAGGTAATCTGTTCCCCGTCCTGCATGGCTACTGTTCCCGGATCATGCTCCATCACAGTCGGCCTAGACCTTTGACTGTGCCCTGGTCCAGCGTGACCTCAAGTATCCCCTAAATCGCTATTTGCTTCTAAGTGCTCGAACTCTTGTATTCTTCTAAAATTCATATCGCAACTTCTACTCATTGGATTTTTGTCATTTTGGTCTTGAATTATTTATAAAATTATAATCTATTTTTCTAACCTGGTATGGAGTGTTCTTTGTGGTGTTATCATTGTGTTGCTCTATGTATGTGTTGCACAAATACTTTACACATTGCTTCTTGAGTTCCTCTTGAGATAACCCTGACTGCTCTGTGCCAAGCTATCACAGGGTATGCACAGGTTATCTTCTAGTGCTGGAAGCAGCAGTGGTTCCCAGAGCAAGAAGCAGTGTCTCCTCCAAGAGCCTGTCCCCAGAGGAGCTGGAAGACAGGAAGGAAAAAAGGAAGCTCAAATTGGAGCTTACAAAGTTGAAACTGGCTGTTAAGGAGAAAGAATTGGCACATGAGCTCAGTTTGAAGGAGCTGAACATAAGAGCCCAGGAAGCGGGAGGCAGCAATAATATGGGCAGCATACCTGCAGTGTCCTTTGGTGAGTCAGGAGTCTGGATACCCAAGCACTTGATGCCCAGTTATGTGTAGGGGGATGACAAAGATAAATGATTTGCAGTCCATGAAGTGGCTCTAAGAGTGCACAAAGTCCCAGAGGAGTTCTGGGGTGATACATGCATACCCTCAGTGGAGAGGGATGCACTTCTCACATTAGAGGTTGGGGATGTTAGTGCGTCGGTCCTTAATAAGTAAACTTACAAGTTATAGAAATATAGGTTGATAAATCTTTTAATTCGCATGGATTATCCTAGCTACAGTGTGACAAATGTCCACAATAATCAATGTTCAGCTACAATAACATTAGTCAAGGCATTAAACAGTTAATCGAGAACACCAAAATGATAGACACAGCATGACTTTTCAGCCATGAATAACCACACCTCAAATATACGTTTAGTAGTCTTATTGCCCTTTTTGTTACAATAGTAAGTCATGAGATTAGTTCGAAACTCGATTCAATTCAATAAACCACGATTAGTTAATCAAAAGATGCCATGAGCATAATCTAATCAAAGCTTTCATCAAGATACATTCTAGGGCATTTGCACAAATCAATAAGAAGATCAATCCTAATAACCCAGTTAGTGGCATAAGTTCAGCAGAATTGTCAGTCAATCAATTGTCAGATAGTCATGTCAAGTACTATCATGTACAAGAAACTTTATCTAACCAGATCAGCATTAGCATGTGGGGCGTCATGCGAAAACAATTTAGAACATGAATTTGAAGAAAAACATCTAACAAGGATACTATATAGACAGCACAGTTGATACCTAGAAAGGAAAAGCAATGCAATACAGTCACATGGTCATAACTACCTATCCTCGGTATGGGTCAGCAACAGAATCAGTCTTCGTCCTCAGGTCATCAGTCGAACAGCATCACATCAGGCTCTCAGTCAGAGAGTTGAGCCCAATGACAGAATCTCAAGTCACCTTTGCAATTTCGATAAAGGTCTGCTCTCGCAAACTCTCCCCTAATATCTCTGAAACTCTTTCCTCTGTCACGTTGTTATATCAAAGTCACCCAGACCATCCCCTAATTCCTAATTGGTCAGTTAGTTGTACGTTATTTATTTGGCCAATAGAATAAACACATCAAACCTACAGATTCTAATATTTCATAGTTCATATGCAGTTGATTGGTTCGTCTTGCGATGTTCTCATCATCCGGCTCGTCAGGTATCAAAAATGTTGCATCTTCTTCTCCAGACAGTGTCTTCATTGTTCGAGTCCTGGGAAAGTACACTCAGTGCGCTTTACACGACATTTGCTGCAATTCTGATTCTACAGTCTCCTGTCTGTCAGTTCATGTGGATGTTTTCAGCTAAGCAAATTCATTAAACAATGAGCAGTTCACGGTTAGTTTAACACGTCAGCATTTTCCGTTTACCGTTAGAAACACAGCTTCTGCTTGAGGCCTGGTAAGACTAGGTCAAGACATTCGCTAAGTTAAGGCCTACAAATAATAAAACATAGGTTATATCTTTCAATATGTCACATTACTACAGTGATTCAATACATTTTCATTATTTACGTATAAGTTAGTCTTCTTCATAATACTTTTTGTGAATACTGATGGCCACCCTCAGAGGTCACAATTTGAAACGTGCACATTATTTTTTACATTATTAATTTTTCTTCTTATTTCATTATTCAAAATACATAAACTTTCATTAATAATTTCTAATCTATACATTTATATTAACAGGGACAAGACACATTACACTACTATGAAGACCATCCTAGTCAACAACTTTCAGCTGACACCTCAGACATACTGACAGATGTTTACGGCCAGTCACTCAATAGCATCATAGAGCTGGGTGGACTGTTTAGAACATGCTAGCAAGGCACTGAAGGGCTGGATGAGGGGCAGCACAGCAGAACATTATACAGGGCTGTACAACTTAATTTTGAAGGAGCACATGCTTGATCTTTGTTGTACAGAGCTATGCCAACACCTACTGGATAGTAAGTTTTCTGACCCCCGGAAGCTTGGTAAGGAGGTTGACATCTGTGTCAGCACAAGAGTGTCCAAACACATATCTGAGAGAGACTCCCAAAAGGGTGGTCAGGGTTCCCACCAGAAGAAAGACGGGGGAGCTAAAAAGACAGAGTTCTCTAAAGACCTCAAAACAACTGACATGAGAAAAGGTCCAGTTCTCATTCCCAATCTGCCCACCAGAAGAACAAATACCCTCACAAAAGTCAGCAGCTCAAAACTCCCATGTGCTATGAATGCTTTGGGTATGGACACTACAAAGGGGATTTCAAGATTCCAAAAAGAGCACAGCCTTCCGTTGGAGGAAATGTCCTGGGTGGTGAGTGTAGTGCTGGGGGAGCTGTTTGCCCCAGTTAATGGGGAGAGGTTAGTGAGGTTACCCTAGTGTCTCTGGGTGAAAGTAACATGGTTCCTAAGATCCATGTGCCCTTTAATACTACCAGGTATGGGCAATGGGTCACCATCAATGGAAAGGTGATGAGGCACGAGGATTTCGCGTATCGGACGGGTGCTCCTTAAACTCCTCAGGACTTATCTTGGTCTCGCAACATTCCTACTTCTGATGTTCTTCCTATCTTATACTTGAGATGTCTTACCCTGTCTCAATGACTCACCAGAAGTTATGACTCACTTGGAACATTTATATATCATACTTCTTCGACTTTATACTTGGACACAGCTTTCTTGCACTATTGATTTAGCCAGATACAGATACAGTCTGTTGACATTCTAGCCTTGAAAAAGTCACTGTGTGACAAAACATTGGCTGTATATGAATATATTTATGATCAAAGTACTGTTTATTGCACAGGAACGATCCGACTATACGGAGCCACTTTTGATGGAAATAAAAAAACATTCTGGAACACAGAAAAGATTACTGCATTATTTAAAGACTGACACTGATCTTTCTATACTTTAATGTTTTGCATCGAAATATTTGCGTTATGAGTGCTATGGTCTTAGTTGCATATAAGGTGATGAGGCTCTGAGGGTCACAGCTGCCAGCATGACCAAGGTGAGGAGTCAGCTGGTGTTCCCAGGGCAGGTGATACCCAATGCATTCCAGCAAGTTATGGTGGCTAACAGCAGAGAGAGTCACTACCCAGTGCCTCTTGTTCCATTTGAGTGGTGGGGGTAGGTTCAGGTTTTCAGAATGCTGCAGTGAGCCCTGCCATGCCTGTGCACTGTTCGTTAGGTAATGACCTTGAGCACACTACATGTAAGGAAGCAAAGCTCAAGGCTCATGATGAGATGTTGGGGTTACCTGAATGGATCTGTGCATGACAAGGTCCATGGCTGCCCAGGATGGAAGTCGAAAAGGGCTGGAATCTGGAGGAAAAATGGCCCAGCCAGCTTCTAAAAAGAAGAAAGGCAGAAGGCGTGGTAAACCAGCCCCTGAATTCCCTCAGAGCACCTATGGTGGCTGCCTCCAAGTCCACTGAGGAGGACATTGATCCCCTTGAAGGCCTGCCATAGCTTGCTGGACGGCATGTGGTAAGAGGACCCACCAAAAAAGAGTTCTGTAGGGCACAGTGGGAGTGCCCAACCCTTGAGGGAATGATTCAACAGTCTGAAGCCCAAGCAGCAGGTGATGCCTCTGGTAGTCATCACATTTACTGGGCAAACAACCTCCTTTAGAGAGAGCCTAAGGCACCTGTACTTGGGACAACAAAGGGCTGGGTGGTCCCCCAATGCTACAGGGCCTTCTTAATGGTGTTGGCTCACTAACCGCCCTGGGCTGGACACCTAGGCCAAGACAAAACCTTTGAAAGGCTTGTTTACCACTTTTATTGGCCCAG
This sequence comes from Pleurodeles waltl, assembly GCF_031143425.1. Taxonomy (NCBI): domain Eukaryota; kingdom Metazoa; phylum Chordata; class Amphibia; order Caudata; family Salamandridae; genus Pleurodeles; species Pleurodeles waltl. The sequence goes on along the minus strand of NC_090439.1, from coordinate 572,757,067 downwards.
GATCAAGAATGCCTCAGGTGCATTCTGAAATCCCAAGACTGCTTCAAGCAACAAGTTTATCCTGGTTCTGGTGGATCATGCCACTAGGTACTCAGTGGCAATCCCTTTGAGAACCGCAACTGCTCCTGCAGTGGCAAATGACCCAATGGGGATTTTTACCCAAGTAGGTCTCTCCAGGGAAGTGGTGTCTGACATGGGCACTAACTTCATGTCTGCTTCTATGTGGTCAGTGTGGAAGGAGTGTGAGGTAGCCTACAAGTTCTCCAGCCCCATACAATTTACAAACCAATAGGCTTGATAAGAGGTTCCACACGACCTTGAAGGGCATGATGAAAGGCCTGCCTGAAGCCTTGAGGTGGAAGTGGGATGTCCTGCTGCATGCTTTCTCTTTGCCAACAGGGAGATACCACAGAAGGGAGTGGGCTTTAGTCCCTTTGCGCTTCAGTATGGGCATCCTGTCAGAGGACCTCTAGGTTTGGTGAAAGAGGGGTGGAGGTAGGCATCTAGATAGATTCCCCAGGATGTAGTTACCTACATCCTGATCTTCAGAAGCGAAATGGCTAAGTTGCGGAAGCAAGCTTCAGACAATTTAGAGGCCAATCAGGCTGTGATGAAATTGTCATATGACCACAATTCTACTACTGTCAACCTGTGGCACCCAGAGCCCTCCAGGACAGTTGGACTAGGCCTTATGAGGTGATTGAGGGACAGGGTGAGACCACCTACCTGGTGGGCCCCAAGACCCCTAGGCAGCCCTACAGAATGCTGTATGTCAATTGTCTCAAACTCCACTTTGAGAGGCCTGAGCTCACCCTACTGTTGGTGATAAATGGAGACGAGAGTGAACCTCTCCCTGACCTCTTGGACTTCAAGGAGAAAGATGGATCTTTGGAGGATTAAATCCTTTCCCCTAGTCTAACTCACGAACAACAGAGAGACCTCCACCAGTTATTGGGACAGTACGCCTACCTGTTTTTCCTCACCCTTGGGAGCATTTTTGGGTCTCTATGGGCATTACAGGAGGTGTGTCAAGGGGTATGGCTCAATTGTTGCCTCCTTGACTGAGATGACTTCTAAGAAGCATCCCAGAAATGTGATTTGGACAGAGGCATGCCAAAACACATTTGACTCCCTTAAAGCAGGCCATGTGCACAGCCCAAGTGCTCAAGGCCTCAGACTCCTCCAAGGAGTTTATCGTTCAGACAGATGCCTCAGAGCTTGCTACTTACTTCCTGATTCAGATTGACCGCAGGCTCTTCACGTGGCTCATGCAAATGAGGGGTGAGAATCCAAAACTGTTGAGGGCGTCCATTTCTCTACAGTGTATCGACTTTAGAGTGGAACACATACCATGGGTAGACCAAGCCAATGCTAATGGTCTATCTAGGGTTTTCCGCATTAGTGATGAGAACTCCCTAGAGGCTGGGTAGCTCTCCCCACTTTCAGTTTAGGGGACACTTGTTAGACCTGGCAGCCTCAGGGTGGTTTTCCTCCAAGCGTTTTTGCCTGTTTGCCTCATAGTTTTTTTATTCTTTTTGTTGGCCTTAGGACTTTACCTCTGCTGACCAGTTATAAAGTGCACATGTTTCTCCCCTAAACATTGTATCATTGTTGTATACACAATTGGCATATTTAATTTAAGCCCCTTGTAAAGTGGTATACCATATAACCAGGGCACTAATTGTGCCACCCACTTAAGTAGCCCTTCAAACATTTCTCAGGCCTGCCACTGAAGAGCCTATGGGGGTCATTACAACCCTGGCGGATAGCGGAGAACCGGCGGTAAGACCGCCAACAGGCTGGCGGTCTAACCTAGGTGAATTATGACCATGGCGGTTACCGCCATGGTCATCCGCCGGTTCTCCGTCCCGCCCGCCAGGGCGGAAACGACCGACGGGCTGGAGACCTGGGTCTCCAGCCCTGCGGCCATCAGTATACCGCCGGCAGTATTTGGACCCGGCTTACCACCGTGGATTTCCTGCGGTTTGAACCGCCATGAAATCCATGGCGGTAAGCACTGTCAGTGCCAGGGAATTCCTTCCCTGGCACTGATAGGGATCTCCAACACCCCCCACCCCCACCCCAACTCCCTCCCCTACACCCCCCACCACCCCTGCCACCCCCCAAAGGTGGCAGGGCCCCCCTCCCCACCCCGACCCCCAACATAACATTACTGACACACACCCTAAACGCATGCAGGCACCACCAACACACACACACACACCCCCCGACATACATGCCCACAGCCACACACACAGTCAGGCACGCACACCCACATTCAAACATACACGCACACATCCATACAGACATACCCACAGACATACAAGCACTCATTCCCATACACACAACACCTCCGCAAGCATACCCTCACTCACACCCCCCCTACATACACACATGCACACCCCCATGCACGCACACAACACACAACACCCCCCCAACCCCCTCCCCTAACGGACGATCAACTTACCTGTTCCGTCGATCCTCCGGGAGGGGACGGGAGCCATGGGGGCAGCTCCGCCGACACCGCCACGCCAACAGAACACAGCCACAGCGAATCACAGGACGTGATTCGCTGGGTGGTGTTCTGTTGGCGTGGCGGTGGAGCAACCTCCACTTCCCCGCCGCCCGCAAGTATGGCTGTTGGCGGCTCTCCATCGGAATACCGACGGAGAGCAGCCAACAGTCATAATACGCCGAGCGGCAAACCGCCTGCAAAGGCGGTCTTCCGCACGGCGGTCCCTCGGCGGTCTTGCAAAAAGACCGCCGAGGTCGTAATGACCCCCTATGTGTGCAGTTTCACTGCCACTTTGACTTGGTGTTTAAAACCGTTGCCAAGTCCCAAACTCCCCTTTTTTACATATGTCACCCCTAAGCTCTGCCTTAGGTAGCTCATGGGACAGGCAGTTATATAACTAAAAGGTAGGACATGTAGTTTTAGGTTTTTTATATCCTGGTAGTAAAAAACTCCCCACAGTTGTTTTTCACCACTGTGAGGCCTACCCCTCTCACAGGTTAACATTGGGAATTGCTTATTACACTTATAAACTGTAATTCCTGATTGAGAAGCATTAGCTGTTTCATGTTTCATATAAGTTGAATAGTAATGGTATAACCTTTAACTGGTAAAGTCACATTAACATTATTGTTTAGAAATGCCACTTTTAGTTTGTGCATAAAGAACAGATGGACAGAATGCTGAACAATGTCAAATGTTCACCTCCAGTCACAGATCAGGACCTAAATGCATTGTTTTTTCTGCTCACCACCCCATTCCAGTTTCAGCTATATGCAAATCAGTCTTGACCCTGCTCCCCATGGGAACAGTCCTGCCCGGACTGCAAAGAATCATCCTGGGACCAGTTTCAGGTTATCACTTCTCATCAGCCAGGCTAGTGTTAATCCAGTGGTATACCAAGCACAGGACCTCCATCTGGGCCTACTTTTCTGACTTAGGACACCTGTAGCAACACAAAAAGATGATGAACATAATGCTGAACATTGATAAACACTCACCCCAGTCACAGATCTGGGTTAAGTTCATGGTTGTTTTGCTCACCATGCCACCCCAGTTAGACCTAGCCATATGCAAATCAGTCTTGGCCCCGATCCCCATGAGAAAATTATAGCCCAAAATACCAGGCCAGGTTCTCCAGGACTGGAAGCAAGCATCCTAGAACCGATTTCAGGGTATCACCCCTCATCACCCAGCCTAGATTGACTCTAGTGGCACAGTGAGCACGGGACCCACATCTGGGCATACCCTTCCCACTTAGGGCAACTATAGCAACACACAAAGATGCTGGACGAAATGCCGAATTGTCAAACATTCACCCCCAGGAACAGGTCTAGGCCTAAATCCATCTTTCATTTGCTCACCACGCCATTTCATTTTGGACCCAGCCATACACAAATCTGTCTTCACCCTGCTCCTCATGTGAATAGTCCAGCCCAAACTGACACCATGTTCTGTATGCTTTTGCAAATAACAAATGTGTGTGTGGTAGTACACTGCCGTTTCAGGTGTGAGTGTCAGCAAATAATAAAGTATGTCTTGTTGTAAGTCCTTGTGCTTAGATTCCTAAATAGTGGCACTCTTTTCTTCTTTCTCCTTTTTTTTACTTAGCTGTATTGTGATAGGTGCATTTGTGGTGCCCTTTGTGTCTCGCCTTGCCCTGTTACTCGTGATGCCTGCAGCTGATTCAGCAGGTACTGCAGCCTCTTTAACTGATCACCTAGTGGATAGAGTGTCAGTCACCAGTTGAAAAGGTTTGTCAATGACTGAATTACTATCAGATAGGCAAGACTTGTCTTCCTTGCACGGTGTTTCAAAAATAGACTTTCAGCGAGGATAGCTTCATCGCCAAAGATGTAGCAGCAAATTTGGGTTGCCACCCTTTGTGCTGTCTCTTTCAGGCTCTTTTTGAGATTTGAGATATTTTCTGTTTATAGGTGCTTTCACTACTGTATGACAATCTTCTTTGTTTCCCGCTGCCAAGACGCTGACACGTTCCCTTACTTGATAATCAACTATTTGTATTTCATCTGCCACTGATGCAGGTATAAAACAGGAGTTACCAATCTTTGAGACCATACTGGCAGGCAGTTTGGAGCGATCTATGAGCACTGTAGTTTTTTCCATTCCAATCATATCATATTGGTGGGCCCATCCAATGAGAGTCTGGGAAGGGCCTAGCTCACTCACATTTATTTAATCCCCTCCTTTCCAGTCTCTGGGCTGGTGCATTTAAACTTGTTCAAATTAATACCTTTTGATCTTAGAGGCAATGTGTAATACCTTTTGATCTTAGAGGCAATGTGTAAAGTATCTGTACACACAGCAAGACCGTGAAAACACCGCAAAAGTATTCCACACCCATTTAGAGAAATAGCTGATATTTATCTGAATAAAACAAGACCAAAAAAACAAAAATCCAACATACACAAGCAAAGATATACATTTCCAAAGATTAAACCCCAATAAAACGCTTAGAAACACAAAAGCTCCAACTGGGGCTGTCACAACATCATTGACTGAGTCATTCCCAACAGTCAGTTGGGCCTGGTAAGTGGGTGTACTTACCAGATCGAACTGGTTTAAAACTGCACACACAGACACTGCAGTGGCAGGTCTGAGACATGATTACAGAGCTACTAATGTGGGTGGCACAATCAGTTCTGCAGGCCCACTAGGAGCATTTGATTTACAGCCCCTGGCACCTCTAGTGCACTTTACTAGGGACTTACTAGTAAATCAAACATGCCAATCATGGATAAAACAATTACATACAATTTACACAGAGGGCATATGCACTTTAGCACTGGTTAGCAGTGGTAAAGTGCTCAGAGTTCAAAAAGCCAACAGCAACAGGTCAGAAAAAATAGGAGGCAGGAGGCAAAAAGATTGGGGATGACCCTGCATAAGCAAAAAAAAGTCCAACAGTGGGCCTCAGTAAAACAAAGTGCTACCACAGTGTCACACACACACACAACGTTAATACGTTGATACTTTCCCACTTTCTCAGTAGATGATGAAGGGCTCCACCAATAAGTCAAAAGAACAGGAGGACAAGGACACCACATCATATTTACCATAGAATTAGAACCAAGCCATTCTGCAGCACGGGCAGCACAAGAGATATGTAGTTATTTTTCACTTTGTACGGTTCCTCTCTTCCGACAAACCTAACTACATGTTCAGAGAGACACAGCATTAACAACCCCTGCTACCTTGATGGGTTTGTCTGTAGCCACTGGAACTCAGTGATTCCATGTCTGTGACAAGTTGGGACAGAGTGAAGGCAAAGGCAGGGCTGAGACTGTGATCTCTTACTACCTCATTCAGGACTGTACAGTCAGCCACATGAAATGGGTAATTCTCAGCCTTATCCATGCAGCCCTTCAGTGGGATTCTTCTCTCTAAATATGGGTAGTGGGACACTCTGTAGGCAGGCCCAGATAAAAGCAGTGCAGACGTTCGGATAAGCTGCTTGAATGCATGGCTGTATTGTTTAATAAACCAAAGAAGCTGTGAAAAAGGAACTACCTGTGGGTCAAGAATAAGCAGATCAATGTGGGAGAACTCTATAGGAAAAGTGCAATCTGGAATGATAGGCCACATCCCAATTCACAAATAAAAAAGCAGCTCCATGCAAAGTTCTACCAAGTAGTGCTTTATCAGCGAGGTGCAGCTTGAGTCCCTATGAGATATGTGGGTGAAGGCTGATTTGCATATTGTTGTTCCAGTCTCTCATATAAAAAAGAAAACAACGCCGGCGTTGAATTTCTCCCGATTAATTACCTGTGGGCTAGATTAATCAAAGCATTCCATCAAGCCCCTTTTTCTTTTTAACCGGGATGCACGATTGAAACAATTTGTATTAAGCATTCAAAATGTTCTTTATTAAATAATGATGGGGACGCTTCGCTTGTTTACGTAGATGAAGAGATAACGCTTCAAACTAAGGCCCATATTTATACTTTTTGACGCACAACTGCGCCAACGCAGTTGTGCGTCAAAAATTTTAACGCTGGCTAACGTCATTCCAAAGCGCCATGCGGGCGCCTTATTTATTGAATGACGTTAGCCGGCGCTGCGGACTGGTGTGCGTCAAAACAAATGACTCACACCAGGCAGCGCCGGCGTAGGGGAAAATGGAGCTTGGGCGTCAAAAAATGGGGCAAGTCAGGTCTGAGGCAAAATTTTGGCCTCAACCCGATTTGCGCCATTTTATTTGATGCCCAACCCCCATTGAAATGACTCCTGTCTTAGCAAAGACAGGAGTCATGCCCCCTTGCCCAAAGGCCATGCCCAGGGGACTTATTTCCCCTGGGCATGGTCATTGGGCATAGTGGCATGTAGGGGGGCACAAATCAGGCCCCCCTATGCCACAAAAAAAACTTTAAAAAATACTTACCTGAATCTACCTCAACTTCCCTGGGATGGGTCCATCCTTGGGTGTCCTCCTGGGGTGGGCAAGGGTGGCAGGGGGTGTCCCTGGGGGCATGGGAGGGCACCTCTGGGCTCCTTCTGAGCCCACAGGTCCCTTAACGCCTGCCCTGACCCAGGCGTTAAAAAACAGCGCCCATCGGGCTGGGCGCCATATTTTAAGGCCTGCTCAAAATGACGTCACAGTATAAATAAGGCGCACAGGACTTAAAGTCATTTTTTGGAAGGGAACGCCTACCTTGCATATAATTAACGCAAGGCAGGTTCCCCCTTCCAAAAAATGGCGCACATGGTGGAACTTTGACGCCCGCTGCGTCGGACGTCAAAGTATAAATATGGGGCAGGGTTTGCGCCGAATGTGCGTCTAAATGCTGTTTACCATCTCAGCCTTGTTAGATGTTGCTTTAACTGATGTAAATCTCCTAATACTGAACAAATCCTCGTCCTTGTTCAATATAGATTTTATTTCAGTAATGTGAGGATGTGGCCAGATGTTTCTCTCTTCACTCATTTTAGACATTAATCCTACACAGTTCAATGGAGACACACTGCAAACTGACTGAATTTGATGCCTTTTGCTACTGTATGATGTATGCTGTTTTACAGAGGCAACATGAACGTCATTTAGGGGTCTCCAGGGGTCGCAGCTACGACCTTGGCTTGCCCTTTGCTGCCCCTAACACTGCCTTTGCGACCCTTGGCCTCCGAGGTGGCAAATTAAGGGCCAGGAACACAGGGGCAGCGCGTCCATATTGACGAGCGTTGGGGTTCTACTCTGTTTTCTAGCAAATTGTTATTACACTAATAGTAAATGATAAGATATTCATTCACTGTTAGTGTAATAAAAATTGAGTACAATTAGCTGGAATATGCCCTTCCATGGCAGCTAAGTGAAAAATACTTTTAAATAAATGTGTGCATGCTTGCGTGTGAGAGTTTGTTTATGTGAGAGAGAGTGTATGTAAGTGTGAATTTGTGAGTATGTATAAGTATGTGTGAGTAAAATTGATGTCAATTCCGCTACCTGTGGCATTTCGGTGAATTGATGTCTGTGGAAAGCATGTCGGAATGTTTTAAAGAGTAGAAGAACAGCAACATGTTTTATTCAGTCTGTGGTACACGCCGCAATGGAGGAGACGTGAAGGTGTACCTGTTTTTATTTTAGGGTATATTTTTAGGCATGTTTCAAAGCAAAGTCATTTTAAGCGAAACGAACCATTTATCTCTGACACATTTTGTAAAATGTTTTGAAACATATCCTGGAAATATAGGTTTAGAGAAAGTTAGGAGGAAACAAATACAGACACATTCTTGAATGGTATACACTTTAAATTTCGAATCAGAAAGCAGAATTGCACATTAGTCAGAGAGGCAGGTCATAGTTTTGTGTAAAAATGCAATACATTTTGCACACCCCGAAAGAGAAGAGAGCTTATCCCAATCATTACGTTTTTTAAATATCTATTTAAAAAAGCATTATGTTTTTTACATATCTCGCAATCGTCAAACAAAATGTATTTTTCCTCTGTGGAGGAGCTATCTATATGATAAAGTATAGGAAAACTAAAAAATAATTTACTAAACCTGAAACAAATTAAAACATTATTTCTGTGTTAAATATTAACATAAAGTCCTGCGTTATATTAATTTTAAACGTAGAACAAAAATATTTTGAATATATTAAAATTAAAGTTATTTACTGAGAATCTTTTTTAAAAATCCACCTACAGGAAAAATATACATTTGTATTATGTATTAAAATATTTAAAGTGATCTGCAGAAATAATTACAAATAATGTAATTATATTTTGATATAATTTGATTAGTCAGTAAGGAGGTAAAACAGCTTTCCCAACAGGCATTGGAAAAGCCAATAGATCTTGCCTTTGGGACCTATAGGCATTTCCTATGATTTTCAGCTATGTTGCAAAGATCCCCATATTAAGCAGCATGGCTAAAGAGGAAACTAAAAAACATAAAAGTGATATGATGCGACCCAGTTTATTGTGAGCCTACAAAATGGCGTGGGTGTTTTTTTAAATTAACCAATCCAAGTTAGACTGGTAAATTAAAAAAAGCATGTAAACTTTTTTTTGTAAAGAATGTGAGGGCATGGGTGCGGGAGAAAAGAAAAAACACAGAGGATGAGGTGGCAAAAGTAACTCAGAGGCTCAGATCTTGGAAGCAATACATAAGGCGGGCAGAAGCAACATGCAGGATGCAGTAAGTAATACGTCACACGGGCAGGAGAAAGCAACATAGCCTACGGGAGGTAAGTGAATCACTTGAGAGATAGAGACAACCGTGGTGGATGGTGTGAAAAACAACATGAGCGAGAAAGCAATGCGGGAATGGGAAAAGCACACAACGTGAGCATTACACAGAGTGGGCAGGGAGAAGTACAAAGGTGAGAGAGAGAGCAACACGGAGTTCAGGGGTAAAGAGAAGTACACAAGTAGGATAGATGGAAGACACAGGCACTCTCATGGAGTGCTCACCAAAAATAAAAATATAGGGCCTGAAAAGCAGTGGAAGGACACAAGTAATGAGGTTATGCCCCAGGAAGGGACAAACACAAGAAGAGGAAGGAACCTCACACGAACTGGTAAATAAAAAGCATGCAAAAGAGATTGACAATGAAGCAAACTAATGGTAAACAATGATTAGGCTCTAAGCCCACTAAGCTGACAATAGGTCTTTCCCTCACCAGTAAACCGTCTGGTGGGCAAGACCTCAAAAACGTGGCTTTCAGGTTTCAATGCATTTAGATCAAGGAACATTATTAGCCTCTTTCACAGGCCTTGTAGAACCTATAGCATGTATTTGTACCACACAGTCGGTGATCCTATGATCCTTCCTAGTTGTTGATATTCTATTCAGGGAGAAACATTAAAAGTCTGAATGTATTGTACCAGACTTAACTCCAGTATCAAGTCAGCTTGGTACTGGAGTTTCATTCATTTAAGTCAGCATTACTATACCAATTTCTATTTTTCTATTTTTTGCACACTAAAGCACATCTCCTTAGTGTTCTGACCATCATGAGAGGTCTCGTTTTAGTTGTTTTTCGCTGTTGTGTCAACCCGTAGGCCCTCCTTACAAATTAATAATTGTGATATGTATTGTGATAAGGAGTTTGGAGGCTAACACCTGACCCCTACATTTTTCCAACAATAACTCTGAGCAGGTCAAATCTGCAGAAATGTATTAGGTGAAAAATGCCAAGTAATTATTGAGACAAATGTAATATGATGCATTAGGCACCAACATCTGAACTCCTATTTGGGATCTATTTATCGAACTAGAGAAATTTCTACCCAGCAGAGTTGGATTTTGTTGGGCCTAAAAAAGATATACCCAACAGGTAGGCTACTTGCAATGAGGGCCTTAGTGATTATGCTAGCGAGACACTTGTTCCATGTCTCAGTCGGCAGAGCACAACATCATGAATTCACATAATTTCAAAGCGAGGGAAGTCTTTAATACTTCATTCTTAGCACCTCTCTCTGCTCTGAATGTAAAATATGCTCAGACCAACATGCACATTTGTAGTGCTCTATAACCTGAACCTCAAAGTGCTAATCATAACATATGTTAGCTGGTTGCACTGAGTAATACACAGAAAAGGTATTGATGAGTGAGTCAATTTATTAAAATTCTCCTACAAGTAGATGTTTAATTAGCCAAAAGTACCCTTTGACCTCAAAAATACGATCGTCAAATGATGCCACACATGTTTGTCATTTTTATCTTCCGTCAGTCAGCTTTCCCCGCCGACCTATCTGATTTATTTGTTCTCTCTCATGGGTGTGCAAGCCTTCACTCACAAGTGAGGTGTGGGTCACTCCACTTATGGAATTCTTCTATTTCAAGAATGTAGAGCCAGTCAACGTGCCCAGAATCAAGATATTGCATTGATATTGCTCTACATGGCCTCTGAGCTTCCATCCAAAAGATTACTATTAAAAATAAACATTGTTGTGCCAACATTTAATTGACACTTAATTAACACACCAATATCTCTGATTACATCCCGGAGAAAACATATCATTCATTGCTTATGAGATAAAAATACACTAACATTTTCTTGTAATTAATTTTGAAATCCATCAACATCCCTTAACCCGCAAACACATGCAATTAAGCTGTCTCTCAATCACGTTGTTAATCAGACTAATAACGTGCATTTATGCTATTTGGATATGCTCAGGTCTTGAAAAAATAATATTTCCTATAATAATCTTTTGTTGCATACATACTGAAACTAGTCACACGTTTACCTGGCGGTACAGCTGTGCAAGGTTGGACTGGCCTATAGGGCAATCAGGCAGCGCCTGATGGACTGGTCTAACAGGTCAATGTATGGGCTGTTTTTTTGGCTGTTTGTGGATCACTTTTTATAGTTTCATGGGTCGCTTTTTACTATTAATTTCTCTGATTTTAAAATAAACATTGCCTAAAGTTCAAATCATTGCAGTCGTCCACACCTTGCAAATCTCTAATACAGCGAGTCTTTTCAAGTTCAAAGCTGCCCCGATTTGCACACATGTGCCACTATTTTTTTAGATATCCAATTCACTAATTGGAGCCCAGTTTTATTTTGGTGCCCAGTCATATTTTCTGTTCCAGGACAACATTGCAACTTAGTTTACTTCTCCAAATGAGGTAATTTGTATTTCTGGGTCTTGCTCTTGGTGGCCCTTCTAAGTCCTGATAATAACCCTAAATGTTGCCACACTGCTGACCTCGGGGGCGGGGGTGGGGGTCCTTTAGAGCCAGGGTGCTCTAGGCTGTCCTTACTGTACGGTATAGTGACACAGACTGGTTGGTGTAAGGACATGGCATCACAAACTGTGCTGACTGGATGGTATGGCATTTCATACACAGACTCTGGTTGCTGTAAAGCCAGGATTACCGACTCCTGACTGTATGTGTGGCATTTCTTTCACAGACTATGGCTGCTGTAAAGCCAGGGTACCACAGACTGTCCTGACAGTAGAGTATGACAGCTTTTACAGGCTCTATTTGTTGTAAAGGCAGGGTGCTACAGACAGACCAGGGCGGGCGCACCCTGCACATAGCAGAGGTGTGCAGTTAGTCGTGCCACAGGCCATCACCACACGAGCCTATCTACAGAGGTCAGGGAAGATTTGGCCATTTGGAAGGAGTTTCTAGAGAACTTTAATGGTGCACTTATGTGGGGTCAGCAGACACAATCCAACTCAGATTTGGCCCTCTATGCAGACACAGCAGGGAGTGTGGATTTCGGGGCTGTGTTTTTCACCAAGTGGTGCATGCATGGAACACTGGCCAGTAGAGTAGGTCATGTCTGGCTTACCCAGGAATATCACATTCCTTGAGATATTCCCAACTGTGGTCTCACTGCACATCTGGGGCTGCTCCTGGCCAACAAGGAGGATAATCATTTGGTCTGATAGCATGTCAGTGATAGCAGCTATCAACAATCAAAGTGCTAATTGTCCATTTGTACTGAGGGCTCTCAAGCCCCTGATCCAGTGCTGCCTTGCTGAATATGTGTATTTCACTGCTACGTATGTCCCTGAGGTGCAGAACATGGTAGCTGTTGGTTGCCTTGTCCTTTTTTAATTTGTTAGAGTTCAGAGAACAATGGCTGGAATCAGGCAAAGTGATGACGGAATCTCTTCAAGACTTGTGGAAGCTTGGTGTCCCTTTGTCTCAGACCTGACTGTGGCTTTTTCCTCCCTGAGAATGAAGTGTAAGTATGAGGAAGCTTGGCGACCTTACAACCCTGCTTTTGAAGCAGGTGATAGATTCAAATGCTTCCGCATGGAAGGTATGAGAGAGTGTAGCTTATATCATCAATATTAACATAAAATGTTTATGAACTAATGTACAATAATGCCGCATAGAAACTGTATTAATATGTTTTGCTAAAACGTGCGTTTGAAATGTGCCCACCGGGAGTGGCCGCTAATGTATACGGAAACTGATGAAAATGACTAATGTTGATGCATTATTACAGAAAAAGATGGTTTTACACTAATTATTAATGGTTATGTTGCTAAAGTTTTGCTAATAAATCATTAGGCTTTAGTCAGCATGAGTTGAGGCCTAGCTGCCTGACTCTCATATTAAATGTGTTTTCTAACGTGCAGTGTGCTGACTTGCTAAAGGGCATGAACTCTCTCCAAACTAGAAGCTGAATGTAACTGTCGATCCGTTCTCATGAAATTCATCTTGCTTGTGGAAACATTTTAGCTGAATGCAACACTGTAGATTTCTTGTAGGTACAAGGTCGCCTGAACCGGTGCAGACAATAGAGCCACTGACTGAAGATGTGCAAAGAATCACAAGAGAATGAAATCATACCGGACATTCTACCTCTAAAGACGTCAATCATAAGGACCAATAAAATGCATGAGAACTGTTATGGGGTGACAAATTTGATGAGCTAATTTGAAGTTAATTGGATAGAGATAGTGGGGTGCAACCCCTTGTCCAACCAAAATTTAGGGGAATGTACAACGAAAAGGGGATAAAAACCCTTGACCCCAGGAAGTAAATCAGAACTAGAGAGACCAGAGACAAGAGACTAGGGGAGACGCTGATGCGATTTGCTCGGATCTAGACACTTTGAGGGTCATTTTGACCCTGGCGGGCGGCGGGAGCCGCCCGCCTGGCGGGAACCGCCAAATGGCCGCTCCGCGGTCAGAAAACCACAGATGCCATTCTGGCTTTCCCACTGGGCCGGCGGGCGACCGCCAAAAGAGCGCCCGCCGGCCCAGCGGGAAAGGCCCTGCAACAAGGAAGCCGGCTCCGAATGGAGCCGGCGGAGTTGCAGGGGTGCGACGGGTGCAGTTGCACCCGTCGCGATTTTCACTGTCTGCTAAGCAGACAATGAAAATCCTTATGGGGCCCTGTTAGGGGGCCCCTGCACTGCCCATGCCAGTGGCATGGGCAGCGCAGGGGCCCCCAGGGGCCCCACGACACCCGTTCCCGCCATCCTGTTTCTGGCGGTGAAAACCGCCAGAAACAGGCTGGCGGGAAGGGGGTCGGAATCCCCATGGCGGCGCTGCAAGCAGCGCCGCCATGGAGGATTCCCCCAGCCGGGGAAATCCGGCGGTAACCGCCGGATCCGGCTGGGCGACCGCGGCTGTCGGAATTCAAAATGAAGCACCGCCAGCCTGTTGGCAGTGCTTCAGCCGGCCTCCACCCTGGCGGTCATAGACCGCCAGGGTCAGAATGAGGCCCTTTGTCATTTTGCTTAGTGACTTGATAATTTTAGTTAGAACCATCCTTGTCCTTAGATTGCCTGTTTATACTTTACCTCCTTATGAGGGAAGTACCACTTTGCCCTTCCTGCCTGAGCTGAGTTCCTGACTGATGGCGAACCAACTGATGTCCTGAGGATGAAGACAGAACCTGAGTGCTGACCCAAAGACGGAGGGTAACTATATGACAATGGAATTGTAATTTTCTGTTTGCTTTTCCTTTCTAGGTACCAACTGTTTCTTTTGACAGAGACCAAGTTAGATGTTTTCCAAATTGGTGTTGCTAAATTGTTTTGCATGAAGCCCAACATGCCGATGCTAATTCGAGGTTAGGACAGGTGTTCACTAAAACTGGCGTAAATAGACAAATGACTGAATCTATGCTTTGTTGAATAATGCACCAATGATACTCTGCTAAAGATAACTTATGTTCATGCCTTGCTATATTCTAATTATCGTGATTCTTGCTTTGATGAAATCTTATCAGAGTTGCCATATTGTGACTATGCTAATGTTCTTCTTGGTTTTGAGATTAATAAACTTGCTAGTAGAATTGTAATCAATAGGGAATAAATATCACAAAATCATACTAAACTGGTGTGGTTATTCATGACTGAAAGGTCATGGTGGTGTTCTGAGTTTCATTAAATGTCTTTGACTAAGGTGAATTGCAATGTTATCATAAATATTAATGACATTATTGGCATATTGATTGACATGTTGATTAGCTATCTCGTCCTAAGGTGTCTTCAATCAGGGTCAAAAGATTTATTGGCCTAAAACAAGTCCCAGAGTATATAAATTAGTCATAAAGGGACGCGTTAACAGGTATATTACAGTTCCTAGCTAAACAGAGGGGTCTCTGCAAATCAGCCAATTTAATAAAGAGACAGTTGTCGGCTATCGCTTCCTTTGCAGGCTTGGAGGTTGTGAGGGATCCAACTAAGGATTTTAGAGTTCGGAGCTCAAGGAAAGTTTAGGAGCGCCTGGCCCCAGTGGCAAAGGACAATAGCAGGCCAATAGATGCAGCGGGATTGGCATGCATCATTACTGCAATGTGTAGTGTATGCTCATCGCATTATGAAACCCTCCTATTCAGCTGTGCTTACTCCCTGGCATTTTTTGCAGCTCTCGGAATTTCTGAAATAGTCGCCATGTCCAAGTCCGATCTTGCTATGAGCGTTGCCTCTTCAAGCATGAGCCTAACTGTGAATTCCTTACAAATTAGGATGAGGAGGTCCAAAATAGACTAAGGGGCATATTTATACTCCGTTTGCGCCGGAATTGCGTTGTTTTTTTTGACGCAATTTCGACGCAAAACTAACTCCATATTTATACTTTGGCGTTAGACGCGTGTAGCGCCAAAGTCCATGGAGTTTGCGTCATTTTTTAGCGTGAACACATACTTTGCGTTAATGAGATGCAAGGTAGGCGTTTACGTCTAAAAAATCGACTCCGAGGCATGTGCGTTGGATTTATACTCCCGGGCAAAATTCACGCCCGGGAGTGGGCGGGTCAAAAAAAATGACGTACGGCTGCTTTTGCGCCGTTTTTTAGCGCCTGCAAAAGGCAGGCGTTAAGGGACCTGTGGGCTCTGAAGGAGCCCAGAGGTGCCCTCCCATGCCCCCAGGGACACCCCCTGTCACCCTTGCCCACCCCAGGAGGACACCCAAGGCTGGAGGGACCCATCCCAGGGACATTAAGGTAAGTTCAGGTAAGTGTTTTTTTTGTTTTTTTTGTGGCATAGGGGGGCCTGATTTGTGCCCCCCTACATGCCACTATGCCCAATGACCATGCCCAGGGGACCTAAGTCCCCTGGGCATGGCCATTGGGCAAGGGGGCATGACTCCTGTCTTTGCTAAGACAGGAGTCATTTCTATGGGGGTTGGGAGTGAAAAAAAATGGCGCAAATCGGGTTGAGGTGAAAAAATTGCCTCAACCTGACTTGCCCCATTTCTTGACGCCCAAGCTCCATTTTCCCCTACGCCGGTGCTGCCTGGTGTACGTCGTTTTTTTAACGCACACCAGACGGCGCCGCCTGCTAACGCCGGCTAACATCATTAAATAAATACGGCGCCCGCATGGCGCTTCAGATTGGCGTTAGCCGGCGCTAATTTTTTTGACGCAAAACTGCGTTAGCGCAGTTTTGCGTCAAAAAGTATAAATAGCGGCCTAAATGTAGAAAAGGGATGTGGGGCCATCTCTGCAGTACCGGGCACTACATGTTGTCCAGTGCCCTGATGCAGGAATACCTTCACGACAGGCCCTGAGCAGGCATAGTACCTTATTGGTGTATGAGGATGGCTACCCACTCATGCACTTTCAATTTCTGTGGGTGTGTAGGCATATTTTCCCTGCAGCCCCCTGTCAAAGCCTGGTCAACATTCACTGGTACAGGCATTCTTTATCCATAGAGTGGGCAAGCTCTTCATCAGTTCCAGCTTGGAGAGAATGCAGTTGGCTGTGGATCGAAAGCAGGACTAAGTGGGCAATGGGGGGCTCAGACTGGAGAACCTAACTGGCCATTTACTCATGGGACTGGACCCAGGAGCTATTGAGCTACCAGATGTTTTGGTCATCCTTGTGAGGGGTAATGACATGGTCCTCTTGGGACAGCGTGCAGTGAGGGAACTGCTGTTCTCAGCCCTTTCCAAGGTGAGAAGGAGGCTCCCAGGAGCCACGATATTGTGGTCCGAGGCCATACCCTGGGCAGTATGGTCAGGGGTGCCAGTCAGCACGCTGAAGGAGTCAGTAAGGAATCTCAACCACTGTGTTAAAAAATTATGTTAGGCTCGTTCATGAGCACTATAAGGCTTAACTTATTTCAGCTCTCTAGGATGGAGCTCTTTCACAGAGGTGGGGTACATCTGTCTCACAGAGGCCACAAGGTCTTCATTAGACAGTATTAGGGCCTATCACTGAGGCTGTTCAGCACTGTAAGGGGGGTGAATTTGCCAGTAACATCATCATCCTGTGGCGGAATTGTTAAGCAGAACAATACGTAGGCTACACAATAATTGAACTGGATTGAGGATTTTGGCTCCTGGTTGGGATGTAATGATCTTTTTGTGCAGGGGGCTGGTAGGGCCCATCTTCAGTTGCCTCGATTTGATGATTGAAGGGAACTTCACTTGATGATAGATGACTCGACAGTGACGGTGCATTATGCAATGCCCTGGTGGTATGTATTCAGGATCAAATTGCATGTATTTCACATTCCTTTGTGAGACAAAGGAGAAACTTGCATTCAATGCATGTTATAACATGTTTTCTTAGGTACCCTTGGAAGGGGATGTTTATTGTTGGCACCACGTGCTTGCCCTAGAGGGGGTGTATATATTTGAAATAATTGGTTTGACATGACTGCATTTTGGGGCAAATGTGTATCTTACAATGTGTAATTCAAGAGACAATTGCTATACAGCTGGTAGGCTGCTTTACCTTAAATTCTCCCTTTATGCTCATATCCAACATTTACCTAACGGCTGCTTTCCTTCCTGCTTCTGATGTTGTGTATTAAAGAGCTACGCATTGATAGAACCATATAATAATGTCTTCCTCTCTCCTGGGAGAGAGAGAGGGATGCATAGGATGATTCTGTTCAGATCTGATGCACGGGACTTGCACGCTGTCAGTGCACTATGGGTGGCACACCCTTGACGTAGCAAAGGTGCACCATCAGTCGCACCATTTACATGTGCATCTTGGAGGCAGGCAATAGTAGTGGCTCCTGTGAGATGTGAGTGACATCATCACAGTGCACCATGGACAAGGGGGCTTTTAAGCCGGAGCATACAAGGGATCAGTCTTGTCATCCCTCAACCATACACGGAGCAACTCAACACCTTGCGGACTTGTGAACCACTGGCAGGAGCCGTATTTCGAAGCAAACTCACCTACCCTCTCCTACAACAAAGCAGAAAAGAGGAATTGTTAAGCAGAAGCAAATGTGGGCTACACAAAGATTGGATTTTGTCCCCAGGTTGGGGTGCATTGATCATTTGAGGTATGAGGCTGGCAGGAGAGGGGTCTGACCTGCTGGTGGTCCTGAAACTTTCTGTTCGGATTTGACTTCTCCTGGTGACAGATGCCCAGGCATGGATGGTGCGTTATTCGATGTCCGGTGTTGTGTGTTTAAGATCAAACTGATGTACTTTTCATTCCTTTGTGAGACAGAGGGGAAGCTTGCATTCAATGTGTGTTATGATATTTTTCTCAGATACTATTGGGTGGGGGGGATGCTTATTGTTCGCACCACTTGCTTGTCCCTGAAGGTGATGTTTGTATTTGAAACAACTCGTTTGACATGATTATTTTGGGGGCAAATGTGCTCTGTACAGTGTCTAATTCGAGAGACAATTGCTATAAAGCCAGTAGGCGGCTTTATCTTATATTCTTCCTTTATACTCACATCTAACGTCTACCTTACTGCAGCTTTCCATTTCTGATTGTGATGCTGTGCATTAAAGAGCTACATCTTGATAGAACCACATAATGGCGCCTTTCTCACTCCTTGGAGAGAAAGGGGAGAAGGGTAGAGGATGTTGCTGTTGAGATCTGTTGCATTGGGGCTTGCTCGTTGTGAGCGCACTATGACTGTACAGTATGGCACTTTTTACAGACTCTGTTTGCTGTAAAGCCCGGGCACAATGGACTGTCCTGACTTTACAGCATGGCTTTTCTTGCAAGCCTCTGGTTGCTGTAAATCCAGGGTGCCACAGACTGTCCTCAATGTATGGTATAGCGTTTCCTACACTGACACTGGTTGGTGATGTGAACAGCGGCTGTTCCTCCACTAAGGCGTAGGAGCATCGCCCACTGTGCCAAAAATAAAAAATAAAATGATAATGATATGTTATTATCATTTTACTTTTCACTGAGAGCCAGGTTAGGGCGGAGAGGGGCTGGGCTGGGCTGTAGGAGGAGTGGAGTGCACCATAAGTGCACATGACACTTTGGCTGTCTGTCTTGGACCAGCCAAACAGACATGCGCACTTAGCATTTCTCTACTGGGCTGTATTGCACAGCCGGATGGAGAACGTGCAGAGACTCCCACTTCTTGACTGAGCACCAAAGCAGGATGCTCAGACCAATCACAACGCTGCTGTCATGCTGGTGACAGCAGCGTTGTGATTAGCTTAGGGGAGTCTGGAAGCCTGTGTGCTTCCGTGCTGCCAGGAAGAGAAGAAGACGGAGGAGAGGCAGAGGCTTTTTACAGGTAAGTGAACTTTTATTTTATTCATTCATTTTTAATCAAGCCCCCCCTACACTTCCCCTCTTCCTACCACTACTTTTACAAATCAGCCGCCACTGGATGTGAATCCAGAGTAATGCGCTTGCAGCTTTATCCAAGGGCGTAGCTATCATCAGTTTTGCTGGTGCAGTGAGGTGGGGCCTGCACAGTCATGTGAATGTCCCACTCCACTTCTATTATGACTATTAGTTGGAATGCTGGGGTGAAGGTGCACATGTGCATTGCTTGCATTATGGCCATGGCACCTTTTGCTATACCAGTGGCTTTATCCGTGCTTTTATTGAAAAAAAATATGCCTGCATGTGTGGACGCTGTGGTTTTTGAGGGTGCATTGAGGCGAGTCCTTTTACATAGATCACATTGAATATTTTGTCACAATGCTCGCTAGGGTGTTTAATATTAATTCAGTGACTGCAGACAGATATGGGAAGTATTATACCATGTACAAGAATTTTGAAAATATGTCAGCAATGAAAAGTGTTGTAAATCTGCTGCCCTATTAAGTGGGGCAAATCTTTCCAATTCAGTGCTGGGACTGTATCTCCTCTGGAGGAGGTGCTTTGTTGTGCATCTGTGCGGGAGTGCATCCTTGGCACACACCACTTCATCTCAATCGACTGTGGGGTTCACCGTTTAAACTGCAGTAGTTTACATGAACACGAATGAACAAATAGTCTGAAGAAGGAGGCTACATTTCTTAATGTTTTTCACTGGGTTAATTCAGTTTTCTATTATTTTAGGACAGTCAGCTTAACTGATCTATGTCATTGTGCAAAGCCACAGTTTGAGGGCCTGTGAAGTGAGAATGAAATAGGTAATATTATTGAAATATTGCTATTATTATCTGTATTATTAAGCTTTGTGTTCTTGAAAGGGTCACATCAGGTGAATTATTATTATTATTATTGATGTTGTTATTTTTATATTATAGTTATACAGTAATAAAAAATACTAATACTAATAACAATAATACATATTAGTAGTAGTAGTAGTATCAGCATTAGTATTATTGTTATTATTATTATTATTATTGTTAATTGAAGTTACAGTTAACCTTAACAGCTGACCAGCTCGCCATTTATTATGTGCTTCCTCTTCAATTACTCTTTTAAACAATCTACAGAGGTCTTTATCCTTTTTGTTTGTTTAAACACAAGCGTGTGAAGATGATACTGTCAACACCTTCATGCACATGGACTCCTTTGAATACTATAGGCTGAAGAGAGCATAAAGATCCGAAAGTATACAGTGGACACCAGCTGAGGATCTTCTGCCACAACACCATCACTCACACCTAAAGTGCTGCTAAGCTCGGATGGCAAATGCCTGCCCCAAGCTAAGGCCAATGCAAGGATGGCTCACAGCAATGACCCTAGATAGATTAAGCTGCTTGCTCACTGGCATCCCAAACACTCATCGCACACCACTGAAAAGTGCCCTTCACAAATCCAAGATGATCAAAGGCCCAAGAAAACTTGACAGGTTAATACTCAATGCTTCAGCTACTCCAGTAACCTCCCTTTCCTCGTGCACTTCCTTTCAAGATGTGCTGTTTTGTCTTCAAGACCTAGCCAACTAGGCAGATCCCTGGTGAGGAATTCAGCACCTGCATCCTGGAATCCGTTAGGCTTGAAATCCAGGAAATCTGGAAGTGAAGACTAGAAGACTGGCATTGAATGACTATGCTGCAATGATTAGGGATACCATCCTTACGCAGACGCAGCAGGTGCTTGCACTTGTCTTCTGGAAGCTGCTGAAGACTCATCTTTCGTCTCCACCACCCTGAACGCAAGGTGTACTTACAGTATCTTATTCTGTGCTCATATAATTCCCCAACTGGTTTGAGCTTACAACTACTATTACATGTGTAGATACATATAAAAGGTAGATGAATCATGGCTGTTGGGGTATTTTGGCTCCAGTCCTTGACTAGAACATTATTGCCCTTAGAAGATGTTTCAATGCCCTTGGGGTTCTCTGAAAAGAGGGTGATTAACTGAGGGACATCTTAGGTCACAACCTAGTTGCTTCCATGTTAAATTAAAAGCTACAGTTATGTTTATGGACATATCTCAGCCTCCCAATGTGGCAGGACCTTTTGATTGTTTCAATCACTATTTTCACTGTTCTATCATGTCCTATTGATTTTCAGAAAACAATGCTCTGCCCTCGATTTTGATGTTTATTAAGTGTCCCATTTCTTTATCAGGCTCCATTAACATTCCATATGTTCAGCCCTGAGTAAATCTTGACTGCTTGATCGACTGCTTTTGGAGAGTCAAAGGTTGAAAGGTACTTAGCCAATCTGCAACAGTATCCAGGGGGCTAGGATTGGCAAGTGACAGTAGCTACCTAGCGTACTGATCAGTAATCTCCAGCTGTCCCAGGGCCAGGGACGCCTCAAGTAGCAACGTTTTCACTCTGCAACTTTGTGAAGCTATTTTCTTTACTTCTTAGTTTTTGCGAGCCTCACAAAGTGTAATAAAAGCACACATAGCAAAGGTAAACATGAAATAAATACAGGCTCGAAGGAGGACTACATATTTAGCAGGATACATCTCTTGCAAAATCGTTTTTGCACGCAAACTGTCACAAAAACCTTATTTCCCACAAAGTTGGGCGAAGTTGGCAAACAACAAACATTACAAACTGCACTACATATGAAGTTTCTCAACTACACACAAATTCCATGGTGAGGGTTAAAATATCATCCACTCTTACCCAATACCGGAACAAAATGCTTCACATTAGGGGCCGCCCATGTGTATTCAGTTTCAGATGTTCATGATGTCCAGTACATCTACAAGTAGACGGGCAGTTAAAAGATTGTTTTAAGCTGTTGGAGGAGCAACTGTAGAAGGTCAGAACTATATTAGATCTTTACTCTGAGTTAAGAATAACTCCAAAGAAACTCATCTTTGTACAAGCTTTGCTACAAAGATAAGTTATCTCCAGAGTTGACAGGCAGCGCTAGAAACTCAGGATGCTGGGACTAGTGAGGAAAAGACTGAGGCCCTCATTCTGACCTTGGCGGGCGGCGGAGGCCGCCCGCCAAAGTCCCGCCGTCAGATTACCGTTCCGCGGTCGAAAGACCGCAGCGGTAATTCTGACTTTCCCGCTGGGCTGGCGGGCGGTCGCCTTCAGACCGCCCGCCAGCCCAGCGGGAAAGAGGCTTCCACGATGAAGCCGGCTCGGAATCGAGCCGGCGGAGTGGAAGCTGTGCGACGGGTGCAGTTGCACCCGTCGCGTATTTCACTGTCTGCACAGCAGACAGTGAAATACATGTAGGGGCCCTCTTATGGGGGCCCCTGCAATGCCCATGCCAGTGGCATGGGCACTGCAGGGGCCCCCAGGGGCCCCGCGACCCCCCCTACCGCCATCCGGATCCCGGCGGTCGGACCGCCGGGATCTGGATGGCGGTAGGGGGGGTCAGAATCCCCGCGGCGGTGCAGCAAGCTGCGCCGCCGTGGAGGATTCAATGGGGCGGCGGTACACTGGCGGGAGCCCGCCAGTGGTGCCGGTCCGACCGCGGCTTTACCGCCGCGGTCGGAATCCCCATTGGAGCACCGCCGGCCTGTCGGCGGTGCTCCCGCGGTCCTCCGCCCTGGCGGTCAAAGACCGCCAGGGTCAGAATGACCGCCTGAGTGTGAAAAAGAGGGCTGTGGTAAGAACATCAAAAGATACTGTGGCTTCCCCTTAGGATTCTGCCTGACTCACCTCACCTCGATTACCACTATGATGCTTCCCGGGTCATTTTGCCTTTCGACAAACTGACAGCACGGCTATCACACTGCCACTTCTTACGTGTTCTTAAGCATGTTAAGTCTGTTGTTTCATTTCCCGTTTACAAATGACGAGAAGAAAGGGCTAGGAGCTAGGGGTTGGATGGGAGTGAAACATCTGTGCTTCCATTCACTTCAAACTACGCGTCTCTCATTCCTTAGAGTTAACATAATGGCTGTAATCAGTGCTGCTTCCTAGTAAGCATCTGATTGAAGTCCAGAATATTCTAAAACTTCGTTCCATTGTTGTGGCACTGGTTTTGGTATCATTCCCATCCTATCTAAAAATGATTAACAGCATGTTAATAACTCGTGTTGATCATTTGCCTGGTGAAAATAGTTATCAATAGTAAAGAGTAAATGCAATTCGGGATAATTTTGATATTGTGCTATTTTTACCAGCGTTTTCTAATGCCATCGATGTACTTCTGTAGTTTTCTATACCTTTTGCAATAATGATATTTTTAGCATTTCCACTGTGCAGATCTGAAGTGAAGAGAAATTAACATTTTAGATTGAGCCTAGGCCAGTGTGGCTGGATTGATACCGCAATTGAAAACTGGTTTTACCTTGTCTTTCCTACCATGCTACATCAATGCCCACCTGTCTCCCTCGCAGCCGCTCTGGCTTCTGGTAGCACCCCTGACTGCCTGAATCACTGAGCCATTCTTCAGGAATCCAGCACAAAGCAAGATCTGGTGACCTGAGCATAAGTTTACTGCCCCCCCTGAATAGATTATGGCAATTCTCAGGTCTCGTCTTAGTTTTAAGGTGTTCTTTCTGAGGCAACCCCTGCTAGGGGGGCTATATTTGGGGGTGACCACAAAAAAACCTGATAGCTTTTGATCACTCTGCCCCATCACATAACATTCCAGCCCAGGGGCACTTCAGGAATACCCATCACTCTTCTGGTCCAACACTCCTGACAACCATGGTAGAGAACAGGAGCATGCAAGCAGAACATTCAGCATCCTAATAATGACAACCACTCCCGGTACATTGTCATTACGTTCCCCTTGCCATTTATTCCTTAGGAAGACTCCCCTGTAGAGAGATAGTGGTGAGTACTTTACCATTGGAGTGTCAGACATCGCTCCCAATACATTCCCACAAGCAGTGTAGAATCAGTTCAGAATTTTAACCAACAGTTTTAACTGTAGTCTTGGGAGCCAGAGGATTCCCAAGATCTCAAATAATGTAAACTGGGGTTGTGCCAAACAAGAAGTTAATGAGCGGCATACATTTGAAAAGGAATATATATTTCACATCTAAGCTTTTGTAATCTGAAGATTAGATCACTCATAACCAGAGCACTGATACACATTTGCATCAAACACAAAGAACCAGCACAAACCCTTACCTAACTTTCCAACCCTATAAGGTGACAGACAGAATATGCTTTTGTCCAAGTAAAACAGCCAATGGAATGTTGGTATCTTGATCTACAGATTCACTAAGGTGTAGTAGGTTATGTTGGAATAAGGCAGGGAACAAAGATGCAATGCCTTCAATTGAGGGTTATGCATGTCAACGGCCAATACTTACTGTTATACTGGTGATAGCCTACTGCATTATTTACTAGAGCGATAATATCTCTCCTCACGTACTTGTCCTGATAGTGGGCGTGGGATGTTCTGTGGTCAGCGCCGGTGCTTGAGTGTCACAGAGAGTTCTGCATGTGCGCAGTTTCTTTGCTCTCTCTTCCCCTGCAGTGCCTGACCATGGTCATGCTGTGTCTTACTTTGAAAACGTGGTTGCCATCTTTGTTTTTTTTCAAGGAAGTCTTGGGCTCTGAGGGTTGGCGGTGGTCTTGTAGGGGCAGGGTGGGCCATGCTGAGATGTTTCTTAGGGGGTGGGCAGTGAACTTCGCTCATGGAGTTTGCAGAGTTTTTCCCATTTCGTGCTCCACTTAGAGCATGGATTTGCGAAAAACTCTATGTTGTGGAGTTTTTCCCTCGTTTGCACTCGTCAATATCAAATTGGCCACAGAGTGAGAAAAATCTTACACCAGACCAGCTCTCTGTGAGATTTCCCAACGTGGGGGGTTATGGATGGTCGCTACCGATTGCATTGAGAAACCTTCCGTTCATGTTGAGGAAGCTGCCGCCCAAGTAGAAAATCTATACAATTTTGAGTGGCAGAAAAGAAACAGCACCTTTTTGAGCTGCGCATGGTGCCATTTGTGCAGATTTTACAGCACATGACGAATCCGGCACTAAAAATCAACGTGAACGGCATGACCTAATGCACTCTGCCACTTGCGGAACTCCATGTATCACAGCAGAGTTTTTTGGTTGCTTCGTGGAGTTCTGGTATGCAAAACTCTGCAAACTCCACCCATGCCTAATGCTTCAGACAATCTAGCCTCACACATTTTTTGGCATCATAATAGAAAGTGAACCTGACCAATCCAAGATGGCATAAATTCCTCTATTTTTAGGCCTGTGTTCCTGTTTCCTGTTCTTTCCACATCTAATCTGAGTTGCATGCAGTGTCCTTTGAAGGTTCATTGCCAGTTAGATTATTTTGATTTTGGAACCTTGCTGCTTCTGAGGATAATTTGGTCTGTTAAGCTAGGTGACTGATTCTTCCTCGGTGCCTTGCCTGTCTGTTCAGCTTACTTCTCTTTCACATCTTCATCACCTGGAGATGATTTTTTTCCTTTAGGGTTCTTTCTGCTTTCAGGGAGTTCATCTCTCCAGAAACCTATTTCTTAAATGTAATCAGTATTGTGTAGGAGTATGGTGGCTACTGGGAGGCATCATCCCTACAATGGGGAACTCAGAACTCAACAATTGAAGAGCTCACGGCATTCAACTGTTAACAGGTTGCAACCCCATCTTCGTGGATATAAATACGGGATGGGCATCAATCCATGTAGCATAATAATGTGGAATTACCTAAGATTTCCACGGGATTACACTTGAAGCATGCCAGAAGAGTAATTCATCTTTTAGCACTATTTCTTAGCACAAAAATGCCCTCTCACATCCAAAATGGATGTCAGGATGCACTTTGTGCTAAGAAATAGCGCTAGATGCAGCATACCAAAAGTAGCACGAGTACACAACTACACATGCTTGCTAAATGTGGGCTTGGGGTAGGATTTTTCCTCATGTTACTACAGGCATTTAGCACTATTTTGTCAGCACAATATGCACCTTCACATCCAAAATGAACACCTAGATGCATTTTGGCCTATGTAACAATGTTAAATGCAGCAGAACATGAATAGCTAGTGTGATCAATGCTCACACTTGATAACTGTGCTCTTAGGTTAGGATTTTCCCCCCAAATTACTCCTAATCGCATAAGGGGTAGTACTCAAGTAATTATCAGCAATTCCACAGCAAAGAGTAATGTAGAATTACCAAAATCACTCCGACTACTTCAGCATAGTTAAAATTCAACCCAGGACTAATCCAAACGCAGATATGGCTACAGTCTTGCAACAGCAAGCACAGCAGTTGGTTTAAATAAAGTATTAGAATGCCCTATTATACAAAGCTTTGATAAACTTAGCTCAGGATGTTCTGATTGTCAGTGATAGCACTTCCAAGTTCACTGGAGACTTAAGTAGGTTGAAGGAGTTACCTGATGGGTCCATGGTACACTTTGCATTTCATCCTTGTCAATTTTTCAAGGAACGTGCAAGCTTGAATTTTTGGTTAGTTCTCTGAATAGAGCATGGCAACATCACTGGTGTCCGTAGATGACTCTAGTCTTAACAACTACGCCAACTTTTTTATGCTTTTCAAGAGAAAGTTTGAATTGCCAAACCAAGAATTGTCAGTCGAATGGGCACTCTGTGCTATTACCCAAGGAATATGGAAGTTCTCTCTAAATTGACTTAGTTTCAAGGATGGAATACCAAATTAATTTAGGCTGAAAGAACCGATATGACAGAGGACTAAAGGAAGTGATTAAGGATGAACGAATACATTCTTGTAAATGTTCCATCCCCCAACAACTCATTCAGCTGTCCCTATTATTCAATATCGTCTACAAGAAAGAACAGTGAAGAAGTGAAAAAATAGAGGTTCAAGTGTGAACTCTGTCTTCAGTTCTTTCTTTGCTAGAAGAGCAGAACTAATTTCTGAGACTT
Source organism: Pleurodeles waltl (assembly GCF_031143425.1). Lineage (NCBI taxonomy): Eukaryota > Metazoa > Chordata > Amphibia > Caudata > Salamandridae > Pleurodeles > Pleurodeles waltl. Next base: position 572,729,727 of record NC_090439.1, on the reverse strand, counting down.
GAGCAAAATCACAAGAAGAGCCAATGCAAACTGGTACTACACGAAGGTCATTACCTGACTCTGAGAAGGATCAGCATAGGAAATTGGGCCCATGTCTATATTGTACTGATCTTGCAGGCTTGGCTAGGAATTGTCCTGTGAGATCAACAAGATCTTAAAGAAATACCAGAATCCTTCTTCTGTGGTGGAGAGCATGACAGGTCCTGATCAATTCCCAGAGGTGATTTCTTCAAAACCGCTATAGCCGATCTAAGACAATTTGTGTTACCTGTTCCATTATACTCAGAAAAAGGGGTTAATCTACTTTATTGGCAGCCTATCTCAACCCTAAAGAAATCTTTTCCAGAAAAGGTGCAAAGAGTTGTGTAATCTCCATTATCATATTTTGACCGAATTACATCACCATTAATTATATCAATGGGATCACATTAAGAGATTTTGGACATTCTCGTAACCAGGTGGTTTTTCTTGGCCTTTCTTGATTAATATGTTACAATTCATGCATCCATTGGCTTACTCACATTGTATCTGTAGCCTCAAAATGTAGTCAAGACTACTGCTAAACTATTGGTGATTATAGGCTCTACAGTTATGGACAGACTACCAACCAACATGGAATTAAGTTGGTTGGCACACTGTATCTGATGCCTACTTGGCACCATAAATTTGCACATGCCTTTAAGATGTCTTCCACTGTGCCACCCAGGAAGTTTGATTGTGCTTCTTCTTCAGTTCGAGGACATATCATACCATTTAGGAGAATATATTCTTGGTCACTTATGGAAGGAGAAGTCTTGAGGGAATACTTGAAAATCAACAGGAGGTATTCATTGCATGCCCTATTTCTCCAGCTAGAGCTCCTTTGCTAGGAGCCCCTTTGTTTTTTGCACCAGGGGAAACAGGAGATCTTAGACCATTTATAGCTGATCATGAATTAAGGAATGTTACAGTAAAGGACAGGTATGCACTTTCTTTTATTAAAGGCATTGTGGATGCAATCTGTGGGGCCACTGTGTTCACAAAATAGATCTGATAGGGACTTACCCCTACTTCTCATAAAGGAAGGAGATGGGTTGTAGACCACCTTTCATAAGTGTTTTATGCATTTTGAGTAGAAGGCAATGGCTTTAGGCCTATATAATGAAGATGCTGTTTCCCAGCGATCTATTTATTAATGATGTGTTTTCTGACTTTTTCCTCCAATTTGTAGTGGTCTATTTGTATGAAATCCTAATAATATCCAAGAATATTCTTGAACATAAAAGTCATGGCTCTCTGGTTCTCACCAGACTGAGCTGAAGCCAGTTATCATTGAAGTCAGAAAAGTAAGATTTTAAAAGGAGGATGTTGAATATCAGGGCTATAAGATACATTTGAACGGTTTGCTATGAAGTCCAAAAAAGTATCTCATATTCTTGACTGGCCATCCACCAAATTATGTCAAGCAGACTCAATGTTTCCTGGGGCACACAATTTGTTATCATCAGTTTATAGAGGGTTTCAGCTGGACTGAAGAAGCAGAAACAGCCTTCCACGGCCTTAAGAAAAGTTTCACTCAACCTTGTGTCAGCCAGACTCCAGTAAGAATGTTTGGGCATAAACAGTTGCTTGGGGTAAGGCAGTAGTGCAGGAGACTGCCATGTTTTGTAGTGGGTACCTTGGGTACTTACACCTTATACCAGGTCCAGTTATCCCTTATTAGTGAAGTAGTAGTGTTCTGCCAGCTTAGGCTGATAGAGGTAGCTGTAGCAGAGCAGCTTAGGCTGAACTAGGAGACATGCAAAGCTCATGCAATGCCACTTATAGTTGCACAGTACTTATACACAAGTAAAGACAATACTCAGTGTTACCAAAAATGAAGGTATTTATTTGGATGACACAGTACCAAAAATATCTTAGAGACAATATTCCTCCTGGAGGTAAATATTATACACAATATATACACTAGACACCAAAATTAGACAAGTAAATAGTTATAGAACAATGCAAACAGTAGGACATCCTATAGAATGCAATAGGAGATAATAGGTCTGGGGGCAACACAAACCATATACTAAAAAAGTGGAGTGTGAATCACAAATTCCCCCCTAGACAAGTGTAGGGTGTACAGAATCGCTGGGAGAGTAAGAATACAGTAAAGGTTAGTAAATTACCCCACCCCAGAGCCCAGAGAAGCAGGAGTAAAGTAATGCACGTTTCCTTAGGACACACTACACCTCGTTTTTGGGATTTTGCAGCAGCCAACTAAGTCTGCAAAGAACAACTGCTGGATTATTAGACCTGAAGACCTGCAAAGGAAGGGGACCAAGTCCAGAAGTCAAAAGAAGTTCCAGGAAGGACAGGAGCTCGTGCCAACCCAGAAGAGAGTGCAAAAGAAAAGTCCCCAGTTAGTCAAAGACTGCAGAAATGCACCCTAGGAAGATGCCAGCAGATTCCTGCAAGTTGCAAAAGATGTCCCACGGTGTGAAGATTGTTGCAGACAAGATTTTGTATTGGAAGGTGCCAACAAGCCTTGGCTACGGCAAAAGTGCATTTTTCATAATGATGGCACTGAATGGACCCAGGAGGAATCTGGGGGCCTCAATTCTGTGTGAAGAGAAAGAGGGGGCTCTCGGCACTTTAGAGAGCCCTCAGGATGCCAGCCAGCACCCCCAGAAGCTGCAGTATCTGGGTTCAAAGGAGGTACAAAATGCAGTTGATGCAGCACAAAAAAAGAAGGAGCCACGCTGCTGGAGAACAACTCAGCGAGTTGAGCGTCACAGGGTGGAGTACTGGGGACCTGGGCCAGGCTGTGCATGAAGGAATTTTGCACAGAGGCCTCAGGAGGCGAAGAAGACACAATGCACAAGAGTACCGTTGTTCTCGGGGAAGGCAAGGTCTTACTGCCTCCAAATTGTGTCAGCAGGACCTCAGGACAGTCTATGTTGATGATGCCCACACTTTGTGTCCTTCGGAGCATGCTCATTGCCGTGAGAGGAGTCCCAGGGGACCAATCATTGCCTTGGAAGGTGCCTGCTTGGAGCAGGGGAGTTACTCAGTCACTTTACGGGAGATTTCTTCGGTCCAGAGCATGCACACCGTGGAAACTGTTGCAGTTACTGACTTGGAGCTGAGGTTGCTGAAGAAAAGTGTCTCTTGTAGACACATTGTTGCAGTTACAGCGTTTCTTGGAGCAGGCTGCGGATGATCCAAGGTCAGAAGAGTCTGAAGTTGTTGCAGAGGATTCCTGAAGGAAACTTGCAAGCAGAATCTGAAGGGAACCCACAGGGGAGACCCTAAATAGCCCTGAGAGGGGATTGTCTACATTATCAGGTGTGGACCTATCAGGAGGGGTCTCTGATGTCAATTGCTGGCACTGGCCACTCAGAGCCCTCCAGAGTGCAAAGCAAGATGGCTGAAGTCTGGGACACACTGGAGGAGCTCTGGGAACCACCCCTGGGGTGGTGATGGACAGGGGAGTGGCCACTCACCTTCTTTTGTCCAGTTTCCCACCAGAGCAGGGTAGAAGGGGTCCCTGAACTGGTGTATACTGGTTTATGCAAGGAGGGCACCACCTGTGCCCTTCAAAGCATTTCCAGAGGCTGGGGGAGGCTACCCCTCCCCAGCCTGTAACACCTATTTCCAAAGGGAGAGGGTGAAACACCCTGCTCTCAGAGGAAATGCTTTGTTCCGCCTTCCTCGGCCTGGGCTGTCCAGACCCCAGGAGGGCAGAACCCCGTCTGTGAGGTGGCAGCAGCTGTAGCTGCAGTGCAAGCCTCAGAGAGCTGGTTTGGCAGTACTTGCGGTCCATGGTGGAGCTCCCAGGATGCGTGGAATTGGCTCCCCAATACTAGATTTGGAATGGGGGGGCAATTCCATGATCTTAGACATGTTACATGGCCATATTCGGAGTTACCATTGTGAAGCTACATATAGGTATTGACCTATATGTAGTGCACGTGTGTGATGGTGTCCCCGCACTCACAAAGTCCGGGGAAATGGTCCTGAACTATGTGGGGACACCTTTGCTAATGCAAGGGTGTCCTCACTCTTAGTACTTTGCTCCTAACCTTCAGCAAGTGTAGGTTAGACATATAGGTGACTTATAACTTACTCAAGTGCAGTGAAAATGGCTGTGAAATAGTGTGTGCACTATTTCACGCAGGCTGCAATGGCAGTCCTGTGTAAGGGTTTGTCTGAGCTCCCTATGGGTGGCAAAAGAAATGCTGCAGCCCATATGGATCTCCTGGAACCCCAATGCCCTTGGTACCTAGGTACATTATACTAGGGACTTATAAAGGGGGTCCAGTATGCCAATTGAAATTGGTAAATGAAGTCACTGGCCTACAGTGACAAATTTAAAAGCAGAGAGAGCATAAGCACTGAGGTTCTGATTAGCAGAGCCTCAGTGACACAGTTAAGCACTACTGACAACACACACATTAGGCCACAAAGTATGAGCACTGGGGTCCTGGCTAGCAGGATCCCAGTGAGACAGGCAAAACACACTGACACACACTCACAAACAGGCCAAATGTGGGGGGTAATCATGCTAGAAAGAGGCTACTTTCCTACAAGTAGGGGTGGTGTTGTTGCAATGCCAAGCTAATGATAATTTGGAACATCCCATTTTTTGTCCTATTTGTTAAATCTATGTAAAGAAAGTTTTCATTTTCTGGAAAAATAGTGATTGGCAATGAAATATGCATGTCAAGGGTTGAGATAACTTTTAATAGGGACTTGTGAGATTAGACCGGATTGGACCTGATCATCACAATTTACAATTTCCACAGTGTTAGAAATTGGGTCTTTGGTTGACAGTCAGGTTACCCCCTGTTCAAGCAAGGACCCTCACTCTAGTCAGGGTAAAAGAGAATCACCCTCAGCTAACCCCTGCTTACCCCCTTGGTAGCTTGGCAGAGCAGTAGGCTTAACTTCAGAGTGCTAGGTGTAAAGTATTTGCACCAACACACATAGTAACTTAATGAAAACACTACAAAATGACACAACACAGGTTTAGAAAAATAGGAAATATCTATCTAAACAAAACAAGACCAAAACGACAAAAATCCACCACACACAAGTCAAGTTATCAATAAAAATGCAAAAAGAGTCTTTAAGTAGTTTTAAACACACACTAGCGCTGCTAGAGTGAAAATGTACCTGGTGTGCGTCAAAAATAACCCCTCACGGGCACGTGTGCGTCAAAAATAACTCTGCACGGTGGTACTTGAGTCAAAAATCCAGCCACACGATGATCCGAAAATCCCGCAGCGCAGGTTATGATCTCCCAGCCTCCGTCAGCGATGCTGCACGTCGTTTCTCCTGCTCCGTGCGTTGATTTTTCGGTTGCGTTTCCTGCGAGCGTCGTTTCTCAGCTGCGGAGCCGGAGGCGCATCATTTTTTTCAGTCGCAGATCGGATTTGCGTCAATCTTTTCCCCGCACGGCGCTCTGTGCGTGGATTTTCTTGTCTTTAGGCTGCCAGCTTCTCCTTTCAGGGTCCCAGGAACTGGATGGGCACCACAGGGAAGAGTAGGAGTCTCTCCAGAGACTCCATGTGCTGGCAGAGGGAAGTCTTTGCTGTCCCTGAGACTTCAAACAACAGGAGACAAGCTCTAGATCAAGCCCTTGGAGATTTCTTCTCAAGATGGAAGGCACACAAAGTCCAGTCTTTGCCCTCTTACTCTGGCAGAAGCAGCAACTGCAGGATAGCTCCACAAAGCACAGTCACAGGCAGGGCAGCTCTTCTTCCTCAGCTATTCAGCTCTTCTCCAGGCAGAGGTTCCTCTTGGTTCCAGAAGTGTTTCTAAAGTCTGTGGTTTTGGGTGCCCTTCTTATACCCAATTTCTCCTTTGAAGTAGGCCTACTTCAAAGTAAAGTCTCTTTGGAATGTGAAATCCTGCCTTGCCCAGCCCAGGCCCCAGACACTCACCAGGGGGTTGGAGACTGCATTGTGTGAGGGCAGGCACAGCCCTTTTTAGGTGTGAATGACCACTCGTCCCCTCCCTCCTAGCACAGATGGCTCATCAGGATATGCAGGCTACACCCCAGCTCCCCTTGTGTCACTGTAAAGTGTGAGGTGCAACCAGCCCAACTGTCAAACTGACCCAGACAGGGAATCCACAAACAGGCAGAGTCACAGAAATGGTATAATCAAGAAAATGCTCACTTTCTTAAAGTGGCATTTTCAAACACACAATCTTAAAATCTACTTTACTAAAAGATGTATTTTTAAATTGTGAGCTCAGAGACCCCATACTCCACATGTCCATCCGCTCCCAAAGGGAATCTACACTTTAATCAGATTTAAAGGTAGCCCCCATCTTAACCTATGAGAGGGACAGGCCTTGCAACAGTGAAAAACGAATTTAGCAATACTTCACTGTCAGGACATATAAAACACATTATTATATGTCCTACCTTAACCATACACTGCACCCTGCCCTTGGGGCTACCTAGGGCCTACCTAAGGGGTGTCTTACATGTAAGAAAAGGGAAGGTTTAGGCCTGGCAAGTGGGTACACTTGCCAAGTCGAATTTACAGTTAAAACTGCACACACAGACACTGCAGTGGCAGGTCTGAGACATGATTACAGAGCTACTTATGTGGGTGGCACAACCAGTGCTGCAGGCCCACTAGTAGCATTTGATTTACAGGCCCTGGGCACCTTTAGTGCACTGTACTAGGGACTTACTAATAAATCAAATATGCCAATCATGGATAAACCAATCACATACACATTTTGTAAAGGAGCACTTGCACTTTAGCACTGGTTAGCAGTGGTAAAGTGCCCAGAGTAACAAAAACAGTAAAATCAGAGTCCAGCACACATCAACAGCCTGGGGAACAGAGGCAAAACGTTAAGGGAGACCACGGCAAGGATGAAAAGTCTAACACACAGTATCGGCAATGCAGGAAGAGTTGGAAGCTTAACAAGTTTTTATCTTGCTCAATAGATCATCGACTGCATGATTTCGCCAAGGTAACATCTAAAATGTGGTAAGGATTATGAGACAAGGGTCCTATTGTGAATTTAAATCCATGGAATAGAGGTCTGTTGTCCCATGCAGATTTCCATCACAGCATAACTATTTTACACCGGTGGTTCAATGCGAGTCATGAGTTTAGCAGACTGCAATTTTGTACAAAATCACCCTTTTCTGTGCAGGGTCTTTAAACATTCAGTCCACAATGCAAAAACTGTGCTGGGCCATCACCAGCGTTCTTTTGAGCATTAGGTAAATGATATTTATTAGCATTACTATTAGTATATTTCTATTTTTCCCATCTTTATGATATTTTAATAATAAAGTGTGCTGTTGCCCAATAAAGTTATCCACTTGCTAGTAAAAGTCATTTGCTAATTGGATTGACGTAAGTGGTAATTGGGAGAACTAAGACTGAGAAGCCATGCTAAGAAGATATGTTTTCAGAAGCTAGGGGCCATATGTAATAACCACCAGTTGCAAAATCATGGTCACAATTTTGACCAGTATTTTTGCGACAAGTGTGTTATATCATTAACCGATTTATGTACTAATAGGTCGGCTCACAAAATACACAATAATAGTGGGGCGCAATTCGACCTATCTCATGAATATTAATGAGATAGTTTGCAAATTGGGACCTACTGTGATTTTCTTCCATCACAGGGACTGTGACCCGCTAGAGTCATCAGACAATCATATCTGTGATTGCTTTTAATTTAAGCAACTTTTTATGTAGTCCATTTTCCTTAAAGGGAAATGGGAATGCAGTAAAAAAACGTTTTACAAACATTTTTAAAAACTTGGTGGTGGTCCATGGGTCCAATGCCTACTCGTAAAAACTGGTTTGTCAACACTCACAAAGAGAAACCTGTCCCTTGGGGACACTTTTCCATTTGTGAAAGGACTACCCCTGCTTTTGTGTAGTCAGTAAAATATTAATCATGCATACACACATTTTGTTTATTTAAGGTTTAACCCCTTAAAAAAAAAACATATAAACACATATAAATTCATCTACAATATACAACCAAAAAATTTATTTGGCAGAATATAGAATGCATTTAAAATCAGTTATTATATACAAATAATTAAAATCTAAAGATGTGGTCCCTGGCTAATCTTCCTCAACTTTGGAATCCCTTCCTCATGATCCATACAGTGTATAGGAACTTTGAAATGCTGCGGACAGTAACTTTGCTGGTGTTGGATATAAGAATGCTCAATGCTGTCGCATATTGTCTTGCCGTGAGTGACCTACAAAAAGGCAGTATCCATTTTTTGCAGAGGGCTCATACGCTTTACAGAAAAATGGTAAGTAAGCCTCAGGTTCCTGTTTCCCTTTGCAGGCTAGACATACATCAACTGTCATACTCAAATTGTGCCATTTTGAACAAAAAGCTATTTGTAAGGAGTATCCAATATCTGAATTTAATATACAATTGCCTAGAAGCAAAAGGGGTGATGTCGTCCTAAAAGGGTTCCAGTTGGTATCTCATTTTGAAATCTAAAAAGGCACCCTAAGTGAGCCATGAGAGGCTTTGATATATTAATTTCAAAGGCAAAAGCCAATACTTATCTGTTAGCAATCTTTTCAAAAGAGTTCGCACATCGCCCCAATTGTCTCGTAGCTCACTCAAAGCCAAGGGAAATAGTATTAAGCGAACATTTTTAATTTAATGGTGTAATGAAGGATTTCCAAGGCTATATATAACCTCCTCAAAGACTAGTCTGTACTCTAATAGTTCTTCAGTGTTCCACAGTCTCCTCCAATACACCAACACCTTCAGGTCAGCCTTTAGGGCAATTGGTTTTACTCCTATGCCGATATGCAAGGGTAGTGTCAGGGTGCTCAGTGCCACACCTACTAAGCCTTTCATTAATGTATTTTCTACTATTGATAGCTGATTCATTTTCTTAGGTGTCCACAGCTCTGAACCGTAGAGAGTTCCTCCCAGGGTCTGAATATTATAAATTCGTTGGGCTGGTGAAAGAGACTTGGAAGAAGTAAATTTAAAGAATCGAAGGCCCATATTTACACTTTTTTAGCGCCACATTTGCATGATTTTTTGACACCAAAGCGGCGCAAGCTTGCAAAATATAATTGTATTTTGTAAGTTTGCGCTGTTTTTGCGTCAAAAAGCGGCGCAAACGCTGCACTAAAAAAGTATAACTATGGGCCGAAGTATATCTGAAGAGCTCTGCTGTAATTTGAGTGCCTACTTTATGAATTGCTTGGTTCAATCCAGATTATGGGTAATTTTAACCCTCAAGTAGTCAAAGTCTGTTCCTTTTTCAAGTCTAAAATCTCCCAAAGTAACCCCGCCTTGAACCGGAATCAACTTGCAAAAATGTCATACATCCCATTCCAAATCACTATGTAGAAGTGGTATCCTAAACACAATTCTTCCAAATACCAACTCGGTATGTAAATAGATACCCACATTGTGATTCAGTAACATGTTACTAAATCGCAATTTGGGTTTGGAACATACCAAAAGTTATTTTTGCAGTCGTAAACGGTCTGATTTTGTGACTTGGATCCTTTGCAACCTTAAAAGCCCTTAGTAAAATCTGGTTCTACATGATTATAGTACATGCAAGCCGCAAGGTTCGACATTCCAATTTTTAGCCACAGCAAAATGAAAATTAACAACCATGTAAGTGAGCCAAAGAGGAGAAGATCTTAGAGACCAAGACACCTTGCTCGAGCAAAACTTCTGCTGAAGGTACAAAAGACCTGTGTGATGAATGGACAAGATATATAGCTTTACATTTTATATGGAGAAGAACTGGGAGCCAGTGAAAAGGAACAAAGAGGGAAAAAGATGGGACCAAAAACGGAGTTGGAAAATGACCAGCACCACAGCTTTTTTGAATCTGAGGAAATTGAGTGTGTGAGGCCGTGGTTAGGTCAAAATACAGTGTATTACAGTAATTCAAGCAGGAAAAGATGACCCCCTGGACAACTGACAGTCAAGCCAAAAAGACAGAAATGAAGTAACTGTTATCAACAAACAAATAGGACAGAAGCAAGCTGAAGAATGTTCATCTGCGGGGAGTGAGTTGTAAGAGAGAAGGCCCAGAATTCTAAGAGAACAAACTGGATGTGGAGCAGAGAAATGGGTGCAGGCCACCATTTTGATGTCCAGATCTGTAGAGAAATTCCTATAATCAAGATCTCTGTTTTGTCAGTATTTATTTTCAGAGACTTGAAACAAAATCTAACAAGGATTGCTCGAGCCACCGTTACTGCTGAGCCAAGACCAAACCAGACTCTGTGCATCATCAGCAAAAGTCATGAGCGTCAGGCCAAATTCACGGATGAGCTTTGCCAGTGGAGCAACATGGATCTCACACAAGGGAATTCTGAATTCAAGTTTACCTTAAGTTTTTACCCAAGTATTTAGACGTGGTTTTCCATTATATAGGGGGTCATTCTGACTTCGGCGGTAAAAGCCGCTTACCGCCGGTCAGAAGGCCGCCACAATACCGCCGCGGCCGTGGTCAGCCGCCACGGACATTCTGACCCACAACTGCAAAACCTCCGAAAATCCGCCCTCCACTGCAGTCCGCCACATCAGCGGCCAGCGGTAAACTGGAGAAGACCAAACCTCCACCGCCACGCCAACAGAAATACGCCCATCCCATTATGACCCGCAAATCGACGCGGTGGTCATTCAACCGCGGTATTCCATTGGCGGTAGTCCCCGCCGCGGTCAAAATACACACACCTTTACAAACCCCTACCACATTGGACAATTTGAAAGGCACACACCTGAAACCCATACACACACCACTCCCACACATCCAATACCATATAAAACACACACCCACATCACCCACAAACCCCTACCAACAAAAACCAGAGACGAAGGAGTGAGAGAGACACATCAGAGAATAGATAGCCAGACACACAGAGGCACACCGCAACATCACACACACCACATAGAAGCACAAAGCACCACACACCAACACACACATCATCACATACACCACCGCACACCTCATACACTCCACCCCATGGCACCACAAAGGCACCCACGCTTTTCGGACCAAGAACTCCGGGTCATGGTGGAGGAGATCATAAGAGTGGAACCCCAGCTCTTCGGCTCACAGGTCCAGCACACCACCATAGCGAGGAAGGCGGAGCTCTGGCAGCGGATCGTGGACAGGGTCAACGCGGTGGGACAGCATCCCAGAAATAGAGAGGACATCCGCAAACGATGGAACGACCTACGGGGGAAGGTGCGCTCGATGGTCTCGCGACACAACATCACAGTGCAGAAGACTGGCGGGGGACCCCCACCCACTCCACCCGAATTCACAACATGGGAGCAGGAGGTACTCAACATCCTGCATCCTGATGGCCTCGCTGGAGTACACAGAGGAATGGACTCTGGTAAGTACAAGGCCAACCACTTCACCCCACCCCCAGCATGCTAACCCCCACCCTCACCCCCAACCCCCCAGCACACATCCTCCCTGAGAATGTCTCCCCAGCACAACCCACCCAACACCAACCCCTGCATGCCACCCCCAAACTATGGACACCCATCACCTAAGCATGACCACTGCACATACCCATCACCCCCCCCCCCACAAAACACCCTCACAACACCTCCCCCAAGGGAATGCCAGCACTGGGGGACAAGGGCACCTATAAAACGCAAGCTAATGCACACACAGAAACAATAACCATACCCTCTTACCCCATGCAGGACCCGAACGACAACACACCGGTCAGGAGGGACCAGAAATGTCCATCCCACCCCCAGAACAGGCCACTAGTGATGACAGCAGCTCTGTCGACCTGGAACCTGACGACCAGCCCGGACCATCGGGGACCTCTGGGCAGTCGGTTCCCCTCACCCAGACACAGGCCACTGCAGACCCAACCCCCTCTGGGAACAACCGCACAGCTCCCACCCAGCGGGCCCATGCCTCTGTCTCTAGGACAGGTCAAGCAGCGGTGTGTCTACCACTACAGGGCCCCCAGGGTAACCCACCAACCCAACAACAACAGGGACCTGGGGGCAGTGGGAGTGGGCACACCGTCCAGGGGACAGAGGCCCAGGGAAACAGGGCAACTCGGAGGGCTGCTGTGCGACAGGGGGGGGAGGAGAGGCCCAGGGAACCCACTCTCCAAGAGGCCCTCACCACCATCATGGCTGCCTACCACCACTCACAAGAGACGATGGCGATGGTACTGGCCAGGTTCCAGGAGATCCAGGCACAGCAGGAGCAACGCTACATGGGGTTCAGCGACCAACTAACCAACATCTCAACCGCTATGGGGAGCATAGTCCAGGCCCTGAACCGCATAGAGGACACGTTTCGGGACCATGTGGCATCACACAGGACCCCTGTCACTAGCCAGGAACAGGAACAGCCTACCACCTCTGCCGGCGCTAGTGGACAGGAGGCCCCACCACAACGACAGCCCCCCAGAACCCCACCTCCTGCTGAACAACAACCGCCCCGCAAAAGGAGCCTGAGATAAAAAAAAACGACAGAGTAGGATGTCAAGTCCCCCGCCAGCATCACATACCCCCTGAAGTCCTCCCACTGTCCCACATTGCCACCCTGTCAAACCTTGAACTGCCCCTGCTCCATCCTGCCACAGGCGTATGGACAATGCACCTGTGAGACTGAGAACTGGACTCCGCCATGGACATTACTCCACCCCCACCCATCACTGTTTCACCATCATGTACCAATATCTATGCACTAATAATAAATCACACATTGCACTGAAATCAATCAGGACTCAGGCTGTCTTATTTACAAATGTATAACACATTACATATCAATTACGTATTGTGAACATTGTGAATTACACATACCGAGGTAACTTAGCATTAGTCCATGGGCCAACCAAGCCGAGGTCACGCAGTGGCTCATACAGCACAGAAAAGGGAAGGGAAATTCAAACATCATGTCCATAGGTCTGGGGGGAAACCGACAAAGTTGAGATGCAGGAGGCTTTCAGGAAATGTAAAATGGCATGGGTGATCATTACCTGTGTGCTACTGGAAATACTGTGCTATTACTCTGTCCCTGTTGTCTGTGTCGTCCTCTGAGTCTTCCTCCTCTTCACTCTCCGCAGGCTCCACAGCTACTTCAACACCACCATCTGCACCATCCTCCTGCAGGAAAGGGACCTGACGTCGCAATGCCAGATTGTGAAGCATACAGCAGGCCACGATGATGTGGCACACCTTCTTTGGTGAGTACATCAGGGATCCCCCAGTCATATGCAGGCACCTAAACCTGGCCTTCAGGAGGCCAAAGGTCCTTTCGATGATCCTCCTAGTTCGCCCATGGGCCTCATTGTACCGTTCCTCTGCCCTTGTCCGGGGATTCCTTACTGGGGTCAGTAGCCAAGGCAGGTTGGGGTAACCAGAATCACCTATTAGCCACACACGTTGTCTCTGTAGCTGCTCCATCACATAGGGGATGCTGCTATTTCGCATCACATACGCGTCATGCACTGACCCTGGGAACTTGGCATTTACATGGGAGATGTACTGGTCAGCCAAACAGACCACCTGGACATTCATCGAATGATAACTTTTTCTGTTTCGGTACACCTGCTCATCGTCTTTTGGGGGTACCAAAGCCACATGGGTCCCATCAATGGCACCAATGATGTTGGGGATATGTCCAAGGGCATAGAAATCACCCTTCACTGTAGGCAAGTCACCCTCCTCTGGGAAAATGATGTAGCTCCGCATGAGTTTCATCAGGGCAGACAACACTCTACTCAAAATCTTTGAAAACATAGGCTGAGACATTCCAGATGACATGGCCACTGTGGTCTGGAATGACCCACTTGCCAAAAAATGGAGGACTGACAAAACCTGCACCAGAGGGGGAATCCCTGTGGGTTGGCGGATTGGGGACATCAGGGCTGGCTCCAGCTGGGCACACAGTTCATGGATAGTGGCATGGTCAAGTCTGTATCGAAGTATTATATGGCGTTCTTCCATTGTCGACAGGTCCACCAGCGGTCGGTACACGCGAGGATTCCTCCTTCTCATCGCAAGCCCCAGCGGAAGGTGCCTAGGAAGGACAACATGGAGCACAGAGTCAGCCAAACCACAGGTACGTACAGACAGCTTGCACAGTTAAAGAATGGCAATGGGTTGAAAGGCGTGTATGTGTGGCAATGCAAGGCCTAGGCCTGTGTGTCGCAGTCAAAATTAAGCCATGTAGGCCCTTGAAATGGCGGCTGCCTGACCTGTGAAGTGGGACAATGGGATGTGAGGTCAATGCGCTGGCGGGGCACACCGTGGCGGTAGGCGGTCGAAGACCGCGGCGCAAAGCCGCATTGGTTAACATTGAAGCCTATGGGTTTCAGGAGCCAATGACGAAGTGCGCCGGCGGTCGCGGGACGCACCGCCGCGGGCGTGACCGCCATTTTCTATCTGCTTAATCACTCGAGACCTGATCATCCACAGGAGAGGACCTATACTGCAAGTGCTGCTGTGACCTCGGTCTGGAAGATACAATGGCTGCTGCGACTGGGGAAAGGGCCCCTGCCTTCACGTCTGAAGAGTTGGAGAAGCTCGTGGATGGGGTCCTCCCCCAGTATGCGCTACTCTACGGTCCTCCAGACCAACAAGTGAGTACACCGGGTGCACATGGAATGGGCTATGCCTGTGTGGATTGGGGTGGATGTAAGTTGGTGGGGTGGGGGGCGAATGAGGAGTGCAACGCCCGACACATGAGAGCATGTGCCATATGGCAAAGTTGGTTGGGGGGGCCAATCACATCTAACATGCAGGTCATTGATGATTTCCTCCTTTCCACCCTGTACATGTCAAATAGGTCAGCGCCCATCAGAAGATCGAGATTTGGCGTGCCATCGCCAAGGAAGTCCGGAACTTGGGGGTCCACAACAGACGGGGCACCCACTGCCGCAAGAGGTGGGAGGACATCCGCCGCGGAACAAGGAAGACCGCAGAAACACTGCTGGGGATGGCCTCCCAACCTAGGAGGGGTGCCAGTCGCACCATGACCCCCCTGATGTCCCGGATCCTGGCGGTGGCTTACCCAGAATTTGATGGGCGCTTTAAGACATCACAGCAGACACAAGGGGGTGAGTATCAGCACATTCTCCTATCTTTCTGCGCAGTGGAGGCGTCTGGGTGGGGGAGGAGGGCTGTGGGTGACATTAGGCCAGGGCGCTTTCTGTAGTGTAGTCCTCTCCCTTAGGCATGGCCCTGTGCCCCCGGCCCCCACCTCGGTAGGGTGACAAGTACAGCCATTGAAGGTCCAGCATCTCCCATGTGCGCGTTTGACGTCTCTTGGCCTGTTGTCCTAGTCAGTAGTACTGAGTAGTGTACCCCGAATGCGCGGCTTAGTGCATTAGGCTCCTGTGTCTGTCCTCTCCGCCAACGGTGTTGACATTGCATGCACTCAACCTGGTCTTCTTTTTTCTCCCCCACCCTTTCTCTTCATCTTCTTGTGCATGTGTGCATTAGCATCATCAGGCGGAGGAGATTTGGCATCGGAGCACGAGGGAGCTGCAGGACACAAGGCCCCGGTGGGCCCAGGAACAGACACCGAGGGCACCAGTGATCCGGAGGGCGAGGGGAGCACCACGACGGGGACCGCTGGTGAGAGCAGCGAAAGCGACACGTCCTCGGATGGGAGCTCCCTAGCGGTGGCGGCAACATCCGTGCCCCCGCCTCTACAGGTACAGCCGCCACCCAGCGCACCAGCCCCGCCCTCCCAGAAGCCCCTCAGTCTTCGCTCCGTGCCGGTTCGCCCAGGAAGGCGCGCGTCTCCTTCGCCCCAGGCACCTCAGCCCCTGCCCCTGTTGCCCCTGCTGCCCTCAGTGCGGAGCTCATTGACCTGGTAAGGACGCTCATTGTTGGGCAGACGACCCTTTTGAATGCCATCCAGGGTGTGCAAAGGGAGGTGCAACAGAGCAATGCGTACCTGGAGGGCATTCATTCGGGTCAGGCTGCCCATCAACGAGCGTTCACTGCTCTGGCCTCAGCACTGACGGCAGCCATTGTCCCTGTTTCCAGCCTCCCTCTTCTTACTGCCTCCAGCCTTTCTCTGTCTCCTGTTCCTCAGCCTATCCCATCCACACCATCAGACCAGCCTGCACACACCTCAACACCCAAGAGCAGCTCATCCAAACACAAGCACCACAGATCCCACAAACACTCACCCAAGCAACACCCAGATGCAGACATGCCAACAGCCACTGCCACCCCTGTGTCCCCCTCCTCCTCGTCTCCCTCCTCCCTCCCTGTGACGTCTACACTCACACCTGCATGCACCCCAACATCAGCCAGTGCTTCCATCACCACCTCACCCTCCAGTACAGTCCACACTCGTGCAGTCACCACCCCCACTGCCATTTACACGTCCCCTGTGTCCTCTCCCACTGTGTCTGTCACCCCCTCTTCCAAGACACACAAACGCAGGCAGCCACCCACCCAACAGCCATCCACCTCACGACAGCCTACAGCACCAGCACCTTCACCCAATGACAGCACACCTGACTCTCCTACAACCACCTCCTCTACCTCCACTTCCATCTCCACTTCTCCTACCCTTTACCTTGGCCCTAAAAAACTTTTCCTGGCTAACCTTGACCTCTTTCCCCCCAATGAGCTCCCCCATCCATCTTCAAAGAGTCCCAAGAGCACCGCAGCCACCACCAGCCCAGCTTCGGGTGTCACTGTTGTGCATGGGTTCTGGAGCCCACCCTTTGCCAACAGTGACACATCGATCAGCAGCAAGGACACGTCCAGCCCCCCCCCCCGGCAAGAGGACCCGCAAAAACAAGGGCCGCCGTGCGAGGACCGACAGGGCTGCCCCCAAGGAGCAATGTGCGGCCACTTCACCACCCACACCATCTAGGGGAGGCAAGGGCCCGAGAGCCCCATCAAAGGAGCGGAAGGGCAGCAGGAGCGCGGAGAAGGTGGACCCCACATGCCACATCCCAGCTGGGAAGGAGGACACTAAGGAGGCCAGGAGTCCGTCCCCGAAGGGTCCAGAAAGGTCACGGTCCGAGGGCGACTGAGCCGGGAGTCCAGGCCAGGTCTGGCTCCCTTGACCTGCTGGATGAGCACCGCTGAACAGGGCCCGTGGGGCAGAAGAGCACCACTGAACAGGGCCCCGCCGTGGAGATAGGCACCGCTGAACAGGGCCCGCGGTGCAGAAGAGCACCGCTGAACAGGGCCCGCGGTGCAGAGGAGCACCGCTGAACAGGGCCCCGCCGTGGAGATAGGCACCGCTGAACAGGGCCCGCGGTGCAGAAGAGCACCGCTGAACAGGGCCCGCGGTGCAGAAGAGCACCGCTGAACAGGGCCCCGCCGTGGAGATAGGCACCGCTGAACAGGGCCCGCCATGGAGAAGAGCACCGCTGAACAGGGCCCGCGGGGCAGAAGAGCACCGCTGAACAGGGCCCGCGGTGCAGAAGAGCACCGCTGAACAGGGCCCCGCCGTGGAGATAGGCACCGCTGAACAGGGCCCGCGGTGCAGAAGAGCACCGCTGAACAGGGCCCTGCCGTGGAGATAGGCACCGCTGAACAGGGCCCGCGGTGCAGAAGAGCACCGCTGAACAGGGCCCTGCCGTGGAGATAGGCACCGCTGAACAGGGCCCGCGGTGCAGAAGAGCACCGCTGAACAGGGCCCGCGGTGCAGAAGAGCACTGCTGAACAGGGCCCCGCCGTGGAGAAGAGCACCACTGAACAGGGCCCGCGGTGCAGAAGAGCACTGCTGAACAGGGCCCGCGGTGCAGAAGAGCACCGCTGAACAGGGCCCCGCCGTGGAGATAGGCACCGCTGAACAGGGCCCGCGGTGCAGAAGAGCACCGCTGAACAGGGCCCCGCCGTCTCAAGCACCGCTCTGCTGGGCCCTTCATCTCAAGCACCGCTCCGCTGGGCCCTTCCTGTCAAGCACCGCTCCGCTGGGCCCTTCATCTCAAGCACCGCTCCGCTGGGCACTTCATCTCAATCACCGCTCCGCTGGGCACCGCTGTCTCTCCACTGCTCCGCTGGGCCCTTCATCTCAAGCACCGCTCCGCTGGGCCCTTCCTGTCAAGCACCGCTCCGCTGGGCCCTTCATCTCAAGCACCGCTCCGCTGGGCCCTTCATCTCAAGCACCGCTCCGCTGGGCACCGCTGTCTCTCCACCGCTCCGCTGGGCCCTTCATCTCAAGCACCGCTCCGCTGGGCCCTTCATCTCAAGCACCGCTCCGCTGGGCCCTTCATCTCAAGCACCGCTCCGCTGGGCACCGCTGTCTCTCCACCGCTCCGCTGGGCCCTTCATCTCAAGCACCGCTCCGCTGGGCCCTTCATCTCAAGCACCGCTCCGCTGGGCCCTTCATCTCAAGCACCGCTCCGCTGGGCACCGCTGTCTCTCCACCGCTCCGCTGGGCCCCTTCATCTCAAGCACCGCTCCGCTGGGCCCTTCATCTCAAGCACCACTCCGCTGGGCCCTTCCTGTCAAGCACCGCTCCGCTGGGCCCTTCATCTCAAGCACCGCTCCGCTGGGCCCTTCATCTCAAGCACCGCTCCGCTGGGCACCGCTGTCTCTCCACCGCTCCGCTGGGCCCTTCATCTCAAGCACCGCTCCGCTGGGCCCTTCATCTCAAGCACCGCTCCGCTGGGCACCGCTGTCTCTCCACCGCTCCGCTGGGCCCTTCATCTCAAGCACCGCTCTGCTGGGCCCTTCATCTCAAGCACCGCTCCGCTGGGCCCTTCATCTCAAGCACCGCTCCGCTGGGCCCTTCATCTCAAGCACCGCTCCGCTGGGCCCTTCATCTCAAGCCCCGCTCCGCTGGGCCCTTCTTCTCAAGCACCGCTCCGCTGGGCACCGCTGTCTCAATCACTGTTTATGGTTCACTGGGCCCACCATGCCTCCTCCTTGACCAGTGGAGACTGTCATCCACCTGATGGACTGTGGCTTTGCACTCCCCAGGATGGTCCAGTGGGCAGCCCACCCACTGTAGAGACATTGAGAGACTGTGGCTTTGCACTCCCCAGGATGGTCCAGTGGGCAGCCCACCCACTGTAGAGACATTGAGAGACTGTGGCTTTGCACTCCCCAGGATGGTACAGTGGGCAGCCCACCCACTGTAGAGACATTGAGAGACTGTGGCTTTGCACTCCCCAGGATGGTACAGTGGGCATGGTGGCTCCTCGTGGATCTGGCGTCGTGGACTCATGTGGCTGTGGTGCCCCCCCCTTCCCTTCCCCCTGAGGTGCCTGTAGTTTTTACATCTGATGCCCCTGCAGTGTTCTCTCCAAAGGACTCAGGTCTCCTGTGTGGGCTTTGCCCTTGTTTCTCAAAACTTTGGCCCACGGACATGATGAATTCGTAGGATGTGCAGGACTTGTTACTTCAGTTATACACTGATGTGTATGTCATTAGTTTTGTTGTGAATATCTTTCATGGTTGTACGATAATTTTCAGGAGCTTTTTGGTACATAAATATTTATTCCAAATTTGATTATGTCCTAGCATTTTTCAGGGGTGTTTGGGTGGTGTCACTGTGACTTGTTGCTCTGCATTGGTGTGTACATAGTTGGGGGGGGGGGTCGCATATGTGTGTGCCCGTAACCTTTCGTCCTCCCCCTCCCGTGTGTCGTAGGTGCAGTACTCACCGTTGTCGTCTGCGCCGGACTTCGTACTCGTGGTAGATGAGAAGGTAGACGAGAGCAGGTAGGATGTTTAATTCGGGTTCCATGCTGTCCTCTTTCCTCCTGGAGTGCGTAGTGGTGAGCGTTTTCCCGTCCGTAGTCTGTTTCCGCCGTGTTTTTATCGGCGGTGCTCCCGCCCCGGAAAAGGTGGCGGATTGGTGAGTTGTGATAGGGTGGGCGGTACATTGGCTGCCGCCTGGCTGTTGGCGGTGACCGCCGCGCTGTTTGTTTGTACCGCCGTGGCGGTCGGAGTGTTAAAGTGGCTGTCTGTGTTGGCGGTTCCCGCCAGGGTCAGAATCCCATATTTTTTACCGCGAGCCTGTTGGCGGGTTGGCCGCTGCTTTAACACCGACCGCCAGGGTTAGAATCACCCCCATAGTGTCTGCATCATAAATGTAAGCTTTTTGTTGCTGTCAGTTGTCTCACAATTTTAATAGGATCGAGGCACATGCATATCTGTATGCAAGGACATTTTTCTACCTTTGTTAGTATCAGTTTTATGATTTTTCAGAGCATCTGATTTTTTAAAATAGATTAAAACACTTGCAGTGCTGTACATTCAGGCAAATAGCTCTTTACATTTCAAATCATTGTTATTTCTTTTTTAAAACAAGAGCAACGTAAAAAAAACAGATGACAGACAGATGTCTCCTTCTGAAGTCTCTTGTCCCATGCGATAGTGGCAGTTGGGCACGGTCACAATTAAATGTCCGTTTGAACAATACGCGCATAATACTTTTTCGTGCCGAAAATCATTCATATTTACTTCTTTGCGCAAATAAATAGTGTAACGTAATGTTCCTTTTATTGTATTTGATATATTATATTTTTCTTACTTAAATATTGCTCTAAAATTGTTTTGTTCTTGTTTTGGTCCGGCACGGATATGAAGCTTTCTGGCGGTGGCATTAGGCTAGTGAAATTCAATTACGGCTTCTTCCAAATGGGAATACCTGTCCATGCCCTCTTCTCCCAGTGCAGTACATAATATCTTGTCTTGCCTCTGCTATTGAACGCGTTTGCCAAAGACTAACAATAGCTAAGCTGTCACATTTATTGTAGTCTAATGCAGTGTTTCCCAAACTGTGGGTCCATACACAAATGTGGGTCCATTTTTGGTGAATTGTGTAAGGTTAAGCAATAAATAAAGATGCATTTACATTCTGTATTTATATTGTCACATTTGCACTTCAAAGACAGAGATCAAATGTCAGGCTATATCTTCTGACAAATGGCTGCTTATTTTGTCAACATGGGGATTGGTGTTTACAAACTACTTCCACTTTGTAGTCAGAAAAAGAAAGTTACAATTAATTATGTGACAATTTTGCTGGTGTGCAGGGAGTGTGAAAGGAGAATTTGTAGGATGCAATTTTTTTGTAAAACAAGAAAATATAAACAGCTGTAAATGAACTGTACACATTCAGCAGTTGGTAGAGCAAAAATTGTGCACTTTTTTGTTAATTCTGAAGGTTGATAGAATCAAAGAATTTAATAGGATCGAAACAAATCAGGACACTTTGTGATGCACAAGTGATACATGTTCACTGAAACCCGATTTCCACATAATGGGGGTGATTCTAACCCCGGCGGTCTTAGACCGCCGGGGCCAGGGTCGGCGGGAGCACCGCCGACAGACCGGCGGTGCCCCGCAGGGCATTCTGACTGCGGCGCTTTGGCCGCGGTCAGTGCAGGAAAACCGGCGGTCTCCCGCCGGTTTTCCGCTGCCCCTTGGAATCCTCCAAGGCGGCGCAGCTTGCTGCGCCGCCGAGGGGATTCCGACCCCCCCTACCGCCATCCAGTTCCCGGCGGTCCGCCCGCCGGGAACCGGATGGCGGTAGGGGGGGTCGCGGGGCCCCTGGGGGCCCCTGCAGTGCCCATGCCACTGGCATGGGCACTGCAGGGGCCCCCATAAGAGGGCCCCTAAATGTATTTCACTGTCTGCTGCGCACCCGTCGCACAGCTTCCACTCCGCCGGCTCGATTCCGAGCCGGCTTCATCGTGGAAGCCTCTTTCCCGCTGGGCTGGCGGGCGGCCTGAAGGCGGCCGCCCGCCAGCCCAGCGGGAATGTCAGAATTACCGCTGCGGTCTTTCGACCGCGGAACGGTAACCTGACGGCGGGACTTTGGCGGGCGGCCTCCGCCGCCCGCCAAGGTCAGGATGAGGGCCAATATCTTTTATGTGCAGTATCTTTTTATCAGTAGAAATGTATGTCTTTGCTAATTTGGTGCCCATTTCAATGGAAAAAGTGTTCTCCGTAAATGAAAAAAACTCTAGGACAAAATGCTCTAGTTACCTTTAAAAATCACTGGCCTCATGCCCATTGACAGGTGGGACAAAAGTTAGTTCTTAAAATTGTACCTGCTTCTTAAAAGTATAGAAAGCACTCATTGGCCTAATGAAATTCAAGACATCTTTCCTTGTAACATTAAAATCTGGTTTGAAATTATGGAAAAGGTAGTGTGCAAGAAGATGACCTGAGGCATTTCTCTCTCCTCCTACCAGGCAAGGGGCAGTGACGTGAGCAGAACTGACTAGTAAGAACTCAACTCAAAGAAACTTTATCCGATCTCCAAAGATCATAACAGCACACATATGAAAAAGATCACATATAAAGTAATCCGATGCAAGTCCATAAATAGCATACAAATTAAAAACCTTGAAAGTACACATATCATACTCATGGATCTAGTGTAATTCATACAAAACTTAATGGAAGCCCCCAAATTTCCCCTATCGCAAACTGTAGGACCCATATAGTTTTATAGGGTTGATACCTACATCACCTATGGTCTGCGTAAAGATATGGGAACACAATAGTGGTGTAAAGTGACTTTGTGCAACAAATATCAATAAACTGGATTGAAACACAAATAAGTCCAGAATTTAAAACCATTAAATGGGCAGATAGATACAACATTTAAAATTCATAATAATCACCAAGGAACATAGCAGCATGTGATACAAAGTATGAGAGGATGTTTTGCACCAGGCCTTCCCACATAGCTTGGATACATTTTGAGCATCAAATGCAAGCAGCCATAAGGAATCTTGAAAATGCAAAAACCAAACCACCATAGCGCCTTCAGTTCTTAAGATCCTAAAGGCCTCCATGTGCTTTCTAATGCCCAAGTTACTGCAAAAAGGCAATAGCCATTTTTCCTTCTGCTGGCCGTAGGCAGGGCAGAAAAACAAAATGTGGGGGATGGTCTCCGTGCATCTTCTGCTTGCCGGACACTTATCTCCCCCATGTCGCACGCTAGCCCACTTTGTGCAGAATGTTTGGGTGAGAAGGGACTGGTACTAAAACTGTAAAAATACTTTTTGTGAAAGTGGAGGTGTAATTTCATCAATCTCCTTGTCATACCCAGGAAGCATTTTAAAGTAGAGAAATTCTGTGGTTAGGGCACCTTTCCTCTGTGTAAGGTCTCCACAGATGCAAACTCCCACTAGGCAGATTTGATCGCCATTTTGGAGGCGGAGCTAGATTCCGTCAGCCTACCCCATATAATTTCCAACCCCAGCTTCCTTTGTAAGGTTCTAACTAATATTAGCCATGTAGGCTTGTAGGCACCTCGGGTGGCCAAAAGATCCCTAAAACATTGCCTATAGACTCCTAGAACAGGGGAAGTCCAATGTCTATGCCAGTAGAGCAAAGGTCTGGACTCTGCCTTCCAGGAGATCTTCCTGAAGGCCAGATAAATAAAAAATAGAATCAAAGTTCTACTTTTTGGAAGAGCAAAGGGAGACTTTGTAAGTTCTCAGAGCCATGTAAAACAGCACCCAGAGCCTTTACATTGTAAATGTCAAGTGCTGGGGCAATTCTGTTTGAGCAGTTTATATTAAAAATCTTTGCCAATCTTGTAATTTAGCATAGCAGTGAGCAGTAAGATATTTGGACCTGCATTGACCCATCCAGGTTTGATGAGAGCCTTATCCCTAGTTAATCAGAACGGAAAACCTATTCAATCGGGTCGATTTTAGCATACAGATTGCACCTGTAACCTTTATTCTTTGCAGGATCAAAAGACATAAACTTTGTTCAGTTGCTGTTTAGCTCCAGTCAACGCTCATTGCAAAAATCTATAAAATCACTCAGAAGCTGTGGCAGGCATCTGAGCGATTTAGAGGATAACAGGGTGTCATCTGCAAAAAGCAGAGCAGGTACTCTCTTGCCTGTCACTTTGGGTGAGTTGCAACCATCTCTGTCAAGCCTGTCCATCACATTGTTTATATACAATGAAAATAATATGGGGGCCAGGACACAACCCTGGCTGGCTCCCAGCATGATTGTTATAGGGTTGGTAAGTTGCCCCAACCCCCCCACCCAACACTTGCATTATTGCTTTCATGCAACTGGACAAGTATTGCCAGTAAATTGTATGGAATGCCCATCTTCTCCAAAGCCCACCCAAACATTGCCCTGGAAACTTCTAATTCGAAGGCCTCACACAAGTCAGCAAAGGCGACAAAAAATCAACCACTGATGACTGCTGCAGTCTTCCAATACAGACAGTTGAAACAAAAAATCTGATTGATCATGCTAGGACACTTCTAGAACCTGCCTGGAATTCTGATATTACATTCCTGTCTTTGATCCAGCCCCGGAGATGCACTAGGACTTGCCTACAGAAAGACTTCTGTGAGGAATCAATCAAACTAATCGGGCTGTAGTTGCTTTGAATACTGTGCTGGCCCTTCTTATGGATCAGCACAATTTCTGCAGTGCACCAGGTGACAGGAATCTTCATCCCACTTAGAATAGAATTTGAAAGATGATTTATGTATGGGCCTCAGACTTCCAGGTTTGCATGAAAAGCTCTTTTTGAATCTGGATCGGGGCATGGAGCTTTGGCTAGAAGACTGGACCTAATTGCCTCAGTTGTCTCCCTAGGGGTGAAAACCAGAGAGTTTTAGTTTTTTAGCCTCGCCAAAGCTCACCCTCTCACCGTCTTCACTGCAGGAATATAAGTTGCTGAAATGAAGAACCCAATCCTGGGGCTTCACAAAGTATTCCCCTGCCTTTTTGCCACCATTTGCCCTTGTTGTAAGGGTGTTTTAAAACCTTGCATTATCATTGATGCTTATAGCACCGGATGATTCCTTCCTCAGGGTATTTTCCCAGTCCCTCTTAGCGGTTGGCAGTTTTTTTTTTGATTTTGCCCTACTCAGGGCAAGCTGGGGTTGATCTTTGGATTTGGTGGCTACCAAGAGCTCTCTTTTGGCCACCCTCAAGTCTTTTGTGTACCATGAAGCTACCTTCTGATTTGGAAAGATGTGCTTCCTATCCTAGGACAAGAGCTCATTTATGCTGGTAAGCAACGCATCATGACTTTTTTCTATAATTGAGTCTCTCTCCTCTGGAGTCAGGGTATATACAATCTCTACCTGCTTTATAATCTTGTTGGTCACTTGCCCCAAAACCTCTGGGTGCTTCACCACCCAGCCCCACCTAATGGCTTTCCTATTGGATGTGATTTTAAAGTCCCCAACTTGGGTGGGACTTTGCCTGTGGGGAGCATTGTGTAGGGTACCCAACAGCGACAAGCTAAGGGCATTATGGTCCCTGTCGGCCCTTTGGATGACCATCATATTCTGCACAGATGATCATCTCTTCAGGCTTATTATAAAGTAGTCAATTCGACTAGTAAAACCAGATCTGTGAAAGGTGTGTCTGCCATCTACATCTGATAAAGTTCTTCCATTTGCCACTCTAAGATCAAATTTTAAGGTTAAAACAAGCAGCTGAGCTGCCCTGGATGATCATCTCACTAAGGGAAGGTCCAAGGGGTGAATAGCCCATCTTGCATCCTGCTCTACAGTTACATTTGGGCCCATGGACACAAGCAGTTCAAATGGGTCATTTTGGTTGTGACTACCAACCCAAGTATACACATTAAGTAGCAGCAGGGAAGCACCACTACAAAAGTTCATCCTTAAAATCAATAGATCCACGGATCCTTATGAAGCATTGCAGTTCTAACTGTACCCATATTACCAGCCCCCCCTTATGAGGCACCCCCTTTCGGGATGGGAAGCATGTACATAATAGCAGGAGTGCCCATTTCTAATGACTGGGGTAGTACTTCAAGTCGCCTGAAATAGACAAATGCTGTGCATGTTGAAAAAACTTCCCCAGTCCTCTTCCCCCCATCTTGGACACAATCCCAACCACGTTCCAAGACAGGATTTTGATTGGTTTCTTGTGGCACTCCAAGAGTGCTGCTTTAGTGACGTGGGGTAAACTCCCTCCAAGATACCAGGCCTGACTGTGACAACAGGAGTTGGGGAAGAACTTGTCACTGTGGAATTGGTAGTTCTTAAACTATTTACATTTAGCCCTTCCTTAATCATTAGAATGCTTACTCTGGCTCCAGCCTTTACTAATGAGTCGTACTTCTTTTGACTGCCTAGCTGCAGGCTCATCCCAAGTAGCAGATTCACTTAGTCAATCCACGTCTCCCAACCTGTTTTGCTATTGAGAACCCTGGGCTGGGGCTCTTAACTCAAACAGGGTAACTGCGCCACTTCTGAATGTGTGTGCGCACTAAAAATCCTATGTGCATCCATGGACAGAAGTCCATCAACCAAACCCTGGCACTTCAGGACCACTTTCACCATATCACAATGGTTACCTGGGGTCACAATCCTCTCTACTCTTGTAGAGGATTTTGGCAGGTTTGAGGAGAGGGAGGAGGAGACAGGAGCGCATTTTCAGAGTGCGCATTACCCTTTTTGACCAGACTGAGGAGGAGATGTATGAGAAGTACAGGTTGAGCTCATCCATGATACTGGACCTCATAGCTTAACTACAACCCATACTGCGGCGCACAACACATAGGACTAATAGCATACCCACCCATGTGCAGGTATTATGCTCCTTCCACCTACTCGCCTCAGGGAGCTATCAAGGGGTCATAGCAGCAGCTGGAGGAGTATCTCAGAGTGCCCTCCAGATTTGTCAATACATTTATCAACGTCATGCTGAGTAGCATACACCAGTACATCAGATTCCCCCACACCACACAGGAAATACAGCAGACAAAAATTGATTTCTACTAGATAGCACAGTTCCCCCACGTCCTAGGTGCCATAGATGGGACACATGTTGCAATCTGTCCACCATCGTCCACAGCGTATGTGTACCGCAACTGTAAATACCAACATTCAATGAATATACAGGTGATATGCAATGCCTCCTACATCATAACTGATCTAGTGGCCAGGTACCCAGGGAGCACACATGATTCATACATCTTTCGCCACAGCGGGATTCACACAAGACTGCTAGCTGGGGAGTTTGGTGAAGGATATCTACTAGGTATTGTCCCTCTGTACACTGGCGCATTGATGCCGCAGTGACGTCAGATGGCTCACTTACTCATTATACCCTCTGTTCCTTCCAGGAGACAGTGCCTACGCAGTGCGCACCTACATGATGACGCCCTACCTCAATCCTACAACACGAGCAGAACAGAGCACACAGGGCAACCCGCAATGTGGTGGAGCGCACCTTTGGGCTGCTGAAGAGTCGGTTCTGGTGCATCCACAAAGGTGGAGGCGCACTACAGTACAGCCCGGAGACGACATGTAGAATGGTGGCCACATGTGCGATCTTGCACAATATAGCTACCACCAGGGACATACCTGTAGAAATATCTGATTCAGACTCTGATGAGGATGATGATCCCATACCCCCCTACAGCCAGCAGACAGGACCAGTGCAGCAGAGGGCAGGCAAAGGCGTGCTGTCATCACGCACAACCATTTCAGATGTAATTAATGACAACACAACTTCGCTGATATGTGTACTGGTAGTTAGAATATTTATTACCTTAACGTCAGGTAACATAAGTTTCACTAGCAGAAAAAATAAAATAATATGTGTCTTAAAAATAAGATGATAACAGTATCTCACTATTGAATCATAGTTTACTGCATCACACAATAACCAAACAGTTCCCTGTGGCCATTACAGTCACTTTCTACGGCCACACAAGCCACTCGAGTGCACAGTGGCCTCACTGGCACCTCTGTTATCGGCCTCAGTGGCAGTGCTGTGCCTGGCACTGCGACGCCTAGCATCAGTGGTGGGCACTGCTACGCTGCTGAGGCTAGATGTGTCCTCAGTCGCCCCTAGTCCCAGTTCGCTGGGTGTAGTGGAGCGGTTACCCAGCATATTGTCCAGCACATTAGTGATCTGAACCAGTCCCTGTGCCACATCCCTACTGCTGTGCGCTGCCTCCACCTGTGCGGCCACAGCACGCCGCAATATGAGGGCTGTTGAAGTAGCGCACGATTGACCGAGCAACAGAATCCACCAAACATGCCCATAAAACGCCTCTCCTGCCTGCGGTGGCTGACTCTGTCGTGCCGCAGCTCTGTGCACAGTTCCCTCACTGCAATTGTCAGCTCCCTGGTGTTCTCAAAAGCTAGGATCTGTCCCTCATGCAGATTTGTGATGTTTGAATTAAGGCACTCCAACTGCCGATGCAGCCCCCTATGTTGGCATTGTGTGCCTGCATCTGCCTTTGTATTAATGATATTTCCTGTTTTGCAGGCACTGCTGTTTCAACATAGTGGTTTCCAGGCCACCAAAGACTGATGGCCCCTCTCCTGCTTCCATGTGCTGTGCCTCTGCATACTGAGGCCTCCTGCTGGGTGTTGAGCTAAGCTGGGGCTGGTACTCCTGCATAACAGTGGATCTGCCATCTGGGGAAGGTGTGTGGCCGTCATCTCGCATGTCATCAGGGTCCTGGCTCAATTTGAGTAGCGGTACAGCCCTAGCCCTGCGTCTGATAGGCGCAATATTCACTGGTGTTTGAGTCTGATGCAGGGTGGGTTTCAGTATTCCCCACAACGGCACTTGCAGATGCTGCTGGGCCTGGGCCACCTGCAATGACAATGTGCAGCATGTCAGTTATGTATGTATAACCAAAGGTTACACAATGGTAATAAATGTACTGTTACATCATATCACTATGTAGTGGGTGTTGTGTTCTTCTGGGAGTCGCTCTGCCTCATTACATTCTATGTGCTACTTTCAGCTCTGGGTTGTGGACTACCACTCCCATAAGGCATTGTTGTGCCGCTTCTAAGATGTGAAATGGACTACTTCTCACAATGCTTTGCACTACTTGCTAATTCCTAAGGGGCATTTGCACATACACATATGGGGTTACATTTCAATATTGCACTTACCTTTACTAGTGCTTGGTATGCCGGATGTGTCGATGTCACTGACCCCACTGACAGCTTCTGGGAGGAGTGTCAACTCCACCAGGTCTTCCATTGGGGTGGAGGGTGTCTCGGTGGATGGTTCACCTCCTGTGCTCCTTGCCTCCTGTAGTCGTCTTGCCACCCTCTCCTTCTCACGGGAACGCAGGTCGTACCACCACTTTTTGATCTACTCCACTGAGCGCTGCGCAACTCCCACAGCGCAGATTTTTGTTTGAATGTCCACCCAGAGTCTGTGCTTCTCACTCTCAGGTACCTGGAGTGAGCTCTTTCCAAACAGTTGGTCATGGCTCCTCGCCACCTCCTCAGTGAGCACCTCCAGTTCCTGCTCACTAAACTTGAGTTTCCTTTTCCTCTCTCCCTTCTCCTTTCCCTGTGCAGAGGTGTCCATGGTGATGTGCAGTCCTGCCTTGTTCACAGACTTGCTCCCTGTGGCTGGGCTGTGTCTCTCTCAGTGCTCCTTTGGGTGTGGCACCTGTAAACTGCCTGGGATGACTCACTTCCTGCTTGTGATGTCATCAGGCTCTGCCGGGTGTGCGTTCTCGCAATTTGCGATTTTCAATTACCGAATCACAAATTGCGATTCAGTATTTTTGCCCCGCAAACCACAAATAGTGATTTTTAAGAAATCGCTAATTCCAAATCTCAAATATGTTACATAGCATATTGCGACTCGGAAATAGCAATTTCTTAAAAATCGCTATTTGCGATCCGCAGAGGGCTTTCTTGATACATCTGGCCCTTGCTTCCTTACTTACAATTTTTGCTGGAGTTTTGCTTTTGTTTGTCTCAGGACTCTGAACCCTTTACCACTGCAATCTAGTGCTAAACTGCTTGAGCTCGCTCCCCTAAACATGGTTTGATTGGTGTACACCTAGTTAGCATGTAATTTTTGCACACCATTGCACTTTTGGAGCATGCGCCACCTGCACCATTTTTAATTGTATACAATAGATCATACCTAGAGAATAGAACTGGAACTTGATTTGGATGTGGAAAGAAAGTGCTACATTACTCACATAACCAAAAGTGTGCCATGGAACCATCTGTTTTATTTCTCACCAGTTGTGCTGCAGTACCTATTGTGCCATTCACTTAAGTAGCATTTTAAAACATGTCCCAGGCCTGCTATTACAGCCTAAATGCACTATGACACTGCCATGTCGATTTGCCATATAAATCCCTTGCCAAGTCTTCTACTCTAGGTAGCCCATAGGACAGGATGCTGTGTAATTAAAAAAAATACTTTGGGGATTCCTTATTACATTTAATAAGCTGTAATTCCTAAATGAGACGAGGTGGATATTTCATGTTTGACATCTGTGAAATTGTAATGATAAATGCTTTCTAATCGTAAAGTCAGATTTTTCATTACAATTTTGAAAAAGCCACTTTTAGAAAGGTGGCATTTTCCTGCCCTAAGCCCCTTTGTGCGTGTAGCCTGGCCTGGGACATATGACTGGAAGTAGCTGACATTTCGACTTTGTGAATTCCTCCCAGACAGTCTAACAATAGAAGGATTAGGTGTCCCTGAATGGGACACTGCTGGCATGATAGGGGTGGAGCTGAGCACAGCCCCATTTATACCTGAATAACTTGTATTTTGCCTCCACCCAAAGAGCCTAATGACCCTGTATTGTCACTGCAGCCAGCATGGAGCCAGTGCAGGGGAGTCAGGAAGTTCTGTGCACTTCAAAGAACCTTTCCAGAAGCCTCTCCCACCTTCAAGGAGAAGGGAACCAGGGTATCATATTAAGATCTTTAGACCCACTCTTCACTTCACTGCTAGACCTGTCGAAAGACTCTCAGAGGTCTGCCTTCTGCTGTGACTTACTGTGCACTTTGCCAGACTGCTGCCGTACCCGGCAAGACTGCTTTGCTCCCTGGAGCCTGCCTTGAACCCTCACAAGGCAGGCCTGATGTTGAGCCCTGCATCTATGCCTGCACCCAGGACTTTCAGAAGAGAATCCAAGAGCTAGTTTTTTGGCCTACTATTCAGAGCCACAGGGACCTAACCGGTTCCTACCATCTTGAACCTGCACCTCGGCCCAGTCTGAGTGAGTCCTGAACCCCCAAGAGGTGTTCCATCAGTTCTGGACCCTTGGTTGTGTTGCTAAGTGTGTCCAGATGGCCATTTTCCAAAACTGAGAACTTGGACAA
Source organism: Pleurodeles waltl (assembly GCF_031143425.1). Taxonomy (NCBI): domain Eukaryota; kingdom Metazoa; phylum Chordata; class Amphibia; order Caudata; family Salamandridae; genus Pleurodeles; species Pleurodeles waltl. Next base: position 572,698,693 of record NC_090439.1, on the reverse strand, counting down.
AACTTGGCCACAAAGTACTCTAAGAACCAGGAGAACACCAGGGCCAAACTGCTTGCCTACCCATCTGAGGTGGATCAGCAGTTGAGTTGACTTCCCTATTTCTCCCACTACATTCTTCTCCATAGCAGCAAAATCCATTTCAGTGATTCTTCACCAAATGGGTATCCAACCTCGTGGGGCTGTCTTCTGCTGCAGCCTTCTGCCTCGTCCCCCTGGATTTTTTCAACCATCATTTTGGTGCCTAAATCTGAACCTAGAAATGTTCACTGCAGCTTTTACCTTAGACCTTCCAATGATGAAGCTCCCTCCTCGGACACTTCCTTCAGCCTTGCCTGGCTGAACATTACCTGCTCAGACACTTTTCTTCAGAAACTTTTCTAAGTCCAAAGGTAGGCGCTGACTGGCCCCAAACCATTTCTTTTATCCGAACCTTGTTCCATCTCAGTCAGCCTTAACTTTAGACTCAGACTCAGTCTTGCGCAACGAGATGTCCTTGGTTGATACTTTGATCTTTCAGGTGCTATTTTGAACCTTAAACTTTAAAAACTCATAACTCCAGTTCAACTGATTGGGTTTATTATTGGGTTTATTGTTGTTTTGGTGTTAAATAATGTATTAACATGTTCTCTGTTTTTCTAAATTGGTTTGAGATTTTTCATGTGCTGTGTTTTCACTTTATTACTGTTTGAGTGCTGCATAAATACTTTACACATTGCCTCTAAGTTAAGCCTGGCTGCTTTTTGTGCCAAGCTACACAGTGACTTTTTGGGATCCATGGCTGGGACTTATCAAAAAATTCCAAGCCAGTGTTCACAGTAGAAGTTGAATGTTCACAATTTACCAAATAGCTTTGAAAAGTATCAACATATTAGTACCAGGTAAGATATATTTAATATTGATACATTGCTTTCAAATTTGCAAGGAAAGATACAAACATTGCTTCATGAACAACAAATCAATGAGTTTGGTTGAATGTTCAATAATAACTGCTGTGGATGGTTCTTCGAATGCTCCAAATTTAAAAAAAACATAGCATGCTGCCCAATGCATTTTGGTACATTATGTCCCTTCTTCGGGGTAATGCTGCTTCAATGATAAATGTGAAGAGGAAAAAAAACAATAAAAGGGACATAAGATAAAAGGGAAGAACAGAGAAAAAGCATGAGATAAAAAGGAATAAAAAAGGCTGTTAGTCTGATAATTAATAATAACCTCTTTCATCCTACAACTCAGCGAAGAACTGCATTCCAAAACAACATCATGCTCATACTAGACTTACAAATTGAACCAATATGCATGAGGCAAGCAGGCACATGTACCCTTCAAGTGTAGAGGTATATGCGCAGTGACGGAATGTGAAGAAACATGCTGCATTATTTGAAGAGAGTATGGTTTCTGATAAGGATGTAGCTCCCACTCCCCAACCAGTGCGTAGCAGCCTTACAACTTAAGATCAACTGTCCAGACCGGCATCATCCCATGATTCCAGTTGGCCTGGTTCTTCTTGTTTGGCCATAAGACCAGCAGCCAACCAACTACCAGATTCAGGTGGAGAAAAACCTGCAAAACCTGCAGCAGACACAGTAAAGGACATGGACCGCAGGATGAACCTGAGGAGCCACAACAAGGTTTAGTCACTAGATTTCGTCCACAAAACTTTCTACTAAACAACTAGCAGTGCTTGATAAAGGTATGTCTTTTGTTCCCACCTACAACACCAAGCTGCTGGAAACTTAAATGTCTTTTTTCAAATTCATGAGGAAACTGCCTTTAGGACACTTTTTCGATAATGTTATAACACCATTGATTACTTAATCAGACACAATGTAACAAGAATTAAAATCTAAGTCCACAGTCATTGTTCCTGTTTCATATAAAATCTTGGATACTTTTGAAACATTGGTCAACCAAGATTTACAGCACATTAATTTTCAAGTGCATAAACGTGGCAACCTGATGATCAGTGAATGGGGGATTTCAAAAACGTCATCCCCTGATTCATGGCTTACATCCCATACAGCAGAAAAAGGTAGTGCACTGGTTGTGATGGACACTAGCTACTATAAGACTCAAGTTCTGGAACATGTCTCTGATGATACCACACATATGGAACTAGAACAAGATCCGACACTGGCGTTCACTGCAACTTTTCCCAACATTTTGGAAAAAGTCATCTCTTTAGAGTGATCAGGGAATAAATCATAAAATATTTAACTACGGCCTTTCCACGCAGACCGAGGTTATACATGTTGCCAAAAATACATAAGCATCCTACAGACCCGCCATTCAGACCAATTGACTCGGGTTGCGGCTCATTACATGAACCACTTAAGAAAGTATTTGGATACTCTCTTACAACCTTTTGTTCAGCAGTGGCGAACATATTTTTAGGGTACTACAGATTTTTTCAGAAAATTGCGGGGACTTTGTTGTGACGACATCACTTTCGTGCGGTTGTGTACAATTGATGTCACTCCTCTATACACCTCAATACCACATCAGGAAAGCATTGAAGCGGTTGGATGGGAATTGTTGCAATTACCAGATGTGCGAGCCAATAAGGTTGGAGATTCTCCATTTCGGTTAATATCACAATTACTTCCAGTGAGCTGAAAGGTTTTGTTTACAAAGAACAGGGACCGCCATGGGCTTTTCTGGTGCTCCATCATATGCTAAAATCTACATGTCAAAATTTGAGGAGGAATTCATTCTCACTGATGCATCATGAAGTGACAATGTGACAATATGGTATGTTCGGTACATTGATGACATCTTTTTAATATGTGCAACAAATAAACTCTTGAAAACATGATAGCCATGTTGAATTCAAGGAATCCCGAAATTCAATTCACACACAACATCAGCAAAAGTAGTATTTCATTTTTGGATCTTTGTTAAAACTAGATAAGTTTGGTCTTAGTACCAGCATTTACAGGAAACCCACAAACCGGAAAAATACTTTGCTATTTCATGGTTTCATCCATTTTCTCTCATCAGTCATGTGCCTTATTCTCAATTCTTAAGAATCAAAAGGATAACATCTGACACTGTTGCATGTACCACAACTTTGGATGAATACAAATCATCCTATTTAGCGCAAGGCTATCCCAGAGGTGTTTTCAACAATATGGTAACTATAGTCAACATGGTAGAACCCCAAGCTTATTTGCAAAGAATGACAGTTTCAAGCACCAGCAGAAACATTTTTGTATTGACATTTTCTACAAAATCACCAATGATAAAAAGGATAATATGCCAAAGATTGGAGATACGACAAACGGAACCCGACTTTAAAGGCATTTTTTAAGATAAACCGTTGTTCCCATTCACCAGATCTGAAAATTTGAAAGAAATTATTTCATTTCCAACAAATAACTCCACCACCAAATGGCTCAGGACGAGAAAGTGTCATATTTCTATTTATTGCAATAACGCAGATATCGGGAATACCATCAACGATCCTATAGCAGGGAAGGCTATGAAATTAGAACGTTCCACTAATTGCACTTCATCTGTTCTGATATATTTATCACATGTGGACTGGCATACATTGTAAAACAGAGAGAAAGATAAAAACTTGCATTACATAGCATAAAAGCATGATTCGTAACAGAAACATTTCTTCATATTTAGCAGTACATTGGGTTGAGTCCAAACACAGCATAGCCCAGTTATGTTTCCAGGGCTTAGAGTTGGTGAAAACCAGTCCTGAAATGAATTCCACAAGAAGGTTACTAAAGCGGGACTCTTATTGGATAAGACAGTTTGAGACATTGACCACCCCATCCCCGGCGGGCTCAATGACATATTAGAACTGACATATTTTCTCTGAAACTACTATTATTGACAGAGTCACCCTCTCTTTCTCCCATGGAATACATGTTCATGAATCTTCTTCATCACTGCTTACCCAATAGTTCTGCCAGTATAGATGGTGTTTTGTTGTAATTTTTAAGAAATATGGTAGTATTTGGTTGTTTTTCATGGTTTTGAAGACAGTGTTTAACATCACTATAATAGTGATCTACACATGTAGTTTTGCTTTACAACATTGTTGCATTTTTTCTATTGTATTTTTTCAATGGTATCTCTTCAGTTAAATTTTTGTGATCCTTTCATGTGTTCATTGTCATTTTCTCTGTAGTTTTTCATTACTAACCCTCTATTTTCAGCCGTGGTGCATAAGTTGGTAAATGAGTCACTTGTATCATGCAGTTCGTGTTCTAGAGGTCAGATTTAAGACTGGACTCTCGACCTCACTTTTCACTTATTTTTTAACCTATAGGATCCTCTGGCGACCAGTAGTTGTTAAATGTAGAGCCAGATGCACAGTCTTTGATGGCTGCTTCCCTGTTCCAGTCAGAGCAGGATTGCACAAATTGATGACTTTGCGAGTTCGGTAAGCTCTGAATCGGTTTTACATCGGTTGTGTTTGAGGAAGTTCAGCTTCGAGCTCTGAAAAATGGGTTTATTATTTTAACTGCAACATAGTTATTTCAAACTCCTTGTCTAATAACACAGCAGCTCCTGTCCATTTTGTGGTGGTTATATTTGGTTTGAATCTTGGCATGAACAAGTGTCTAGCTGTCACTCAAGGTATCTTGTACATTTCAGAAGCCATTATGACTTTGGGAAGAAGTTAAACCAGGGAGGCGCCTCCGTTAGAGTGGAGGAGCATCGCCCCCCACCAGCAGCAGAAGCTGCAAATCTTTCAGAATGAAACTATGTTTAGCATCCTTTCGTTATGAAAGGGGTGGGGCAATGCGATGATGAGCCCTAAGGGGAGTGCACAGAGCACTCCACTCAGTGCACATGTATATTTGTCCGGCCGTCTCGGGCCGGCCAAGCACACATGCGAAGTAGGCTCTCTCCAGCCCTGCCCTTAATGTTCAGATTGTCCCTTTTTTCATTCTGCATTTTCTCTGTTCTTGCCTTTTATCTTCTGTCCTTTTTCTTGCTCTTTTGTGTTTTTCCTCTACACAGTTATCATTGAAGCAGTGTAACCCCTGAAGAAGGGACATAGGGGGTGATTCTGACCGCGGCGGACGGCGGTCGCCGCCCGCCACGCAGTTCCCGCCGAAAGACCGCTCCGCGGTCAAAAGACCACGGCGGTCATTCTGGCTTTCCCACTGGGCTGGCGGGCGACCGCCGAAAGTCCGCCCGCCAGCCCAGCGGGAAACACCCTTCCCACGAGGACGCCGGCTCAGAATTGAGCCGGCGGTGTGGGAAGGTGCGACGGGTGCAGTTGCACCCGTCGCGAATTTCAGTGTCTGCTAGGCAGACACTGAAGTTCTTTTTGGGGCCCTCTTACGGGGGCCCCTGCGGCACCCCCTACCGCCATCCTGTTCCCGGCGGGAGAACCGCCAGGAACTGGATGGCGGTAGGGGGTGTCAGAATCCCCATGGCGGCGGAGCGCCATGGAGGATTCTCAAGGGCAGCGGAAAGTCGGCGGGACACCGCCGACTTTCCGTTTCTGGCTGCGGCTGAACCACCGCGGTCAGAATACCCAGCGGTGCACCGCCAGCCTGTTGGCGGTGCTACCGCCGACCTCCGCCATGGCGGTAATTACCGCCAGGGTCAGAATGACCCCCATAATGTCCCGATATGCATTGGGCAGTATACTGCGTTTTTTAATTTGGCTCATTTGAAGAAACGTCCACAACATTTATTATTGGAAGGCTGGTAACAAATCTTCAAGCATCTCTTCCTCCCTTGCTAATGGGTGGCTTTCCTTGCTGATGGGTGGCTACCTGACACACCTTATGTAATCTGACATGTGGCCCATCTATGGAAGATACGGTTGAAAGGGTGATATCAAGCGCTCCATTCCATGCAGAGCTCAGCATCTGGATATTATAGCCCTTCTACAAAATCGAGGACTATGGGCCCCATTATGACCCTGGCGGCCAGCGGTAAGCTGGCGGTAACACCGCCAACAGGCTGGCAGTGTTCCGCCAGCTCTTATGACCGTGGTGCAATAGCCACGGCCATACCGCCGGCCCCTCCACTATACCGCATAATCCCTGGGGATTATGAGTCCTGGACTGCCATGGAAAGGCTGGCGGTAAGGGGGACTTGGGGTGCTCCTGGGGGCCCCTGCACTGCCCATGCACTTGGCATGGTCAGTGCAGGGGCCCCCAGGCATAGCCTGTCACGCATTTCACTGCCTGAATTTCGGGCTGAGAAATGCAGGACGGGTGCTACTGCACCCGCTGCACATCAGCATTGCCGCCGGCTCTATTACGAGCCAGCAGCAATGTTGATGTGACTTTTCCGCTGGGCCAGGGGACGGTAACACTGTAACCGTCCGCTGGCCCAGCGGAAAAGTCGTAATAGGGAGCCAGAAATACCACCAGCACTGGCAGTATTCTGGCGCCCGCAGCCTTGGCGGTCTTTGGAAAAGACCGACGAGGTTGTAATGAGGGCTATATGTCACTGCAGAGATGGAGGGAGGAGGGAATGCCTTATGCTAGGTGATCTTTACCCAGAAGGTCGCTTCATAATGTATGCTGAAGAGGTGGAGTCATTTACTCTGGGTCCAGGTCAATTCTTACAGTACCAGAAGCTCTCCATCATAGCCCAAGGAATTTGGCAGACATTTCCAGCTGCCTCAACATGTTCCACCATTCTTGCCACTCTATTTGACATGGCCAAAGTCCGTCATTTGATATCAGATTTATACAGAGCATTACACACGACTTCCCATGACAACCTCTCCCGGTCCAGACTAGATGAAACGAACTACTCCCAGACCAGCTGACTCCTAGCGACTGGAAACACATCCATGAAGGGGTACACATAGTCACTTGAAATGCACGGTTTAAATGTATGCAATACTATTTCATTCACCAAACATATCTTTCCCCTTCCACATTAAGCAGAATTTATCCCACAGGCTCGGACAGATGCCCTTACTGCTATACCCTGAAAGTGGACTTTGTTCATAGGTCCTAGACGTGTGTGAATGTTTCCTCATTTTGGCATCAGGTCCTCACTAATCTGAATAGAGTCTCTAGTTGCGTGCTTACGCTACAACCTGCACAGACATCACTGGGCCTCATCCCTTCCCCTCCCCAAATGAAACTTAGTAGGAGGTTCATCCTGCTGGGCCTAACGCTAGCGACATGACATATTGCCATAAGGTGAACAGATGAAAAACTGGAAGAGAATCAGCAAGCCTTGGTGGCTCTGCTCTCTGACCTTAAAACAATCCCACCAAAGGATAGTGTGGTATAAATATCTGGTGTCACCCACACTTACACCCACAAGTAGCTATGTATGTCTTGAAGGTGAGATTGACTGATTATTGTATTCTGTAGAATTCGCTGACTAAAATGTTTCCACAAGAGCTGTTGGGGAGGAGAGAGGGATAGTGTATGTTGTTAAGACGATATGCTTGGAAGCTGTGAGAATTAATGAATAACCATGTTCATTTTCAAGAATTTATTCTGCTTCTAAAAACCAATAACAACTCTTTAAAAAAAGCAGTTATTATTGGACAATCAAGCAAACTCATTGATTTGTTGTCGGTAAAGCAATATTTGTACTTGCACACTTGAAAGCAATCTGTGAATATTAAATATATCTCACCTGGCACTAATATGGTAATGCTTCTCAAAGCTATTTGGTACAATTGTGAACATTCCACTTCTGCTGTGCACACAGTGTCCCAGCTATGTTGGTGGCTTGGAATTTTGATATGTTTTGTTGATTTGTGCATTAGGCAGTGCACGTCCCAGTGTAGCACACAACATTTTGACAAATTTGTACAAACATAATATTGTTTTTGATTTAAGGTGCACAAGATTCATTGTTTTTCCCATTGCAGAGACTGCCATGAATGGTTATGTTGAAGTGCATGAACCTGCTAAGCGTTCAACAAAGGGTAGGTCAATGGTGGGGATGTTAGTTTGGTTTCAAGTAAATTAAAATCACAGCAAGTTAATGCAGGCCATATAAATATATTTTACATGTGAGGCTTTTGAATGGTAGCAATGAGGTTGAAAGTATATATCCCCCCTGGGGTGGTCTTCAGCGGTCCAACGAGTATGAAAGAGTTTAGAGTGTTATATGGACCACATTAGAGAGAATGATCTGAGCAATGGTAGTCAAATGTTAATAATCAGTGGAGATTTAAACACCGATAGCGAGATTCTTGAAGGAGAACTGTGGAGGGGCATACTGAAACCTGCCATGAATTTGAAAGATGATCAGGAGGGGTAAAGCATTCATAACTTTCCCCACAAATTATGTGCTACAATCCTTGAATGTTCAAACCATCTTGGATTCCCCAGCAAAAAATGCAGTCAGTTGTGGTCATCAATTATATCTTGATTAATGTGGAATGCTCAAAGAATGTGGTACACATGAAGATTGAGAGGAGGGTTGAAACTGGTGACGACCTCCTTATCATGAAATTAAATAAGCATGAGGAATTTTGCCTGGAAACTGCTCCTTTGAATATTGGGAGAGCAATATGCTGGAACTATGTGAATTACTATACAGGACTCTGATTATTTCATTGTGTACTGCAGGAATTTACTCTGCTTATTCTTGACAAATCTAGGTATGAGCATGACATAATTCTGGCCTCATTCCATCTAACGGTAGATAACATAAAAGTGCTGTGGTCTCAATCAACGCAACAGAATAATTAAAAATGCAATGCCTCCAAAAAATACATGTGGTATGATGCAGAATGTTATGATTTGAAGTGAAAGATTTCATCAGCGCTATTAACTTGTCACCTTAGTCAGTCAAAAGAGGTGTTCTTCCAACCCTGCAGGAAAGACTATAAGAACCTAATAAAGAGGAAAAAGCTTGAAGCTCAGCATAGATTGTGGACTGAGTTAAAAATTGCAGTGAGTAGGAAGGACTCCAAAGGATTCTGGAGGGGGTGCCACTTATTTAAAGAAGGGGATAGCAAATTAACCAGAATGCCATATAGGAGCAGGAGAATGGCTAATCATTTCAGGAAGCTGTATGGAGCAGACATTCTGGGCAGGGGTAGTGACATTATAAGGGGTGAGAGTACCTTTAGGAAAAGTTCCCCATTGAATATTCTGACACCGGAGGTGGAAAGAGTTCTTTGAGAAATAATGCTACTGGCCTCAATGTAGTTCCAAAAGACCTTTAGTAGATGAATTACAAATTCTGGTCTGACATCCGTGCAAAGGTCTTTAATGCTGTTGTAATACATGATAATATATCCCCATCATGTGCTCAGTGGATATTGTACCACTATTTAAGAAAGGTAGTCATGGTAATCCATCAACCTACCAAACAATATCACTATTAGATGGGGCTGGGAAGATTTTTGGGAACATTTTGCTCAACGTACCGCAGGAATGGGCAGATGTTAAAATATTTAGGCTGAGGTCGCAGCCTGCTTTAGATCACAATTTGGAACAGTGGATCAACCTACATATTTATACATGACTTGCCACCAGTACACAGCATTAAAGAAGTCCTCATTGTATCTTATGTTTGTTGACTCAAAGTAAGCATTTGACTTCGTCAATCACAAAAAACTCTGGCTCTCTCTTTAAGCATTAAGGGTGGAGAACACGATTTTCCTAGCAGTAATGGGTCTGTATACTAGCAACATAATTAAAGTCTGTTGTGTGACCCAGGGTGAATGTGGTGATCCATTCCCAATTAGTAAAGGAGTCAGGCAGGGCTGTGTATTGGTCCCACTGCTTTTCAGACTGTTTATAAATGATGTAGAAGATTACCTGTTGGACGCTGCTACTGATGTCCCAGTTGTTGCTTATCACAATGTCCTAATTCTCATCTTTGTGGATGAGAAATTGTTGGGTTGGTTTGTAGAATGATGTATAGTGAATGACTTTCCTATTAACATGAAGAAAACAAAGGTTATGGTAACGAAGCCTTCAGCTCCCCTGAAGAGAAAACCCAAGGTCTGTGGTGAGGAGATAGAGTGTGACGTGCATTTTGATTATCATGGTATTAGTTTTGGGAGAAAGTGAAAGGAACAAATTAGCAAAGCAAGCACCACATTATTACAAACCTTTAAGGCCATGCTTAAATTCAAACAAAAAGCAGGCTGCCAGTCCATAAGTATAATATTCCAGATATACAAACATAAAGTGGTAGCTGCTGCCTTATATTGATCTGAAATATGGGGCCAAGGTAATCTAAGGGAACTACAAATAATAGAGAATAATTTCTTGAGGTCCTTGCTAAAGCTAGGCCCAGGGACTTTTCTGGTGCCAATTTTATCAGAGTTGTGTATTACTTCCATTCCAGATTTGGCTGTACTAAGGCAAGTTGTACTGGCAAAACCTATAGAAATATCCCAATGCTGCATTATATTTACAATTCGTAATAGAAATGAAGAACTTTAGTTGTGTCGGCAAAGCTAGCTGGGTTGCATATGTTAAAAAATTACTAATAGAGATGCAGCTAGTGAAGCTTTTGAAGGATCTTCACTTAATTAGTCCTGACAGTGTGATAATCCTCAAAGGCCTCTACCAACATTTTGAGTTCGAGATAAACACATCAAAGATACAACCAAGTTGCATGCAGGAAGGTTGTTTCACTATTAAGACAGAAAAAGAGTTTGAAAAGTCCCTCAACCGGATTTACCTTTAATTGAAACATACTCGATAGAGAGTCTTTAATGAGAATAAACACATTAGACATTAACCTGTACAAAAGAATTGTAGGCCTCATTTAGGGCCTAATTAAACTGTGTTTTAAATGTAAATGTTAAATGTTGCATCCAAAGCTTACATGACAACATGCACTTGACAGACAATTTAAATGTTAGCAAATTCTTATTTCCTTCGTTCTTTCTCTTTTGTTAATTTTGATCTCTGTCAGGGCCATAAATATGACATTTCATCAGGCAAATGTGCTATGGTAACAAGTGAATGCATATAGAGAATCTTAGTGCATTGGTTTTTGACCATTTAACCTGAGAAAAAAAAATGAGTCCTGTGTTAGATTAGTCTTTAACATGTTTCTATAAGAATGGGGCTTTGCAAAAGAGATGTCTGAGAACGGGAATGATTTCATCCGAAAAATATAATGAACTCACATAACTGTTCTCCTCCCCCCATGGACATGAACTGGTGTGAATAACATCACATGTTTCATTGCTGTTTACAAAACAGTTACATGTATTTAAAATGTTCTTTGTTAAAACTTGCCTTCTTGGCAGAGGCTGTCCTGTTCACGCAAAGATCTCAGATTCCCATTGGTGGAGAACAAAGATTATCTACATGACTCTTATGTTTTGCTTCAATGTAAAATGCCGATAAATGTGTGTTCCCAGGAAAAAGCGAGTAGACATAGACCCATTAGATGCAGACCATGACGCATAGACAGACTCCCCACTCTTTGCAAATGATTGCTCTTTGAGGGCTCTCTGACTCTGATACTTTTTTATTTATTCTACTTTCCAAACCAGCTTGAATTTATTACTGAGAGATTCCACTGAAACTCTTAGAGAACTTTATTATACATTTCTACATTCAAGACCAGAACTCTTTATGTGTTTTCTGCTAAACCTTATTTTCTTGAACCTAGATTAGAATTTGCACTGACTTTGACTGATTTACTAATAAAGATATTGATGAACTAAATTATTAATACTACTCTTAAAAATAGAACCCAGACTCTCATTATTAACTCTATAAATAAATGTCATTGAAGAACTGATTAACTTAAATGTTTTCATTTGCAGCTTCTTCCCTACTCACTTATCTCCACGATTCATTGCCTTACTGTTCAGTAATAAACAGAGATTATTAAATATTTATTTTGAGTCGCCACTCTTCCATACTCAATACCACGACTTTAGACTGGGAATGTTTCCGACTAGTGAACAGTTAGTGAGATGTGATAGGCTTAACAAAGGAGAAGAATATTGTGATTTTTTTTTTTGGTGGGAGAGATAACATCATACTCTTTCGGCTATTTTGCACAAAATTGACCAATGCTCTCAAACACTAGCTACTTCCTTTGGTTAAATTGTCTGACATTAGGATGAGTTCTGATACACTAGCACTTTGTTTGAAGGCAGCTGATGAAAAATTACATGCTGCTACATTTCCAGGCAAAAGAAGCATATACCTTCAAAAGTTCTGTGACATGCAACGATTAACCACTGTCTAAGGTGGTAAAATAGCGTTGTTCGAGCTCTTCAACTGTTTAAGCCACTAGGCAGTCTAAAGCGGTGTCAAAGGCCTGTCTTAAAATAGCAAAGCAAGCGCCCACTTAATGTGATAGAGCTCCTGTTTTTTAATGCCAGCCTCCCCATTTTGACAAACTGTGTGCCCTTGAGCAATCAGTATTTGAACCTACGCCTCTGCTTCTATTTTTGCTGAGTGTGGGAGTAGGGAAGAAGCTCTGTTAAAAAATTGGAACTGCTGGAGTAAGTTTCTGAATTTTCAAATTATTGTTTGTGAATATGATCTTGTTTGTTTGTCGGAGAATTTAAAAAATGCACATGCAAAGCGTATACGTTGGCCATAATTATGAAAGAGATATTGTGCTCACAAGAAACCTGTACATGTGTTTGGGTGCGCGAATGGTGGCAGCACGGAACATGCGTTTGAAAAAAATCATGCACCAGTGTCTAAACAACAGAGATTAAAATGCTTTGCTTTCACCTGGCACTTCTGCCTGCAGCGGTTTGCAACACGTGAAAATTCAGTTTATTTTATGGGGCGTCTGACGCTTCATCTGTGCTCGTTGCCATAATACGGGCAATGACTGCATTTACAAACCGTTATTTCATAAGTAGATTTAACCTACTCCTTGAAACTCACGAGTATATCAGGAATAATTCACACATGCTCACAGAAAGATCTGTGAGAATTGGGCAGGCAATATGCTACTCTAACAAAAAACAGGAGGACAATGACCTTTGACACACCACAGATGTGCTGACACAATATCCGCGTGCACTGAAGAAAATTTCCAACTACACCTTGGAATTCTATAGCTGCGTGCAAAAAACATATTTCTGGAGGCCCACAGCTCTTGGGACTGATGGATGGATGGATGGGTGAACAGAATGAAGAATGGAGAAAATGCAGAAAGGAAGTAAAGAAAACATACTGAAAGGAAGATAGAAAGAAGACACAAGGAAATTGAGCAGGAGAAAAAAATGGGGCAAAAAGCAGAAAAGAACAAAGGCATAGAAGGAATGGTGTAAAGGAGAAAGTTATTTTGGAAACAAATGGAAAAACAGAAATAAAGGAGGCACTAAGCATAGAAAGGAAGACGGAAGATAAAAAATAAGTAATAGAAAAATTAAAAGAAGAATGGAAAGGAAGTAAGTAAATTAGAAACAAGATGGACAGAAGGTAGAAATGGAAGATAGTTTGGAAGATGGAAATAAGGACAGACCCGAAAAGGAATGCAAACTGAAAGAAAAATGGCTAGAAGTAAAGGAAATGGAAAGAAGAAAACAAAAGAAAATGAAAGATGAAAAAGAAAGAAGGAAGAAATGGGAAGAAGAAAAGAGATGGAAAGAAATATATGAAAAATGAAGAAGAAACGAGAGATGGAGAACCTCTTCTCCTGATGTCTCTGGAGTGGCTAGAGATTTTCTTAACCTTGAGGGACACTTCTTGCCTGTAAAACCTATGCCATTTTTAGAAATTGTATCTGAATATGTTTTTGTGAAATGCTCAATGTACCCCATGTATTCAAAAATGTCTACAGAAGGAGTGACTCATCAACATCTCTGAGGAAGGTGATCCAAGTAGGCAACCCCTGGTGAATGTGATTGCTTTATAAGTACCCTTAAAGATTGTCCAGGAAATCCTCTGCTTTTTAGGTCAATTTATTTGCGAATTAATGTGTAAAATGAACCATTTGGCCACATTGGTATTAGATTTTACTCAGAGGAATGAATGGGGGAACGACCCACCTGAGCACGTCCTGGCTGGCAACCCACCTGAAGAAGTGCTAGACTTGCTTCTGTCAATTGCTCACTAAATGCCATTTGGAATATGGTTTGAAGTGGGGGCATATCGATTTTTGTCTACTTCTTTAGGAGAACGTTTAGGATATGAAACAAGAGAAGGTTGAGTTAATATGAATGGGTATTGGTGGATTGGAAGCGACTTGTGTAAATAACTGCAAACCAAAAGTGTTTAAGTAAGACACACCAATCATTGGCTTGATGACCAGTGTGAGAATTGATGTGTCTATTTTGTGTGCAGAATCAGCTGGGCAGATGCTGAAAAGAGAACGTAGGAATGGTGCAAGAGAAATAAACAAGCGTGTCGGCAACGAGGAAGAGAACATTCCAAATGAGAAAAAGGAATGATCTAATCTAACAGTTTTTTGCCATATTTTTCTCATGTTGAGAAAAGAAAAGTAAGTGGCTTGGAAGTAGAATTAATGAAGGAAGCTAAGTGCATACAGCAGTCAAAGTGGGTCCTGGGGTATCTGACTATTGGTGTGGGGCCTAAGAGATCAATTTAAATTGAAATGTCAGTGGGTTGGAGATGAGGGGTAAAATAATGTGCATTGTCAGTGAATAGGGGATATTTTAGCCAGAGTAAGAAAAGAGGATATAGCTCCCCTATAGCAATGGTTCATTTAAGAAGATTAATGTACCCAGCACTGGCTCATTTCGGGACACCGAAAGTGAGAAGGTGGTTAGAGATTTGGAGGAAAACCTGTCCACAATGTAAGATCAATCTGTGCGGTAGAAAGTTAAATCATAAGGGCTTGTGCCAGAGATGCCTAAAATACACATGGCAGTAAGTGAGATGCATGGCCATCTAAACTAAAGACAGCAGTCCGAGATCAGATAGTTGAGAATGGAGAAACTATGGTTGTGGTGAACTTCGGCGAGGACGCTATAAACAAGATTGAAAGCAGTGTCGGTTCACTGCAGTCAAAGCAGACCTAACCGTAAAGACTGGAAATGCTATGTGTGGAACTGTAGGCTTCGATTTTTTTTACAATCCAGTCTTCCTTGTATTATAGAGGGATGTAATTGGAGAGGATGTTTGGATGGAAAAAAACTTTCTAAAACAGTAGAGGATAATATGTATTGTTTTAAAAAAGGGATAATTGTCTGTAGTTGGTAGTGACTGATCACATAAATGAGAGAGGTGATTAAATACTTGAAAAGAGAGACTTTTTTAACCCGGGCGACAATGATGTCAGATGAATTGCAATGTGAGTATGTTGAGTAGCGGGCTGGGCAAGGGCCTCTGCCATGGACAGAGGTAATATATATGCTCATATAAAAAAAACTGAGATGCCGTTGGAAAGACAAGTTTAGGGGAAGATGGTGGCAGGGACAAAAAGGAAGATGACTCAGCTGAATCACTGAAAAACATTTATTAATATGGATGGGGACTCTTTGTGGACCAAGTTTTTTGGCTGGACATCTACACTGCTAATCAGGTGTGGCTGGGACTGTTGCAGTAAAGAGATGTGGTGAGGGATCAACGAAATAGGAAGTGGTGAGAGATTAGGTTTTAAGGGTAGAAGATTAGCGTTGAAAGACAGTGAGCAGCATGGATAAAATAATTGAAAGGGTGGACATTGACTGTGAGGTTTTAAGGTAGCTGTGGACAGCAAACAAGTGACTTATGGAAGTGGTTGCTGGCATCCAGGTAGAAGACACTGGTACCAGGATGTAAATAGGTGATGGAAGCAAGCTGATGGTCACTAGAGAAAGCTTAAGGAGTTGGTACCGGAGAATAATTCATTTTTGATTTGAGGTACTACACATTGATGGTGATTGTTTTTAAATGAGATCTGAATGGAAAGTCCTCTTTTCCTAGCTCTTTAATACTGCAGCCCAATCCTTTCTACAGCTAGAAAAAATACTTAGTCCTGCTAATTCTGGATGAATTTCTGATGTCGATAAAATGTGACTTTTTACCATCAAAATCCATCCAATAATGGGAAAATCCCTCACGCAGTGATTGAGTGCATGTTGCAGATGACTCGCCGTCTCTAAAAAAATGAATATTGGATTAAAACCCTTACACCTTGTAGAGGGAACCAAAAGTTAAATTGGGAGTATGCAGTAGTACATTTTTTAGAGACGTGTGTCAGATGCTAACAGCGTCCCCTCCTCCACCTTGACACCAATCTGTACAGCCAGTAAGAAGATGCTGATGTAGCAGGCTTGAGTACAATGGGTAGAAAAGCCAATTACTGCACATCCATAGAAGCACCTGTCCTTGCCAAGTCTAATGATTGGCACCTGAAGTGATTAGCCCCATTACCATGTTTTTCCACATGAAATAAAGTGACAGCGCCAGAGACGTTTTAAAGCATGGGCAAAGTTGGCTCCGGCCCAGGGCCACATCATTTGGGGGGGGGGAGAGGGGGGGGGGGGGCAGCGGGTTGATAACCTTGAATGATTCTTAAAAATAGATTGTTTTAAATACCGTTTAACTTAAACTCGTTTTCGGTTTTGCAGAGAAATGTTTGTTTTTTAACACCTTACAACATCTATAAAAAAGATTTTTGTAGATTAGAATCATATTTACACTGACGTTAACTACTTTATCGGCTCAGACTGGCAATGTAGCCACATGGAGCCACATCGGGCTCACTGTCAAGGACATTTTTTAGGCACATGTGAATCAAATGATTGTTCCATGTACATATAGGTATGGATTATTTTTTTACATTGGCAATAAAGATAGGACACCGATTTGCCAGCATTCTTTTTCCATATTAAATGAACGAATATATTGTTGCCCGTCCCAATGCTGTAGGGATGGAATCATATAATAGCACTATTTTTAAGTTGCTTATTTATTCATTGTACTATTTGATTCGATTCCATTCTCATTATCTTGTGAAGCGAATCAACAGGATTTAGCAAATGTATATTTTATGTGAATTCTGTTCACTGTGCTACATTTCGTGATTTGTTGCGGTATTTTACAAATTCAAGTATGTAAACGATTATTATTATTAATTATGTGCTAGGTAACTCTATGAAGTGGGCTTTGAAAAAATAAACCAATGTGTCTGTTGCCTCTTAGGCATTTCAGATGCCACGACTATTGTCAGAAAGAAATGTGTCAATTAAAAATATGTAATTTTGATATTTTACCATACATATACTTCTATCAGGTTATAAATTACGCTGCCATAATCACCCGTAATTTCAGTAATTTGGTGTTACGCCTATTATGCAAAATATCAAAATTATGCAATTACACCGCTTTGTATAATTGTGTACTGCTCAAAATTTAGAATAAGCGTGCATGAAAAATGTAAATGAGTAGAACGTAAGTGGCTGACATTGTGACTATGGTTTTTGCACTTTTTTTGCACGAAAGGCCAGTGTTCCAGGTAACGCCAGAAAGTGTTACTGAAATGTCACCTAACTGAGTAAATGCACGCTCAGCGAATTTCGCATACCGCTCTTAAAAATAAAAAAAATTATTGCGTCTGCTTTGACGAATGTTTTTTTTAATGAATTCCTTCTAACATTAATATTGGTAAATCCATTTAAAATGTAGTTTATTTTTTATCGCGCTTCCAAAGCTATAAGTGCAGATGTCTCTCTCTCCCTCTGTTGTTGTCCTTACTGAGGTACCAAGGGCAGATCGATTGCCGGAGTCACCTAGCCGCTGCTGCCTATAATAAGGTAGAGTTTACCATCTCTCCCTTCAGAAGAGGCACTTAGGCCCATATTTATACTTTTTTAGCGCCGCATTTGCGTCGCTTTTTGACGCAAAATCGGCGCAAACTTACAAAATACAATTGCATTTTGTAAGTTTGCGCCACTTTTGCGCCAAAAAATGAGACAAATGCGGAGCTAAAAAAGTATAAATATGGGCCTTAGTAAGCTGGACATTGCATGGAGTGCCGTGTGAGTGTTCATACCCTTCAAACTGTCAACTCCAGACGGAGATTAAAGTCCAATGTCTTATTGACGATTTGATGATGATTCCATTGAACTCAGTGGAGCGGAACACTGTTTTGGATGATAATGAGAATTTGCATGTAGGGTAATGGAGTTAAGGTTAATCCTCTTCGGAGGATCGGGCGGCGTGCTCCTCAAGGATGTTGAGAGGTATGCCATGCAAATGCCAGGAAACCCCAACTAGACACCAGGGTTTTCACTTGGGGGGTCGGCAAACGGGCTGGCCTTCCCCCCTGGGGGGGCGCAATCGGGCATGTAACCATTTAGAAAAAAGAAAAATGAAATGGACAGGGGGTCGCATGGTCGCAATAATTTTTTTTAACAGCTGTATGGTTTCCCAGTGAGCCACTATGGCCTCCAAGGAAACCACATAGCTGTTAGAAAAATATATAGATACATCTATGTAGATATATCTATTTATATATAGATATACCTATCTATATAGATAGATGTATCTATATATAGATATATGTATGTATACATATATATATATATATGTATATATATATATATATATATATATATATATATATATATATATATATATATATATCCCTTTGTCAACATGTGTGGATTCCCTGGGGGCTGTGACTAGCCCCCAGGAATACCACACTCAAATATAAAAGTGATCTCTTTATATATATATATCATATATATATATTCACCTCCAGTTCTCTTGCAGTTGCAGCTTGCATCTTCAAAGCAATGCACATACTTCAAATAACATGTTTCAACTGTAGCTTTTAGGCAGCAAGACAAAAAGTCAAGTAACTCTCGTGATTATTCTTCTGCTAGAAAAGGATCTTTTCTCTAGTGGTAGTTTTGATGCCATAAAGTAGCGCAGAAGGTTTATATTTCTACTTAAAGGATCAAAACTGTATTATATGTTAATAGCTGAGTGGATTAGTAAAGCCAGGCATTACCTGCGTTATAATGCAAATGAAATGTATGTGTGGGGGGCTATGAAGAGATGAAGGACACTTTTGCTAGGTGTTAGTGAGGGAATCCGAGGAGGAGGTCAACGGAGTGGGAGCACCAGTAATTATTGTTGGACTGGGCGCTAGAGGCACTAAAGACTGTGACAATGGGTATGTGAGAAGGTGAAGTAATATTGTGCCTTTTTTGTTTTTTTTAGTGTCTTGAGAGAACATGCTGATTGAGGGAAAAGCAAAGGTGAGGTGACCTCTACTGTTGCAGGTATCACACACACCCACCAGCAATTTTGTGACTGTCTACATAGGCTATTGTTTTAGAGCGACAGTTTAGCCAGTAGCAGAGATGGCATCTCGTTGGATGACTGCTGCTCAAGCCCTAACTCGGGTCATAGAGGACAGCTCTGACGCAGGATCTGAGACTGAGATAGCTGATACGGAGACAGCATCTGAGGGATAGGGCAATGGCGCAGACTCTGAGAGTGATTTTTCAGTCAGAGGAGTCCCATTCGATAACTCCTCTTCCTGTGATTATGAGGGAGATGATGAGGACAGTCCTGCTGTCCCTTCCAAACTACAGGTATATGCTGGGATCCACACAATTCCTACCACCCAGTGTTTCCCCTTCTGTTCTGACAAAAAAACGCTACCCCACTTGAGTGCCTGTGCCTAGTGCCTGCATCAGGAATGGATCACCCATGGTCAACAGTTGCCCTCATGTAAGGGCCAGCATTGACCTTTGTGTGATCTATTCCTGTCGTCGGCACTAGGCCTACCTACACAAGTTAGGTACCATTTTTATCAGGAGGACTGGGGGAATGGTGGGTGGAAGGAAATTTGTGGCTCCTCCCAGATTCCAGAACTTTCTATCACCGAAATGTGAGGAAAAAGTGTATTTTTGACCAAATTTTGAGGTTTGCAAAGGATTCTGGGTAACATAACCTGGTGAAAGACCCACAAGTCACCCCATCTTGGATTCTCCTAGGTGTCTAGTTTTAAAAAATGCACAGGTTTGGTAGGTTTCCTTAGGTGCCGGCTGAGCTAGAGGCCAAAATCCACAGCTAGGCACTTTCCAAAAAACACGTCAGTTTTCAATGTAAAAATGTGATGTGTCCATGTTGCATTTCCTGTTGCTGGCATTATGCCTACCCACGCAAGTGAGGTACCATTTTTATCAGGAGACTTGGGGGAACACGGAATAGCAGAACAACTGTGATTGCCCCTTGTCTTTCTCTACATTTTTTCCTTCCAAATGTAAGACAGTGTGTAAAAAAGATGTCTGTTTGAGAAATGCCTTGTAATTCACATGCTAGTATGGGCACCCCAGAATTCAGAGATGTGCAAATAACCACTGCTTCTCAACACCTTATCTTGTGCCCATTTTGGAAATACAAAGGTTTTCTTGATACCTATTTTTCACTATTTATATTTCAGCAAATGAATTGCTATATACCCGGTATAGAATAAAACCCCACTGCAAGGTGCAGCTCATTTATTGGCTCTGGGTACCTAGAGTTCTTGACAAACCTACAAGCCCCGCAACCAGAAGAGTCCAGCAGATGTAACGGTATATTGCTTTAAAAAATCTGACATCGCAGGAAAAAGTTACAGAGTAAAACATGGAGGAAAATGGCTGTTTTTTTTTTACCTCAATTTCAATATTTATTTATTTCAGCTGTTATTTTCGGTAGGAAAACCTTGTAGGATCTACACAAATGACCACTTAGTGAATTCAGAATTTTGTCTACTTTTCAGAAATGCTTAGATGTCTGGACCCAGCATTGATTTCACACCCATTTCTGTCACTAACTGGAAGGAGGCTGAAAGCAGACAAAATGGTAAAAATGGGGTATGTCCCAGTAAAATGCCAAAACTGTGTTGAAAAATGTTGTTTTCTGATTCAAGTTTGCCTGTTCCTAAAAGCTGGGAAGATGGTGATTTTAGCACCGCAAACCTTTTGTTGATGCTATTTTCAGGGGATAAAACACAAGCCTTCTTCGTCAGCCCTTTTTTCCCATTAAAAAAAAAAAAAAAAAACACATTTTTCGGTGTATTTTGGCTAATTTGTTGGTCTCCTACAGGGGAATCCACAAACTCTGGGTACCTTTAGAAGCCCTAGGATGGTGGAAAAAAGGATGCAAATTTGGCTTCAATAGCTTATGTGGACAACAAGTTATGAAAGCCTAAGTGCGAACTACCCAAATAGCCAAAAAAGGCTCTGCACGAGGGAGGTCCAGCAGCCAAGGGGTTAAAACAATGTAACTTTCAATAAAAACACTATGCTAAGATCATTTTAAAGGTAAAAATGCTACATAGCTGCATAGAATTTAATTAAAAATCTATATTTGCTTCGAACACACAAGCACTCCAAATTTTAGTTATGCAGGAGGCTGACAACTTCAAAGATTGATGCCAGTTATTTCACAGGTAACAACCAATATTCTCTATCAAATTGCATTATTGAAGCCATCACCAAACATCTCATATGTCAACAACAAGGAAACAATCTTCAAATTAGATATGTCCGTTAACTCATTAAGAAGCAATCATTTTCTTCAGAGCACATTTGTTAGACAGCTTTCTGACACAGTTTTTGCTGGTTTTAGGACTCTGCACACTTCACCACTGCTAACCAGTGCTAAAGTGCATATGCTCTCTCCCTTCAAACATGGTAACATTGGCTAACACCCAACTCGTATATTTAATTTACTCGTAAGTCCCTAGTAAAGTGCACTACACGTGCCCATGGCCTGTAAATGAAATGCTACTAGTGGGCCTGCAGCACTGATTATGCCATCCACATAAGTAGCCCCCTAATCATGTCTCAGGCCTGCCTTTGCAAGGCCTGTGTGTGCAGTTTCACTGTCACTTCGACTTGCCAAGCCTTAAACTCCCCTTTTTCTACATATAAGTCACCCTAAGGTAGACGACCCTATGTAACCCATAGGGCAGAGTGCTATGTAGGTAGAAGGCAGGACATATACAGGTGTGGTTAATATGTCCTGGGAGTGGAAAACCCCTAAATTTGTTTTCCACTACTATGAGGCCTTCTTCTTTCATAGGCTAGCACAAGGTGTGCCCTCATGTAGTGTTTGAGTGGTAGATTCTGATCAGAAAGGGGTAAATAGGTCATGTTTAGTATGGCCAGAATGGTAATAGAAAATCCTGCTTATTGGTGAGGTTGGATTTTATATTACTATTTTAGAAATGCCACTTTTTGAAAGTGAGCATTTCTCTGCACATAAAATCCATCTGTGCCTTACAGACTGTCTCCAATCAACATCTGGTCAGGGCTGGTTGACAGCTCCCTTGTGCATTCCACCCAGACAAGAACAAACACAGGACACTCAGACACATCTACATTCATCTGCATGCTGAATGGGTCTTCCTGGGCTGGAAGGGTGGAGGGCCTGACACTTACCTTTCAAAGGCCAGTGGACTGCCCCCACACAATGGACTGCCAAACCCCCTTCTGGGACCCTGGCAGACAGACCTGTACTGAAAGGGGACCTTGTGCACTTCAAATCCACTCTTGAAGTCTCCCTCACTTCAGAAGCATTTTTAGGTATATAAACTGGGTCTCTGACCCCACTGAATCAAACACTTCTGGACATGAACCTGCAACCTGTCAAGAGGAACTGCCTGGCTACCCAAAGGACTCACCTGGACTACTTTGCTGTGAAGGACTGCTGCCTTGCTGTTGCCCTGTTGCATTTCCGGCCTCTGACGTTGCTGAGAAGCGTTCTCCAACGGCCTGGATTGAGCTTGCCTTCTGTTTTCTGAAGTCTCATGGCCAAAATGATTCCAGCTCTTCAAGGAAATTCCTTGTGTGTCAAAAATCGATGCACAGCCATCCGGAAACGATGCACAGCCTGCCCTGCAATGAGAAAATCACAGCACAGCCAAACCAGAACGATGCAGCATGACTTTCTGAGCGAAGATTGATGCAGCGCCTGCATTGTGACCGGAAATTCGATGCACAGCCCTACTGGATCTACGCACAGCCGAGTCAGAATGACGCAGCCCGACTTCCTGAGTGAAGACTCGATGCAGCACCTGCCGTGCGACAGAAAATTCTACACATTGCCTACCGGATCGACGCAATGCCTGTGACTTTGTCACACACGCCCCGGGTTTCCCCTCATCTTCCCTGGGCGTCAAAAGATCCCCGCATAGCAGTGAGGAACCAAAACTGCGTGGCAGAAATCGACACATAGCCCCTTACAGCGTGGAAAGATACAACGCATCATCTGTGCTGCGTCGGAAAATCCGATGCACACCTTATTTTTCCATGCATCTCCTCTCAGGGTGTGATAATGTTGACGCAAACCAGGTACTTTGCACACACAAGAGACAACCATTGATTTTTAAGATTTAAGACTGTTTTTAATCTTGCAAAAGTGATATTTCAACTTGCTCTTATTGAATCTTTATCGGTTTTACCTTAATTTAACTAGATAAATATCATATTTTTTTTCAACCTTTGTGGTGTATTTTTGAGGTGTTTTCACTGTGCTATTTCATGATTTATTGCACAAATACTTTACACATTGTCTTAAGTTAAGCCTGACTGCTCAGTGCCAAGCTACCAGAGGGTGGGCATCGGATAATTTGGATTGTGTTTGTCTTACCCTGACTAGGATTGTGGTCCCTATTTGGACAGACATGTATACCTCTGTCAACTGGAGACCCCCATTCCTAAGAACATACAAAAAACATTATCCACAAGAAAAGATCAAATATTATAGGGAAATACTGGGAGACAGAATAAAGAGAATTTTAACATTGGTGCTGTTTAGTAGAAGTCAAAAATGAAATCTCGCCGAACAGCACAGAAAGAATGCTGCAATTTGTTTTGAGTTTAAAATGGTTTTAAGATTGTCTTAGATTAGGAATCTTGAACCTGGTATACTAAGAATATTCTTGCCTTAAAAAACAATGATGTATACCAAAGAGATAACCATAAGACTGTTGTATGCCAGGAAGGGTCTTCATTTTTCTTCTTTTTGTTTTGAACATTTTTTATTGAAAGAAACTAGGGTAATACAAGATGAGAGCCTATAATATCCACATGCATAACAAAATAGAATATGACCACAAGCAAAAGGTAAAGCAGAGCTACAGTATAAACTACCTGAGGGGTCAAGGGGCTTGGGCAGGAGTGAATCCAGCAGGAGGGACCTCTGTAAGCGTCAGGGCGGTCTGTCTTGGCCCAGGAACAAGATGACATATGACTCGTTTAGTTCTTGGACAGCCAGATTGGGGGATTGGTCAGGTGGGGGGATGGGTGGGAGGGAGGCTCCAAAGGGAGTGGGCCAGGAGGAATGAGAGGACATGGGACAGGGAACCAAAATGGCAGTCTGACTGGGCATCAAGAAGGGTGGGAGGAGGCAGCAAGGGAAGGACCAAGCATTCCACGTCAGGACAACTCATCTTTAAGGGAGATGAGGCTGGGCAAGCAGTGGGCCGGGAAGCAACCAATTGGCGCGAGTACAGGGAGGGCAGGCAAGGAGACGGGGCAGGCAAAGGAGGAAGTGTGAATCAGAGATCTTGGAGAAAGCTCTCTACATGTCCAGGGATCTATTTTAATGGCCAGTGAGTCTAACAATGATCCACTCAAAAGCAGCCCCTTTAGCCAGTCCTCTGGCGTCAAACATGCAGCCGATCTCTAAAGTCTCAGGATGCCAATTTTGGCGATGGGCAGGGCCGCAGCCAGCCACCTCGACTGCTGGTTTGTGATGGCTGGACATTGAGCAAAGTCATGGAGGAGGGCAGTCTGTACAAGCAATCTCCAGCAAGAGGCACTGTCTGCTAATTGTCATGGTGACTGAGGACCAATAGGCCTTCAGGGTGGGGCAGTGCCAGAGGAGGTGAAAAATGTCCCCCTCCTGGGAGCTGCACTTCCAACATGTTGGAGACGGGAGAAGGGAGCACCTATGGAGCCAAAGAGGCGACCAATGCCAGCAATGAAGAACCATGATGTAGCTGAATTTGAGACCGACCTCTCTGAGGCACCTATCATGGCCAGCAAGCAGATCTCCCCAATCAACCTTTGAGTACGTAACCTGCGACCTGTTTGTTCACCATTCCGGCAGGGACCAGTGGGATAGAGTGTAGACTGTCCACCAAGATTTGGTACAACCTGGATACCATCACATAATAGGTGCCCCACTTTTGTAGATAGTCCATCGGTGGGGAAGAAGGCAAGTCTCGCGGGGGAGACCAAGGTGTGACAAAGGCAGCACTGCAAGCATTGGTGGTACCAAAAGTGGCTCACAAGGAGGGCCCATGTTCCTGAGCCTCTGCAAAGGATTTATTTTTCCCATCCTTGACAAGGTCAGAGAGATGGTGGAGACCCTTGGAGTCGTATGTCAACCAGATGGGCTCCGATCCCCGAACAACAAAAAAGCGCTACATTACAGAGGAGCCTGGCAATGTACCTTGGGGCTGATCCTCAGCAATTTGTATGTCTTCTGCAATGTCTGCATCATGGTGGCCAGAACTGAGTGTGACTAAATCAGTTCAGGTGCACCTCCAGTGTGCAACACTTTGACACCCCTGCGAATATCCAGGAGAGATGACTCCAGCCTAGCTCAACTGGGTTTGTCCAGAGTGGTGTGCATAATATATTTAACAGGTGCCAACTGGGATGTCAACCAATAGCAACGGATATTTGGTAGACGCATACCACCCCACCGCAGTGTAGAAGTTCTTCAGCTTCAGTTATGGCTTCCAGCCACCCCACAGAAATGTTTTCACGGTTTTCTTCAGAGCATCCATCAATCTGGCCAGGATGCAAAGTGGGAGCATGGTAAACACATGGTTCAATCGGGACATCATATTAATCTTGAGTATTTGCATGTTCCCCCAGAGGGTGAGATTAACCTGTGACCTACGAGCAATATCAGCCTTTATGTTTGTGTGAAGGGAGTCTAGTTTGCGTTACACCATGCCACGAAGGCCAGGGGTGACTTCAGTTCCGTGGTATCTCATGAATGAGGAGGACCATTGAAAAGGCAGGCATGCAGTGACAGTCAGAGGTGTGTGGTCTGTGAAGTTTATTTTATATCCAGAAACAGAAGAAAGATGTGTGATCAGAGTCGTGAGGGCCTGCATGAGGTGGTGGGTTGAGTGTGGTTGGCTAGAATATCATCTGCACACAGCAAGTTTGCGCTTCCCATCAGGTAGGGGAATGCCTTGAATGTCAGGTGAAGTGCATATGGCAATTGCCTGGGGTTCCAGGGCCAAATTAATAAGAAGACAAAGCGCAATCCTGTCAAGTACCCCTATGAACCTCAAAGGGGGTGGAGGCATGGCCATTGCAGGTAACTATGGCCATGGGCTGGTAGTACAACCTCTGGACCTGGTTCAGAAACACTGGAACAACCCACAGATCTGCAGCACTTGAAAAAGGTAAACCCATTCAAACCAGTTGAAAGCTTTTCTTCATCCAGAGATACTGCAGGCTTTTCATTGTCATCATGCCAAACTCTCCAGAGGTTGTGTGACAGAAGATGAAGGTGGGACACTGACATGTGATGGGGACCAACCTGACCTCGTCATTGTGTATCAAGTAGGGGATAATCCGGTTGAGCCTGTTGGCCAACACTTACTATTTTTGTGTCAACGTTTAACAACAAGATCAGGTGGTAGCTGGAACAATGCAACGACCTTGCCAGGTTCAGGAAAAAGGGTAATGGAAGCCCCGTTAGCTTCAGCAAGAGTGTTATGTGGGAAGACCTGAGACGCTGGGAAAGGAAGATGGCGGAGAACCAGCTGGGGATGGCCTCCCAACGAGGAAGGGGTGCCCGTCGAACCCTGACCCCACTGATGGCCTGCATACTGACTGCGGCCTATCAGGAGCTAGATGGGCGCTTGAGGGCATCACATCAGCCACAAGGGGGTGAGTACAGTTTCCCAATATACTACTTGCGCGTGGTGGGGTGGTCTCCGGGTGGGGGATGTGGGCCTGTGGTTGCCCCTAGGCCAGTTCGGATATTGCAGGGTAGGTCCCATGTTGAGCAGGGGCTGATGAACACCACCACCTCCTACCAAGCTAGAAGGCATCCACTACTGGGCAGGGGTCTGTGGGTGTCAGGTAGGCTGCTATGGGCGTTAGGTATTCCTGTCCTTGGGCTGGTGACTAGCATTGTGACTGGTAGTGCTTTGCCTAGTGTGTAGGGCTGTTCCCTGTGTGTGTGTGTGTGTCATATTACTCCAACAGTGGTGTTGTTGCTACTACTGACCAGTGTATCCTTTGTCTCTCCCCCCCTTTTTGTTTTGTCACCCTGTCCTTGTGTGCATTAGCATCATTTAGCGGAGGAGCAGAGGCACTGGCGACTGAGGGAGCTGCATCCCACATGGCCCAGGAGGCCGAATCCACCGACAGTGAGGGCACCAGTGGGACAGAGGGCGAGGGAAGCACAACGGCGGAGACAGGAGGGTACAGTTCGGACAATGATACCTCCTCCGATGAAAGCTCCCTGCTGGTGACGGACACCTCTGTGCCCACCCCAACTACAGGTACAGCTGCCACCCCCGTACCAGCACCGCCATCCCAGCAGCTCCTCAGCGAGTTACCCCTGCCTTCTCACCCAGCAGGGTGGGCATCTCCTTTGCTCCATGCACCTCTGCCCCTGCACCAGTTAGCCCTGCTGCCCTGAGTGAGGATGCTATTGACCTTCTGTGATCCATCTCTGTTGGGCAGTCAACCATTGTGAATGCCATCCAGGGGCTGGCAGCCCATTTGCAACAAACAAATGCATTTCTGGAGGGCATTCACTCTGGCATGGCGGCCCAACAGAGATCAATCTAGGCCCTGGCCTCCTCCCTGATGGCAGCCATTGTCCCTGTCTCTAGCCTCCCCCACCAACTTCCTCTGCCCAGTCCCATTCCCCTCAACCCCAACCTATCCCAAGCACACATTCAGACCAGCATCCACCCAAGACAACACACAGGAGTGTTTCAGGCAAACATAAGCACCACACATCATCCCACAGGCACTCACACAAACACCATCCAGATGCAGACATACCAACATCCACTGCCTCCACTGTGTCCCCCTCCTCCTCGTCATTCACCACCCTTTCAGTATCGTCTCCATTCACACCTGCATGCACTACATCCTCATCCACTACTCCCACCACCATCACGCCTATCACTACACACACATCACTGGCAGTCACCACCCCCACATTTATGCACACATCCCCTGTATCCTCTCCCACGCTGTCTGTGCCCCCTCCTCCCAAAGTACACAAATGCAAGCACTCAGACACCCAACAGCCATCCACCTCACAACAGCATCCATCACATGCACCTGCACCCAAACACAGCAGACACCTCCTACAACCACTACCTCTTCCTCCACTCCCAAACCTTCCCCCTCTTCCCATCCCAGTGTCCCTATGAAGCTTTTCCTCTCCGCCGTTAACCTCTTCCCTACCCCTCCCCCCATCCTTTACGTCAGGTCAGGGTGGTCAGAACCCAGGCGAGCACCTCAGCCACCTAGCCCATGGCCACAGTAGTGTTGGCAGCTACTGCAGGTGGGAGAGGCTCCAGGACCACAGCCATCAGCACTGACAGTGTGCCTGCACCAGCTGCCAAAGGGAAGGGCAAGGAGGCACCACCAGCTGCCAAGGGGAAGGGCAAGGAGGCACCAACAGCTACCAAGGAGAAGGGCAAGGAGGCACCACTAGCTGCGAAAGGGAAGGGCAAGGGGCCTGCAGGCAGGACGGACAGGAGGCCTGGTGCTGGGACTGATTCTGAGCCCCCACCACGAACAATAGCAGTTCAGCTGTCCATGGCTGCAGGGGAAGGGCTGGAGCCTCCCCCCACCACTGGCATTCCTGACACCAGCACCACCACCAGCACCACTGCCAGCACCACTGCCAGCACCACTACTGCCAGCAGCAGCAGCCCCAGTGGGCAGCGGTCTGAGGCTGCATGGGAAGGGCTGGAGCCTCCCCCCACCACTGCCTGCACCACCACCAGCAGCAGCAGCCCCAGTGGGCAGCTGTCCGAGGCTGCAGGGGAAGGGCTGGAGCCTCCCCCACCACTACCTGCACCACCACCAGCAGCAGCAGCCCCAGTGGGGAGCCATCCGAGGCTACAGGGGAAGGGCTGGAGCCTCCCCCCACCACGGCCTGCACCGCCACCAGTTCTGCCACCAGCAGCAGCAGCCCCAGTGGGCAGCCATCCAAGGCTGCAGGGGAAGGGCTGGAGCCTCCCCCTACATCTGGCATCCCCGACACCAGCACCGCCACTGCCACTACTGAGCAGCTGTCACCGCCGGCGGGCAGTGTGTAGTCCTGCCTCTATGGGCTGTAGAGCATCCTGGACCCTGCAAATCCTGTAGGTGTGACACCCATGTGAGAGACTGTGACCTTGCACTCCCCAAGTGCTGCATCACAGGGCACAAGGACCCCTCCAGAGCCAATGGAAGTAAGCCATCCACTCACCCCCTCCTTGCAAGGATGAAGCATACTGGGCACAATGCCCCCTCCACAGCCAGTAGAAGAAGCCATCCACTCACCCCCTCCTTGCCAGGATGAAGCACACTGGACACAAGGCCCCCTCCAGAACCAGTGGAAGTAAGACATCCACTCACTCCCTCCTTGCCAGGATGAAGCACACTGGGC
Source organism: Pleurodeles waltl (assembly GCF_031143425.1). Taxonomy (NCBI): domain Eukaryota; kingdom Metazoa; phylum Chordata; class Amphibia; order Caudata; family Salamandridae; genus Pleurodeles; species Pleurodeles waltl. Next base: position 572,669,225 of record NC_090439.1, on the reverse strand, counting down.
ACAAGGCTCCCTCCAGAACCAGTGGCCTTGCAGTCCCCAGGACCAAGCAGTGGGCACACCACCCACTAGACAGACTGTGGCTTTGCACTCCCCAGGACCAAGCAGTGGGCAAACCACCCACTTGAGAGACTGTGGCTTTGTACTCCCCAGGACCAAGTAGTGGGCAAACCACCCACTTGAGAGACTGTGGCCTTGCACTCCCCAGGACCAAGCAGTGGGCAAATCACCCACTTGAGAGACTGTGGCTTTGCACTCCCAAGGACCAAGTAGTTGGCAAACCACCCACTTGAGAGAATGTGTCCTTGCACTTCCCAGGACCAAGCAGTGGGCAAACCACCCACTTGAGAGACTGTGGCTTTGCACTCCCCAGGACCAAGCAGTGGGCAAACCACCCACTTAAGAGACTGTGGCCTTGCACTCCCCAGGACCAAGCAGTGGGCAAACCACCCACTTGAGAGACTGTGGTCTTGCACTCCCCAGGACAGAGTGATGGGCATGTTGCCCCCTACAAGACCAGTGGTGTTGTACCATCTTCCGACTGAGGTGCCCCTCGTTCCCCATCCCCCTGAGGTGCCTGTGTATTTTCGACCTGATGCCCCTGCAGTGTTCTCTCCGTGTTGTTGCAGGAGTCAAGTGGGGCCTTGTGATGTGGCCATGTGGCCCATGGACATTGAGGGCTGGACAGTGTCCCTCCATTTGTGTATATGTATATACTGTTTTAATTTTGAAGCACAAATTTCTACTGTTTTATCTTATTACACTCACTTTAATCAATTCCTTTTGTCCTTGCATTATTCCTGAAGGGTACGGGGTAGGTATGTGATGTTATTACATCTGTTTGTGTGTACAGTATGGTGTTTGGGGTGTTGCGTGTTGCGTGAGTGTGTCACTCTCTTTTTCCTCCCCCCTCCCTTGTGTGCTAGGCGGCAGTACTCACCATGGCCGTCTTCGCCGGTGTTGGTGTTCATAGTGAAGAAGAAGATAGACAAGCATGGGGAACACCTGCAACTCGGGTTCCATGGTGGTGTGGTTCTTCCTTGAGTCTCCAGAGGTTAGTCCTTTGCATTCTGAGATCTGTTTCCGCCGTGCTTTTGTTTTGTTGGTACCACCCCGGAAAAGGTGGTGGATAGGCCTGTTGTAGTACTGTGGGCAGTACAATGTCTTCCGCCTGGCTGTTGGCAGTTACCGCCACGGTGCTTGTTGCTACTGCCGTGGCGGTAGGTGTGTTGAAGTGGCTGTCTGTGTGGGCGGTTTCCGCCGTGGTCATAATTCACTTTTTTTTTACTGCCGGCCTTTTAGCGATATTACCTCCACTTTATCACCGACCGCCAGGGTTGTAATGAGGGCCTTAATGTCTAAGTTACCACTTATACCACCTACTTCTCCCATCAGCCCATCAAAAGACTGATTTAGCTAGGGAAAGACAGATACCCATCACTTTTCCCATCAACTGTCTGTAGATCATCTTTACTAAAAAGAAAATGTTTTTACATTAAGCAAAATTTAATCAGGGCCTGGCCCACAATGTGGGTGCCAGTGTGTGATCTTCAATCCTGCCGCCACTGCATTGCTATAATCCATCAGTCCAGTTTTGGCATATAATCCAAACTAGAAACAAACACTTCTAGGCAACTAGAAAGGCACTACTCCATTGTGAAAAGCTGAGAGAACTAGGACCATGGAATGGCTTGCAGAGAAGCTGGAGGTCAGCACTGTGTAACAGCAGCAAAGCCAACCAATGGAATCCATGGCATGTACAATATGGTGTAACGCTCCTAAAGAGGGCACTTTATATTGATCAACTAATTAAGACCCAAATAGAAGTGAGGGTGCTGGGGATGAGATTGGGTCACAGCAGATGTCTACCATGACGTGAGTATGTAGAGGCCATGATGCTGTCATGTGGCAAGGGGAAAGTGGCCCTGCTCCCTACCTATGAAACATCTTCCATGTCTTTGAACGATAGTGGCCTGTGCTGCCATTGACCTAGAACTGTGGGAACGGGGGGGAAGAGGAAGAGCTTGGAGAGTGGGCTCCCCCAGAACACACCTCGGTCCTGAAAAATATCTGGGGCTGAGCCTCAAGAGACTTTTGCCCTGAGAAGATGCAGCATGCAGAGGTAACAATGACTCAAAACCGAAATTGACAGTGTGGCACTTGATGTGGGTCTTTTATGTACTGAATGCTTTAAAATCTCACACATGGTTGGAGGAAAACTGTAAAGCTTAGGAATGGAAAGTCCATTGCTGTGCCTGGGGATGATAGAAATATGTCCTACCATCAACTCAATGCCAAGGACAAAATTGGAATTTAAGTATTAGAAGGAGCCTTATCAAGCCCCAACAGTGTCCTGAACTGCTCATTTGCTTACTCTACCTTTTAAAATGACACTGATGTGGTAGAGTTCCACAGGAGTGGAGATGTGGATAGGCACACATCACAGCTGGCCTTCCTCTGGTCCTAATATCTATTGTGAGTGTTACATCGCTACATTGTTTGAGCAAAATCTGATTTATTGGCCTTTTTCCGTGTTTCCCTCTCCCCAATCTCACACATGGTTTTCTGTGAGAAACCATACACATTTTAAAAATAAATTTAGAGCTAAAGACGTGGAAAGCCATGCTCACATAAGTAACATCCACATAACAGTACTACCAGAATGTACAGAAGTTCTAGAATTCCTGGAAAGTTGGATCACACTGACGTTTGCCCTGCAAGGTCTCTCTAAATTGTGTGCTATTCCAAGAGCTTGAAGAAGTGCACCCCCTACCCTTATGATCACCAAACTGCTGCAATACTGATACTGAGATGTCAGCTTAATCTCCATCACATGGTCATTTTAAAGTGAACCACTCTAACATACTGGTAATTCCAGATTACACATTCCAATCCAGAAGTGTTCATTCCTGGATGATAATAAAAGGCTCCTATTTCCATCCAACCTGCAGGTAATACATGAGGGCAAATCTCAATTTTTCACAGAGAAGTCGGTGTCATGGAGGTAGATGAAAAACATGAATAGACATAGGGTAGATGATCATGGACCATTATGATTCAATCCAGAGTAATGAAGGAGGTATAGGAAGCATAACAAGAAACCATGTTGACCCTCATGGGATCAAATATTGGTAAGCCAAACTCGAGTGACTGTGGTGGCTATGTTAGAGGCCTTGTGGCATTCAGAATTCTCCTCAGGAGTAACTGACTCCAGTGACATTACCTTTTCACATGGTTTTGACTCCAATGAACAGCCAGGCTCAAGTGTCACAGGACATTTGGTCACCCCAGTGATTGCATGCCATTTAATGGTGATGAACATGTTATGATAAGTAGATTGCTTGAGTAATATTTAAATTGATGACCAGGGAGGAGGGATAGCGCTGTCTAAGGGGATGTTATGGAGAAAACACCTTTCTACTGACAATACAGTACACTACACGAGGGATGGAGGTGTCAGGACAGACAAGACTACACAACCCAATAATAATAAATTATTTTTATAGGGTGTATCAGTACGGAGGGCTACTATAACCAATGGTAGGTATTTAACACTGAATAGGTTCCTCATATAAGGAATGGCTGGCTGGTATATTTTTGATATATATATATATATATATATATACACATTCACTGAAAAGTCAAGGTTACAGGGATGTTGTAGTTAAGTTATGAATTTGCTCATACAAAACCATAGAAATTCAGGAGTTATGCCCCATAGGAAAGCAAGATGGCGGCCGCGTAATTCTGCCGCGAACGTCTACTCCGGCCGGAACCCTCCAGTGCGGGGGAAGCCCTCCTGCGAGCCGGAGGCTCTCTTGGAGGCGATGGCGTCCTCGCATGTCCTCGCATCGGATACAATGTAGCGGCTTCACTTCTGGCGGTCATACTGGATACTTTATAACGGCAGCTTGTTGCCTTTGGAAAAATTACAGATACTGCTGCTAACGTTAAAGGATTACACACTACCTGCATGAGAAGTGCTCTAGCTCGCTCTGCTCTGCTCCTGGTCTTGCTTGAGGGCAATAAAACAACGTGGATATTGCTGGCGGAGTCAAAGGATTGTACACCGCCTCCGTGGAATGCGTTCTGGTTCCCTCCTGCTTCTGCCTGAGGGCAATGTCTGGTTCGCGCTCCTGGATGCCAATTGAGGAAATCTTCAGACTTGGATCCAGAAAACGGTCAGAACCTCTTTTCTTTATTACAGACGCTTGGCATTTGGTATATATTACAATCACGCGTTTTTGCTTCAGAAAGCAAAGAAAGTAAAAATGCTGCCAAAAGGGGCGAAAAAAATGACTTTGTCTGGACGGGGTAAACCGTTAAGGGTTAGTTTGTCAATTCGGCAGGGGGGGACAATGGATACGAAGTATGGCTCGGGGGAGAAGATTGTCTCTAAAATTAAGAATGCCTCGTTGGACAGGTTTCTTGAGAGAGGGAAGGACATACCGGCGGGGGGTACAGATACCCCCCTCCGTTGTGGTGGTGGCCGATCAACTAGCAACCATTGAGATGGCAGCTGCGGAAGGACCCCCCCCACAGGAAGATGGGGGGAGGCAGAGAGATGGTTTAGATGTGAAGGCCTTAGAAAATCAAGTTACTGGAAGTCAGGCGGAGCAGAGGAAGAGCTTTCAAGGTGACATGATACTGCCACAGGGAGATGTTGGAAGTCAACAACAACCACAACAAGAACTCCCCAGCAGTAACGGAGATTCATCACATTTTGCCGGAATAAGTCTGTTAAAGCAGGGGCCTATGATGTTACGTGATAATGAGACAATTCAAGGGGATACGTTTTTTTCATTATCGGATCATTCAATTTGGTCAAGCAATGAGCAGTTGGACTTAGAGGCGGATAAGACTTCTTCAGAGTTTGATTCCGAGGTGTCCTCCTTGGCACTGGGGAGGGAATCACATGAAAGTAGTAAGAATGCCACGGTTAGGAAAAAACAGAGGAAGAGAAGCGAGCAAGTAGGGCCTAACAAGCACTCTAATAACTCGCTGGACACTAAGGGTCTTCAGGGTCTTCAGTGGGAGTATTGTAAGGATGACTTAACTCTATATGACAATGTTGAAAAACAGCCTAATCCAGTGTCGCTGGAAACCATATATCAAAGTATTATGGAACATCGAGAAGAATCTAAATCTGAGAGCCGTAAGACTCAATTAGCTTGCCGTAAGATGCAAATCCAAATTCGTCGGGTGGCGAAGACAGGTTCGGAGATTGCTACACAGATGGAAGAAGTGGAGACTTGTATTTCTCATCTGGAGGATGAGGCCGGATCTCACCAAGTGACTCGAGAAGCTATGGAGAAACATCTTGAGGACACTCAGTGGAAATTGACAGATTTAGAGGATAGATTAAGGAGGAATAATTTGCGCGTACTGGGTATACCAGAGGGACTTGAAGGATCAGATACACATAGCTTTATGGTCGCACTTTTTAAGGAGGCCTTTCCGGACTTATATCAGTGGGATTGGGACAGAGAGATTCAAAGAGCCCACCGATTTCCCTTTAGCAGAGCAGGGTCTAACTCAGTAAGAGGAAGTGGGAGACCCAGAGCAATGTTAATCTCTCTGCTTAATTTTCAGGCAAGACAGGCTATATACGATCGAGCTCGACCCAATTCTAGAAGTACGGCTAAGGGTTGTGAGTTTTTTGTGAGACCAGATTTCTGCCACACTACCGTTGAAAAAAGGTGGAGGCTCCGTCAGTTAATTCAACCACTCCAAAATAAGGGGGCACAGGCTTTTTTATTAAACCCAGCTAAACTGAAAGTAGTAATGGATAATAGGACCCAGTACTTCACGTCAGAGGTGAAAGCAAGAGCTTTTTTGGGTGGACTCAGTGGTCCGGAAGATGAGGTAGCGGTAAACAACCCCTTTATGTTCCCTCCTCAGGATTAATTCCTTTTTTTTAAAAAAAATCAGACAAAATAGCAATCAGATAGATAGAGATAGAGATAAAGAAAGGGGAAAAAAAAAAGAGAGAAAAGGCCTAAAAAACAGGCACTGGGTGGGACGGTCGGAGCGGATGTTCTATCATCATTAGGGATAGTGGGATCCCATACTTTCCATAAACTGGGTGTAAGGGTAAGTGTAGGGGAATGGGGGGGTGTAGATGGGCGGGGGGTGCGGTTGGTAGTAGGGTTGGGTGGCAAGGGGTGGGTAGGTGGGAGAGGGGTGGTAGGGACCGGGGGGGTGCTAATATAGGCAGGAATGTTCAGAATAAGTTAATGAAGACATGTCAGAGGAAGAGGATTTATATGGTTCAAAGTCAACAAGTAGGTTTGCTTAGAGGAAGAAGCAGTGAAGTAAGATTGGTACAACAAACTGAGCGATATGGCAAATAGATTAAGGATATGTACGCTGAATATTTGTGGTCTTAATAGCCATCAAAAAAGGAAAAGAGTGGCAGCTGGGCTTAAACTAATTAAATCAGACTTATACTGCTTACAAGAAACACACATTGCATGGAGCAAGCGAGAGCTCATGCGAGAGCTTGGGTTAACGCCTCTGGTTTGTACCCGGCAGGAGGTGTCGACACGTGGTGTGGTGATCTTTGCTAGAATGAGTAATGTTCGTGTTTGTCGATCTCGAACAAGCAGTGATGGGCGTTGGGCTCTCGCAGAGCTATCCGTGAACACATTTAAATTTACCCTTTGCACTAGATATGGATCAGTTTTTGACGAGGTTGAGCCTCTGGACACATTGAATGTAGAACTAGCCGGATGGCCCTTACCAATAATTGTATGTGGTGATTTAAATATTCATTTAGAGGTAGGTAGTAATAGTATGGGCGCTCAGAGCTTATATCAGGGCCGAAAGCCCAAAGTATGGAAAGCTTTAAGGAGGTTAGTGATGGATCATGGGCTGATGGATGTTTGGGAAAATACTAAAACTTCAAATCCAGGGTATACCTATTACTCTTTCCCACACGCGAAATTAGGAAGGTTGGATTACTTTTTTATATCACAAAGTTTAATTCGAGGGGCCGAAATAGAATGTAAGCCTAGATTTTTATCAGATCATAATCCGTTAATCTTGTCTATAGTAGTAAGGGGGCCATCTAGTCCACGGCGCGCGTGGACATTTGATAGGAAATTGTTGGTTGACCCAGGATATATATCCTACATGATGAAGTGTGGATTCACCAATTTTTTTTAATTAATAGGAATACGGCAGATCCGGGGATGGTATGGGACTCATTTAAAGCTGCGGTAAGAGGTGAAACCCTCAGTTATAGTTTGGGAGTGCAGACAGCGAGGGGGAAGGAAATCGCAGAGCTTCAGCAAAGATTAATAACAAATGATAGGGAATTAGCCCTTAAAATCGTTAGTAAGGAAGATGTTGCTCTCACTCAGACCCAGACGATGATTCTTAAGGCTAAAATAAATGCTTACCTGAACAAAACAGTTGCAGCTGATTATCAAAGTCATCGATCTGAACATTATGAATATGGTGAAACAACAGGAAAAGACCTAGCTAGGCGGGTTAGACAAAAGGCTGTTAAGCAGAATATTTTGAATATAACTGATAGTAACGGGCAGAAACATGCAGAGTTAGAAGGAATTCTAGAGGTTTTCAAGGGCTACTATCAGGATTTGTATAGAGAGGATATAATGCACTCTGAACAGCTTCAAAAAGAGGTCAGTGGATTTTTGGGGGAATTAAAAGGTACAAGGCTCTCTCCTGAGGAACAAATTACATTAGATGCACCAATTCAGATTGAAGAGATAATTGGGGCAGTGAGTTCCCTGGCAACAAGGAAAGCCGCTGGGCCAAACGCTATACCACTCGAATTCTATAAGTTTTTTTTAGCAGACATAAAAAGGGACATACATAATATTTTTTGTATAGCGCAGACAGGCCATGCCCCCCCATCGTGGTAATGCGCAAGTATTATAGTGTTAAAAAAAAAGGATAAACCAGCAGAGCGCCCCAGTTAGTATAGACCTATCTCCTTGTTGAATGTAGATGGAAAGATTTATGCAAAGGTTCTGGCTAGTAAATTGGCAAATGTAATAGTCAGTCCGGTAAGGAAACAACAACATGGATTTATTCCTGGCAGAGATTCAATTGATCATATAAGAAGAATAATATCCATGTTTGATTTTGCAGAATTGCATCAAACAACTCTTGGGCTATTACTTTTAGACGCTGAGAAGGCATTCGACCATGTATCATGGAAGTTTTTATGGGAAACTATGCGGTGGAAGGGCATAGGGAGCGGGTATATCACAGCCATAAAAGCCTTATATGCAGCCCCAAAAGCTAGAATATGCATCGCAGATTTGGAATCATGTATTATTTCAATTTCAAGGGGGACTAGGCAGGGATGTCCCTGCTCCCCCTTGCTCTTTGCTTTATACATTGACTCTTTCTTGTTAAGGTTAGAAGAATGCAAAAATATTAAACCTCTATTATATCATGGAGAAGCATATAAGGTGTTTGCGTATGCTGATGATGTAGCTATAGTGACAAGCAACCCGGAGGAAGCTATTAAGGCAGTAGAAATAGAGGCAAGAGAGTTTGGAAGATACTCTGGATACAAGCTGAATTCTGATAAGACACAGATAGTATGTTCTGAGCATGTTTCTTTAATAGACAGGCGGCTGGTATCTGAAGCGGTGTATCTGGGGGTTAAAATCACTCCTGTGGTTAATCGTCTGGTGGAAGTTAATTTCGTTCCACTGTTAAGCAGAATAAAGAAGGATTTAGATAGAATGCATAATTTGCACTTATCATTAGAGGGTCGCTGCAATGTATTGAAAATGCTAGTTCTTCCGAAAATTCTATACTTATTTCGGGCCATTCCCCTCGAGGTTACCAAAAAGTGGCTTAAGAGATTGGAAAAAATGGGGAATAACTTCTTATGGGGATATGCTAAAACGAGAAGGGCTATGAAGTATATGACACTTCCCAAGGACCGTGGTGGCTGGTCAGTCCCTAATTTCACACTGTACTATTATCAATCAACCAATCACATTTATAAAGCGCGCTACTCACCCATAAGGGTCTCAAGGCGCTGGGGGGGAGGGGGTCAGTGCTCGAAGAGCCAGGTCTTGAGCTGCCTTCTGAAGGGGAGGTGTTCGGGTATGGCGCGAAGGTGACTGGGCAGGGAGTTCCAGGTCTTCGCTGCCAGAAAAGAGAAGGATTTTCCTCCGGCGGTGGTTTTGCGGATGCGGGGAATGGCTGCCAAGGCCTGACCAGTGGAGCGCAGAGTGCGCGGAGGGGTGTAGAAGGAGACGCGGGAGTTGATGAGTTTGGGTCCGAGGTTGTAGAGGGCTTTGTGTGCGTCGGTGAGGAGTCTGAAGGTGATCCTCTTGTTGACCGGGAGCCAGTGGAGTTTTCTCAGGTGTCCGGAGATGTGGTGGTGGCGAGGTATGTCCAGGATGAGTCGTGCTGCGGCGTTCTGGATCCGTTGAAGTTTCCTCTGCAGCTTGGTGGTGATGCCGGCGTACAGAGTGTTCCCGTAGTCCAGGCGGCTGGTGACGAGGGCGTGGGTGACGGTCTTCCTGGTGTCGATGGGGATCCAGCGGAAGATCTTGCGGAGCATGCGGAGGGTGTTGAAGCACGCTGAGGTCACCGAGTTGACCTGTCTGGTCATCGAGAGGGAGGAGTCCAGGATGAAGCCGAGGTTGCGTGCGTGGTTGGTCGGTTGGGGAGTGCTGCCTAGGGCGGGGGGCCACCAGGAGTCGTCCCATGCGGAGGGGGTAGGGCCGAGGATGAGGACCTCCGTTTTATCTGTGTTCAGTTTCAGTCGGCTGTCTGTCATCCAGGTCGCTACTTCCTTCATGCCGTCGTGCAGTCTGGTCCTTGCTGATGTGGGGTTGTTGGTGAGGGATAAGATGAGCTGGGTGTCGTCGGCGTAGGATATGATGTCAAGTCCGTGTTTGCATGCGATGTTTGCCAGGGGGGTCATGTAGACGTTGAATAGGGTGGGGCTGAGGGAGGATCCTTGGGGTACGCCGCAGATGATCTCCGTGGCTGCGGATCTGAAGAGGGGGAGGCTGACTCTCTGGGTCCTTCCGGAGAGGAAGGAGATGACCCATTCCAGGGCCTTGCCTCTGATGCGGCGCTGCAGAGGCGGTCTATCAGGGTGCGGTGGCAGACCGTGTCGAAGGCTGCAGAGAGATCCAGGAGAATGAGGGCCACGGTTTCACCCTTGTCGGTCAGGGCTCGGATGTCGTCCGTGGCTGCGATGAGGGCGGTTTCGGTGCTGTGGTTGGCCCTGAATCCGAACTGAGTGGAGTCGAGGGAGTCGGAGGTTTCCAGGGCGGCGGTGAGTTGAGCGTTGACGATTTTCTCAATCACTTTGGCGGGGAACGGTAGGAGGGAGATAGGCCGGAAGTTTTTGAGTTCGGTGGGGTCTGCTGTAGGTTTCTTTAAGAGGGCGTTGAGTTCTGCGTGTTTCCAGCTTTCAGGGAAGGTAGCAGTGGTGAGGGAGGCGTTGATGACGTCTCGGAGGTGGGGTGCGATGATGTTGTCGGCCTTGTTGTAAATGTGGTGAGGACAGGGGTCGGAGGGTGATCCCGAGTGGATCGAGTTCATGACGCGGGTGGTTTCCTCGGTGGTGGTAGGGTTCCAGGCGAGGATGGTGGAGATGTCGTTTGCGGCTTCCGGGGGCGGGTTCATGTTGGTGGTCGTGAAGCTGTTGTAGATGTCGGCAATCTTACGGTGGAAGAAGGTCGCGAGGGAGTCGCAGAGGTCCTGTGAGGGAGGGATGGGGTTGGTTTCTGCGTCCGGGTTGGAGAGCTCTTTGACGATGCCAAATAGTTCCTTGCTGTTGTGGGCGTTGTTGTCAAGTCTGTTCTGGTAGGCTGTTTTTCGTGCGGTGCGGAGGCGTTGGTGGTGTTGGCGGGTGGTGTCCTTGAGAGCTGTCAGGTTTTCCTCTGTTGGGTTGAGGCGCCATGTCTTCTCACGGAGGCGGCATTCTTTCTTGGAGTTTTTGAGTTCGGTGGTGAACCAGGAGTTTTTCTTGTGGTTGTTGGTGTTGGTTTGGGTCTTCAGAGGGGCCAGGAGGTTGGCGCAGTCGGAGATCCAGTTGGTGAGGTTGTTGGCGGCCTCGTTGGGGTTGCTGGTGCTGGTGGGTTGGTTCAGGGAGAGCGTTGCTGCGAGTTGTTCTGTGGTGATTCGGTTCCAGTATCTTTTTGGTGGTTGCCGGGTGTGGTGATGCACGGTGGTTTTCTTGAAGCTGAAGTGGACGCAGCTGTGGTCCGACCATGTGAGTTCGGTGGTGTGGCTGAAGGTGATGTGTTTGCTTGAGGAGAAGATGGGGTCGAGCGTGTGTCCGGCGTAGTGGGTGGGGGTGTTGACCAGTTGTTTCAGTCCCAGGTTGGCGAGGTTGTCTAGAACGGCGGTGGTGTTGTTGTCGGTGTGGTTCTCCAGGTGAAAGTTGAGGTCTCCTAGGAGGATGTAGTCGGTGGATGAGAGTGCGTGGGGGTTGACGAAGTCTGCGATGTCTTCGCTGAACTTGGTGCGGGGTCCTGGTGGTCTGTACATGAGGGTGCCTCTTAGGGTTGTCTTGGGGTCGATGTGGATCGCGAAGTGGAGGTGTTCGGCGTCGGGAAGTGAGTTGTCGGTGTGGGTCGAGATGCTGATGGAGCTTTTGTGTGCGATGGCGATGCCTCCTCCGGTGCGGTTGAAGCGGTCTCTCCGGATGATTTTGTAGCCGTCGGGGATGGCTATGGCGATGTCGGGTGCCGAGGAGGGGTTCATCCAGGTCTCGGTGAGGAAGGCGATGTCTGGGTTCGTTGAGTTGATGAGGTTCCACAGTTCGATGGCGTGCCTGTGGACGGAGCGGGTGTTGACCAGGATGCATTCGAGGTTGCTTCCGGGGGCGTCGTTCTTGGTGGTGGCGGTGTGGGTCCGTAGGCAGGTGAAGCGGCAGTTGCTGCAGGTGAAGGGTCCGTGGGTACGTTTGGGGGTGGCGTGGTAGCAGCCCGGCGCGCGGGCCGGGGTTGAGGTTGGCGAGGGTGGCGGAGTCATAGGTCAAGCGGGGGGCGCGGGGGCCAGGGGTTCAGGCACTAGGCGCGGTCCAGGCGCGGACGGGCGCAGACGGGCTTGCCTTAGGCTCGCCTTCGGCGCGCCAGCGGCGCGCCCGCTGCGCGCGGCCGCCATTTAAGGGGTAGGTGGGGAGGCGGGGTCAGCTGGGAGGCGGGAGGTGGGCGGGCATGGGAGCTGGAAGCTGCAAAAAAGAGCGGCAAAAAAGAGCGGCAAAAAAGAGCGGCAAAAAACGGCGGGAAAAGCGCGGTAGGAGCGGCGGGAAAAGCGGCAAGACGGCGAAAAGGGAACAAGAGCCTACTAAAATCTACTAAAAAGGAGGGGCTGAGAGGGGAGGACGGCGCACGGCACTCGGGGGCACACGCACGGGATACAAGGAGAGAAAGGGGAATTTCAGTCACTCGGGGGCACACGCATGGGATACAAGGAGAGAAAAGGGATTTCAGTCAGCACCAGCACAAGCTCAAGCTCAAGCACTCGGGGTACCCGGGCAAGAAGGGGGGAGCACACTCACAGGAGAGGAAGGCAGTCAGGGACTGGAGGCGCTGCGTGAGCAGGGGAGCGACCTACCCGAGGGTCAGTGGTCGCTGACCCTCGGGTAACCCTTATGCTTGCTGTCTTCAACACATGGATGAACTTATAAGGGGAAGCTCCAGTGGAGATGTAGAAGTAAATCAAACCCCTATCTATGTTATGATGGCGGGTGGGGAGGCAAGTGGATGGCTATCGAAATTTGAGGAACCAAGCTATTTCAAAAAAGTAAGATTCAAGCCTTTCTTAGCCGCCTTCAAGGTTTGGGCTCAGATAAAACGGAGCATGGGATTGGGAAAGATTACGGCTTACACACCAATGAATTTTCGGCTATCCCGAATTATATCTTTAGGGATCCCATACTAGAGTTTTGGCGTTCTAGGGGAATAAACAAAGTTGGAGACTTGTATTGTAAATCCGGATGTAAATCTTTTATGGAGTTGCAGTCCCAATATAGTTTACCTAGGATCCATTTCTTTAAGTTTTTGCAAATACGAAATTTTCTTCATTCTCAGAAGTATGATAGGTCAGGAATGAGGGAGATTCCAATAGTTGAGGCTGTTAAAAGTGGCACAAATATTGGCAAGTTATATACTTTACTAACTGCGTTACAATCAGATGATATTGCACATCAGAATGAGTGATGGACTGTACGGTTTGGTTTGGCTGGGAAATGGATGGACCAATCTTTAGTTATGGCTGATACAACACTTCTCTCAGCTAATCTGAAAACCCAGCATTTCAAGACATTGATGGACCTATATTACACTCCTGCAAAGTTGAAAAAGTGGGGGAAATCCTCTGGAATCTGCACTCGTTGCGGGGAAGCTGAAGCTGAGATAACGCATATGTTTTTTGCATGTCCATTGCTGTGGGGAATTTTGAATGAGATAGAGGTATTCCTCAAGAAGACTACGGGTTGCAATGTTCAGGTAACTGTTATGCTGGTAGTACTTGGGGTTATGGACTCATCTGAAAATATGGAGCCTGCACTGTATAAAATAAGGCGTTTTTTATTTTTAACAATGGCAATATATCGTCTTTGTATTGCTACAGACTGGATTAAAAAAGAACCCCCCACATTTGAGGGATGGTGCTCTAGATTACTCACCATCTATAATATTGAATTAAGTCTTTACAAACTAAAGGGTCATAAGAAGAGGCATAGGGGGGAACGAATATGGGCACCACTGACTAAATGGCTGGAAAATCAAGATATATTGTAAAAGATGTTAGCTGTTTTGATATGCGATGTATATAACTGTCTTCTTCCAGGTCCTCTTTCTTTTTCTTTGCTTCTTTTTTTCTCATGGATATATTATGTCTTCTTTTTTTTTGTATAGTCCTCCCCCTCTGACATATTAAAATAAAAAAAGAAAAAAAAGAAAAAAAAAAAAAGAAATTCAGGAGTTATATTTACAGTTCTTTCAAGTAACTCCCGCCCTAAGGTAACTGTAACGCACACCCTTGCCATGCACAGTTTTCTCATCAATAATTTTACTGCAAATGTTGCAGTGATAGTATCAAAAATGCCATACAAGATCTTATCAGTGATATAATATGTGGAGTAATCAGCTGTGCACGGCGAATAGTTGTCTAATGGAGGGAGTTATAGTTAGTTGAAAGAACTCTAACTATAACTGCTGACTTTCTGTGGTTTTGTACGAGTAAATTCAGAACTTAACTATAACATCCCTGTAACCTTTGGTATTTTCAGTAAATTTCTATGGTGTTTTAACGGAGAGTAATTTTAATTACTTAGCTTTATTCCAACCCCAGCAGTGCAAGGCTGGAAGGCTGTGTGAGGCACGGGTTGGTTTCAAGGCCTGGTATGGAGCTAGACCTTGCAGTCAAGCCCATATAACCATCTAACCCCACGCCACACATAGCCTTTGGCCATGGTTGGCCACAGGGCCTGTCTCTGTCAGTGGATCTGTGAGTGGGTGAATGAGTGTCTGAGTGGGTCTGAAAGTGAGTGTGTAAGTCTATGAGTGGGTCTGAGTTGGTGCATGAGTGTCTGAATGGGTGTGTGAGTGGGTGCATAGGTCTCAGAGTGCATGTCTGAGTGAATTAATCAGTGTATGAATGAGTCTGTGGTTTTTCTTTCAAATTTTTCCATAATCGCGAATATTTTGCGAATAATTTGCTAAATTTGCAAAAATTCATGAATTTTCATAAATACTGCACATGATGATGCAAAATTATTTTAAACCCAAATTTGCCCCTAAAACACACCTATATCACGCCCATGGGGTCAGGGTACCTTCAACACGACCTCTTATGTCACTTTCAATTAGGATTTTCACCCCCGGGGACCATGTCCAACAAATAAAATGGCGACTGCAACTTTCGGTCGGCCAATTACAATGCTTCTTTTCGCATGCACATTCGCAAAAATTCACAAATCTTTGCTAATATCGCAAATATGCTGCGGCCGGAGATATCTACATTTATTTTCCCTTTAATATATACAAAACTACTTAACATATTTACGCCAAATAGGTGAAAGCACAATCTGCATACCGAAAGCTAGCTTTCTGCTGAATTTGGTGTAATTTCATCCAGCGGTTTGGGCTGTAGTCCTGTCTAACGGTCCTATGGGAATTACCATGGGAAATGCAACTTTTTGGACCACCCTCTTTTTTTGGCTCCCGCTTGACCAATTACCCCGAAACTGCACAACAAAAATCACAAGGTGACATTTTCTCTATGGAAACATGGTCCTAACTATAACTACCTAGATTTGTCAAATGGTGCCAAAGTTATTTGCAAAACAAAAATGATCTCCCAATGGAAACTAGGTCCTGACTGTACCTACCCACTGCTGACCGCCAGTAGTATATTTACATATATGCATATATATATATATATCTATATACATATAGATATATGCATTTTATTGAGTTACCTTGTTGAAAAGTTTAAAATGGGCCCTGTACTTGGGGAGCTGTAGCTAGGGGTGGGTGAATAATTCTGCTCCATTGGCAGAGCTGGCCAAATTTAGAACACTCTGCATGCCACCTGTAACACAGAGTTCCAATCAAAGTTAACCAACCACCCCGTAGTTGGGGGGGGGGTTCACAAGCAGCTCACCAACAATACATCTGTAAGGGTAAGCAAGATTTGGCATCCCCAAGAGCAATTTTGGTCACTTGAAGGGCACCTGGCAAGATTTTCCAGCAACATTTTCCCCAATGATGGTTGTTGCAACTATTCATAGTCAGAAAACTGCCTATCGAGTCAAAAATCTAGTAGAGCAACAGCAAAATCAACTCCAGAAGCAGCGACCTCTGACACACCGTGGGGTGTTGTTTACGGCTCAAACGTTCGGTGTTACAAAGAACTCAGCTGAATCTCCCAGAATTTTCATGTAACTCTGTGGAGTGAATCCCTTTGAGTTGTGCCTACCTTGGGAGAAGAGACTTGGGAAGTGTTGACATCTCACACCCCACACAGGGATGTATAACATAGGATCCAGCAGGGCAGATTAAGGATGCAGAGTGCTACACATGAGTTACACTGTGTGGATTGACTAGCAGATATATTGCTTTTACACATGGCATTCCTACCTTGACCAACCAACATCAATTTCTTCTGCACCCTCCCCCAAAGTGAGGGGGCACTGTGATTTAATACTCCATTAGTGTGCATATGACCTTTTGGAAAAACTACATGCTAATGTCATGAAGTACCCTACATGAAATGTCTGGGGCAAGGCATCAATTGTCACTGTAACACTATAAAGTGTTCTCCTCCCGATTACAGAGAGGTGCACATATAGCGGTTCTCCACAAGACAGAGGTAGAAGATATCCAAGGTTAAAAGGTGACAAAACAAATGGATAAGCATACTATTTGTAACTATTTCTTCTCCTATGTCCATGGAATCCTGATTTGGATGACTCCGAGGTTCCCTTGGAAGAAGATAGAGAAATTGTGTCTGAAGAGGGCACATATGTCATCAATGATCAATTGGATACACTCACTTCTATTAGTATGTATATATGCTCCCATTAGTATCCTATGAATAGGTTTCTTACATAATATGGTACATGTCCTGTCAGCTGTCTTTACTATCTAAGGCAGTGACTTTAATTGTGTTACTGATGTTATTAATATCAATATATACAGATCATACCCTTCACTCTGCTTTACTGTCAGTGTAATGAATGCTGTGGCATTTTCTGAGTGAATGAATAATTGTCATTTGCGAGACACATGGCACCTCCAACATCTCAGCTCAAGGGAAGAATTTTTTTATTTCCCAATATACAAATTAAACTCCAGTATTGACAGGTTCCTGAAGAAATCAGAGATGACAAACAGACCATAACCCATTTTTAATTATGATATATTGAGGCAGACTGCTTCCTGACATTCCTTAATGGAAAATGCAAGCACATTGTTACAAGACGTTTTGTGGGGACGTAGGGGAGTCAATTGATCACTCTTTTACAGAGAATGAAGGGTCTGTGGGAGACAGAGGGATGGGATGGAGGGCATTTAAAGTGGTAATTTCAGGAAAGGCATAGAGAGACATAAGATACACTGTGATTATCAAAAAAGAAGTGAAACAACTGGAATTAGACTAGAGTCTAGATCAATCTAATGAACAGAGACTGGGAAAAGCAGCCAAAATTTGGCCACCCTGTTAGAGTGCTTTTAATGTTTTGGCTACAAAACACATAACAAAAGAATGCAGTCAGATGGAGACAAAGCGTGACTTAACTTGCTGCTCTAATTGTGACTGAACAAACTAGACCTGAATTAAGATCCATTAAATTCATATGAGGAATAAAGTACGGTGTGAAGCTCAAATAAAAGATGTGTTCAGAGAATGTAAGAAATTGTTGTACACTCAACTACTCCTTTCAGATACAGCGGGGATAAGGGAATATTTGGAATCAACAGGTCTGGGCTAACTAACTCAGAAGTGGAATGAAACACTAGAACAACCTATAACCATGACACATAAGGGAAGTCATTCAAGCCATGGAAACCGTGATACTACAGATTGCCTATAGAATTCTACAACCAAATTGTGCCTTAAATTGCTTGCACTTTATAATTGCAGAAAATAACCACAGTGCTGCACCCAAATACTACTATGAAAGAAGTGATGGAATGGCTACCAAAACCAGAAAAGGACAAACTTGGAGAGACCTCATACCGTACATTATCACTTATAAATATAGATTAGAAAATCCTGAACACACTACTTTCCAACAGACTGATACTGATGCCACTTAAACTGGGGTACCCTTACCAAAGTGGGATTGAACCTGGCCACAATACCCTCTCCCAATTTTAGATGACTCTTCCATGTGCTTGCCTTGGTGCACTCTTAATTACCCTTGGGCATAGATCAAGATCCTAGATAAGTAGAAAGCTTTTGATTCACTGATCTGGCCCTGTTTACATGCCATGTTAGAAAAACATAGGATTTGGCCCTGGAATGTTGGATTGGATCAGATTGCTGCAATCACATCTAGTGTTGAGAGTGAAAATTGGTCCTGTTTCTTTTCCTATATGGAACATTGAGAGGGGCACTACACAGTGGTGTTGCTTCTCACCTATATTGTTTGTGTTAGCTATTTTCTCCCTTATAATAGGGATCCGCCCATGCAAATGCTGGAAGTGACTAAGAAGTTGCATGTGTATGGTTCTCTCTAGGGATTAACTATAAAGTGTGAGAAATCATGTTTATAAAACCTGCACTGAAATGCACTAGAAATTCACCCAAATTTCGACACATCCTTATTGCTGGTAGCAATACTAGGGCCCAATTCGCACACTGCATTTTGTAGTAATCAAACGAGTATTACAGTAGTACTACTTGTTTACTACAAAATGCAATTCACAAATGTACATGTGTAAATCTCAAGCTGTACCTTTCCCTTATTTCTTATGGAGAAGATCCTCCTACATGTAAGTGTATTTCTTAGCAGTAAATTTAGTAGGGACGAGGGGGGGTGGCTAGAAAAAGGGGCATTGTTATCACTACATTTAAGGGCTTTAGAAGGGGGAAGGAATGGTTCAGGGAGGGGGTTATGGTAGAAATACATCCACCAATGGGATAGTAAGTACATTGATATTTACAAACTGCAGTTCTAAAGTTACTGTACTAGGAATTAGTGAGATCCCACTTGAACAATATAAAAATACAAGTTCATCAAGTAGTTTATTTGTGAAATGAAAAGCTGTAGAGTAAACACACGAATCGTCGTATAGTCTTGGATTCTGAGTTCATAGAAGTATCAGCCTTAATCAACGAAATCAAAGGCTGTAGAATGTTTTACAAGTTCATCAAGTAGTTAATTTGTGAAATGAAGAGCTGTAGAGTAAACACACGAATCGTCGTATAGTCTTGGATTCAGAGTTCATAAAAGTATCAGCCTTAATCAACGAAACCAAAGGATGTAGAATAATCATACGAATCGTGATATAGTCTTAGTTTCAAAGTTCATTGAAGAGTCAGCCGACACGTGTTTCGCCCTTTGTTGCATGTACGCCAGGGCTTTTTCAAGGCTGTAAAAATATACATTCAAAAGTATGATGAAACACTGAGTAGAACGATTGTGATCAGCGGTGCTACCAAAAACCGTGAGTGGTGTATGTACATGCTGAAAACCCCAATATAATTACACTTTTAGTGCTTCCCATATGGTGAAAAAAAAAGTGCTAGTCACTAAGAAAAGCTCATATTAGAGACTGGAGAAGCCCATACAAGAAATGAAAAAATGTGCATTATAAGTGAATATATTTATAAGAAAAAATTTAACACCGTGGTTTGAACTCCGGATGAGTTTTTTTAAAAGAAGAAGTGAATTAAGAGTATAGGTACTAAGTCTTGCAAAGAAAGATACATCTTGACACACTCATAATTTATCAGTTAAAAGGTAAGTGTTATATCTCAATATAGCAAGAAGTGATGTAGGCAGTTCTAAAGTTACTATATCCAAATACACCACTCACACACTCCACATCACACACCCCAAAACATTACCCAACACACCCTCACCAACACATCTCACATAACACCCATGGCACCACAAAGACAACCTATTTCACAGAGGAGGAGTTAAGGGTCATGGTGGAGGAAATTATCAGGGTAGACCCACAGTTATCTGGAGCACAATGCAGCAAATATCTATAGCTAGGAACATGGAGCTATAGCGGAGAATTGTGGGGAGGGTCAATGCCGTGGGACAGCACCCCAGAACAAGGGACGACATCAGCAAAAGGTGGAATGACCTATGAGGGAAGGTACGTTCCATAGCAACAAGACACCACCTCGCTATACAGAGGACTGGCAGTGGGCCCCCACCTCCTCCCCCACAACTCACAACATGGGAGGAGCAAGTCTTGGCAATACTGCATCCTGAGGGCCTGGCCGGAGTTGGTGGAGGACTGGATTCTGATGAGTCAACTCTCTACTATTATCACCCCCCTACTTGCATGCCATCAAATACCCTCTCCCTCACTCCCATCACTCCACTGCATCCCACACACTCCACCATCACATCTCACTAATCCCAATGCCAAACCCTGCATGCTGTACCAATGCATAGACACCCCTCACAGCCCTCAGTGGACACTCTTCACTAAAGCAAGCACAGCACAGAGAACTAACAATCCCACCATACACCAACATACACAAGTAAAAGCTAGCAGGGCAACACCAGCCATACAAGGGCGGCCAGGGATGTACAATATGTCATACACATGAATCACAATACATCATTCACATCCCCACAGGTACCTCAGCCAATGTCACTGGAGAGGGGGTGCCAGCACTATCCAGTCCCTCAACTGAACAGGCCCACAGTAATGACAGTAACCCTGGTCTTCAGGATCTGGACTATCTACCTGGCCCATCAAGCACCACTGGACAGCCGGTTACCCAAGCCTGATCACAGACCACCACAGAGCCTCTCCCATGAGGAAACACCACCACAGCACCCACCCACCGTACCCACACTTCTGTCCCCAGGACACGTCAATCAGCAGTGTGTCCACCTGTACAGGGACCCCAGGCCACACCCCAAACCCAAGACAATCAGGGACCTGGGGTCAATGGCAGTGGGCACACAGTTCAGGGGACAGAGGCACAGGCCAATAGGGACACTAGGAGGACTGCTGTGCAACTTGAACTGCCATTGCTCCCCTAGGACAAAGCACCTGTGCTACAAATAGACTGGAACAATACCCTGGACTTTTCTCCATCATCACCCCATTCCATTGCACTTTCTCCCTATGTGTTAGCACTTCAATAAACATCCTTTGAAAGAAATCAAGTATGTCATGTATATCAAATATGTATTGTATGAAACAGGTACAACAATTGCAAATGAACTGTACATAGAATGAGCATAGATTAATGACCTGTAGCTGGCTGTAGTGATCACACCAGGAATATTTCTCAAATCATCAACATCTGCAAAATGAATAGCCAGAGATACCAGTAAGTGGCCATTGGATTGGGAATTACCAACATACCAATGCCACACAGAATACAACCAAAGTCATTGAAATGTAAAGTAACACTGTCTTACCTGTGTGTCATTGGAAGTACTGACAGATCACAGATATTCTGTTCTCATCCTCATCCTCTGCCTCCTCATCCTCACTGTCCACAGGGTCAACTGCTGCCACAGGGGAATCTCCAGTCTCCTCCTCCTGCAGAAAAGGGACATGGCATCTGAGGGTCAGGTTGTGCAACATGCAGCATGTCACTACTATCTGGCAGACCTTCTTGGGTGAGTAGCACAGGGATCCACCTGTTAAATGGGGGCACCGAAGCCTGGCCTTCAGGAGGCCAAAAGTTCTCTCAATTATCCTTCTGGTTCACCCATGTGCCTCATTATAACGTTCTTCTGCCCTTGTCCTGCCATTCCTCACAGGGGTCAGCAGCCATGATAGGTTTGGGTAACCAGAGCCTGCAATTATTGAGGTACAACATTTTGCCACACACTATCCTATATGGCCCACACCATACCCATACACCAAAATATACTGGATGGGAACCAGGGCTCACCTATTAGCCACACCCTGTGCCTCTGTAGTTGGGCCATCACATTTGAGATGCTGCTATTCCTCAGGAAAAAGGCATCGTGCACCAACCTAGGATACTTAGCATTGATGTGGGAGATGTACTGGTCCACCAAGCACACCATCTGCACATTCATGGAGTGGAAACTCTTACGATTCCTGAACACCTGTTCATTCTGGTGGGCGGGGGGTAAAAATGCAATATGTGCTCTGTCAATCGACCCAATTATATTGGAGATATGTCCCATTGCATAAAACTCGGCCAAATCCTCAACCTGGGGTAATGCAATATAGCTGCTCATGTGTTTTTTCAGGGCACATAATACTCTAGTCAGCACTATTGAGAACATTGGCTGTGACATTCCTGCTGCCAAGCCCACTGTCACTTGGAGAAACCAGTTGCCAGGAAATAGAGTACTGATAGCACTTGCACAAGAGGGGGGATCCCAGTGGGGTGACGGAGAACAGATATCAGTTCAGGTTCCAATTAAGCACACAGCTCTGTGATTGTGGCCCTGTCCAGTCTATGGGTGAGTATTATGTGCCTATCCTCCAGTGTAGCCAAGTCTACCAGTAGTCTGTACACGGGGGTATGTCTCCATCTCCTATTTATTCACAGCAGTAGGAATCTATGGAACAAAAGATTGAGGAGCCTGTCACAAACTGAACAATGGAGCCACAACAGTAGTTTGCATTCTGTAAACATGTAATGGGTCAGTGTGATTTGTCCAGTATGTGCCTATTTCTCCTGTGATGCAACATTATTTCATAGGGCTGCCCCCCTGAAATGGCATCCGCCTGTCCTGTGTGGAGGGACATGTGGAAGTATGGTAATTTCGCTGACGTTGTGCGCCATGGTGGGAGGCGGTCGGGAACCTCCATGCAAATCCTCATTGGTTCATATTAGACCCTATGGGGTACAGTGGTGAATGGTGATCTATTCCGGCGGTGACGGTATTCACTGACGTGGACATGACCGCCATTTTCTATCTGATTCTTCACTTGTTAGTTGACCTTCCATAGGGGAGGACCTACACTGCATGTGCTGCTGTGACCTGTGTCTGGAACCTACCATGGCCCATGTGACCGGGGAAAGCGCCCCAGCCTTCACTGCGGAGGAGTTGGAAAGACTGGTGGATGGGGTCCTACCCCAGTACGGACTGCTGTATGGGCCTCCAGACCAACAGGTGAGTATGCTGTGGGCACGATGCATTTGGCATGAGGTGTGTGTGAAGGCATTGTCTAAGGGGGAGGGACGTCCTCCTGGATCGGTACACATTGTGTGCTGGGCTATGTGTGTGCCAATAGTGTTGTAAACGGGTTTGGTGGGCCATATGTGTAACTGGCTGGACTGTTTGTCGAATGGTGTTCTCCGGTCTGCATTGCTTCTGCAGGTCAGTGCCCATCAAAAGAAGGGTATATGGCATGCCATCACCAAGGACATGCAGACCCTGGGGGTCCATGGCAGATGGAGCACCCACTGTTGCAAACGGTGGGACGACCTGAGACACTGGGCACGGAAGACCGTGGAGGCCTAGCTGGGGATGGCCTCCAAAACGAGGAAGGGGTGCCCGTCGAACCCTGACCCTCCTGATGGCCCGCACACTGGTGGTGGCCTATCCAGAGTTAGATGGGGGCTTGAGGGCAACACAGCAGCCACAAGGGGATGAGTACAGTGGCTATCATTACAACTTACGCCTGGTGGGGTGGTATCTGGGTGGTGGTTGTAGGTCCTTGGGTGCACATAGGCGAGGCCAGACATAGCTGCGTAGGTACTCTGGTGGCTAGTGGTCGGAGGGGAAAATTATGCCTACCTTGCTTGTTAGCATCCACTACTGGACAGGGCTTTGTGGGTCCCTGGTGTGCTGCAGTTGGCGGTGTGTGCCCTTCCTCCTTGGTGGCTAGTAATATCACTGGTTGTGCAATGCATAGTGCGTAGTCCTGTTCCCTGTGTATGAGAGTGAAGTGTACCCCAACGGTGGTGTTGGTGCAGTCACTACCCAGTGTATCCTTTGTCTCTCTCCCCCCCTTTTGTGTTTTGTCATCATGTCCTTATGTGCATTAGCATCATCTGGTAGAGTAGCAGAGGCACCGGCGACGGAGGGAGCTGCATCCCACAGGACCCTGGAGGCAGTGTCCACCGACGCTGAGGGCACCAGTGGGACGGAGGGCGAGGGGAGCACCATGGCGGAGATTGGAGGTAACAACACAGACTCTGATACCTCTTCTGATGGGAGCTCTCTGGTGGTGGCGGTCACCTCTGTGACCACCCCAGCTACAGGTACAGCCACCACTCCCGTACCAGCAGCCCCTCCTAGCAGCCCCTCGGCGAGTTGCCCATGCCCACTCACCCTGGAGAGTGGGCATCTCCTTTGCCCCAGGCACCTCAGACCCTGCCCCAGGAAGCCCTGTTGCCCTGAGTGAGTAGGCTATTGACCTCCTGAAATCCATCTCTCTAGGGCAGCCAACCATTTTGAATGCCATCCAGGGGCTGGCAGCCCAGATGCAACAATGCAGTGCATTCCTGGAGGGCATTCACACTGGATTGGCAGCCCAACAGAGATCGACCCAAGCTCTGGCCTACTCTCTGATGGTAGCCATTGTCCCTGTTTCTACCATTCCCCCCTCCAACTTCCACTTCCCAGTCCCATTGTCCTCAACCCCAACCCATCCCAAGCACACAGACTGACAAGCATGCACACAGGACAACACCCAAGAGTGTCACAGGCAAACACAAGCAACACATTTCATCACACAAGCACTCACACAAACACCATTAAGTTGCAGACACAACAACATCCACTATTTCCACAGTCTCCCACTCTTCCTCCTCCTCCACGTCCCACCCAGTTACGTCCACACTCACACCTGCATGCACTACATCATCATCCACTACCTGCATCATCACCACACCAAGCAGAATACACACCTAACTGGCAGACACCTCCACAACATCCATGCTCATGTCCCTTGTGTCCTATCCTACAGTGCCTGCCCCCTCCAAAGTACACAAACACAAGCACTCAGACACCCAACAGCCATCCGCTTCACAACAGCATACAACCCACGCACCAGCAAACACCTCCAATAACCACTCCCTCATCCTCCACTCCCATTACTTCTCCCTCTTCCAGCCCCAATGTCCCTAAAAGGCTTTTTTTTTCCACAATTGATCTCTTCCTTCCCCCTACCCCCTGTCTTACACATATGGCCAGGGTATCAAGAAACCAGCCAAGCACTTCAGCCACACAGTCCACTGGCCTAGTTCCATCCACACTTACTCGTGGTGGAAAGGATTCCAGTCCAAAAATGCTGAAGGGGAAGGAGCCTGCACCAGCCATCAAACAGGGGAAGGAGCCTGCACCAGCCGGCAGAAAGGGGAAGGAGCCTACACCAGCCAGCAGAAAGGGGAAGGAGCCTGCACCAGCAAGCAAGAAGGGGAAGGAGCCAGCACCAGCAAGCAAGAAGGGGAAGGAGCCTGCACCAGCAGCTGCCACAGACCCCCCACCACCAACCGTGGTTGTGCAGCCTTCAGTAAGTGCAGGGGCTGAGCAGGAGCCTCTCACTACCACCACCACAGTGCAGCCATCGCAGGTTGCAGGGGCTAAGCAGGAGCCTCCCACTACCACCACCACCACCACAGTGCAGCCGTCACTGCTGGCTAACACAATGTGATCCAGCCTCCATGGGCTGCTGTGGACCTGTCCCCTCGAGAGCCAGTGGGCAAGTCGCCCATTCAAAAGACTGTGGCCTTGCACTCCCCAGGACCAAGAACAGGGCATGTTGCCCCCTCTAGAAGCAGTGTGGGAGACACCACTTGAGAGAATGTGACATTGCACTCCCCAGGACTAAGAGCAAGGGTCATGTTGGCCCCTCCAGAACCAGTGGGCAAGTCACCCACTTAAGAGACTGTGGCCTTGCACTCCCCAGGACCAAGCACAGGGCATGTTGCCTCCTCCAGAACCAGTGTGGGAGACACCCACTTGAGAGACTGTGGCCTCGCACTCTCCAGGACCAAGCACAGAGCATGTTGCCCCCTCCAGAACCAGTGAGCAAGTCACCCACTCAAGAGACTGTGGCCTTGCACTCCCCAGGACCAAGCTTAGAGCATGTTGCCCCCTCCAGAACCAGTGTGGGAGATACCCACTAGAGAGACTGTGGCCTTGCACTCTCTAGGACTAAGAGCAATGGGCATTTGTTGCCCCCTCCAGAATCACTGGGGTATTCACCCACTCGAGAGACTGTGGCGTTGCACTCCCCAGGACCAAGCACAGGGCATGTTGCCCCCTCCAGAACCAATGGGCAAGTCATCCACTTGAGAGACTGTGGCCTTGCTCTCCCCAGGACCTAGCACAGGGCATGTTGCCCCCTCTAGAACCAGTGGTCTTGTTTCCGCATCCTGCTGAGGTGCCCCCTCCTTCCCCCTGAGGTGCCTGCCTATTTCCCAACTGATGCCCCTGCAGTGTTCTCTCCGTATTAATGCAGGTAACGAGTGGGGCCTTCGACTTTGCCCTGTGGCCATGTGGGCCCTATGAACTGAGGACTGGGCAGTGCCCCTTTTTTGTATTTTTTTACATATCTGTTGCATTGGCAAAATTATTATTAATGTTGTGTTGATCTTATTACAATCACTTTAGTAAATTCCTGTTGTCCTTGCATTATTCAGCCGATTTACGGGGATAAATTCTTTTCTTGGGCAGCTGGTTGTGTGTATGGTTTGCGTGTGTGTCGGGTGTGTATTGTGCCTGTGTGTGTCACTCTTGTTTTTCTCCCACCCTCCCTTGTGTGCTAGGCAGCTGTACTCACCGTCGTCGTCTTCGCCGGCGCTGGTGTTCGTGGTGGAGCATAATGTAGAATATCATCGGAACTACTTGCAGTTCTGGTTCCATGGCGGCTTGGTTCTTCCCTGTGTCTCCAATGGTGAGTCCTTTCACTTCTGTAAAGTGTTTCCACCAGGCTTTTGATGGTTTTGGTACCGCCCCCGGAAAAGGTGTCGGATTGTGCTGTCATAATATGGTGGGTGGAACTTTGACTTCCGCCTAGAAGTAGGCAGCCTCCGCTGTGGTGACTGTTGTTTCCATCCTGGCGGTCGGTGGGGTATATTGGCTGTCTTTCGGAGATCTTTCCGCCAAAGTCATAATTTGGCGGTAGTTAACACCAGACTGTTGGCGGTATTACTACCACTTTATCACCGACTGCCCGGGCCATAATGAGGGCCATAGTGTGCTAAACAGAGGCTGAAGTAGATAATACTAATGCTCTCTTTTGTGGTAGTGTGGTCAAGTAGTTAGACTTATCAGAGGGTAGTGCAAAGCATTGTTGTACACACACAGACAATAAAAGAAGCACACACTCAATGACTTAACTCCAGACCAATGGTTTTTATGTATCAAAAATAACTTTTCTTAATTTATTTTTAGAACCACAAGATTCATGCTGCAGGTAAGTACTTCAATAGATTTGTATTTCATACATGTATCTACAGTACTTTGTTTGAAATCGATAAGTTATACAGTTTTGGAATTGTTGGCAATAATCCTTTTTAAAAATGGACACTGCAATTTTCAGAGACAGTTCCTGGGGGGAAGAAATGTTAGATCGTTTTACAGGTAAGTACAGCACATACACAGTTTCAATCTCCGGGTTTTAGGAAGTCCACCGTTGGGTTTCAAGTTAACACCAGACACCCACCACAAGCAACACTGGGCCGATAGGGTGCAGAGGTCAAAGTTGAACAAATTTAACGTGGGCTCCTATGGAAACAGGGGTACTCGGAATCAGGCCTGCCTGCTGGTAAGTACTGACGGCATGGAGGGCAGACCAGGGGGGATTAGAAGAGCACTGAAGGGGCCACAAGTAGGCACCAAACACACACCCTCAGCGGCACAGGGGCAGCCAAGTGCAGGGTGCAAACAGGACATTGGGTTTTCAATGCTGGCCTATGAGGAGACCCCAGGGGTCACTCAGAGGTTGCAGGCGAGGTCCAGGGGGGCGTCTCGGGCACACCACCGGTCGGACAGAGAGGAGGGCCGTCTGCTGGACGATGTGGCACCGGGGATCGGTTTTTCTAAGGCCTGGGGGTTGCTGGCGCAGTGTGTTCCTAGGCATCTGATATTTTCGTCGATCAGGGGGGTCCCTGGGATTCCCTCTGCAGGCGTCGTCATGGAGGGGTGTAGAGGTCAACCCTGGGTGGGCACTTTCTCGCAATCACCTGAGGATCCTCTCTTGCTGGATGGACCACCTGGACAGGGACCGTGGGCGTCGAGTGCACAGGGGTCAAGACTCACGCATCTGGAGTGAGGTGGGAGTTCTTTTTTGTAGACTTTCTTAGACAAGGGCCGCTGTCCTCTGGAGTTCTTGGTCCTTTTGGGTGCAGGGCTGTCCACTGGAGTTGGCAGAGGTAACTGGTCCTGCTGGATGCATTGCTGGTCTTTTACAGGTTCTTTGAAGCAGGAGACAGGCCGGTAGGCCTGGGGCCAAAGCAGTTGTTCTCTTCTTTCTTCTCTGCTGTGGGTTCCAGCTAAGCAGTCCTTCTTCTTCTTGTAGGTTGCCAGGAATCTGGGGGCACATTCCTATCCCTATTGGTCCCTGTCTTCCAAACCAAGATGGAGGATTCTGCAGGGAAGGGGTCACCTCAGCTGTGGACACCCTAGGGGTGGTCCTGGCTGGGGTGGTCACTCCCTGTATTCCCTAATTTTCCCGCCGGAGTTGCCCCCAAAAGTAGGGCTTTCTCTGGTTGGCGGGCATCTTCACTAGCTGGAGTGCCGTAGGGTACTGTAACCCAAGGCTTGAGCCTTTGAGGCTCACCATCAGGTGTTACAGTTCCCGTAGGGAGAGGTGTGAATCACCTCCACCCAGGACACGCTTTGTTTCTGACCACAGAGTGCACAGAGGCACTCACCCCATGGGGTCAGAAACTTGTCTGAAAGTGGCAGGCTGGCCCAGACCGGTCAGTCCTACACTAGAAGTTTGGCTAACATACAGGGGGCTTCTCCAAGATGCCCTCTGTGTGCATTTTTCAATAAATCCAACACTGGCATCAGTGTGGTTTTACTGTGCTGAGAAGTATGATACCAAACTTCCCAGTATTCAGTGAAGCCATTATGGTGCTGTGGAGTTCTTAATGACAAACTCCCAGAGCATATACTCAATATGCCTACACTGCACTTACAATGTCTAAGATTGGATTTAGACACTGTAGGGGCATATTGCTCATGTAGCTGGGTATAGTGCACCCTGCCTTAGGTTTGTAAGGCCTGCTAGAGGGGTAACTTACCTATGACACAGGCAGTGTTTTGTGGGCATGGCACCCTGAAAGGGGTGTCATATCGACTTTGTCTTTTTCTCTTCACTCACACACACAAGCTGCAAGGCAGTGTGTATGTGTTTGGTGATGGGTAATCTAAGCTGGCATAATACATGCTACAGCCCTTAGAGACCTTCCCTGTCCACAGGGCCCTTTGTAACATGGTTGTGCCAATTGTGGAAACAAAGGTACAGTTTTAGAGAAAGAACACTGAGGCTGGGGCCTGGTTAGCAGGGTCCCCGCCCACTTTCAATCAAAGTTGGCATCGACACTAGGTAAAATGTGGGGGTAACCGTGCCAACAGTGAACCTTTGCTACATATATATATGTATATATATATGTCCAACAAAATTTCCCGAAATATCGATGCTCCAACGTAGCTGTCTTGACATGGGAACGGGAATCCCATAAA
Organism: Pleurodeles waltl; assembly: GCF_031143425.1. Lineage (NCBI taxonomy): Eukaryota > Metazoa > Chordata > Amphibia > Caudata > Salamandridae > Pleurodeles > Pleurodeles waltl. Next base: position 572,639,923 of record NC_090439.1, on the reverse strand, counting down.
CATGCTACACGTATTTTCTTCTCCAATATAAAGAAAAGTCAAGACACAAGTGATCAGTTGCAAAATATAATAACAAAACAGAAAGGGTCTTCCTCCCAACGCGTTTCAGCTGTAGGCTACGGCTGCTGAAATGCGTTGGGAGGAATACCCTTTCTGTTTTGTTAATATATTTTGCAACTTATCGCTTGTGTCTTGACTTTTCTTTATATTGGAGAAGAAAATACGTGTAGCATATGTATATATACATATATATATATATATATATATATATATATATATATATATAAATATATAAAACAAAGGTTACAGGGGCATTATAGTTAGGAAATAGAATTTAAAAAGAAACTGAGAAATTAACTGAAGAAAATGAAAGGTTATGGCACATTAAAGTTAGGCTCACAGTTTTTTTGTCAAACAATTTACTACATATATTACATTGATATAATCAATGATGTAATAAAAAATGTCATAAGTACCATAGTTTGTGGGTAATTACCAGTGCATGGTGAGGGACACGAGTTATATTTTCCTTAGAGCATGAGTTATAGTTAGTTGAGATAACTATAACTGGTGAATTTCTGAGGTTTTGTACATTTAAAATGTGAGCCTAACTACAATGTCCTTGTAACCTTTGTTTTTTTCAGTGAAGTTCTGTTTTTTTAAATTCTATTTTTAACTATAACGTCCCTGTAACATTTGTTTTTTTTCCAGTGAATGTCTATGTTTTTTTAACGTATAGTAATTTTCATTATAGGTTAGTACAACCACCGCCGCGCACGGCCTTTGACCGTGAGCAACGGCTGTTTGCCACAAGGCCTGGCTTCCGGCCTCACCTTGTGGCCAACCCCCTATAGGCACCCAACCTTACACCATGCATGGCCTTCATTCATATGCATCAGAGGTTGCCCACAAGAGCTGGCCTGCACCCAGACCCTGTGGCCAACCTCCCTAACCACCCAATCCCATGCTGCGCATTGCCCTTTGGTTGTGCATGCCGGCATTGTCCACAGCTTTTCTGGGTGTGACAATAGGTGTGACAGGGTGTATCTGGGTTGAGAGTGGATGTCAGATTGTCTGTCTGGGTGTGAGAGTGTGTACATCAGTGTTTTAGTGGGTGCATCATTGTGTGTGTGGACCTGTGAGTGGGTGCATGAGGGTGTCAGTGGGTCTGTAAGTGGGGTTGTGACGGTCTGAGTGGGTGTGTGAGTGGGTGCGTAACTATCTAGGTGGGTCTGAGTGGGTGTGTGAGGTTCTGACTGGGGCTCTGAGTGAGTGCATGAGCATCTGAGTGGGTCTGTGAGTGGGTCTGTGAGTGCCTGAGTCGATCTGTAAGTGGGTACGTAAGTGTCTGAGTGGGTGTGTGAGTGGGAGAATTGATTGAGAGACAGAGAGAGTGAAAGAAAGTGAGAGGGAGGGAGAGAGAAAGAGGTTTTTATTCTGTGATGTCTGATATACTTAGAATGAGATATTTAATTCCAAGTTAAAATAAAAAATGTTTTTAAAAATATTATATATTATTTTTTCATTGAAAAAAAATGTTAATGAGTCCAGCTGGACTCGAATCCCCAAAGTTTAGTGCGACCTTCACACTGAGCTACGGGGATTTTCTTAAATTTGTTTAGCCATTTATGGGTTTTCTGGGACTGCAAAGGAGCCCATAAGGGCTCCCCCTCAGTCCATCCTATATATTTATTTAAAAAATGTAATACATTTTTATTTATATTAAAATGCCCTTGCAGGCTACCTGGCTCTTCAGGATATGCCCTAATGCTTCTCATTCAGTGCCATTGCGTCAGCAAGCATGGAGCCTTTTTTGACAGCAGCTCTGTGCTTGCTGAAGCATTTCCATGTCCACTGCATGCATGCATTCACGGCCCTGCACATCAATTGTAAGCCCCGGGGAGCTGTTAATCCCAGAGATAACGGGAGGGGGCCGGGAGGTCCTTGATTTACAAACAAATGCCCCTGGGACTTAGCCCACCCTTTATTATTTTTTAGTTCATCGTGGATCCACGGATCTGATCGTAAAATTTAAAAAAATGCTTTTTAGCCCTGGTGGGGTCCCTAAGGGACCCCAGCACCAGGGCAAATGCATATGGGTGACTTTACCCTGGCCCCTCTTTATTTATTTATTTTTGTCTTTTTGTCTGGAACTTGGCTTCAGTAAAGTCCCAAGATGGCTGCCAACACTTCCTTGCTGAAGTGTTGGCAGGCAATCAGATATCAGCTCGGGGACATTTGAATCCGAGGAGGATCCGCGTCTCTATATATTTATATTTTTTGGCCTTAAATTTCTCCAAAACTTCTGAACAAATTCACATCAAATCACAAAAAGCTTGATCTGCGTTACAGAATCTAGCTTTGTACCAAATTTTGTGTAATTCCGTTCAGTGGTTCAGCTGTAGGTGTGTCTAAGTATCCTATTTAAAATTGAATGGGGAAAACACATTTTGAGACCCCTCCTTCTCCTGAGCCCCGACTTCACAGATCACCCCAACACTTTCAACACAGAAGCCGAACTTAGCAAAGTATACGTTATGAAAACTTCGTGAAGATTTGTCTACCGGCGCCAAAGTTATAGGCAAAACAAAAAACGCTCTTTCTAGAGAAACTAGGTCCTAACTATAACTACCTTTTGGTGACCGCCCTAGGTAATACATATCTCTCTCTCTCTCTCTATATATATATATATATATATATATATACAATATATATATTTATATATATGTATTCACTGAAACAACCAAAGGTTGCAGGGACTTTACAGTTTCTTCAGACAAGTATAACTATATGCATAACTATAACTGCTGAAATTCAATGGTTTTGTGTGGGTAAAACAAGAACCTAACTATAAGGTCCCTGTAACCTTTGGATGCTTCAGTGAATTTCTATGGTTTTGTTAAATAAAAAGACGTGAAAGTATATATATATATATATATATGTATATATATATATATATATATATATATACACCGTACATTAATACAACTGCAGATGTGCACGTTAACCCCCCACATGCACCCAAGCCCACGTGGCACTGGTATGGTGTGTGTGTGAGTGAGTTTTGCACAGGACTGGGTGCCAACCCCCACCGTGCATGGCTAAAGGACATGCATGGCGGGGGTTGGATTAGTGTAAGGTAATTATATTTTACTTAATGTTTAAAAAAAACTAGAAATTCACTGAAATAACAAAGGTTATGAGGACGTTATAATTAGGAAATAGAAATAAATAAAACCTTAGAAATTCAGCAAAAAACTTAGGGCTAGAGGTACATTATATTTAGGTTCAGATTTTACATGCACAAAATCATAGAAATTCAACAGTTAGATTTATACTTGTCCCAAGACACTATAACCCACGTCCTTGCCATAGAATTGCTGATGAGAAAACTGTGCATGGCAGGAGTGTGAGTTTATTGGCACTAGCCAATGAACATGTTATGGAATGCGTCAGCCAGTGCCACAATGAAAAAATCACCTTATCTGTTTTTGAGAAATTAGGGCTAAAAACATAGAAGTATCTGGGCAGAAGCCTATGTACTCTGATTGGCTACTTTAAAATGTACCAGACAATTCTCATTGGTCACAACCTGAAGGGAATGTAGGGACATGATCCCTGTGTTCTGCAAATTAATTAGAAATATATCAGGGCCCTCGCATGAGCACAGCCTGACGCCAAAGACGATCAGAAGGGTCCCAAATAAACCCCTCTGATTAACTGACCACAACATGGACAACATGTTGTGGCTGCCATTTCAGGACTCTGGAACATGGTCCCCATTGAGATGTATTGTTGAGAACATCTGTTTTTGAGAGACACAAAAAGGAGTACCTATAAAGGGTGATAACAAATGTTAGTCACACTGTAATCATTTGTTGGTGGTACCATACAAATTGTAATAATTGTGGTGTATCCTAAAACGATTTTACCATGTGTAAAATAGTGATACTCTGGTAGGGTATGATGAATCATGTGAGAGAAAAAAACTGTTTTCTCTCATACTTTTTTCATAGAGGTTTCAAAAGAAGCTGAAATAAGACACTATGGTGGTCATTCTGACCCTGGCGGTCTTTGACCGCCAGGGCGGAGGACCGCGGGAGCACCGCCGACAGGCCGGCGGTGCTCCAATGGGGATTCCGACCGCAGCGGTAAAGCCGCGGTCGGACCGGCACCACTGGCGGGGTCCCGCCAGTGTACCGCCGCCCCATTGAATCCTCCACGGCGGCGCAGCTTGCTGCACCGCCGCGGGGATTCCGACCCCCCCTACCGCCATCCAGATCCCGATGGCGGTAGGGGGGGTCGCGGGGCCCCTGGGGGCCCCTGCAGTGCCCATGCCACTGGCATGGGCATTGCAGGGGCCCCCGTAAGAGGGCCCCTACATGTATTTCACTGTCTGCTGCGCAGACAGTGAAATACGCGACGGGTGCAACTGCACCCGTCGCACAGCTTCCACTCCGCCGGCTCGATTCCGAGCCGGCTTCATCGTGGAAGCCTCTTTCCCGCTGGGCTGGCGGGCGGTCTGAAGGCGACCGCCCGCCAGCCCAGCGGGAAAGTCAGAATTACCGCCGCGGTCTTTCGACCGCGGAACGGTAATCTGACGGCGGGACTTTGGCGGGCGGCCTCCGCCGCCCGCCAAGGTCAGAATGAGGGCCTATTTTTTGTGAATTGTCAATGTAGTCCTTAGCCATGTGAGAACATAGTCTGACATACTGAGTAAAACATATACTCACAACAGAAGCAGCAACCACTAATTTGATTCCTCTGAACCTGATTCACAAACTTAAACGTACATGATTGTGTAAGTTTACTCATCTTTAGTAGTCATAAAACTAAACTGCTATTTAATAATACATTTATGACTGTGGGGATGCTGCAATCGGAGTGAAGCACTCCACACACAAAAAGATAGGCCTTACCAGGTCTAAACCTTTCTTTTGGATACTTATAAGTCACCCCTAAATTATACCTGTAATGCCTCAAAAAGTTTGACATGTATATTTTATGTTTTACACATCCTGGCAGTGAAAAATTGGCAAAAAGCACAAAGAGCCAACTGTGGTTATATGGTTGTGCCGGACTGGGACATAGTCACAGGTTCAGGTTAACCACAGTGAAGCGTGACTTGGCAAGAAGGCCCTGGTTAGTCCCGCTGAACAAAGTACCTTAAATTCTGGTTTGTAGAGCATTGTGAAGATCGGGTCAAAGATGCATTTTACAGTTGAAGCTATGCAGCAGTTCTGAGATGCAGCAAGACTGCGATGGGAGGGCCTGCATTGCCATTGAGGGTCCCTTTGATTGGGATTGTAATGGCAAGTTCAGCGTGGAGGTTGCAACATGCAGTTACGCTGGTATGTCATTTCTGAGAAACTGTGAGGCTGTGATGCAGAGCCCAGAGTCATTGTCGAGGCTGCTGTCAGCAAGGTATGTGAGCACCTGTGCTGAGTCATGCAGTGGTGGCTCCAAAGGCATTGTGGGGTAAGGTGGGGATGGGGGTTTTTGTGATGGGTCCAAACCACATGACTCCACAGATATGCCAATTGTGCTTGGGGATGCTCCATGCAATAGATGAGGTGCATCAGTTCTGATTCCTGGCAGGGCACCTTAGGCCCCTTACCAAGGGTCCTGGGGCCCGGACTTGGGAGGCACCACTTGGCAGAGTAGATTCACAAATAGCAGAGTCAAGGTGCAGGCGCAAGGTGGGTGGATGCATGTTATGCCCCTTAGAATTCAGACCAGAAGGGCAGCTAACTAGCCCTTGGAGTCACTCTGGGTTCTGGATTCAAGAGATGCAGGAACGGTCCTTCTCACCCAGGCAAGAGGGCAGCAGGTCATCATAGCAGGGCAACAGTTGTTCAGAGTAGCAGTCAAACAGAGTGGCAGTCCTTTCAGCAGTACAGCAGTGCTTCCTCTTGAAAGGTTAACAACAGGTTCAGAAGTGTACGGACGTGTTGGTGTCTGAGGTCCAGTATTTATAAAGTTGTGACTTTGAAGTGAGGAGAAGCATCTAGAGGCATGCCCCTGAAGCGCAGAGGTGTCCTGCCTTCCTGGCCCTGGCTCAGAACTAACTATAGGGGGCATGCAGCCCTTTGTGTGAAGAAAGGGTGCATCCTATTCAAGTGTAGGTAGGGCTGGACTCAGCTGTGAGTGATGGCCCTTCCAGTCACCCCTAAGCTTTTCCTTGTTTGTGGCTGTCTAGGAGGAATACACAATGTCCAACTGTCAACTTCACCCAGTCATGTTCCCTAGAGACAGGCTGCAGGCACCAAAAGGCTAAGGAAACAAGGCCCATATTTATACTTTTTGACGCTAAACTGCGCTAACGCAGTTTAGCGTCAAAAAATTTTGCGCCGTCTATCGCCATTCTGAAGCGCCATGCGGGCGCCGTATTTATGGAATGGCGTTAGACGGCGCAATCAGACCGGCGCTGCCTGGTGTGCGTGGAAAAAAACCACGTAGACCAGGCAGCTCCGGCGTTGGGAAAAATGACGTTAGGGCGTCTTAAAATGGCGCAAGTCCGGTTGACGCTAAAAAATCGTCTTAACCCGACTTGCGCCATTTTTTATCGACGCCCATCCCCCATCAACATGACTCCTATCATTGTAAAGATAGGAGTCATGCCCCCTTGCCCAATGGCCATGCCCAGGGGACTTCTGTCCCCTGGGCATGGTCATTGGGCATAGTGGCATGTAGGGGGGCACAAATCAGGCCCCTCTATGCCACAAAAAAAAAAAAAAAAAAAACTTACCTGAACTTACCTTAATGTCCATGGGATGGGTCCCTCCGTCCTTGGGTGTCCTCCTGGGGTGGGCAAGGGTGGCAGGGGGGGTCCCTGGGGGCAGGGGAGGGCACTCTGGGCTCATTTTGAGCCCACTTGTCCCTTAACGCCATGCCTGACCCAGGCGTTAAAAAGCGGCGCAAATGCGCCGTTTTTGGCCACGCCCACTCCCGGGCGTCATTTTTGCCCGGGAGTATAAATACCACGTAAAGGCCTGGGAGTCATTTTTTAAGACGGGAACGCCTCCCTTGCATATCATTAACGCAAGGAAGGGGTTCACGCTAAAAAATGACGCACACTCCGGGCACTTTGGCGCCCGAACCGTCTAACGCCATAGTATAAATATGGCGTTAGTTGGCGTTAGTTTAGCGTCGAATTTGCGTCGAAAAAAACGACGCAAATTCGGCGCAACCAGAGTATAAATACGGCCCAAAGGCCCATATTTATACTTTTTGACGCTAAACTGCGCTAACGCAGTTTAGCGTAAAAAAAATTTGCGCCGTCTAACGCCATTCTGAAGCGCCATGCGGGCGCCGTATTTATGGAATGGCGTTAGACGGCGCAATCAGACCGGCGCTGCCTGGTGTGCGTGGAAAAAAACCACGTAGACCAGGCAGCTCCGGCGTTGGGAAAAAATGACGTTAGGGCGTCTTAAAATGGCGCAAGTCCGGTTGACGCTAAAAAATCGTCTTAACCCGACTTGCGCCATTTTTTATCGACGCCCATCCCCCATCAACATGACTCCTATCATTGTAAAGATAGGAGTCATGCCCCCTTGCCCAATGGCCATGCCCAGGGGACTTCTGTCCCCTGGGCATGGTCATTGGGCATAGTGGCATGTAGGGGGGCACAAATCAGGCCCCCCTATGCCACAAAAAAAAAAAAAAAAAAAACTTACCTGAACTTACCTTAATGTCCATGGGATGGGTCCCTCCGTCCTTGGGTGTCCTCCTGGGGTGGGCAAGGGTGGCAGGGGGGGTCCCTGGGGGCAGGGGAGGGCACTCTGGGCTCATTTTGAGCCCACTTGTCCCTTAACGCCATGCCTGACCCAGGCGTTAAAAAGCGGCGCAAATGCGCCGTTTTTGGCCACGCCCACTCCCGGGCGTCATTTTTGCCCGGGAGTATAAATACCACGTAAAGGCCTGGGAGTCATTTTTTAAGACGGGAACGCCTCCCTTGCATATCATTAACGCAAGGAAGGGGTTCACGCTAAAAAATGACGCACACTCCGGGCACTTTGGCGCCCGAACCGTCTAACGCCATAGTATAAATATGGCGGTAGTTGGCGTTAGTTTAGCGTCGAATTTGCGTCGAAAAAAACGACGCAAATTCGGCGCAACCAGAGTATAAATACGGCCCAAAATGTCAACTTTCATAATGTGGCATTTTTTAAATTGTAATTTAAAATCTGACTTTACCATAAGTTAGGGTTTTTACAATCCCAGAGACATCAAACATGAATGGTTACGTGGTCCCATTTGGAAATTACATTTATAAAATGTTATAAGGTAAATCCAATGTTATCCTATGGGAGAGGTTTGCCTTGCAGTAGTGAAAAACTAATTTAAGAATTGTCATTACCAGAAGCGTTAAACATAACAGTACCTTCCTACTTTTACAAATACATTGCACCCTGCTCTCAGGGCTTTCCAGTGCCTTTCCTAGGGGTGACATATGAATTACAAAGGAAGGTTTGGGCCTGGAAAAAGGTTTATGTTGCCCTGTCATAATGGTAGGTTGGAACTGCATACACACAGGATGCAATGGCAGGCATGAGACGCACTCAAAGTACTACTTAAGTGGGTGGCAAAATTGGTGCTGCAGGCCCACTAGTAATATGTACTTTACTGGCCCCGGGCACCGGTTGTACCACTTTACTAAGGATTTACAAGTAAATTAAATATGCCAGTTGGGTATAAACCTATATAGTATGTGTTAAGGAGAGAGCACATCACATTAGCACTTGTTAGCAGTGGCAAAGTTTGCAGAGTCATAAGGCCAGCAAAACCAAATTCAGTAAATATAGTAGTGAAGGCAGGAAATTGGGAGGTGATGCTGCAGAAAGGGCCAACTCCAACAGATAACTTATTATACTCTTCATTATGTAGGAAGTTAACTGCTGGCAACAGCATCTTACATGCCAAAAAGTGACATCCATTATTTGTGAAACAGAATTTACCTTATGGTTAATGATCAGAATACAAAGATCTTCCAGTGTGCCCGACCTATGACACAGCAAAAAAGGAGTTGTTGCTGAGGTTTAAGGCAAGAGGATACCCTCCAGAGTGTTGAAGGTGGTGGTACTGATTGCACAAAATCTTAATAGGGGGGAGTTATTCTTTAGACCTAACAAAGAATGGAACCTTATATTAAAACACATAGAATAGAACTGACATAGATTCATTACATCTTTTTGAGGACAATCAAATTGGATACACAAAATGATGGCCAAACACTGGGACATATCATTGAGTGACTAGACCCTATGTTCTCATTTAAAGGCAACTCTACTTATATCTTATTGCAAGGCAGGAAATATTAGGGACTTAGGGAAACAGGTAGAAATGTTGGAAATGAAAAATTCCTGATCCTGATTAGGAAAATGCAATTTCAAGTGTATGAAACTTTGTTGAGGTTCATTTGCAATTCCCAGTAGGTCGCAAATAGGCCTACCTCATTTATATTCCTGCGGTATGTCTCGCTTTGCTTCCTTTCAGAATCACAAAAATCATGGGGATGGTGGCCTGCTGGGGTCAGCAGACCACCATGTCTGTGAATGCATTTAAATAAAGCATTTTTAAGGAAAATGGGATGTGTTTAAAAGAGAAAATGAAAAGATTTTTTTTCATTTTTAAAGAGTAGGCCGTGGTCCGTGGACCACAACCTCTATCCGTGCACTGAGAGGGGATGGTGTATGAGTGGATTTTATTTTTGCATTGTGGCTCATATCTGCGGATCTCTCATAAAGATACACTGGTGGGGCTGAGCTGGGTACCCTGGTGGATCCACAGATTGGCCCAAACTAAAACTATGGGCTTTTTGGCCCATGAGGGGTACCTCAGTGACTCCTCCATCTCTCCTACGGAGTCTGGATACTATAACATTACTTTATCCTTTTAGTTTTTTTTTTTATGGAAAGTAATATTGTAGTACCATACATAAAGCCAAATCAACACCATGCGCAGCCTTCTGCCATGCACCAGCCCCAGCAGCCAACCCTTCACTGTTGGACTACCCCACACAGACAGCAAAACCCATGCTACCCACACCTTTTGGCTGTGTGCAGCAAGGAGCTGATTGCTAGGCCCTGTGTACAACCCATTGACTCTGGCCTCCTTCCCAAACCACTTTAGACCCTGGGGCCTCATCCCTTAGACCATTTTCTTAAGGGGTAGTGGATGTGCTGCCCCCTCAAATGTATATTGAAATCATTCACACAATGTAATGGTCATGAACATTGTTTATTATAAAAATGTTTGAAGCATTTTCAATTTTAAAAAGTTTATGACTTTTCCTTTTTATGTAGTTTTTATTTTTTATAATTACATTTCTTGGGTTGCAAATGTCAAAACCAAAAATCAGAGACATTTAAAAAAGTAAAAATAAAAAACATGCCTCTGAGTCTTTCTTTTACCATATGTTGGCCCAGAAAATACAGTGATTAAAAACAATCATAGGAGAAGCCAGCGGAAGGATTTAGAGCTCCAGGGAGGAGTTTTAAAAAAAACATGGTGACTGGCCTCTCCCCAAGCCTTTGGAGGCCTTTGGGACCTCATTGCCCAGAGCTGTATTTTTTAAATAAAGGGACAGGGCACAGAGCCCCCTCTCTGTGATATGAGGGGCCCTCATTCCATGGGGCTGTACTTTTTAATAAGGGGGAGGAGCAGTGTGGCTCGCCCTTCCCAAGATAATAGGGGTTTCGGGGTCTCCATCCCAGTGTGCCAATTATTTTTAAGTAAAGTGAGGAGACACACAGCCCCCTCCCTGCACCTTTAAGGCCCTGGGGATCCCAAGCTTTTACAGCCTGAGGATCCCGTCCTCCAGGGCCTCTATTGGGTGCCCTAGTCCTAGCCCTTGCACCCACAATACACAATACACTGGGGACTGCAGGGAGAGCCTTAGGGCCCCCACAACCCCAGCTGACTCCCCAGCCAGCACCATACTGGGTGCTTGTGGGAGCTGGCACCTTTTCTGTGTTCCTGACAGGCAAAGTGGCATTGTTTTTACTGCTCCAGCTGGGTGGGAGCAAAGTGGAGTTCCTTGCCCGGGAGCATGCAGTCAGGGTATGCCAGCACTCTCCTGTGCTTGAATTGGCAGTGCTCCAGGAGTGGGCTCCCTCGGACACTGAATCAGCAGTGTTCCAGGGGTGGGCTCCCTGGGACACTGTGTACTATCATGCCCCTGGGTTAGGGTCTCCAGGGTGGATCCCACCACAAGGAGGAGGACCTCATTCCCTTTCCTTATTTTTGTCCCCCCGAGTAATAGGGTGCCCAGTGACCAAAAGAGGCTTGTAGAGTGAAGCCACTCGTCCCTCCCTTTTTTAATCATTTTGGCCCTGGGGATATAAGTCCCCAAGGCCCATTTTTGGCTCAAAGAGGGGACAACATGACTCCAAAAGATTTGACCTTAGGAGATGGGGTCCCTGTGACTCTGTGTGGCTTGGAGTTAGGGAACCCATGCACACTCCAAATATTTGTTATATATTGGAAAACCCTTGGCTTACCCTGGGGTCAAATTTTGTAATTGAAAACACTGGTGGGCATCTGCTTTGCAATTGCAGGAAAGTCCTGTAAGGGATCCGCAGGGTCACAACTTAAAAAAAAAAAAAAAAATGTCACCCCAGGGGGTTCCTAGAGGGACTCTCCCACAAGGCCTGTGATGGCAGGGTATCCCTACCTTATCTTTTTATATTTGTAAAACATGTAAAATCAGAACAGGGGACGAAATCCCTGAGTCCTAAAATTGCTGCGGGAAACATTTTTCTTCATGTTGCAGGCAGCCAATCAGAGTGCTAACTCCTGTGGGAGCGAACTGAGGAAAAAAGTACCCTGTCCATTCAGAACACTCCGGTCCATATTTATACTTTTTCACACAAAACTGTGCTAACGCAGTTTTGTGTGAAAAAGTTTACCTCCGGCTAGCGCCATTCCAAAACGCCGGCCGGGCGTCTTATTTATGGAATGAAATAATCCGGAGCAAAAAGTGGGCTAAGGTCATGGAAAATGACATTAGCCGGGTGGGGGTGGCGGTATGGGAGAAGAGGGTTTCACACCAAAAAATGACGTTAGGCTGGTTAGAATAAAAAAAGATGACTCTAACCAGCCCAGCTCATTTCTTGATGCTAAACCTTCCATACCACATGATGCCTGTCTTGTAAAAGACAGGAGTCATGCTCACCACCCTAATGGCCAGCACAGGGGACAAGGGTCGCCTGGGCATGGCCATTGCACCCAGTGCCATGTATGGGGCCTATTTCAGGGTCCCAATAGGCACTTAAAAAAATAAAATACTTACCTAAACCTACCTGGGATGGGGTCCCCCATCCCCTGGTGTCCCTCTGGTGTGGGGGTGGGTGACTCTGGGGCCTGGGAGGGCACCTGTGGACTTACTCCATAGTGTTCCACCATAGAAATAGGCCCACAGGTCCCCTAAAGCCTGCCCTGACCCAGGAGTTAAATATTGGCGCTAAGCAAACTCGGTGCCATTATTTAGCCCCGGCTCCCTCCTGTGCACCATTTTTGCAAGGGAGGATAAATAGGGCGTCTGGGCCTTAGAGTCATTTTTTACCTGGAACTCTTATTGACGCAAGGTAGGTTCACGCAAGCAAAAAATTACTTTAACTCCAATATTTTGGTGCTAGATTGTCTAGCGTCAAAATATAAATATGAAGGTAAGTTTGCGCTAAATTAGTGTAAACAAAATTACGCTAATTCAGCACATTTAGAGTATAAATCTTGGCCTCCATTTTTTAAAATTGAGTTTGAGAGACTCTCACAGAGGCACTTTTCCAGATTTACAAATATTTTTGTTACCTGATTTATCAAAAACTACTGAATGGATTTACACCAAAAAGACTAGAAGCACACTCTATGGACCAATATCAAGCTTCCTACCAAATTTGGTATAACTCCATTCAGCAGTTTTTGTGGTAGTGCTTCTTAAAAAGTCTAAGGAACATGCATGGGAACTTTCTGATTTAGGATCCCCTTTTTCTTGGCTCCCACTTGATTGATCACACTAAATCAAACAAGGTAAAGGAAATAAACATATTACAAATTTAGTGTAGATTCGTCAAATGGCCCCAAAGTTATTAGCAAAACAAAAATGGCATTTCCTATGGAAGACTATCCTTACTATAACTATCCAGTGGTGCTGAATTTACAGAAAGTAACTTTTTCTATGGAACTAACATGATCCTAGTGTCTGGCCCAGGCTCCATTGTGGTCGACCTGGACTTCTGACTTCCTACCCATCTAGCACTACCAGATGACTGCAAGTGGCGCTTTGTGCTTTAGGTGCTGTGATAACCTAATCTACCTCCTGTCCTACTGATTGGCTTTTTGTTATTTTGGTCTAAAAAAATTTATTAGATTTTACTCTACTTTCCTAAATTGGTGTGAGATTTTTCTTGAGTTGTGTTTTCACTTTATGACTATTTGGTGCTCTATAAATACTTAGCAAATTGCTTCTAAGTTTAGCCTGATTGCTTTTGTGCCAAGCTATGAGAAGGTTAAGTACAGGTTAATTTAGTGACTTTTGTGGTTCACACTGACAGGTTCTGCTTGAGAAGGGTTCTCAGCCTTCTCAAAATAAAATCTCAATTTACTACAACATCCATTGCTGCTGACGCACGGTTTTGCAGAAGCAAGGGAAAAGCACAATGACTCAGGCTGTCATTACCAGTGGGTTTTTAATTCTGATAAGACTGGTGAGAGAGCGTAGTTTAAATAATATATATACTAAAATAAAAATGCTTAACGATGCTACATAGAAAACGACAATAATAGCGGTTTTACTTAAACGTGCACTTGAATTGTGACCACAGTGTGTGGCCACCAATGTATACGCAAACTAATAATGATGAGTAAAATTGTTCATGTTATGATTAATCAAGTTTATATTAACATTTATGTTATTACATTTATATCAAAAATCTTATAGGCCTTAAGTTAGCGTGAGCTGTGGGTTTTTAGCTGCCTAGCTCTCATATTAAATGCATTTTTCTGTTTTTCCAGTGTGCTGACTCGCAAAGGGCCATGACCCTGCAAATGTTCTTTTTCTTCAACTTGGAAGATGATTCTGTGTACTGACCTAATCCTTGGAGGGTAATTATGAAAATGCAATCTGTAATTTTTCTGTTTGCTTTTCCTTTCTAGGTATCAACTGCTCATTTTGATAGAGACCATAGTTAGATGTTTTCCAAATTGGTGTTCTAAATTGTTTCCATGAAGCCCAACATGCTAATGCTAATCAGTGGTTAAGACAGGGTTTCACTTAAACTGACGCAAATAGACAAACGACTGACATTATGCTATGCTGAACTGACGCGTATTTGACACCTGCTGTATTCTGATCTATGTTTACGTCGTGCTATGTTCTGATGTTTGTGATTCTTGCATTAATGAAATCTTATCACAGTTGCCATATCGTGACTATGTTATTCTGCTTCTTGATATTGAAATTAACTCTTTTGCTCGTAGATTGTAACCAATAGGGAATACAATTCATAAAATTCTATTAAAAGGTGTGGTTATTCATGGCTGAAAGGTCATGATTGCGTCGTCAACTATGATTAATGTCTTTAACCAAAGTAAAGTGCATTGTTGTGATAAATATTGATGACATTATTGATATATTGCTTGACATATTGATTAGCTATCTCGTCCTACGGTGTCTCTCAACTGAATCACAAGATTCATTGGCCTAAAACGATTCCTAATGTGTAATAAATCAACATAAAAGGACGCGTTAGCAGTTCTGGTAGCAGAGCGAAGGTTTGGCCCTTTGGGGCCGTAGGACGGAGAATCATTGTTTAATTTGTTTTTCTGAAATAATGCAAATTGGAGATATGATGTGTTTCTAAATTCACCATGACTTTCCCGGGATCTCAGAGCCTGCTTAAGTGAGTTGGGAATGTTCTCGGCGTTATAATGTGTGTGTTATAGGATTTTTTTTTGCGCTTGCTCAGCTTACACCTTTTTGCAGGTGATTATGAAATTTGTGTGTATCTAGGTCAAGTAAATGTTGTCTTAGTAGGAGTGGGCGTACTCCGCAGTATGAGAGTAGGGAAGTCGGCGTACTTTATATGAGTGTGGCGCTTGGTACTCAAAATTATCCACGTGGTTGGTTGTTTATGTACGGACCTGTCGTGGTCTAAGACTCCGGAGTATGTTGACAAGTGTAGGAGACACTTGGGTTTATGTTGTAATCTGTGCGGTTTAAAAGGTCAATCAGGCGTGGGTGACAAGTCAAGTTTGAGTCGAAACGTATGTGTGAGACCTTCGATGGAGATTTGGCAAATTCTAAAGTGCACTAGGACGAGCCATTGACAAGTCGAGAGTAGAATTTGCGGGTCGAATTCTGCTTGCGTATGCGGGAGCTGATAAGGAGAAAGTAGCAGCTGAGGCTTCAAGTGAAATCTCTGTAAAGTTCTGAAGCAAATGTGTTACCCTTCCTGTAGTAAACCGGTAGATTTGTGTTTTCATTTAAGGTGCTCGCAATAATTTTGCATTAGTCTGCGTGGATTCAGTGAGAGGCGGACAAGCTGCAAGAATTTGTCAGCTGCAGTGTGTGAGTGTGACGTCAGTGGTGCCGTGCTGAGATAGGTCAGTTGTCGAGAGGGGTCGTGCACGGATTGGCTGCCGTCCGTGAGGGGCAAGAGGTTGAGAAAAGTGGGTGAAGAGTGTCCTGGGAACCAAGTCACTTTCTGATTAAATACAAATAAAAGAAAATCGCAAAATGAATTTTGTCAAAGCATTCAGGAGCGCTCTGAAAGGAGATGCATATATTATGGCAACTGACGGGGAGCCTACACTGCCCGAGGGTACTCCATCTTACATGGTTATGGAAGAGAAAGGTGTTGCGCCATGTTTATGGAGGAAACAGTGGCGCATATTAACAGAGAAGGAGGGATGTTTAGCGTTCCCAGAGCATGGGACATTCAATCCGAAGGCGCTGGAGAACTTAAGGTGGATGTTAAGTACACAAAAACCACCTCCAAGGCCAGCTCAATATGAGGCTTTAGCGATTTGGGACTTGATGGCTCTTAAACATAGACAAGAAAGGTTTCAGAGAAGACTGAATAGGGCAGAAAAATCCTGTACAGAGGCTAGGTGGGATAACCAGAACAAAATGTGGAGACGGGGAATTGTAGACGGATTAAAACTGTTCCCAGCGATAGCACAGGCAGAAGAGACACAGGGAAAGAAAGCTTCCTGTAAAACAGATAAAGACTCTGATAAATCTAAAGAAAATAAAAGACCTTGGGAAGAGGAAGATTATTCAGATGATGAGGAATTCATGAACAGATTATTACATGATCGCCCACCACCCTATGCGGTGAGCGATAGTGCTCCAAGCACCAGCATGGATCCTGGGAACCAGACGCAGGAGAAGGGAGTTGCTGATACGGTACAGACTAGTGATACGACTTCGATACAGAATGGTGTCAGTGTACCCACTGCACCAGACATGCCGATACAGTTGCAACCTTCACTGCAGATACAGAGAATCTACCCAGACGTTCCATTACTTGAGACTACTATAAATCTGATAGTGCCACCAGACTCGATATATACAAAATCAAAGTTAGTGCAAATTGAGTCAACTCCGAAATTGCTGTCCCAGCCGCAACCACAACTGATACCCGGGTACTTTGGAACAGACCTTACTGTTCCACGGAGTTTGGGACCAGGTCAGACACCTGCCGCCATATCGTTGCCAATTACTGTCGGTCCACCAGTGCCATTGTATGCTCAAGGCAAAACTGGCGTATGTGATCAGGGAGTAATGATCCAAGATATGATAAGAGGAGGGTCTATAGGAACTCCCCAGATAATGGCCCCAGGAGAACAAGCAGTTGAAAAGCCAAGGTCTTTAATAGACCTTAGCCCAGTGGGAGCACCCATAGAAGCAATGCGTCAGGCAGGACTAGGGGTTTTAACTCCACAGACGATGTGTACGAATGCCTCACAGTCACCAATGATACATGCAGGGAACATTTTGCTGCAGGGTTTTACAGTGCAACAGCTAAACGAATGGCTAGAAAAGACTTATACTTCGCAAAAGACTACAGTGACTGCAGTGGAACCGGAAAAGGAAAGGCAAGATTACTACCTAAATCTTGTAAAACTGGGGGCAGAAGCTGCTGAATTAGTGGAAGGTACGATGGGAGTAAATAGATTGGAGTCATACACGGAAGAAGAATTGAGATTCCTGTGCCCCAAGATTACCAAAGAAGTAGGCAAGGTGCATCAGAGATTAGCGAACCTGGCAGATAAATATAATATTGATATTGAAAATACTAAACATTTGAAAAGAAGCTACAGATTAGATTTTGACTCAAAAGAATTTGAGCACATGAGGTCTGCTGGAATGAAGGCGCATTTAAAAGAATTGTTGCAGAGTGCGCAGGTCTGGGGTGCATTAGAAAAATGGGAAGGCACATGGTCAAAGAAAAGAGATAAGGAAAAGGGTGACAGTCCATGGTCGAATCAAGCCAAAACCTCACCCGATACAGAATCAGTGAAAATACTACCCATGAGAGAAACAGATGGTGGTGTCTTAGTCCATGTACCGTGGTCCAGAGGAGACATCCTATCCTTTACTAATGATTATCCCAGACTGAGGGAGAAACCGATCGAGTGGTATTAGCAGACAGACAGGTTTGTGAAACTTGCGAAGTGTCTCTGGGAAGACTTGAATACCTTGTTTGAGAGCATTGTCCCGCCTGATTTGTGGCTCGAGTGCAAGAGAGGGGTAGATTGGCCGACGAAGGAGCCGGCAAGGGATAAGGTGACCAGAGCACCCTTGAAGAGGTGATGAAGTATTTTCAAAAGGTGATTGAGTTTTTGAAACAAAAGGTGTTGCCAAAGGTGACTGATTGGCAGAAAATTGACTGCACCTCTCAAGAGGTTAAAGAATCAATACATGCTTACTATGAGAGATTGTTAAAGGCATTCAAACACTACAGTGGTACTGAGACTATTGAACCAAAGGACATGAACCATCTTGTGTTTAGATTTGTTGAAGGGCTGAGACCAGAAGTTAGCCAGATGATTAAGAATCATTTGATTTGTTGGCAAGCGAAGCCGATTGATGAAGTGTTGCAGTATGCGAAATACTGTAGTGATGAGATTGAGCTGAAGCAGAAAAAACTGAAAGAGAAAGTGATGGTGATGCAGATAAGGGCTGCACAGGCAGGAATACAGGGAAATGGAGTTCAACAGATGATACAGCAACAACCACAAATTAATGGTGTGTTTCAGGCACAGCCGAGAGGCCGAGGGTTTGTGAATCACGGTCCAGACTTGAATACCGTTGTGGTTCAAAATGACATAGAAGGGGTAAAAAAGATATCACCATGTCACGTGTGCGGGGGCGTGGGGCACTGGAAACGGGAGTGCCCGAATGTGGTGCAGGATGGTGTTGTTCAGCAAAGCACTAATGTCGGTACATTGCAAAATTTAAGAGTCCCAAAACTGAGACATCAAAACCCGAATTTTCAAAATAACCTGGTGCAGATGCAAGGGGTAAAGCCCATGCAGTAGATGCAAATGCTGCGTTTTCAGCCAGCGCAAATGCAACCAGTACAACAGCAGGATCCCATGGTACCTAGACAGCAAATGCAATTACCAAAGGCTCTGATGGGACAGCAACAGGTGATGCTTCCTCAACCAGTCACAGGCCAGGTAATGAATCAAAACAATACAGTGCAGCAATTCCCATTACGAGGTGAAAATGGCGTGAATGAAGAATGGTCAGATGACAGCTCAGATAGCAAAGAGTGCAGGCTTGCAGCATCCTTAGAGGTGCATCAGAGGGTTCCCTATGTGGAAGGAAAGGTGATGGGCTACAAAGTCTCGTTTTTGGTTTATACTGGAGCTACACACTCTACAGTCAGAAGTGCGGAGGTTCCAAAACTACCACTTTCAGGGCGTACCATAAGGGTAGTCGGAGTAGCAAACCAATATCTGACAAACCCGATTACAAATCCAGTACAGGTTGAGATCGGCAACTTCCAGGGCCTACATAGGTTTGTAGTCTGTGATTCAAGTCCAGTATCCCTACTGGGAAGGGACTTACTGTGCAAGACAAAATGTTCGATTACCTGTTCCAATGACGGAATCGAAGTGCAGACAAATAGTGAAGATGAAGGAGATGAAGGACAGTTTTCAGAGGAAGAGACAGGGACGGCAAATGAGGATTATCCTTTAATTACCTTGTTCCCGATGCTTACCATGATTGATCTACCTGTCGAGTTACAGGGGACGGTGACAAAGAAAGTGTGGGATCTGACAGGAAAAGAAGTGGGACTAATAAAAGGCACGGAACCAGTTAAAGTACAGGTAGAGCCGAATGCAGTGTTTCCTCAGGTGCCACAATATCATATGGCACAAGATGTTCTTATTGAAGTGTCACAGATAATTGCAGATTTTCTGAGACAGGGAGTCCTGAAAGAGGTTTTGAGCAGTCCATGTAACTCTCCCATAATGGGTTTGAAAATGCCTTGTGGGAAAGTCCGAATTGTGCAGGATTTGAGAAAAATAAATGAGATTGTGGTAAAATGTTGCCCCATAGTACCCAATCCAGCAGTAATCATGTTTCAGGTTCCATGCGATGCTGAGTGGTTTACCGTTATAGACCTGCCACAAGGTTTCTTTTCGATACCTCTTCATGAGGACAGTCAATTTTTGTTCAGTTTCAAATTCCTGGATAAGGTGTACAGTTGGTGCAGAATTCCTCAAGGGTTTTCTGAATCACCGTCCATCTTTAATCAGATATTGAAAAAGGATTTGGAATCCTTATTACTGCCTTTCAACTCAACTTTAGTGCAGTATATCGATGATTTGCTGATTGCATCCAAAACAAGGGATAACTGTAAATACAATACCATTGCCCTACTGAATAATTTAGGAAAGAATGGACACACGGTGTCACCTAAGAAGCTGCAATACTGTCAGAAAGAGGTGAAATACCTAGGGCATCTAATCGAAAGAGGGTCTAGGAGAATATCGAAAGAAAGAATAACAGCCATTTTGCAAATGAACCCTCCAACGACAAAAAGGGATGTCAGGATGTTTTTGGGAATGGTGGGCTACTGTCGCCAGTGGATACCCAACTTCTCGATCATCTCAAAACCGTTGATAAAACTGACAGGCAAAGAGATCAAGGATGAGCCATATACCATAGCCTTGTCCAAAGAAGAGCTTGAGTCATTTATGGAATTGAGAGAGTGCATGTGTAGGGCACCAGCATTTGGTATGCCTGATTATACGAAGCCTTTTCTACTGTTTTGTCATGAACGTGATGCTTGTTCTTTGTCTGTCTTGACACAGGTCCATGGAGGTGCAAATCGCCCTGTAGCATATTTTTCAGCTACCTTGGACCCCGTCGCAGCAGCCTTACCGGGTTGTTTGCGCGCAGTTGCAGCAGTTGGTCAGAGCCTAACGCAGTGTGAAGGCATAGTCATGGGATACCCCCTAACAGTAATGGTTCCGCATTCAGTTGAGATTTTGCTGACTCGAACCAAAACTCAGCACATGACAAATGCTCGTCTTACTAAGTATGAGACAATCATACTGGGGTCACCGAATGTTTCGCTAAAACGATGTACTGTATTGAACCCGGCAACTTTATTTCCTGCTGAAAATACTGAAATTAACAATGAGGAAGAATTCGAACATGACTGTCTTGAGGTAACGGAATTGTGTACCAAACCACGACCAGATATTCAGGACACACAGCTGAAAGAAAATGACTGAATCATGTTTGTCGATGGGTCCTGTTTAAGAGATTCTATTGGAACACTGAGAGCTGGTTATGCTGTATGTACCATAGCTGGAATCATTGAAGCTTCCTGGCTCGAGAGAGTATTTTCCGCACAAGTGGCAGAATTAATTGCCCTTACTAAGGCATGCCACGCAGCTGTGAATCTGAGAGTCACTATCTATACTGACAGCAGATATGGATTCGGGATTGTACATGATTTTGGCCAACTATGGTCACAGAGAGGTTTCATGACCTCTTCTGGTTCTCCTGTGAAAAATAGTGAACAAATAAAGGATTTGTTACATGCAATTCATTTACCTCTTGAAATTGCCGTGGTGAATTGCAATGCTCATATTAAGTCACAAGACTGTGTGTCCATGGGAAACGGTTATGCAGATCAAGTCGCAAGGTTTTGCGCATTGAACTGTATATCGTTTAAGGAACAGTGGGAATTGTTACCGCAATCTGAAAATGACACATGTTTGAACCTCGCATTAAGGGTGGTCGATACCCTAGATGAGTTAAAAACATTACAAGGTCGGGCTAGCAAAGAGGAAAAACGATCCTGGCAAAGAATGCAATTTGTACAGAGGGCTGATGATTTGTGGGTCTCAGAAGAAGGGAAATTAGTCTTGCCAAACAGCCTTCTGTCCCAGTTTGCCAGGCTATACCATGGACAGGCTCACCTTGGGAGGGATGCGATGATCAGGTCATTTAAAATCGATTGGTTTAACCCAAAGTTCAGACATGCCGCAGAGGTTACCTGTCACAGGTGCATCATCTGTCAACAGATGAATGCTGGAAAAGGAACTGTGGTAACTTTGAGTCACATTGGGAGAGCTGGTGGTCCGTTCAGCAAAATGCAAATGGACTTCATTGAAATGCCTGTTTGTGGAGGACTGAAATACGTGTTAGTGATTGTGTGTGTTTTCAGTCATTGGATTGAAGCCTACCCTACGCGTAGGAATGACAGTCTCACAGTTGTAAAGCTGCTACTTAGGGAACTAATACCAAGGTTCGGATTTCCGGTCTCTATAGAGTCAGATAGGGGCAGACACTTCGACAATGAGGTGATTAAACTCCTGTGTGCCGCACTAGACATCGAACAAAAGCTGCATTGTAGCTACCGCCCTGAAGCATCAGGACTAGTAGAGCAAATGAATGGTACTCTGAAATCGAGAATGGCAAAAATGTGCGCAGCTACCAATATGAAATGGCCAGATGCGTTGCCCTTAGTGCTGATGTCAATGAGGAACACCTCTGACAAGAAAACAGGACTGTCCCCCCATGAGATCCTCATGGGCAGAGCTATGAGGTTGCCAGCAGTACCTGCAAATGCTCTAGTGAATATCACAGATGATATGGTGTTGGACTACTGCAAAGGCTTGGCTGATGTGATTCGCTCTTTCTCTCACCAGGTAGATGCTAACACATTGCCACCGATTGGGGATCCAGGCCACACACTACAAGCCAGTGACTGGGTGGTTGTCAAGAAGCACGTGAGAAAGTCGTATTTGGAGCCACGCTGGAAAGGGCTGTATCAAGTCATCTTGACAACAATCACTGCCGTGAAGTGTGCAGGAGTTCCAAATTGGATACATGCCAGTCACACAAAGAAGGTAACGTGTCCAGCTGATGAGGAACTTGAAGTTTCCGGTACAACAGCTCCAGGAAGAGAAGTCTCAGGGCCAGAAAACAGCCAAGAAGAAACTGAAACTGCAGGAGAGCCCACTGAGAACAGCCTTGTCCCTCAAACAGTGAATGAGTTCGAGAGAGGTGACAGAGTGTCTATCTCAGTAGAGGCAGCAGGAGAACTAAGTCAAGGAGAGGTTCTCCCAGAAGTAGACGGATATGGGTTAGAACTTGAATCCGTTACAGATCAAGAAGAAGAAGAAGGAGAAATAATAGAAAGAGATCAGAGTGTGCCAGCATCCCCTGAGCCAGTTGCAGGTCCATCAAGTGAAAACATCATATCACAAGAGGAGGGTGCTGTCCAACGTCCTGAAAAGACACATCGAAAGAAGACGCATAAGGGTGATAACTGGTCAGAGAAACCACTCTTAAGAATAAGAAGCATACCAGATGAAACAATAATAGAGGAGACCAATACATCCCGAGTGGAAGACCTAAGTGAAGGAGAACAGCAAGGTGAATGAAGGTTGAAAAGAAAAAGAGTTGCAAACAGAAGATATACAGGTCCTGAGTGGGCATATGCTACAACATCCGAATGGCGACAAGAATTCCTAGCATTCTGTTTTGATCGAGAAGTTCCAGGCCAATATTACGGTACCTGAACTAATTCAAAGGAAAGACTTGGTTAAAATTGAAAATTGGAAACTGAGAAAAGAAACTTATAAATTACCGAATGTGACATCAGAACCGGATTCAACTTTGAGAAACATGATTATGACAAGCTGCTAACCTGATTTGACAAAGTGGTCCTGGTGCGAGTGAAAACGCTGTAAATACACACAAAGAGCAAGAGAAAAGTTCTAAATCATCCTCAAGTTGATTGTTATTCTGCTATCTGATTCTATACAGACATGGCTTATAATAGAAGTAGTAACAAGGGGAGTAGGATGTGTTGTTATATAATAGGTATTGTGTGTGCAATAATAATTGTGGGAGTGATTGTGGGAATGCCATGGATAGAGAAAAAGGCTATTAACGCTACTTCAGAACCTGAAACTACAACACTAACACTGTTGGAAAGATTTGAGCAGGATGCAAGACACTTGCATGAGGGAGCTAATTCAAAGGGGGAACATTCTACTAATGTCTTCTATCGCTTGCTGAATGAGTATGTGGAGACCATGGATGCAAAAGACTGTTGTGTGTGCACCAAGATTCCTTCATCTGTGCAAGAAGGGGTTACCTACTGTAGCCTTCCTTTAACCTACGGGATTAGCTGTAGTTTACTACTAACCAGATTCTATAATCAAGAGCATGTGCAATACTTTTATTCAAATCTGGATGTTGTGTGTTCTTTTGTGCCTGTAATTGAATTCCTGAACAAGTTAGCTAAGGAACATGATTTAAAAATAGTTAGAGGATTCTTTGAGCCGACGCTTACGTTTGGAACTGCTTATGCACATCGCAATAATTTGACTTGCTTACTATCACCTGTAGAGAAAAGCTTTTTAGATCACACCAATGATAGACGCAAAGCATTGAAAGAAAGATTAGAAAAAGGATTAGAGAAACGCACATATGCAAATGATTATGCTTACACCGCAATCAAAACACAAGGCAAACTAGCTATATATGCATTACATGTAGGCAGGCTTTGTATATATAGGCCAAAATCTGAACAGGACAATTTGTTTGTGGGAACGAGTGAATGCAGACATGTGTTTTTATTTCAGAGTAAGTGGACATTTATGTTGAATGGACACGATCCAGCGATCCCTGGGATCTATTACATCTATGGACTTAATGCTTATTACCGTCTCCCTAAGGGATGGTATGGGACATGTTATTTGGGAATAGTTTTCTCAAAGATTTACCAGATTGATGACTTAAAGCAAATACCTAAAACGTCTGAATTACAACATGCTAGACAAAAACGAGAATCAGTGGCTGCTGTCATTGGTGATATATTTGGAGCTATAATCCCTTTAGTAGGGGTTATCTTGAATTCTATGAAGATTCAAAAGTTGTCTACTATTGAGGATAACATGCTGACAAATTTCACAGGGGCTATACTCTTGATGGATACTGAACTTGCTGCAGAAAGAGCTATGACTCTTCAAAATCGGCTTGCTTTAGACATTCTTTTAGCAAAGAGTGGAGGGGTCTGTAAGATGCTCAATGAGCGTCATTGATGCTCGTTCATTACGGACAATAGTAAAAAGATTAGAGGCATGCTTACTAACCTAACTAGAGATAGTGCAAATTTGAAAGATTTGAAGGGACCTGGAGTTTGGGAAAAAATTGGAAAAGGAATTGCCAGAGTAGGGAGCTGGTTTACCAACATTTGGAATGGGGTACTTGCAAAAATACTAATGGGTCTATTAATTGTTCTGGCCTGTCTATTAGGATTATGGGGGGCATGCAAAATCAATGATAAAATTAAGAGAAATTGGACCAGAAGGATTAGAAGAAATGAAGAAAGTGAAAGAGAGAAAATGTTCAATGAAATCTGGGAGAGTTCACATAAGGGACAAGATGTTGAAATGCGCATTTTGCGTAAAGTGAAAAATAAAAAAAATGAAAGGTTGAAGGGAAAGGTTTGTGTGATGACGAGCATCATCAGAGGAGGGACTGAGAGAGCGTAGTTTAAATAATATATATACTAAAATAAAATGCTTAACGATGCTACATAGAAAACAACAATAATAGCGGTTTTACTTAAACATGCACTTGAATTGAGACCCCGGTGTGTGGCCACCAATGTATACGCAAACTAATAATGATGAGTAAAATTGTTCATGTTATGATTAATCAAGTTTATATTAACATTTATGTTATTACATTTATATCGAAAAATCTTATAGGCCTTAAGTTGGCGTGAGCTGTGGGTTTTTAGCTGCCTAGCTCTCATATTAAATGTATTTTTCTGTTTTTCCAGTGTGCTGACTCGGAAAGGGCCATGACCCTGCAAATGTTCTTTTTCTTCAACTTGGAAGATGAATGTATCTATGTGATTCCGTTCCCAAGCGCATATTTGGTGCCTTGGTTTAAGATTTGTATACAAATTGAAACAAATGTAGATGAATGTAATGTACAAGGTCATTTAAACCGATGGACAATGGATCTGCTGACCCGAAAAGACGTGCCAAAGTGTGAAGTAATATCGGACGTGCCACCTCCGAAGACGTCAATTATGAAGACCAATCAAAATGTTATGAATAAATGTGGGGTGACAATTGGGATTACCTAATGTTTAATTTGATAGGTTAAAGATAGTGGGGTATAGTAAATGTCCAATAGAATTTTAGGGGAATGTACTACGAAAAAGGGATAAAAACACATGTCACAGAAGGGTCATTAGAACTAGGTTGGGAATGCTATTTATTTTATCCAGAAACTCTGTAAGTGTCACTATGTCCTTTTAGTTGAGCTTAGACTGATGGCGTGTTGACTGGTGTCTGAAGACGAAGACTGATCCTGTATGCTGACCTAATCCTTGGAGGGTAAATATGACAATGCAATCTGTAATTTGTCTGTTTGCTTTTCCTTTCTAGGTACCAACTGCTCATTTTGATAGAGATAGAGACCATAGTTAGATGTTTTCCAAATTGGTGTTCTAAATTGTTTGCATGAAGCCCAACATGCTAATGCTAATCAGTGGTTAGGACAGGGGTTCACTTAAACTGACGCAAATAGACAAACGACTGACATTATGCTATGCTGAACTGACGCGTATTTGACACCTGCTGTATTCTGATCTATGTTTACGTCGTGCTATGTTCTGATGTTTGTGATTCTTGCATTAATGAAATCTTATCACAGTTGCCATATCGTGACTATGTTATTCTGCTTCTTGATATTGAAATTAACTCTTTTGCTCGTAGATTGTAACCAATAGGGAATAAAATTCATAAAATTCTATTAAAAGGTGTGGTTATTCATGGCTGAAAGGTCATGATTGCGTCGTCAACTTTGATTAATGTCTTTAACCAAAGTAAAGTGCATTGTTGTGATAAATATTGATGACATTATTGATATATTGCTTGACATATTGATTAGCTATCTCGTCCTACGGTGTCTCTCAACTGGGTCACAAGATTCATTGGCCTAAAACGAGTCCTAATGTGTAATAAATCAACATAAAAGGACGCGTTAGCACTGGTAACAGCAGTTACTAGTTCCATCGAAATTATAGTTTTGTTTGTTTTCGTACAGCGATTTTGACTGCTGAAAATGGCCTAAATCTTTCTGTGATCGTCTTGAGAAAATGAGGGTCACAGGGGGAATCAGAGCACTACGGGGTCATTACAACCCTGGCGGACGGTGTTTAAGCGGCGGTAATACCGCAAACAGGCCGACGAAAAAAAAAGGGAATTTTGACCGTGGTGGAAACCGCCAACATAGACAGCCACTTTAACACTCCGACCGCCACGGCGGTACAGACAAGCAGGGCGGCGGTCACCGCCAACAGACAGGCGGAAGACAAAGTACCGCCTACAGTATTACAACAGGCCAATCCGCCACCTTTTCCGGGGCGGATTCACCGTGGATAAAAACACGGCGGAAACAGCTTTTGCAATGGGAAAACGCTCACCTTAACACACTCTACGAGGAAGGAGGGCACCATGGAGCCGGAACTCCAAATACTCCCTGCGATAGTGTTCCTGCTCCTCTACGAACATCAGCAACGCCGGCGCCGAAGATAACGGTGAGTACTGCACCTACGACATAGGGGAGGGGGAGGCAAAAGTCAGGGACACACACATGCAACACCCCCACCCCCACCCCGACCCTCGCACACTACAACACACACACCAATGCATTTCCAAACATCACAGTAACAACCCCCCCGGAAGAATGCAAAGACAAAAGGAAATGAGTACAACCATTGTAATGTATCAAAATACAGTAAGCTAATATATACAGAAATATATACACATTCCCAAAAAATACATCACGATTAGTAGTGCAGGTATGCACCATTCAATGTCCGTGGACCACTGGGCCCAAAATGCATGGGCGAGGCCCACACACGATACCTGTCCAGAAACGGAGAGAACACTGCAGGGGCATCAGATAGTAATACAACAGGCACCTCAGGGGGAAGGGAAGGGGGGGCACCTCAGCCGGATGACAGCACTATGCCAGATCCACGACGGGGCTCCATGCCCATTGATGTATCCTGGGGAGTGCAAAGCCACAGTCTCACAAGTCTTTGCAGTGGGTGGATTGCCCACTGTACCATCCTGGGGAGTGCAAAGCCACAGTCTCACAAGTCTTTTCAGTGGGTGGTTTGCCCACTGTACCATCCTGGGGAGTGCAAAGCCACAGTCTCACAAGTTTTTTCAGTGGGTGGGTTGGCCACTGTCCCATCCTGGGGAGTGCAAAGCCACAGTCTCACAAGTCTTTGCAGTGGGTGGTTTGCCCACTGTACCATCCTGGGGAGTGCAAAGCCACAGACTCACGAGTCTTTTCAGTGGGTGGTTTGCCCACTGTACCATCCTGGGGAGTGCAAAGCCACAGTCTCACGAGTCTTTTCAGTGGGTGGGTTGCCCACTGTACCATCCTGGGGAGTGCAAAGCCGCAGTCTCACAAGTCTTTGCAGTGGGTGGTTTGCCCACTGTACCATCCTGGGGAGTGCAAAGCCACAGTCTCACAAGTCTTTTCAGTGTGTGGTTTGCCCACTGTACCATCCTGGGGAGTGCAAAGCCACAGTCTCACAAGTTTTTTCAGTGGGTGGGTTGGCCACTGTACCATCCTGGGGAGTGTAAAGCCACAGTCTCACAAGTCTTTGCAGTGGGTGGTTTGCCCACTGTACCATCCTGGGGAGTGCAAAGCCACAGACTCACAAGTCTTTTCAGTGGGTGGTTTGCCCACTGTACCATCCTGGGGAGTGCAAAGCCACAGTCTCACAAGTCTTTGCAGTGGGTGGTTTGCCCACTGTACCATCCTGGGGAGTGCAAAGCCACAGTCTCACACGTCTTTGCAGTGGGTGGTTTGCCCACTGTACCATCCTGGGGAGTGTAAAGCCACAGACTCTCAAGTGGATAACAGTCTCCACTGGTTCTGGAGGGGGCTTTGTGCCCAGAGTGCTTCATCCTGTTAAGGACTCAGGTAGTGGATGCTGTTCTCCACTGGTTCTGAATGGGGACTGGTGCCCAGAGTGCTTCATCCTGTTAAGGACTGAGGTAGTGGATGCTGTTCTCCACTGGTTCTGGAGGGGGACTGGTGCCCAGAGTGCATCACGCTCCCCGTGACGGTCCCAGTTCCGTCACTGCCCCTGCCGCACATGGGCTAATGATGCTTGAGTTGGCGGTGCTTGCCCTGTTCAGCGGTGATTGCCATGGCGGTCTTTGCCCTGTTCAGCGGTGCTTGCCCTGTTCAGCGGTGCTTGCCCTGTTAAGCGGTGCTTGCCATGGCGGTCTTTGTCCTGTTCAGCGGTGCTTGACTTTGCAATTTCTGACCTGTTCAGCGGTGCTTGCCATGGCGGTCTTTGCCCTGTTCAGCGGTGCTTGACTTTGCAGTTTCTGACCTGTTCAGCGGTGCTTGACTTTCCAGTTTCTGACCTGTTCAGCGGTACTTGCCATGGAGGTCTTTGCCCTGTTCAGCGGTGCTTGACTTTGCTGTCTCTGACCTGTGCAGCGGTGTGTGCCATGGCGGTCCCTCATTGCCCAGTGGGGCTGTGGCTGCCGGGGCCCTCCTGGGCGCTGACTCTGGCAGTGGTCTCCGGACCAGTGACGATTGTGCTGCCCTCCTGGGCACTGACTCTGGCGGTGGTCTCCTGACCAGTGACAATTGGGCTGCCCTCCTGGGCACTGACTCTGGCAGTGGTCTCCTGACCAGTGACGATTGTGCTGCCCTCCTGGGCACTGACTCTGGCGGTGGTCTCCTGACCAGTGACGATTGTGCTGCCCTCCTGGGCACTTACTCTGGCAGTGGTCTCCGGACCAGTGACGATTGTGCTGCCCTCCTGGGCACTGACTCTGGCGGTGGTCTCCGTACCAGTGACGATTGTGTTTCCCTCCTGGGCACTGACTCTGGCGGTGGTCTCCTGACCAGTGACGATTGTGCTGCCCTCCTGGGCACTGACTCTGGCGGTGGTCTCCGGACCAGTGACGATTGTGCTGCCCTCCTGGACACTGACTCTGGCGGTGGTCTCCTGACCAGTGACGATTGTGCTGCCCTCCTGGGCACTGACTCTGGCGGTGGTCTCCGGACCAGTGACGATTGTGCTGCCCTCCTGGGCACTGAC
Source organism: Pleurodeles waltl (assembly GCF_031143425.1). Classification (NCBI taxonomy): domain Eukaryota; kingdom Metazoa; phylum Chordata; class Amphibia; order Caudata; family Salamandridae; genus Pleurodeles; species Pleurodeles waltl. The sequence goes on along the minus strand of NC_090439.1, from coordinate 572,610,272 downwards.
TCTGGCGGTGGTCTCCTGACCAGTGAAGATTGTGCTGCCCTCCTGGGCACTGACTCTGGCGGTGGTCTCCGGACCAGTGACGATTGTGCTGCCCTCCTGGGCACTGACTCTGGCGGTGGTCTCCGGACCAGTGACGACGGGGCTGGCGGTGGCATCCTGGGCAGCGGGGATGATGGCGGCCTTCTCCACCGTGCTGCTCTTCCCAGACTTTGGCGACTTCTTCTGCCCCTTCCCCACCTTGGGAGGAGTCACAGCTGACTCGACACTCCCCCCGTGACCCTTGTGAGCGGCTTTGCCGGCAGGAGTCCTCACCCTCTCCCGTCGGGTACTGTCCAACTTCTGGTGCTTCACAGGGGGGCGGACTGGCTCTGCTTTGGCTCTGTGTCACACTGGCTGCCCTGGTGCCCGGTGCACTCCACATATCTCTAACAGGCACCACTGGTACCGGGCTTTTTTTGGCTGAGGTGCTACTACGGGACCTATGAATTGGAGGGGGGGGTGGGAAAGAGGTCAACGTTGCTCAGGAAAAGTTTCTGACGAACACTGGGACGGGTAGCTGGAGGGGGTCTGGGAGTGGAGGAAGAGGAGGTGGTTGTAGGAGGTGTAACTTTTGATGATTTGGGTGCAGGTGCATGTTCTGGAGGCTGTCGTGAGGTGGATGGATGTTGGGTGTGTGTGTGCCCGCGTTTGTGTACTTTGGGAGGGGGCGTCACAGACACACTGGGAGAGGACACAGGGGACGTGTAAATGGTAGTGGGGGTGGTGAGTGCAGGTGAGCGGGGTGTGGTGCTGGGTGTTCTGGTGCGAGTCCTAGTGGCTTTAGTGGTAGTGCATGCAGGTGAGAGTGTAGACGAGACTGGGAGGGAGGAGGGAGACGACGAGGAGGGGGACACAGTGGAGGCAGTGGATGTTGCTGTGTCTGTATGTGGGTAATGCTTGTGTGAGTGCCTGTGGGATGTGTGGTGCCTATGTTTGCCTGAGCTGCCCTTGTGTGTTCATGTGTGTGCAGGCTGGTCTGATGGTGTGCTTGGGATAGGCTGAGGTACAGGGGATTGGGTCTGGGTGGAGGAAGTTGGAGGGGGGAGGCTAGACACAGGGACAATGGCTGCCATCAGTGCTGAGGCCAGAGATTGCAGGGTTCGATGATGGGCAGCCTGACCAGAATGAATGCCCTCCAGGAATGCATTAGCTCCCTTTCTACACCCTGGATGGCATTCACAATGGTAGACTGCCCAACAGTGAGTGACCTGAGGAGGTCAATGGCCTCCTCACTGAGGGCAGCAGGGGTGACAGGGGCAGGGGCTGAGGTGCCTCTGGCGAAGGTGATGCCCACCCTCCTGGATGAGCGGGCACGGGGCGAAGGCTGAGGGGCTGCTGGGAGGGCGGTGCTGGTAGGGGGGGTGGCGGCTGTACCTGTAGAAGTGGGGGGCACAGATGGTGCCACCACCACAAGGGAGCTCCCATCGGAGGACGAGTCTGTGTCGCTGGTTGCTGATCCGGTGACCGCCGTGAAGCTTCCCTCGCCCTCCATCCCACTGGTGTATTCTGAGTCTGTGGTGTGGCCCTCCATGGCCATGTGGGATGCAGCCCCCTCATGCTCCGGTGCCACTGTACCTCCGCCTGATGATGCTGATGCCCAAAAGAACAGGGAGAGCACAAAAAGGGGTGGGGAAACAGAAGAAAGACAGGTTGAGTGCATGGCTTCCCGCTACCATTGGCGGACAGTACTGACACAGCAGCCCCCTGCACTATGCCGTGCTCTTGGATTCTACAGATGCAGTTCCTGGGATATGGCCTGCATGGCTATGGTGGACATCTGCACACATAGATGACACAGGGGCATGTATACCTGTACTTGGCACTCTACAGAGGTGGGGTGGAGTGGCACATGGCCTGCATTACGGAGGGGCCTAGCCTACGGAACACGCCCTGGCCTAGGGAAACCCACAGCCCTCCTCCACCACCAAGACCCCTCCACTGCGTGCAAAGTCAGCAGAATGTGAGTGTACTCACCCCCTTGTGTCTGCTGTGATGCCCTCATGCGCCCATCCAACTCAGGGTAGGCCACTGCCAGGATCCGGAACATCAGGGGGGTCATGGTGCGACGGGCACCCCTCCCACGTTGGGAGGCCATCCCCAGCTGAGCCTCCGCCGTCTTCTTGCTCCAGCGGCGAATGTCCTCCCATCTTTTACGGCAGTGGGTGCTCCGTCTCTGGTAGACCCCCAGGGTCCGGACGTCCTTGGCGATGGCACGCCAAATATCCTTCTTCTGGTGGGCGCTGACCTACATGACATGTACAGGGGAAGAAGAGAAGTCATTACCAACTGCACCGTCGAAATGAGTGGCCCACATCCCTGCCCTTGCCATGTGGCACATGCATTCACAGTCCTTCATGCTCGCAGAACTCTGCCCCCTTCCTTCTTACATCCAGCCCTTTCCACCCAGGCATAGCCCATACAACTTGCACCCTATGTACTCACCTGTTGATCTGGAGGACCGTAGAGTAGCGTGTACTGGGGGAGGACCCCGTCCATGAGCTTCTCCAACTCCTGTGCAGTGAAGGCAGGGGCCCTTTCCCCAGACACACGTGCCATTGTCTCTTCCAGACCGAGGTCACAGCAGCACTTGCAGTGTAGGTCCTCTTCTGTCGAAGATCAGGTATCGAGTGATTGCGTATCATCACCGCCGGCGCACTTCGTCATTGGCTCCTGGGACCCATAGGGTCCAATGTTAACCAATGCAGCATTGCGCCACGGTCTACGACCGCCTACCGCGACGGTGTACAACACAAGTGCAGTTACCTCACATCCCATTGTCCCAGTTTAGAGGTCAGGCATCCGCCATTTCAGGTGCCCACATGGCTTCATTTTCAACTGTGTCACACATACCTAGGCCTGGACTCAACACACATACAGACAACTTTTTGGATTTTGTTTCGTGTTCTGTGTAGCTGTGGGTACATACCTCTGAATTGCTTGACTCTGTGGTCGCTGTTGTCCTTCCTAGGCACCGTCAGCTGGGACATGTGAGGAGATGGCGGAATCCTCCGGTGTACCGACCGCTGGTGGACCTGTTGACAATGGAGGAGCAACATTTAATCATCACATACAGGTTTGACCGTGCCACAATCCAAGAACTGTGTACCCAGTTGGAGCCAGACCTTATGTCACCAATCCGCCATCCCACAGGAATCCCCCTCAAGTGCAGGTGCTATCAGTGCTCCATTTCCTAGCAAGTGGGTCATTTCAAACAACAGTGGCCTTGGCATCAGGGATGTCCCAGCCTATGTTTTCCAACGTGTTGTCCAGAGTGTTGTCTGCCCTGCTGAAACACATGAGGAGCTGCATCGTTTTCCCTCAGGTGGAGGATTTGGCTACAGTTAAAGGTGACTTCTATGCCCTGGGACATATCCCTAACATCATAGGTGCCATTGATAGGACCCATGTAGCTCTTGTCCCCCCCCACAGGAGTGAACAGGTGTACAGGAACCGGAAGAGTTATCATTCGATGAATGTACAGATGGTGTGTTTGGCAGACCAGTACATCTCGCAGGTAAATGCTATGTTCCCTGGCTCAGTGCATGACGCCTACATCCTGCGGAATAGCAGCATCCCTTATGTGATGGGTCAACTCCAGAGGCACCGGGTGTGGCTATTATGGGACTCTGGTTACCCCAACCTATCATGGCTATTGACCCCAGTGAGGAATCCCAGGACCAGGGCAGAGGAACGCTACAATGAGGCCCATGGGTGGACTAGGAGGGTGATCGACCGCACCTTCGGCCTCCTGAAGGCCAGGTTCAGGTGCCTCCATATGACAGGTGGTTCCCTATTCTACTCACCAAGGAAGTTGTGCCAGATCATCATAGCCTGCTCTATGCTTCACAATCTTGCTTTGCGACGCAAGGTGCCTTTTCTGCAGGAGGATGGTCCAGATGACGGTGTTGTGGTAGCTGTGGAGCCTGTGGACAGTGATGAGGAGGAAGCAGAGGAAGAAGACATTGACAACAGGGACTTAGTCATACAGCAATATTTCCAGTGACACACAGGTGAGAACACTTTCTTTACTAGTACATTTACTTTCACACTTGTACCTCTATCCTGTCTGTCAATTTGAAGCAGTATTTGGTGACTGAGTTGTACATTTCCATTACGGTTTCACAGGTGTGGTTACCAACGTGTGTCATCTGCTTCCATCCTTCATGGACTTGTGATGTGTGACATAGGTATGTTGACATTACATTTTCGAACGGATTTTGTCATTGTCATAGATAATACACATTTTCAAAATCACAGACTGACTCCAGATTGTTTTGTGGTTCAAGGGTGTTTATTGAAGTGCTAATTATTGGAGGGGGTGGCAAAATGGTGATGGGTGATGGTGGAGGAATGTCCATGGCAGAGTTCAGTCTATTAGTCTCACAGGTGCACTGCCCATATGGGCATAGGAAGTGGAGCTGGGGCAGTTCCAATATGGACAGGGTAACAAAGTGGGACAGTGGGATGACACTCAGGGTGGTCTCATTTCTTGGCGGGGGTCTTGCCATCGTGCTCTGTCCTGTTCCTGGATCTCAGGGACCTCTTGCGTGGTGGTTCTCCATCTGCAGGGGGTGGGGTGCTGGTGTGGTGGTCCTGTGGCGGGGCGTCCTGTCCACTAGCGCCGGCAGAGGTGGTGGGCAGTTCATCGTCCAAGCTAGTGTCAGGGGCCCCTTGGAGTGCCACGGTGTCCCTCATGGTGTTCTGTATGTCCTTCAGCACCCCTACGATGGTGCCCAGGGCGGAGCTGATTATTCTGAGTTCCTCCCTGAACCCCAAATACTGTTCCTCCTGCAGACGCTGGGTCTCCTGAAACTTGGCCAGGACCGTAGCCATCATCTCCTGGGAGTGGTGGCATGCTTCCATGATGGAGGAGAGGGCCTTGTGGAGTGTGGGTTCCCTTGGCCTGTCCGCCCCCTGTCGCACAGCAGCCCTCCCAGTTCCCCTGTGTTCCTGGGCCTCCGTCCCCTGGACCGTGTGCCCACTACCACTGCCCCCAGTTCCCTGTTGTTGTTGGGGTGGTGGGTTATCCTGGGTTCCCTGTAGTGGTGGACACACAGCTGATTGACGTATCCTGGGGACGGAGGTATGGGCCCGCTGGGTGGGTGCTGTGCTGGTGTTACCAGAGGGTGGAAGGTCAGTGTTGGGGTGTGCGAGGGGAACCGACTGTCCCGAGGCCCACGATGGTCCGGGCTGGTCATCTGGATCCAGTTGGCCAGAGCTGCTGTCATCACTGTGGGCCTCTTCTGTGGGTGGGGTAGAGATGTCTGGACCATCCTGTCTGGTGACGTTAGGTAGTGGTCCTGCAGGGGTATAAAAGCATGATTATTGCATCTGTGTGTGTCATGGTGTGCAATGGGTGGGTGAACGTGTACCCCAGTGCTAGCATTCCTGTGTAGGGGCTTGTGTGGTGATGGTTAGGGGTTGTTATGGGTATGTGCAGTGGGCATGCTTTAGTGATGGGTGTCCATGCTTTGTTGTGTCATGCAGGGCTTGGTGTTGGGATGGGTGGTTTATGTTATTAGTACATTAGTGAGGAGTTGGAGTGATAGGGGAGGGGGTGAGGGTGGGGGTGTGTGATAGCATGCAGGTAGGGTGGGGGATATGATAATTAAGATTTGACTTACCAGTGCCCATTCCTCCACCGACTCCTCCGAGGCCCTCAGGATGCATAATGGTCAAGACCTGCTCCTCCCATGTTGTTAGTTGTGGGGGAGGAGGTGGGGGTCCGCCGCCAGTCTGCTGAACCGCGATGTTGTGCCTGGAGACCACGGAATGCACCTTCCCCCGTAGGTCGTTCCACCTCTTCCTGATGTCCTCCCGATTTCTTGGGTGCTGTCCCACTGCGTTGACCCTGTCCAAGATTCTTCGCCATAGCTCCATCTTCCTAGCTATAGAGGTGTGCTGCACCTGTGATCCAAATAGCTGTGGCTCTACCCGGACGGTTTCCTCCACCATAACCCTGAGCTCCTCCTCCGAAAACCTGGGGTGTCTTTGGCGTGCCATGGGGTGGTGTAGGTGATGTGTGGGGTGGTGTATGTGGTGATGAGTGTGGTGATGTGTAGTGGTGTGGGGTGTTTTGTGCGTGGATGTTGTGTGGGTGATGGTGTTGTGTGCCTCTGTGTGGTGGGGTTGTCTATTGCTGTGCTCTTTCTGTCGCCTTCGTTTCAAATTTTTGGTCGTAGGAGTTTGTGGGTGATGTGGGTGTGTGTTTTATATTGTGTTGGGTGTGTGGGAGTGGTGTTTGTATAGGTATCAGGTGTGTGTATTTTGAATTGTCCAATGTGGCGGTGTTTTGGAGATGTGTGTGTATTTTGAGCGCGGCAGTGTGTACCACCAATGGAATACCGCGGTTGAAAGACCGCCGCCTGGATTTGTGGGTCGTAATAGCATGGGCGTGTTTCTGTTGGCGTGACAGTGGAGGATTTGTTTTCGCCAGTTTATCACTGACCTTTGTTGTGGCGGACTTGTGTGGGTGTCTGAATTTCGGCGGATTCCGAGATGTGGGTCATAATAGATGTGGCAGATTTCCACGGCCGCGGCGGTGTATTGGCGGTCTTCTGCACAGCGGTAAGCGGCTTTTACCGCCAATGTTGTAATGACCCCCTATGTCCCCGTACCAGGAAGGAAGGACGAGGTAATCAGGTATGCCTGAAGCTAAGCTCAGAGTGAGCGACATTGTTTGCAGTGATGAGATCAGTGTGCGCCTGTAAGGATGGGTTGATGAGAGCAAATATGCAAGGTCTGGAAGCTTCTTTAAAATTAGTTGCCCTCTGGCTATATAGCTTGAAGCAAGAAGCTTGCAAACTACGTGCCCATGGAAGTGACAACTTACATCTTTTTTACAGTGCAAGTTATTCTATAAATCAATAGCAACCATTCCTGACTTAGAAACGGATTCAGTTCAAAATGATATAATGGAAACCAGCACTCAGTATGAAGAAATGCTAAGACTCAGACACAACCTTTAGCACAAATTGATTAACCTAGAAAATAAATGGGTTGTCCTGCAGCTGTATATAAGAAAGAACTTGACAGCGCCTAGAGGCAAGCGTCGAAAAAAGAGGATGTTTGCTCCCTGGAAAAGACCAAAAATGTTTCTTGATTATACATGACGTGACAAGTCAATTTCTGCTGTACACAGAGAGATATCTGATAAAGTATTAAAAAAATATATATAACACCTATTGCTGGATGTTAATGTTTTAAGGAAAATAATTATAATGCATCTTACCATCCCATTAAGGAATGATTTACAAAACACCTAGAGCCTGATTACAACTTTGGAGGACGGTGTTAAACCGTCCCAAAAGTGGAGGATATACCACCTACCGTATTACGAGTCCATTATATCCTATGGAACTCGTAATACGGTAGGTGGTATATCCGCCACTTTTGGGACGGTTTAACACCGTCCTCCAAAGTTGTAATCAGGCCCCTGGTGTGAAGAAAACAGGACATTAACTCTAGAACTTTTTCAAATGCTTTCTTAAAAACGGAGGACCTCATTCACAAAGGTAAACATACACTTTTGTGTAAGTTTACAATTGTTTGCCATTCAGAAAGCAATTTCAGAGTGGTATCTTCAGGACAGCTTATCGTTTTATGTGCGGAGTCCAGGCCGCCAATAGGGAGACTCTGCAGTCGTGCAGATACTACTCATAAAATGATTTTGTAAATTGCAAAAAATCGTAAACTAACACAAAAGTGTCATTTTACATTTGGGAACCAGGTCCATTATACTTAACATTTGATGTTGTCTATGTGACAAGCTGGATTAGGAGTCCAAACCGTACTAAAGTACCCCTTGTATCATCTCTGCAAGCTCATTATAAATAGTGGCTCTAGCAAGGTTTACATAGTTGGGAGTAGCAGGCCTTGGTGGACAAATAGAAAGAACATTCGATGACAATTAAAAAGTGCTGTACAGTAAAAATAAACTCATCAATGTGATTAGTCGTTTTGGAATTGATCTGATACGCAAAAGGTACAGGGCTGTTATCATTGTGTGAAATTATGTAGATTTTAGCCTTCAGGGTTGAACCATGGGCCTCATTTACAATAAATCATGCACAATTGCGCTAGGGCAGAGGTGCATCAAAAAATGGTACGCCGCACTGCGTTCTTCCTGCCATGTGTGCACCGTATTTACAAAACAGCGCATCATGTTGTAGGAACAGGCTGGCGTAAAAAAAAAAAAATGATGCTAGCTTTTGCAACATGTCTAAAAAAAAATGATGCTAGTGCAGCAAAAGTAGCGTTAGTATCACTGGCAGCACAAATTTTGATGCTAGCTATGCTAGAACCACTTTTGCATCTAAAAGCGTAAAAAAGCCCATGAAAAGCAAAACAAACACACCAAAAAAAAAAAAAAAACTGGAGGCATTGCATGACAAATGGAGAATCCAGGATAGCAATGACCCCAGGAGGACGCCAATGACCCCAGTACCAGCCAGGATGTCCAGGCAGACTCCCATGACAAGGGGAAGAGTAAGAGTAAGTGCAGGTTTAGTGAGGGGGAGAACCAGATCCTGATCACTGAGGAGATGGAGCATCAACAACAGCTCTTCATCACCTCAAAATTGTCATTAGGGATGAAAGAGGCTATACGGCACTGATTGTAAAAAGTGCTTGCTTGATTGCAAATGCAGAACAAAGAAGAAACTGGCCAGCAACCGCAAGGCAGCATTGCAGATCAGAGTTGGAAGTCATGCAACCCAGGAGGAGCTAGATGGCCTGGAGGAGATGGTGGTAGCCGTCATCCCTGAGGAGTTGGTAGCAGGAGTCCAGGGGCAGGACAGCGCAGCATACAACAAACAACAACAACCACAGGGTAAGTTGCAGCAGGGGCCAAAATGGTAACTAACAAATACCATAAGAAGGAGGCAACTAGGTCCCAGAGATAAAATGCACTATATGCATGCTAAAGGGGTGCATGTAGGCACACTAATGGATAAATACCATACATGTGTAATGCACACTGACCCCCCCACTGTATGCACAGACCAGTCCACAACCATCACCCTACTCCCTTCACTGTGTCTACTGTAGCATCTGTTCACATTTAACTCTCATTGGGCATCATGTATGAGGCCTGTTGTGCAGGGTGGGGCCGCAAGTGACGGGATGTGCCTCCCTGCATGACTGAAAAATGGTACAAATGCAACGTACACACAAGATACAGGGCATTTCTTTCTTTTACCTCTGCGCTGGCGCATAATTTGCTGTGATGTGACAATCAAGGCACACCTGTACCATCGTGTATGGGTACCTGTGTTGCAGGCATGATTGCACATATGTAGGAAGGGACACATCCTGCAACATGAACAATCAGGAAGGCTGTCAACCACTTCCAGTGTGTGCTGCTGAATGCAACACACGTTGAAAGATGTAAAAATATGTTGCAAAACTGTGTAGCCATTTCTTACACCATTACAATGCCAAAGCTAAGGTGAGGTAGCAATCTGACGCTTTCCCACATTTACAGTTTTGGGAAGTGTCAGATTCCTATGCCACCCCACGTGTGTTGTGAGTGTCCACATTCCTCCTCCTTATCCACTTTTGCTTTGTGTGTCGTATCATGCAACACACATAGATAGATCGAATCTCATTCTGTGTTTGTGTCTGTGCATGAAGGTGTCCCTTCCTGCACAAAATCACTCAGCTCTGCAACGCAGGCACCCTTGCACCCATGGTGCAAGGATGCCTATGTTGCAGGGCTGACACCTTCAGGCACAGACAAATATCAGCCTAAAATTCCCTAAACTAATTAACCTAACTATACTAACCTGTCTTTTCCAAACATAAACCTACAACTAACTTAGCTTATCTTAACTTATCCTATACATTTAACGCCACATGATAAACATCAATCACCTCAGCCCCCTTAAAACACGTTTGTACAGAAAGAAAACAGTAACTACAGCTAAACATTAACTAATTAAACATATAGCCTAAACAAATATATATTTTTGGGAAAAAAAATATTTTTTTTGTTTTTAATTTTTTTTAAAACAACACACATACCCACAACATCACCCACCACCCTAGAAACACCAAAGAAACAGATAACCTCAAAAAGCTATCTCCTAAGAAAAACTACTATGTACCAAAACTAATCTGCACTACGCTAACTAATTTAACCCAAACTATCTAAATACCCCAATTATGAATAATAAAACTATATACAAGGGGAATCGAAGTAGTGTCCATCAGGCCTGTTGTCTTTCTCAGCGCCTGGTCCCTGCTGACTTAAAGTCTCTAAGCAAAACCAGCATCTGGTCTGTCTCATGATCCAGTTTAGGAATTCGAAATTTCAGGTCTGCCATCTCATTTTCTGATGAAATTCTCACCCATTGACTGAAAGAACAGCCTTGAACATTGATGGGACAGCTGATGTCGATGGTCCAGCACCTGCAGACCCAGTCCTGTCTGTATCCAAAGACTTGCCTGATGTGTGGGTGCTGGAGGTGGATGGTCCTTTGGGTGGTCCCCCTTGTGGAAAGGCCCTCCAGGACCCCCATGCTAGTTCCCTTTCATACAGCCTCCCATCCTCCAGAAGCCATTCTGTACCTGACGGATGTGGCAGTAGCATTTGGCCCACTTCTCAAAGTCCTGCTTCTGGATTGAGATCATGTTGGCTGCTGAAACCTGAATGAGACATGTAATTGAAGTGTATATTAGACAAATGAACAACAAGCATGTAATGTAATTACCATCCGCAGACATCACACGTTGGCTAGCACAAATCACAAATGACATCTTGAAGAGCAAGGTTAACACACATCTGCACAACAATCATCATCTCCATATTGCTCATGTCCAAGGTATCAAGGCTAACTAATGTTGCACAATACCATTGAACCATCTTGGATCATCTTCAAAGGACTATGGCGGTCATTACAACAGTGGCGGTAAAAGCCACGTACCGCCGTGCAGAAGACCGCCAACACACCGCCGCACCGCTGAAATCCGCCACAGCTATTATGACCCACAGCTCGGAATCCACCAAAATCTCGACACCCACACAAGTCCCCCACACCAAAGGTCAGTGATAAACTGGTGAAAACAAAACCTCCACCGTCACACCAACAGAAATACGCCCACACTATCACGATCCCACGAATCCACGCGGCGGTCTTTCAACCGCGATATTCCATTGGCGGTACACACTGCAGTGCTCAAAATACACACACATTTACAAAACACAGCCACATTGGACAATTCCAAATACACACACCTGATGCACATACACACACCACTCCCACACACCCAATACAATATAAAACACACACCCACATCACCCACAAACCCTTACGACCACAAATCACGAATGCAGGCCAGAGAGAGACACCACCATCAACAACACTAGCATCCACAGGCACACAACACCATCACCCACATAACTTCCACGCACCGCACTCTACACACCACTACATATCAGCACACTTATCACCCCACACACCACCCCACACATCACTTACACCACCCCACGGCACGGCAAAGAAACCCCAGGTTCTCAGAGGACGAGCTCAGGGTCATGGTGGAGGAAATTGTCCGGGTAGAGCCACAGCTATTCGGATCACAGGTGCAGCACACCTCAATTGCAAGGAAGATGGAGCTATGATGAAGAATAGTGGACAGGGTCAACGCAGGAGGACATCAGGAAGAGGTGGAACGACCTACGGGGAAAGGTGCATTCTGTGGTCTCCAGACACCACCTGGTGTTCAGTGGACTGGCGGCGGACCCCCACCTCCTCCCCCACAACTAACAACATGGGAGGAGCAGGTCTTGGCGATTCTGCATCCTGAGGGCCTCGCAGGAGTAGGTGGAGGAATGGACTCTGGTAAGTCAAATCTTAACTATTACATCCCCTACCTGCATGCCAGCACATACCCCCACCCTCACCCCATCACTCTAACTCCTCACAAATGTCCCAAAATCACAAACCACACATCCTAACACCAAGCCCTGCATGCAACAACAAAGCATGGGCACCCATCACCAAAGCATGTCCACTGCACAGACCCATACACCCCCCTAAACCATCATCACACAAGGTCCCACACAGGAATGCTAGTACTGGAGTACACGGTCACCCACCCATTGCACACCATGACACACACAGATGTAATAACCATCCTTTTATACCCCTGCAGGACCCCTACCCAACGTCACCAGACAGGAGGGTCCACACATGTCCACACCACCAGCAGAAGAGGCCCACAGTGATGGCAGCACCTCTGTCGAACTGGATCTAGATGACCAGCCCGTCCCATCGGGGACCTCGGGACAGTCGGTTCCCCACACCCAGTCACAGGCCACCACAGAGCTTCCCCCCTCTGGAAATACCAGCACAGCACCCACCCAGCGGGCCCATACCTCCGTCCCCAGGACACGTCAATCAGCTGTGTGTCCACCACTACAGGGAACCCAGGCTAACCCACCACCCCAACAACAACAGGGACCTGGGGGCAGTGGTAGTGGGCACACGGTCCAGGGGACGGAGGCCCAGGAACACAGGGGAACTGGGAGGGCTGCTGTGCGACAGGGGGCGGACAGGCCCAGGAACCCACTCTCCACGAGGCCCTCTCCTCCATCATGGGAGCCTACCACCACTCCCAGGAGACGATGGCAACGGTACTGGCCAAGTTTCAGGAGACCCAGCGCCTGCTGGAGGAACAGTATATGGGCTTCAGGGAGGAACTCAGAACCATCAATTCCACCCTGGGCACCATCGTAGGGGTGCTGAAGGAAGTACTCAACACCAGGAGGGACACTGTGGCACTACAAAGGGCCCCTGACACTAGCCAGGATGATAAACTGGCCACCACTTCCGCCGGCGCTAGTGGACAGGAGGCACCGCCACAGGACCACCACACCAGCACCCCACCCCCTGCAGAGAGAGAACCACCTCGCAAACGGTCCCTGAGATCCAGGACAAAGACAGAGAACGATGCCAAGACCACCGCCAAGAAATGAGACCACCCTGATAGTCATCCTACTGTCCCTCTTTGTCACCCTGTCCATCCTTAAACTGCCCCAGCTCCACTTCCTATGCCCATATGGGCAATGCACCTGTGAGACTAATAGACTGGACTCTGCCATGGACATTCCTCCGCCATCACCCCTCACCATTTTACAACCCCCTCCAATATTGAGCACTTAAATAAACACCCTTAAAGCACAAAACAATCTGGAGTCTGACTGTGATTTCGGAATACTGTATTAGCAATAACTGTGGCAAAAGCTTTTTCATTGGTAATGTCAACATTCCTATGTCACACAGCTCTAGTCCATGAGTAATCAAAGCAGATGTCACACAGTGGGTCCCACATCTGTGAAATCGTAAGGGAAAGTGACAACTCAGTGACCACACACTGGGTGAAAACGACAGACAGTAGAGAGGTAGAGAGGTAGTAGTTTCTTGTTTCTTTGACTTTGTTGTTCAATACTAACTGTAACGATACGGAGGTGCGGCACCTTGACCGCCACTACCCTTTTTCGCTGTGTATTTACTTGGTTTTGTCCAAAAGGTGGTCGGCTGCACTCCGTTTACTGTGATATTTGTCATACTGTATATTCTATTTTGTACATTATTTGTTTATTCCTTATCAGATTTCCAGGCATGGCTTCTTTTGATGACAATAGGGATATCCTAGCTGCAGAATTATTCTCCAAGAAATCGCTGACTGCACATACTCTGAACTCCATACCACCCAAGGAAGGGCTTAAGCATAAATTTATTAAACTAGAACGCCTAAAAAAACAGGAGTTAGCTCGTTGGTGGGACATCACGACCCTCAAAAGATATCTGGAACTCAAACAGATCCCTAGGGGGTTACGGGTCATAATATTTCCCTCATTTGAAGACCTTGACCCGGACTTACTTGGGGAGTGGGAACACCTTATCTCCTCTACGTCATTCGGCATGATTAACATTCTCATCAAACATGCCGATAGGAAACGTAACAAACTACTTTTGGATATAGCTTCTCTAGAGGAAGAAATCAAGAGTCTAAACCTAACGGAAGCTACCGACAAAAACTACACCATAATGAGGGACATACTAAATGGATACCAACTTTATGTAAAAGACAAGAAGATGAGAAAGCTCATCAGGGACGAAAATGACTACAGTAGCGGCAGAATTTACACCTTTGCACGCAAATTCGATCAGATAAATAGAGACACCAATAAGCCCAACTCTAATGCCACTCCGACGAGTGCCATTTCAGACAGCCTATCTGATATTTCCAATCTTTCCAGTGACGGCACAGACACTTCCGTGAATAGACCCATTGAAAACATAACCCCCACCAATGCCTCTCTCCAAACGAATTCTTTTTTAGAGGAATTAGGACGATACAGAAGAGGGATACGGCAGGGTTTCAACAAACCAGGCATAAACCGAAACCCACCCGGAGGGGAGGGCTCAAACACAACAAACTACACAAGGGGGGCGTTTCAACACGATCCACCACGAGGAATCAGCAGTCCTAACAAGCATAACAGACCGTGCTACTGTTAAAGCAATTGATGACTCAGTGCAAATCATTAACCTTTCAAGTTCTTGTTTGTCCACCAATGAAAGAAAGGTCCTACAAAAAGGTCTGGGCTTCTGTCCTACTTCAATGCCTAATTACACCAACATTCACATCGACCTATTCAAATTTGTACGTAACCTTAAACTGAAAAAATTCTTTCACAATAAAATTGGCACCACCAAAGATTCACCCGTACATACACCTACCAGCAACAAATCCATTAAGGATCTGCAAGACATACAGACAATACTCTCACTGGACGACCCCTCTCTTTCATCCTTACGCCTCGAGGAACTACTAGTCCATCTTGACATCCCTTCTAACTTAGATCTGGACAGTGGTCTTAAACCTAAATCTTCCTTTGTCCCAACTTTATCTCCAGATAACTGCATTGATGTTTTTTACAAAGCAGTAAGCACGGAACTTTTCCAAATTGAGGACAGACTTGGGACACGTCCACATAGACATAAGAAAAATCTGACACATAGTGAATGTATGGCTTTGCAGGAACTTTCCAGACGCACAGATCTAGTTATCAAAGAAGCGGACAAAGGGGGCAATGTAGTAGTCATGGATAGATCAGACTACATCTTAGAAATCGACAGACAACTGAGTGACACACAGGCTTACATTGCTGTCCAGTCTAACCCCCTTCCTGACATCTCAAACTTAATAGAAAACAAACTTACCCATTGGAAGAATCTGTGTCTCTTATCTGACCTCGAATATAGGTACTTGCGAGTTACAGCACCTCGAGCACCCTGTATTTACATCCTACCCAAGGTACACAAAACAGACGGATTTCCACCTGGCAGGCCCATTATCTCAGGACTTGGGTCTCCCACTGAACACATCTCTGAATACATTGATTCGTTTCTCCAACCCTTGGTGCGTAACCTTCCTTCCTACATCCAGGACACTAGGGATCTGCTTTGCAAACTGGAGGACATTGAATGGACAGAAGAATGTACATTTGTCTGCCTAGATGTTAGCTCGTTATACACAACCATTCCACTCGAAAAGGGGCTTGAGATGCTTTCCAAGACTCTCAGCTTACGGGATGCCACCCTATGGGAACACACCTGTATGCCTCTTGACCTGACACGCTTGGTACTTGAGAATAACGTCTTTCTACACAATGGTAACTGGTACCGCCAGTGCCAGGGTGTAGCTATGGGTGCAAAATTTTCTCCATCATATGCCAATCTGTATATGGGACAGTTTTAATTAACACATCTGTGGTCCAAATGCCCAAAACACATCACCCAGCACATTCTCTACTGGGGCAGATACATTGACGACATTTTAGTTATCTGGACGGGTAACGCCTCTGACCTCGACACACTAATCCAACATCTTAACACCAATGATTTCAACTTAAAATTCACACACAAGGTGGACCGCACCCAAATCGATTTCCTAGACCTTCTCCTCTATATCACCAATCATAGGATCACCTCTAGACTATACAGGAAACCAACTGCGTGTAACTCTATCCTACATGCGCAGAGCGCTCACCCACTGACACAAATCAGAGCCATTCCCAATGGGGAAATGATCAGAGTTCGACGCAACTGTACTGACCCTGACATCTTCAAACAAGAACTCAACATACTGACACATCGCTTCCAAGCCCGTGGGTATACCAAGGAACTAATTTCCACGGGAATTAAACGCATTTCTTCCAAAGCCCAACACTCGCTTCTCATCAGGGGCTCCAAGAGACCACCCAGAATACCCAACAAACGTCCTATCTCCTTCATCACTCAATATAGTCCCGCCAGTAAAACCATACTCCGTGTCCTTAGGAAACATTGGCATCTACTACTACTGGACTCCTGTCTTAAGAGCTATATCAACAACTCTCCAACCATGACTCACAGCAGGAGACGCACACTCAGAAACATACTGTGCCCCAGTTTTCTTATGCCCCTCACACAGACACACTCCTCCACTTGGATGCCTAGTAAACCAAAGGGTTTCTTTAAATGTGGGAACTGCATTTCGTGCCAACTGGCTCTCAACAAGATCACTTCGTTCACATACAATACGAGCGTTACTCATAAAATCATGAGCTTTATTAACTGTAACACGAGATTTTCTGTCTACTGTTTGATTTGTGTGTGTGGACTGATTTACGTTGGCAGCACGATACGCCCTTTGAAGGAACGGATACAAGAACACGTGAGAGCTATCAGGAACTTCAACAGCACATACCCAATGGCCGTCCATTTTAACACTATGCATGGCGAGAGGGATTTGATTAACATTAGGTTTCACGGTATCGCCCAGGTCACTGGCTCACCCAGACTGGGGGATAGAACCAGGGACTTACGGAGATGTGAGGCTGGTTGGATTCTTAAACTCCGTGCAGTAGAGCATGGACTAAACACTGACCATGAACTGCATTTCTTCCTCACCTAGCTTCTTGATGCATGCCTTTTAGCTCCACGCTTATTCAATGTATTTGAGCGTAACTACTCAGTTCATATGGAACATGCATATCAATGCGTATCAAACTACTGCTGTATGTACCTTGTACATGTAACCACATTTCCACATTTACCTATTATCCTTATATGATTATGTGTGTCCAAGGAGGTTTTCAATTACGCCTACATTGTATTATGCAAAATGTTATTACGTAAGTTCTGCTTATATTGTTTTTTCAGTATAGCTGTCAACCCTCACTCCGGTGACGCTCTTGCTACATTATTTGAAGCAGGATATTTTAGCTTACATAGACTGGTGTATCACAACTCACTTATAATCAGTGAGTTAGCCTTTCTTCACTTTCTGGGTTTCTTTTTTCTCTGTTCACATAGGGATTTAGGGCTAACAAATTCCGTGAACTCTTGAGCACTCCTGTGACACGGCCAAACTTTCTGCACTCCTTTGACTGCTTTCGACCCCACCATTACATAATGGCCGCCATTATCTTCCATACACCCGGCATCTACTTGGGACGTTATGTCCGCTGAGTCCTCCCTTCATTTTTCTGACACGCTTTTCACATTCACTACGTGCGGAGCACGGAGACCACAGACATATGTTTTTCGAACAGAATACGAACTAAGCACTCCGCTCAATATACCGCTTGTTTTACTAGCGTTACAAACTTTGTTTTCAGTTTACTTCCATCACTATTAGATGGCCGCTTCCATTTTCCACAACATCGGCTTTCACTTGGGACATCTATTCAGCTTAGTCCTCCCTCTATGTCAATGACACGCTCTCACATAAACATGCGGGACGCTCAAGACGGCAGACGTTTCACTTCGCACAACAGACGAACCGAGCACTATCTATAAGATATTTTCGCTCTTTCACTAGCTTCTCAGACTCTAATGGCTTTCTACTTGCCCCCCTTGATTCGCGTTCACCATTTCGGCGTGTTTACGAACTCGGTTGCTTAATGTTTACTCGTTATTGGCACTTCTTTGGATCTCCTATACGAACCTTAGATCCTCTCATCTCCGTCTTTTTCCTCTATATTTACCACCCGGCACCCTACACCTGAGTGTGTACAGCTCAGTGCAGTTACTTGTAACATGTGGTGTGCTCATGCCTTCTCAATTTCTAAACTGACTACGGGTCCCAAGCTGGGTAACCCTACTGGCAGAACTCACTTTAGTTCGCACTATTGGTT
This sequence comes from Pleurodeles waltl, assembly GCF_031143425.1. NCBI lineage: Eukaryota > Metazoa > Chordata > Amphibia > Caudata > Salamandridae > Pleurodeles > Pleurodeles waltl. Next base: position 572,592,040 of record NC_090439.1, on the reverse strand, counting down.
CTCCGATACTTTTTTCATTTTTCTCCGGACATCCTGGTTATCAACTAACGCACGCCACATTTCTCCGCCCCTCCTATCTGTAATCACACACTTGTTCCTTACCACTGAGTGACCTACTCCTTCTTGGAGCATTTTTGGTTTATGCCGCCCTGCGCCTTTCCTCATTCAACTTGCGTCATCTCTGACCTATGGTTAAGTGCTTATTACTTCCAACATCCCTCTACTAGGCCCCGTTTCCCTTCCCCCCCCCCCTTTGGTGTTTTAGTGATACTGACTTGTAGGTTCTCTGCATGATTGTTACTGTTTATACCTTCTGTATATACTCCACCTCAGACTGCTTCATTTTTTAGGGATTCGTTTGGAGGCTTATCAGGGCTTCCTCGCCTCCCTTCTTCGACGACTGGAGATATTACACTCAACTTACCTGATCCAGTTCTTTCTCACCTACTTATCTACATACCAACCACGTTCGTACTTTCCCTGGCCGTACTGGCCCAGGTATGTTACCGAGTGCAGGGACTCATAGTGGGTTTCACCAACCACCGCCCTACACGGTATTTTCTTTTCCTACCAGCTCCAGTTACTTAGATGTCACGTCTCTTGCCGTCTTAACAACCGCGGTGTGTTTTTTTCACTATACATCGCCTGGGATATTTTGTACTACAACTTAACACGTAACTGTTTGTACTTTTTATGTTTTCTATTTTTCACTGGGTGACTTTGGATGTCCCATTCACTTCCTCCTCTTTCCCCTCTCACCTCGATTTTGTTAGAAGACATACTTTGAACATATAGGCCCTCATTACAACTTTGACGGGCGGCGGAGGCCGCCCGCCAAAGTTGCGCCGCAGGAATACCGCACCGCGGTCTGAAGACCGCGGCCGGCATTCTGAGTTTCCCGCTGGGCAGGCGGGCGGCCGCCTTAAGGCCGCCCGCCAGCCCAGCGGGAAACAACCTTCCCACGAGGACGCCGGCTCGGAATCGAGCCGGCGGAGTGGGAAGGTGCGACGGGTGCTACTGCACCCGTCGCGTATTTCACTGTCTGCTATGCAGACAGTGAAATACAAGCGGGGCCCTCTTACGGGGGCCCCTGCAGTGCCCATGCCAGTGGCATGGGCACTGCAGGGGCCCCCAGGGGCCCCGCGACACCCCCTACCGCCATCCTGTTCCTGGCGGGCGAACCGCCAGGAACAGGATGGCGGTAGGGGGTGTCAGAATCCCCAAGGCGGCGCAGCATGCTGCGCCGCCTTGGAGGATTCTGACGGGCAGCGGAAAACCGGCGGGAGACCGCCGGTTTTCCTGCACTGACCGCGGCCAAAGCGCCGCGGTCAGAATGCCCTAAGGGGCACCGCCAGGCTGTCGGCGGTGCTCCCGCCAACCGCGAGCCTGGCGGTCACAGACCGCCAGGCTCGTAATGAGGGCCATAGTTTGCCATGCCAATCACTGTCTGCTCACTAGCGTGTGCATGCTCACATATTTTATTATTAGCGGAGCACGAGCACAACTTATTTCTCGTACTTGTATATACGCTAAGTAGTATACGACACTCAGTATTGATTATTGTTTTACAGCCTTGATAAAGTCACTTGTGTGACGAAACACGTGTTGGCTGTCTCTCTGCATAAATAAAAAACTCATCTATGACAAACGCTGTCTAAAGGATTAAAGACTTTGATCAACACCAACTTGGAATCAGTGTTTTCTTCTCCGCTTCTGGATCCACATTACCTAGGGATACATTTTCCCACTGATCTAACCGGATTGTACTCCTCTGAGTGCCTGGTCAATCTGCAGCAATTATCATTGTGTATCTGGATACACAACTTTCAGTGCCCATTGGGTAGTGGGGCACTTCGACCAACTTGGCACCAGTTTCTTGTTTCTTTGACTTTGTTGTTCAATACTAACTGTAACGATACGGAGGTGCGGCACCTTGACCGCCACTACCCTTTTTCGCAGAGAGGTAGTAGTGTTTAAGTACATGTAGTAGGCAGGTTTGTATTCTTACCTGTGTCTCACTGGAAATATTGCTGGATCACTCAGTCCCTGTTGTTCATGACTTCTTCCTCTGCTTCCTCGTCTTCACTGTCCACAGGCTTCACAACTGCAACAACACCGCCATCTGGACCATCCTCCTGCAGAAAAGGCACCTGTCGTTGCAAAGCCAAGTTGTGGAGCATACAGCAGGCCACGATGATCTGGCACACCTTCTTTGGTGAGTAGAATAGGGATCCACCTTTCATATGGAGGCACCTGAACCTGGCCTTTAGGAGGCCAAAGGTCCGCTCGATCACCCTCCTAGTTCACCTATGGGCCTCATTGTAGCGTTCCTCTGCCCTTGTCCTGGGATTCCTCACTGGGGTCAGTAGCCATGACAGGTTGGGGTAACCAGAGTCACCTGCAAATGGCGAGGGACAACTGTTAGACACACACTAACCTGGAGGGATCACCCCAGACCCACACAACCATTCCCACTGACTAGCTTCCAGGTGCTCACCTAATAGCCACACACGGTGCCTCTGGAGTTGACCCATCACATAAGGGATGCTGCTATTCTGCAGGATGTAAGCGTCATGCACTGAGCCAGGGAACATGGCATTCACATCCGAGATGTACTGGTCTGCCAAACATACCCTCTGTACATTCATTGAATGATGACTCTTCCGGTTTCTGTACACCTGTTCACTCCTGTGGGGGGGTACCAAAGACACATGTGTCCCATCAATGGCACCTATGATGTTGGGGATATGTCCCAGGGCATAGAAATCACCTTTCACTGTAGGCAAATCCTCCACCTGAGGGAAAACGATGTAGCTCTGCATGTGTTTCAGAAGGGCAGACAACACTCTGGACAACACGTTGAAAAACATAGGCTGGGACATCCCTGATGCTATGGCCACTGTTGTTTGAAATGACCCACTTGCAAGGAAAGGGAGCACTGACAGCACCTGCACTTGATGGGGGATTCCTGTGGGATGGCGGATAGCTGACATCAGGTCTGGCTCCAACTGGGTACACAGTTCCTGGATTGTGGCATGGTCAAGCCTGTATGTGATTATCACATGTCTTTCCTCCATTGTTGACAGGTCCACCAACGGTCGGTACACCAGAGGATGCCGCCATCTCCTCACATGTCCCAGCGAACGGTGCCTATGAAGGACAACAGCGAGCACAGAGTCAAATAACTCAGAGGTACGTACCCACAGCTTACACAAAACACCATTCATAATCTAAAAAGTGGCCTGTATGTGTGTTGAGTCTAGGCCTAGGTGTGTGTGACGCAGTTGAAAATGAAGACATGTGGGCCCCTGAAATGGCGGCTGCCTGACCTGTAAAGTGGGACAATGGATGTGAGGTAACTGTGCTGGTGTTGTACTCTGTAGCGGTAGGCGGTCGAAGACCGCGGCGCAATGCTGCATTGGTTAACATTGGACCCTATGGGTCCCAGGAGCCAATGACGATGTACGCCTGTGGCGACGGTACGCACCGCTGCGGACGTGACCGCCATTTTCTATCTGTTCAATCACTCGATACCTGATCTTCGACAGGAGAGGACCAACACTGCAAGTGCTGCCCTGACCTCGGTCTGGAAGAGACAATGGCTCGAGTGTCTGGGGAAAGGGCCCTTGCCTTCACATCGGAGAAGTTGGAGAAACTCGTGGACGGGGTCTTCCCCCAGTACACCCTACTCTACATTCCTCCAGACAAACAGGTAAGTACACTAGGAGCATGCTGTATGGGCTATGCCTGTGTGGAGGGGTGGATGTAAGAAGGAAGTGGGGAGAGTGCGGCGTGCATGAAACGACAGTGAGTGCATGTGCCACATGCCAAGGGTCGGGATGGGGGCCAATCACTTTGACAGTGCAGTTGGTAATTACTTTCTCTTCCCCCTGTACAAATCATGTAGGTCAGCGCTCACCATGAAAAAAATCATATTTGGCATGCCATCGCCAAGGACGTCCGGACCCTGGGAGTCTACCACAGACAGAGCACCCACTGCCGGAAAAGATGGGAGGACATTCGCCGATGGAGCATGAAGATGGCGGAGGCTCAGCTGGGGATGGCCTCCCAACGTGGGAGGGGTGCCCGTCGCACCATGACCCCCCTGATGTTCAGGATCCTGGCGGTGGCCTACCTGGAGTTGGATGGGCGCTTGAGGGCATCACAGCAGCCACAAGGGGATGAGTGCACTCGCATTCTGCTGATTTTACGCGCAGTGGAGGTGTCTGGGTGGGGGAGGTGGACTGTGGGTTTCCCTAGGCCAGGGCGAGTTATGTAGGCAAGGTCTCTCCGTAAGGCAGGCAATGTGGCACCCCACCACACCTCTGTAGAGTGCCAACTACACAGTCATGCCCCTGTGTCATCCATGTGTGCAGATGTTGTCCATAGCCTATTAGGCCATTTCCCAGGAATTGAACAGTGGAGCCCAAGAGCGCGGCATAGTGCAGGGGGCTTCTGTGTCTGTCGTGTCCTCCAACGGTAGCGGTAATGCATGCACTCAACATGTCTTTCTTCTGTCGTCCCCCCCCCATTTTGCGGTCTCCCTGTTCTTGTGTGCATTAGCATCATCAGGCAGAGGAGCAGTGGCACCTGAGCACGAGGGGGCTGCATCCCACATGGCCATGGAGGGCCACACTACGGAATCGGACTTCACCAGTGGGACGGAGGTCGAGGGGAGCTCCACGTCGGGGACAGGAGCTGAGACCAGTGACACGGACTCGTCCTCTGATGGGAGCTCCCTTATGGTGGTGGGCCCCTCTGTGCCACCCCCATCTACAGGTACATCCGCCTCCATCCCTTCCAGCACCACCCTCCCAGCCGCCCCTCAGCCTTTGCCCAGTACCCGCTCATGCAGGAGGGTAGGCATCTCCTTCGCCCCAGGCTCCTCAGGCCTTGCCCCAGTCACCCCTGCTGCCCTCAGTGAGGAGGCTATTGACCTCCTCATGTCCCTCACTCCTCACTGTTGGGCAGTCTACCATTTTAAATGCCATCCAGGGTGTAAAAAGGCAGTTGCAACAAACAAATGCATTCCTGGAGGGCCTTCATTCTGGTCAGGCGGCTCTTCAGCGAGCTGTTCAGACTCTGGCCTCAGCACTGATGGCAGCCATTGTCCCTGTGTCTAGACTCCCCCCTCCAACTTCCTCCACCCCGACACAATCCCCTGTACCTCAGCCTATCCCAAGCACAATCCCCTGTACCTCAGCCTATCCCAAGCACACCTACAGACCAGCAAGCACACAAGTCAACACACAAGGGAAGCTCAGGCAAACATAAGCACCACACATCCCACAGGCACTCACGCAAGCATCACACACCTGCAGACATAGCAACATCCACTGCCTCCACTGTGTCCCACTCCTCCTCGTCTCCCTCCTCCCTCCCTGTCTCGTCTACACTCACACCTGCATGCACTACCTCTACAGCCACTACTACCATCACCAGCACACCCACCACCACATCCCGCTCACGTGCAGTCACCACCCCCACTACCATTCACACGTCCTCTGTGTCCTCTCCCAGTGTGTCTGTGATGCCCACTCCCAAGATACACAAACGCAGGCACACACCCACCCAACAGCCATCCATCTCACGACAGCCTCCAGCACATGCACCTTCACCCAAAGTCAGCAAACAAACACCTCCTACAACCACAACCTCTTCCTCCACTCCCAAACCCCCTCCAGCTACCCGTCCCAGTGTGTCCAAAAACTTGTCCTGTCCAACCTTGACCACACCTCCCCCACCCCGTCCGGCTCATAGGTCCCAAACTAGCATCTCAGCCACAACATCTCCGGGACCAGTGGTGCCTGTAGTCACCGGAATGTGGAGTGCACCGGCCACCAGGGCAGCCAGTGTGGCACGGAGCCACAGTACAGACAGTCCACAACCTGTGAAGCATCAGAAGTTGGCCACTGCCCGGCGGGAGAGGGGGAAGACTCCAGCCACCAAAGCCGCTCCCAGGGGTAGAGGTGGGAGTGTGGAGTCAGCTGCGACACCTTCCAAGGTGGGGAAGGGCCACAAGAAAGTCAGCAAGTCTGGGAAGAGCAGCACGGTGGAGAAAACCGCCATCATCCCAGCTGCCCAGGAGGCCACCGCCAGCACCAGCCCAGCTGCCCAGGAGGCCACCGCCAGTACCAGCTGCCCAGGAGGCCACCGCCAGCACCACCCCAGCTGCCCAGGAGGCCACTGCCAGCACCAGCCCAGCTGCCCAGGAGGCCACCGCCAGCACCAGCCCAGCTGCCCAGGAGGCCACCACCAGCACCAGCCCAGCTGCCCAGGAGGCCACCGCCAGCACAAGCCCAGCTGCCCAGGAGGCCACCACCAGCACCAGCCCCGCTGGGCCATGAAAGACCGCCAGCAAAAGCCCTGCTGGGCCATGAAGGACCACCAGCAAAAGCCCTGCTGGGCCATGAAGGACCGCCAGCAGCTGAGTCACTGCAATGGAGACCGCCGCTCCAAGCACCGCTGAACAGGGCACCGCTGTCTCATGCACCGCTGAACAGAGCACCACGTCTCAAGAACCGCTGAACAGGGCACCGCTGTCTCATGCACTGCTGAACAGGGCACCGCCGCCTCAAGAACCACTGAACAGGGCACCGCCGTCTCATGCACCGCTGAACAGAGCACCGCCGTCTCAAGAACCGCTGAACAGGTCACCGCCGTCTCATGCATCGCTGAACAGGGCACCGCCGCCTCAAGAACAGCTGGTCCATGAGCGCCAAGGGCACTGACGCTACTGAGTCCGTCACAGGGAGAATGAAGCACTCTGGGCACCATGCCCCCTCCAGAACCAGTGGAGAGATCCATCCACTACCTCTGTCCTTAGCAGGATGAAGCAATCTGGGCACCATGCCCCCTCCACAACCAGTGGAGACTGTTATCCACTTGAGAGACTGTGGCTTTGCACTCCCCAGGATGGAGCAGTGGGCAACCCACCCACTGTATAGACTTGAGAGACTGTGGCTTTGCACTCCCCAGGATGGAACAGTGGGCAACCCACCCACTGTATAGACTTGAGAGACTGTGGCTTTGCACTCCCCTAGATGGAACAGTGGGCAACCCACCCACTGTATAGACTTGAGAGACTGTGGCTTTGCACTTCCCAGGATTGAACAGTGGGCATGTGGCCCCCTCGTGGATTTGGCGTTGTGCACTCAAGCGGCTGAGGTGCCCCCCTTTTCCCTCCCCCTGAGGTGCCTGTTTTGTTACTCTCTGATGCCCCTGCAGTGTTCTCTCCATCATGGTCGGGGATCTTGTGTGGGCCTCGCCCATACCGTGTGGGCCCAGTGTTCCACGGACTTAATTGGAGCACTACCTGGACTACTATGCTTGGTATATATTTTGCACATGGTGTATATATATATTTTTGCCTACTTGATTTTAATACATTACAAGGGCTACACTCATTTTCTATTGTCTTTGCATTCTTCCAGGGGGGTTGAGGGGTGTAACTGTGATATATCAATATGTATTAGTGTGTGTGTTGTAGTGGGTGGGGGTGGGGGTGTTGCGTGGGTGTGTCCCTGTTTTTTCCCTCCCCCCACCCCTGTGTCGTAGGTGCAGTACTCACCGTGGTCTTCGCTGCCGGCATTTGTGCTCCTGGTAGAGGAGCAGGAAGACTATCGCAGGGAGGATTTGGAGTTCCAGGTCCATGGTGTCCTCATTCCTCGTGGGGTGTGAGGAGGTGAGGGTTTTCCCTTCGGAATCCTGCTTCCGACGTGTTTTTATCTGCAGTGAATCCGCCCCGGAAAAGGTGGCGGATTGGTGGGTTGTAATAGTGTGGGCGGTACATTGTCTCCCGCCTGTCTGTTGGCGGAGACCGCCTCGCTGTTTGTTTATACCGCCGTGGCGGTCGGAGTGTTAAAGTGGCTGTCTTTGTTGGCGGTTTCTTCCACGGTCATAATTGCAAATTTTTTACCGCCGGCCTGTTGGCGGTCTTACCGCCGCATTAACAACGTCCGCCAGGGTTGCAATGACCACCTATGTCACCATTGACTATACTCATCATAAACATCAGTTATGTGACCATGATAGGTCACACTCATCATGTTGGATTGCTCATCAATGTCCCTTCTGCATAAGCCATTGCCTTTAGATCTGTTGGCATGTACCAAACTCATCTGGACAAGGACTGCAAGTTAAATGTAGTCCCACAAAAGTATGTGCCTGATTTGGCTAGGACAGATGTCTGGAAACACTGCTACATGGAATACATAGATGTGACAGGTATCATATGTGAGAATGGAGGGTGGATGACTCATTCATGTCACACAGAGATGCATGAAACGACCTCCATATCCACTCAGGTCACTACATGGAGAGGTGTGCCATGGTTTCATGAATGGTCCCAGAGTAACTTGATGTGTCCTACAATACTGCCCATTGCCTGTATGTGTGTCTGAAATTCTGGTCAGCATGTTGCACAGCGTTACTCAGCACCCCCATCTCACCTCAATATTATTTGCAAAGGGATCCTGGAACATCACTGGCTGATGCTGTTCACTGTGTGACACTGTTTGCATGACATCATGGACACTATCAGGACCAGCACTATCTGAAGATGTTTTGCGTAATGGCATGTTCAATGACAATATTATATGAATATCCCTCAGGCCAAACACACATGTCAAGATCTGAGAGGATAACAGGGGTTGACAATGTTGCTGCATACAACACAGAGTATGGAGCATTATGCCACATGGGTGGGCAATTCTACTGCATTTTCAAGTGTGGTATTTTGACCACTGTCCTGCTAATCTTAGGGACCTAGTCACACGGTCATTAATCCTAACATGACCTGAGTTACTGTGTGCTACGTGTGGCACACAGAGCAGGAACATGTTTTGTGAACACCAAATGGCCACCGTGCATACCTTTATAGGACCTTCTGGCACATGTCCTTACTTTCATCACTGTGTTTGGACTCATACACCATGTCCAACATTTACAAGGATCTTACAGCACACGTTCCCACCAGGGCATCACTTTTTTGGGATGCACAACCTGGACACAACATCGACCATCCTGTCCATATCCATGTACTGCATTTGGTGTCTGAATTAGCATGCATGCACTTGGTACATGGCGTTGCACACAGCATACATCACCCACAATACTTGCACTACACATTACACATACAGGATGACACTCACTGGTATCATCGGGGTCTGCAAAGCTTGCCACCTCTCCAATGGTATATGGCTTGGGTCCACCTGCAAGAAATAACATGAGATAGCACTGTGAATGTTGAACAATGAACACTATGGACAACTATTGCTCATTACACATGATTTGCTAATGGACATAGGATACTTAGGTTAGAGACTACTCAAATAGGCCATTTGACATGTCTCAGTGACATACTTTGGTAGGCCAGGCTGAGATGTACACATATGTGCTAGTACCATACATACATGTACACGTTGTTCACGTTTTGAAGATGAATTTCACCTTAAACATTTTTCAAGAAGAGCTAAGTGTAATGGCACTTTGCACTTACATGACTCACAGAACATACTCAGCCATGACTCCTTTAACCCCTCCATCACTTTCATCATTACATGTACATGACTATGCAACATACAACAGTAGTCAGACCCTTAATGGGCATTGGAACTTGTCCCTAGTAACCATGCACCCTTGCACCATGACACAAGTGTGTCGACATTGGTGCCCATTAACATTTTGTGGCTAGGAACCGGTGACAAGGACAGGAATATGTCATGTGTCTTATTGATGCTGCTGTCATGGATGCTGGGGGGCGCAGACACACTACTCGCAGCCCTGCCCTTTGTCATAATTGATAAAGGAGGCCCCATGGCCAACAGACATGTGATTGCGAATGCAAAACAAGAATCAGCCACATAGATGGTGTACTTACTCAGAGTTCCACCGACTTCGATTCCCAGCTGGTCAAGATGGTCCTGGGCAGTGAGGTCTGCCCAGTGTCTTTTTAATAGTGGTCCGTGTGCTCAACCTCAAATGTACCCGTCATGTGGTACAGGACCTACCCCTCTGCAGCTTGTGTGCCTCCATCGTGTATCCCAGGATGACTTGCCCCCAATGGCCACCATATTAGGGAGGTAGTGTGTCACTAGCCAGATGAATCCTCCCAACTCATCCGCACTCAGATGATGGGCCCTTCTCTTCCCCAACATGTCCCAAACTAAACCCATGGTATCCCTATCAAAAAAAAAAAAAACTATCCCCAATTACCCCAACAAACTTAACTACCCTAGAGACAGACACCTGATAATACACACTTACATACAACACAATATGACAATAAACACAACAAAAAATCTTTATGGACCCAACACAGGCAGCAGACAGCACAAAAGACACGCAAACACCACTCCTCACACCAGCACCACATAATCTCTCCCAAGCACAGACTAACAGACTGTGAAAGAAAAAGAAAGTGAAAGTAACTTCACAGTTCAGCAAAGATGTATAACTTCATTACTTCCTGGGTGTATGCATCATGTTTTGAGGCAATGCATCATTTTTTTTTTATCCATGACAACCATGCGTGTATTTTTCATGGAAGGCTGACAAAGCACGCTGATGAGATTTTGACGCGCAGGTATGATGCGTAATTTTTTTACTTCAACAATGGTTGAAAATGACAGAATGCATTCTTTTTTTGATGCAAGGTGTGAAATGTGTGTATTACTGTATGTTGTTATGTGGGATGCCAGGAAGAAGTCATATGTATTGCAATTGTGCATGTGAGCAGTTCTGTTTACTAACTTCCTGTCTTTCTATGTGTACTATGTGTGTTCTGTGAGTGTATACATATGAGGGTAAATACATCAGTGGGAACACACTACGCAGATGGCACATTTCCTCTGTTTGTTCAACCACACAGCTTAGGATAGCTGCTCTGTGCAGAAAATATGTTTTTGCACATGGTACCCTTTCTAAGTGAACATGCAGGGATGCTGGTGACCTGGCCTGGAATGTGGTCACCCACCCACCTGTATGAAGTGCATGCATGTGACAATCTATGGTGTGTCCCAAAGGGCAGACACCAGGCTGTCATGCAAAATCTATAACTTACAGTTCCCCTTGCAGGCAAATGTTTGGATGTGTTGTACAGACATTTGTCATGGATGTATTTAGTTAGACATACAAGTGAGTGGTATGTGTTCTTCATGTGTGAATTGTTCTGCCTACTACAGTGGCACGTTTCGGGATGTCACTTCAAGAATCTTTTGAGTTCTTTCATGACTCATAGCGCTCCTTCAGAGCTATGTATTTGCTTATATCAGTGATTCACTTTTTTACCCTATGTAGGTACATTTCTATGGTATCTAAACGTTTAGAGGTGCAGTTTTCCAAACACCAAGCCCTATGATGCATCATTGTATTTGTCCCTGCTCAAAGGTATGGGCCACTCAAACCCTGGGGCACTTAGGAGGAACATTAAGGGTGAAATTTGTGTCAATGTTCTTTGAACCTACACTTTTATGTAGAATTCCTCACCATGTAGTTTAGCACACGTGTTATTTTGGCACACAGTCTGCCTGGCAGGGCTGCAGTCAGAGAGGGAGGGCAGGCAACAGCAGTGCACAGTCAAGTGCAGGAATCCTACTGTACATCTAAAGTGCCCTGCCCTATTCCCCTACTAGGGACTTGCAGGTTGATTTTGTCAGACTTGACCTATTATCAACTAGGGGCTAACAGGTTGTTTGTGGCAATCCTACCCTATTATCTACTAGGGACCTAGAGGTATTTGGATTCAACCTTGTCCTAGTATCTACTAGGGACTTAGAGGTATTTTGATTTAGCCTTGCCCTGTTATCTACCAGGGACCTACAGAAGTCTGCCTTTGGGAATTGTGCTTGTGCCAAGGTAGCAAATGCCTTTTATTCTGAGTAGTGGTCCTAGGCCTGGTTAGCAGCCAGGGTCCTTCAACACTATTTTCTGTGACTTAAATTTTGTAGTATATTCAAATTGAATTATTTTTCACACTTTACCAGGCAGTTAATTTGTCTAAAACTGGTTGTGATGTAATGTGTTATCTTACATAGGCATGCTCGTTCATGTTCTCACGCTCTTCTAACATTATGTGAGTCAATCACACATGTACCTCGCACATGACTAGTTTTTGTAACCTCAACAATGTAGATGCCATTTATGTTACATTTTGTGCTTGCTCCCCATCTTCCACATACTCATTGTTCAGCTCTTCCTGCTCATCATTTTCATTGGGCCATGGGAGATTATGGCCTGCACATGGGTTCTACAATGTGCAGCACAGTAGTATTGGTTTAGTTGCTATTGGTGGTGATGGAGCAGATATGCTAATTGAAGAAATTTCTAATGATTAATGTGTGATTATTAATGAGAAAAATGCATAGAGAAATTAATACTAGAAAATAATGTGTATAATCGAAAATGTGCCCACGGAGAGTGGTCACCATGTGTATTAACAGATGCTAATTAATGGGAAAAATCTATATGAAACATAATAAGATATCATAACTGGATGTAAAACCTATGTTTTGTGTTAATTCATATTCCTAACTTAGTTGGACTAAAGGCCTGGTTTCACTGGGCCTTACTTGCTCATAACGTGGAGACTTTGAAAAGCTTTGCGGGGACTGGTAACTGGAAGAAAGGACCTTGAACTGTTCATAGTTCGGATGGCTCAGCTAGAACATTCTGCAATGTACCAGCAGACTGGAGATGATGAAGACAATTTGATACAATTATGCGTAGTGTTGGCTAAATGTACTTTCCCAGGACTTGAACAATAGAGGCACTGACTAAAGACTTGTATGGAACAATTTCATTACCTGAAGAGCCGGATGATGTTCTCATCACAAGAAGGACCAATCAAATTTATGGGACATGATGGCTATGCAAAAATAGAGATTCAGTAAACAAAAACTATAGGTTAAAGTCATAACTTCTGACGGACTGACCAATTAGCAATTAGTGGGATGGACTGGGAGACCCTAATAAAAAGTCATGAAAAGGGGAGCGAAATCAGAACTGCGGGGAAAGAGTGATGACATCAGGAGACGCTGTCCGAAGTGCTGATAATTTGGCTTATACTCTGTGAGCCTGATATGTAGCTGACCACTGATGACCTGGGGACGAAGACTGACTCGTGGCTGATCCATCCTGGATAGGTAGCTATGAAATATGACTGACAATTCTGTGGCTTTCTTGCTAGGTGACATCTACACTGTTTCAGAATGGATTTTCTCTCTTTAGATAGATTTTTTTCTCCAAATTAATGTTTCACCTAAATTGTTTTCGCATGAAGACCCACATGCTGATGCTAATCTTGGTTAGGTAGGCTGACAGGTGAGACGTTGACATTGACAAATGACTGACGGATTGAATTGATGAATTACTCCATTAATGCTGATATTCATTGACTTATGATTGCATTGTTGCTTATGTTTGGCTTTGGAGAGGGTACTGTTTTCTTTGATTAATTAATAAAAAGTGATTAATAAAGGCTGAATTAATATTTGATTCGAATTGTAATCAATAGGGAATAAAAATGATTAACCTTTTCCTTGAGTGATGGTTATTTCTGATTAGTATGGGTTTCCTTTGGAGTTCTTAAGGGGCATATTTATACTCCGTTTGCGCCGGAATTGCGTCGTTTTTTTTTACGCAATTTCGACGCAAAACTAACTCCATATTTATACTTTGGCGTTAGACGCGTCTAGCGCCAAAGTCCATGGAGTTTGCGTCATTTTTTTGCGTGGACACCTACTTTGCGTTAATGAGATGCAAGGTAGGCGTTCACGTCTAAAAAATCGACTCCGAGGCATGTGCGTCGGATTTATACTCCCGGGCAAAAATCACGCCCGGGAGTGGGCGGGTCAAAAAAAAATGACGTACGGCCACTTTTGCGCCGTTTTTTAGCGCCTGCAAAAGGCAGGCGTTAAGGGACCTGTGGGCTCTGAAGGAGCCCAGAGGTGCCCTCCCATGCCCCCAGGAACACCCCCTGTCACCCTTGCCCACCCCAGGAGGACACCCAAGGCTGGAGGGACCCATCCCAGGGACATTAAGGTAAGTTCAGGTAAGTGTTTTTTTTTTTTTTTTTGGTGGCATAGGGGGGCCTGATTTGTGCCCCCCTACATGCCACTATGCCCAATGACCATGCCCAGGGGACAGAAGTCCCCTGGGCATGGCCATTGGGCAAGGGGGCATGACTCCTGTCTTTGCTAAGACAGGAGTCATTTCTATGGGGGTTGGGAGTGAAAAAAAATGGCGCAAATCGGGTTGAGGCGAAAAAATTGCCTCAACCTGACTTGCCCCATTTCTTGACGCCCAAGCTCCATTTTCCCCTACGCCGGCGCTGCCTGGTGTACGTCGTTTTTTTAACGCACACCAGACGGCGCCGGCGGCTAACGCCGGCTAACGTCATTCAATAAATACGGCGCCCGCATGGCGCTTCAGAATGGCGTTAGCCGGCGCTAATTTTTTTGACGCAAAACTGCGTTAGCGCAGTTTTGCGTCAAAAAGTATAAATATGGGCCTAAGTGTTTGATATTGGTCTATTAATGTTGATTATTGGTTCAGTAAACACTGCATGATTTGGATACTCCATGCGATTCAAAAGGTTCATCGACCAATACGCTTCCCCCTGTAAGTTTACTTACTAATTACCAGGCGCGCTAGCAGTGAGGAGTAGGTTAAATCTTCCCAAAGCCTATCCTGACTCCATGAGTGATACTGGTGTACTCTGTCTCCTCCACAATGTAGCAGGTCCTGTTTATGGCATGATTTTGACTCTGCTGGGCTTCCATATAGGTGTGTTTGTGAGGGGTAGTGACCCACCGTTACAGACTATCTCCTTTGTCAGATGTACAGTGCGTAGGGGTGGTTGGGAGGAATGGTCTTTGCAGCTAATGGTCCCACACCTATATGAATCATTCTGTGTCCTAATGTACTCAAACATATTTCCAGCAGCATGAGACGTGCAATGACATTGATTGGCATACATGCAAGATGATAACTGAGTTGTTGGACACTGTGCTGCACATACAGATGTACTGTCCTCTGTGATACACTTACAATTTGTCAGACATGTGCGTGTAAAAGATGTGGATGTTGTGATTTCTCAGCAGTGTTATGAATCTTTCACCCATTGACTTGACACATATCTCACACTGATCAACTATTGCTGTTCCGACAACTATTTACAGAGCTTGGAATACAGTGTTGACTTGATGCATCACGTAGTGATTCCTATCTATCTGTTTTCCATTTGGAACAAGAGTTCAATGGCAGATATGAGTGTTCTCAAGTGAAGATATTTTGGCAGGCAATGCAAACATTGCACACCACATTTTTCAGACCTCAGTGCATTGTGTCTGGTACTTTGAGGATGACAATGGTGTTCAAACTATAATGATAACTCTTTGGACCTACTCATGGTTTCATGGATGTTGTCTATTTAGGAAATATGACTGTGACAAACACTCCAAGACATATATTGTAGCGCTTAGTCCATTAGCATGCTTTGCAGTCATGTCTTACTCCACAAGTTTGTCAAGAAAAGAAATGCTGCACAATGTGGTCACGTCGCCGTGCACTGGCAGCAGTGTTGTGTAGATATGGATGATTTAGGATTTCATACTCATCCTCTTCCCAGTGAGTTTCCTGCTTTTCATTCCAAGGTTCATTGGTTTCTACGCAGATACTGTACAATATGGAACATGCCAGGTTAATCTTGCAGGCTATGGGTGGAATACAGCAGTAGTTCAATTGATACATCAAGGCAGTGAAAGCAGGCTGTTAGCAAGCCAAAGGTCCTCTCCACAATGTTTCTGGCTTGAACATGTACCTGGTTATAGGCCCTCTCAACGTCTGTTTGTGGGTTCGCAAAAGGTGTCATAACCCATGGCTGGATGCCGTAACCTTGGTCAGCTGAAAAGTTAAAGGAAAGAAAAGTGTCATTGCTTAGGATTACTGCCTTTGCATACATCCTGGCCATGTGTGTCATGTGTATTGGTATTGTCATGCACTTCTCCCAATTATGAACACATGGTCTGCCAATCATGCCAGTGTGGTGCCATTTTCATGGGCCTGTTCGCACACTGTATGTGATGTCAAATGCAATGCATGCGATACATCATACGATTCAACTTCCTCACTAGCCTATTTGTGCAGCAGGTTTGGCTGGTGGCTGATTCCCATCACTCTAGTCCACTCAATATTTTGTGTTGCCACTATACATGTAGTGAGACAGAATGGGGCTGTGTATCTTTTTTGTAGGTCCAGGTTAGATTGTTGGTGACATACCAGACATGGCTGATACAGACACGTATATAGGTCCAGGCTCCTCCCCAGATGTTGGTGTTGCCCTACATTACATTTGGCAATTCCTTGGAACACCTTCCTGCACATAAAAGCATCACAAGAGGTGTTTCCGTCTTAGTATGTGTGCTGCAAAATGCAGCACACATGGGAAGGGGAAGATACGGGAGTGCTACAGCTATTTCTCCCCATTGCATCACTCTTATACCCCCCTTGAGATGGTGTACACTTGTGCCACATTTGCAGCCTTGTAAATCTGTGGATACATCTGATACTTTCAAGTTCTTTGAATGCTGCATGAGTACACCCCAAGTAACACCCCTGGAACTCTTCTTTCGCACAGTGTCATGTGTATACGTTGTTCATATTTACAAGGCCATGAAAAGGCACGCAAGGTGGCTTTGCATGGCCTTTTAAATGTGGAGTGCTACACTGTGCCATTGGAGCATCCATAATATTTTGCTCGAGTGGCACAGAGTGGCGCAAGGTCCTGGTTACAGAGGCCCCTAGTCTGTGATGTATGGGCCATGACACAGCTGATGTCCCATGTGTGTCACATGTGACCATTCCCTAGTATAGATGTTACACCTTCTTTGCACATGTAAAATGTAAATTAGCACTTGTATAGCGCACTACTTACCTGTTAGGGTCTCAAGGCGCTGTACTCATACCGCTATGGAACCCCTCCTGGCTTTTCCCTGTGAGGTGCCCACTCCTGAGCACCCCCAGGGTGAAGCCAGGCATCCAAGCGCTGTTGGGGCCATTGTGGAGATTAAGCAAGTTATTGCCCAGAGTGGGACCCATGAATTAGATTAGGCACCGAGGCGAGAATTATCTGGTCAAGGGGAATTGAGCCCAAGACCTGCCGAAGCGGGACTTGAACCCTGGTCTTGAGCCAGATCTCTGCTTCAGGGTCTGCCACTCTAACCATTGAGCCACACTTCTCCACATAGAGATGTAGAGCAGAGTTCCTGTCTGCCATGCCATCACATCATGCAACATGTGCAATAGTGGCTTAATATGTGTTCACCTGTATGTCAGAATGATTTGCATTTGATATGTGTACAGAGGCATGGTGCATGTACGTGTGGCAGGCCTCATCATGCAGGCAGAGAGTTGTCTGTGTATTGTGTCCCCCATATCTATTTGTTAGTGTGTGTTAGTTACTTGCTGTTTACTTACCTACAAGCAAGCTATTTCCATATTGTTCATTCTGGAGCCTCTGGTTAATGATTGACTGACGGAAGATAAAAGCATCATGGCCGCTGCCTGGGTATTTGGCCAGCTAATTGATCAACAACACACGATGGTCCACGATGGCTTGCACATTCATTGAGTGGGTGTGTGTCCTGTGTTATATGTTCCATTACAGCAGGAGGTACAAGTTGCACATGTGTGCAGTCTGTGTCTCAGGGCACATGGGGAAACCCAGCAATGGCATAAAAACCCTGTTTAATTTCCTGCTGCATTTTCTGGGTGTTAGAAATGGGGTTTCTGGTTGGCTAGGGTATGAACCTCAGCCAGGCAGAACTTACCCACTCTAGTCAGGGCAAGGGAGTTACACGTCCAAGATAACCCCTGCTCACCCCCTTGGTAGCTTGGCACGAGCAGTCAGGCTTAACCTGGAGGCAATGTGTAAAGCGTTTGCACAACACACACACACATGTGACGCAATATCCCCACCACAAAGGAAACACAACACCAGATAATATGAAAATATACTGTATTGTACACAACGCAATTATCAGACCAAACATCACATATCAGTACTATCCTGCTACCTTATCAGTTGTCAGAACGTTACACATTAGTTACTCTGCAAATTAGCAGTAGTCACACATAACACACAGGTTACTCAGTATTCTGCAACATAAGCAGTAGTCAGGAAACACGTTATCACATTAGAACACTTGTCATAAGAATATCATAAAACGCCCATAGTAGGAACATTAGAAACATATGGCAAGTCATAGGAATACATATCAGCAAGCATGTCCATAAAAGGAACATTGGCATACACATATGTAAAAACATCAAACGCAGGTAGGTAATATATGAATCAAACAAAAGTCTGTAGAAAGAACTTTGGATTGCAACTATATTGGTCCTTTAAACAGTACCTGGTTGGATGAAGGCACCTCCAGTGCCTAGAAGGCGAACAATGGGGCCCCTGGTGCTCCTATGCGCAAAATGGGGGCCTCCCTTATACTCTGGGGTCAGAGGAGGGTGACATGCACCTCCTCTCTTTTACAGACAGGCCCCTCCGGGCGCTTCTCCGCCTTACTGGGAGAAGCACCCCTCGTGAAGAAATGGATGCAGGGGTCAGGGGCCACAGCACCCTGCCCCTGGGGAGCAGAATCTTAAGACAAGGTCCTCAGGTGGAGGGCCCAGCTACAGGCCAGCACAAGGGAAAGGCAGCAAGTGGCAAGTCCTTCACAGTGACCAGGCAAGTCACAGGTCAGCACAGCACAGCAGTGAGACACCAAGTTAGGCTGTTTGTCACTACTAGGACAGGCCATGCAATATGGCACATGTCCTGCCTTTCTACATACATGGCACCCTGCCCATAGGGCTAGCTAGGGCGTACCTTAGGGGTGACTTACATGTAGTAAAAGGGGAGTTCTGGGCCTGGCAAGTAAGTTTAGATGCCAGGTCCCTGTGGCAGAAAACTGCGCACACAGGCCCTGCGCTAGCAGACCTGAGACAGGTTTTGAAAGTCTACTTCAGTGGGTGGCGCAAGCAGCGCTGCAGGCCCACTAGTAGTATTTAATTTACAGGCCCTGGGTATAGAGATACCACTGCACAAGGGACTTATAGGTAAATTAAATATGCCAATTAGGTATAAGCCAATCATACCAACTTTAGATGGGAGAGCACCTGCACTTTAGCACTGGTCAGCAGTGATAAAGTGCTCAGAGTCCTAGAGCCGACAGCGAGAGGTCAGAAAAACCAGGAGGAAGGAGGCAAAAAGACAGGGGATGACCATGCGTAAGGCAAAAAGTCCAACACTGGGTGTTGGGGTAGAAGATGTAGTGGGGTGTGAGGCGGATGATCGCATCTAAGTCAGAGGGCAGGAATGCAGACAGTGATGCCTGTGATACTTCAGCCACTCATGCTACAGTAGTCTGAAAGGATCCAGACACAAGCAGATGGAGCACAGCCAAAAGCTTGGTCAGCAGTGGGATGGTGGTGTCCCTCTCAACCATTGCCTGTAGTTGAGGCGCAATGAGGCGGAGCAGTTGTACAATGGACTCCTTGCGCAGCCAGTAGAAGGTGATAACCTCCTCTTCCCTGAGGGCAATCAAGAATGCCTACTGGCGATAGATGCATTTTTTTCTCCTGTAGTGCCTCTGTGCTGTGGGTAGTGGTGACTGTAGCGGTGCTGGTGGATGTGGCAGTGATGGTAGGGGTTGCACTGGTCTCCTTGATGCCCCAAGTTGTAGCAAGAGTAGATCCATTGTGTACTCCAGGTTGCCAGAGTGTTTTGGATGTGTTCTCCTTATATGCCAGTACCTAAGTGTCATTTTAATGCCTGGTCTGATTCGGCATTAGCATTTTGACACTAGTCAGTTAGCTAGACTTTTCCTAGGCATGCGTCATTTTTCAGAAGGCTGGTAAATATGCCACTGGTGGCCCAGAGTAATTTTTAAAGAGGGAACGCTTACCTTGCATATCATTGTCAGGATCTGACCAAGTCAATCAAATGCTAAGGAAAAATAACGCACACCAAGAAAAAGTGGCATTAGACAGTTCTACCACCACTCTGTAAATATAGCTTTAAGTTAGCACTACCGCTGCATAAAAAAATGATGCTACAACAGTGCTAAATCCTTGTAAACGAGGCCCAATATGTGCAAGGAACTTGAATGGAGTTACACAAACTGTAAGCATAAGTCCTGTAAATTTTTTTCAGTAAAAATACACACTTTGGGGCATGTTTGAGAGCCCCTAGCGCCACCAAAGCATCACTTTTAGTGCGCTTCGGTGGTGCCCTGCACTGCACCATATATACAAGGTGGCGTTTAGCTAATATTTGTGGCTGAATGCCACCTTGTAAATACGGCCCCTTCACAGGCAGCACTTTGCATGGAAGGGGCGTGCAATGGGCGTTGCTGTGTGCGTGCCATAGCAACACCCATTGCATTTTGACTTTGCCCCGGACTTACAAGTTTTCGTAAACCTGAGGCAGCACCAAAATCTAACACCACCCCAGGGGTGGCGTTAGAGTGCCACAACAAGGAGAAAGCAAATCGCCATTGAAGATAGTTTTTTTGGAGGAAGGTGTTCCCTACTGCACAAAAGCAATCTCCTCCTCAACACAGCCATCCTTGCACTTTGGTGCAAGGGTGGTTGCATTGGCGCACAGCAGGAAATTTTGTGCCAACGCAGGGGGAAACACAGGGGTTCATTGTAAATACGGCGCATACCTGCATTTTGAAAATGATGGTGCGCGATGCAGTTAAATTTGGCACAGCGAGACACAAACTGTCATTTTCACCTAATCTGACCCTTTCACTCTTAGTAACAGCTAATGAAAAATATTGTTGAAAACACGTTTTCATTTTAAAATAATGCTATGAATCACTTATTCGGCCCGAACGTGTTTTTGAATATTTTTCTATTTTGGTAAATACTCAACTGGTTGTAAAATATCTGCATCAGTACAAAACTTAATCGCGTTTCCAGAATTTTCACAATGAGTCATAAATCAATGGCACATTTCAAAAAGCATTTATGACTCCATGCTGCGTTTTAGAAGGCTCCTTCGAATTGTCAAATATTTCTAAACGTAGAGCAGGGCTTGCCTTCTGTTGTGAAGCTGTATAAGCAGTCCTGGGTACAATGCACTTGCTTCCAGGCTAAAAATGACAGCCACAGCGCGCAGCCATGGTCCCGGCAGCACCAGTGAGGGAAACTCAGTACACAGATAAAGCACAAGGTGGATTACCTTTAAAGAACAGAAGAAAGAATATTTATTTAAATCATTCAAACATATTTAACATGAGCACAGCAAGAGCACAGGAAATTCTGTCTACACTGTTTGAACATTGATTCCTTGATATGCTTGTTTGGACAGTGCCCAAATTAAGGTCAGGACAGCCAACCCGTAAAGTAAAATTTCAGTCCTTGCTGCATTTTTGTGTTACGGGTTTCTGCCAGGGGACAGCTGTATTGGCAGGAGGAAGGTCACGACCAACCTTCTGCCATCTTTTCCTTCAAGTGACTGATGAGATGAGCATGTTGCTGATTAAAGATCCCAAGATATTATTTCCTAATGTGTCTGGATGTTTGGATTGCTCCTTGTGTCCCTGGAGTTGAATAGGTATGTGTTTATTGAAGGAGCACATGCTCTACAGTACAGGCCTGCTAATCACCCTTTGTGCTAACTACCCTGGTTCTAACATCACACATCATCTGGAATTGCAGATTCTCCTATATTGAAGGAGAGGCCTGATTTTACTAAAGACTAAGGAGGTGAATATTATTCAGTCTCTCTTCATACGGTATTTTGAAAATCACTTAAAAGAACACTTTGGCCCTCATTCTGACCCTGGCGGTCGGCGGAGAGACGGCGGTCGGACCGCGAACAGACCAGCGGTATTAAAAATGGCATTCTGACCGCGGCGGTCCCCGCCGCGACCGACCGCTACTTCTCCACTCCGACCGCCACGGCGGTCATGACCGCGGGGCTGGAGTTTGCGCACTCCGGCCCGGCGGTCGTCCCAAGACCGCCAAGGGTATTATGACCCTGCCTACCGCCGCAGTTTCTTGCGGGCGGGAACCGCCGTGCGAACCATGGCGGTAAGCACTATCGGGGCCAGGGAATTCCTTCCCTGGCACTGATAGGGGTCTCCCCCACCCCCCACTACCCACCCGAGTCCTCACCCCACACCCTCCACCCCCCTGCCACCCCCCAGAGGTGGTACGAACCCCCTCCCCACCCCCACCCCGACATGCACATACATGTACCCCGACATGCACACACCCCCAACATGCACATATACACACCCCCTACACACACATACACAACGGGGACACATACCCGCACACATACATGCCGACATGCGCACCTGCCGAACAGCACACATTACCCATAGACACAGCACCACCCCCCGCCCGCATACACGCACTCACACACCCCCTCTACACACTCACACGCACACCCCCATGCACGCCCACATCACACAACACCCCCCCACCCCCTCTCCTCACGGACGATCAACTTACCTTGTGCGTTGGTCCTCCGGGAGGCGACGGGAGCCATAGGGACGTGACCGCCAACAGAAGACCGCCAACAGAAGACCGCCACACAGAAATGTGGGTCGTAATTCTGTGGGCGGTGTTCTGCTGGCGTGGCGGTGGAGGTTGACCAGTCTCCACTTTCCCGCCGACCGCCAGTGTGGCTGCTGGCGGTTTTCCGGCGGAACGCCCCCAGCGGTCAGAATGCGCACAGCGGCACACCGCCGCGGTCGGCGGTCTTCACCGCGGCGGTAACTCAGCGGTCTTGCGAAAAGACCGCCAAGGTCAGAATGAGGGCCTATGACTCCTGAATAAGGGTAGTAGAAGACACAGGCCTAAAAGGCTTGTGCAACGATATCAAAAGCTGGCAATCAAATGTTCTCGCACTCTGTTATATATATATGTGTATATATATGTGCTGCTTAAGACATCTGACCACACACAACTTAGGTTGTAGAGGAAAGACAGGGAACTCAATGGAAGTAGAGGCATTTTTGGTACGTCTTGATATGAAAAAATTAACCCTAATCAGTAAAAAATGTATGGAAGAAATATCTAGCACTCCAACATGATGTACCCTTTGAAAAGAAATCAAAAACAACAACTTCAAGGATAACATGTAGTTGTCCTCCTATGATAGAAAAATTAGCTGGGTGCATATACCTGATACTCTTCAATAATTTACAAACCAGCAAGTGCTCCCCAGCCGGTTTACCTCCAGCGCTCTGCTGTCTTGTTGATATAGCTGATCTGTATCCATTAACAGTACAATACATTTTGTTTCCCTCTTCTAAGGAAGAATATTAGGACCGATATCCATTGCCAGACACCAGCTACTCCATATATTCAATGCTGATTTATAAGCTCTTGCGATAAAGAGATTTTAGAGAAATCTCCTGAACTGAGGCCGAGATCAAGCCCATCAGCCTCACCCACAGGCAGAGAGAAATATGATGCTATTACAATGTTACCCTCAACTCCTTCCTTGTCACCTTTAATGTTGCTTCTGGCAACAGAAGGACTTCCTTTTCTGACATGTGTAACGGGCTACCCAAGGGTAGGTCGCTCCCCCTGCCGCTGCAGCTCCTCCAGCCCAGGTTCCTGAGACCTCCTAGCAAGCCCAGCTACCTTGCAGTAAGTACCCCCCCACCACCCAGCCCCTCGCCCTGCCCGCGCTACTCACCCTCTCTCCTGCTTCTCTTCTTCTTCTCTGTTCTTCCTCTGCGCTCTTCTTCTGTAGTCTTCCTCTGTACTCTTCTTTCCCTCCTGCTCCCCGTCTTCTCTCTTCATCTGTGTGCTTCTCTCTCTCTCTTTTGCACCGCGACCTGCATGTGCCTCTTCTTCTCTGTCCCTCTTCTTAGCTCTTTCCTCTGCTGCTCGTCGCCCCTCTTCTTCTTCACCTTCTTCTGTATTTTTCTGTCTTCTGCGCTCCTCTTCTTCACCTTCTTCTGTATTTTTCTGTCTTCTGCGCTCCTCTTCTTCACCTTCTTCTGTATTTTTCTGTCTTCTGCGCTCCTCTTCTTCTTTACCTTCTTCTGGGTCTTCTGTTCTTTGGCTCCTCTTCTTCTGTACCTTCTTCTGTGGTCTTCTGTCTTCTGTTCTTCGGCTCCTCTTCTTCTGTGGTCTTCTGTTCTTCGGCTCCTCTTCCTCTGTTACCTGCTCCCTGGTTCTTCCCGCGCCTGTCCTCCTGCTCCTGTCTCGTCTCTCTCCCTCACTCGCCTCCCACTCTGTATCACCCCTATTTACCCCTATCTCTATCTGTCTCCCTCACTCACCACCTCCTCCTATCTACCTATCTCTGTATCTGTCTCCCTCACTCGCCACCCCCTCTGTAACCACCCCTATCTTCCTATCCTTTCACTCTACCTCTCACCCTCACCCTCACCCACCTCTACAACCCCCCTCCCCTATCTTCCCAACCTTCCTCCTGTCTCTCTCCCTAATCTCCTAAACTTCCTAAACTCACCCCCCCACTGCCCTTAACCCCCCCTCCCCCATCTCTTCTCCCCTCTACCTGTCCCCCCTCCCTCCGCTTTCCCGCCGCCACCTCTTGCACGCCCCGCCCCCCAGCTCCCATTTGTCGCCCCACTCCCGTCCCCCGCCCCCAGCTGACCCCTCCTCCCTCTTATGGCGGCGGCTGCGCGACAGTGGTAGCGACCCTTGACCCAAGGGTAGGTCGCTCCCCCTGCCGCTGCAGCTCCTCCAGCCCAGGTTCCTGAGACCTTCTAGCAAGCCCAGCTACCTCGCAGTAAGTACCCCCCCCACCACCCAGCCCCTCGCCCTGCCCCGCGCTACTCACCCTCTCTCCTGCATCTCTTCTTCTTCTCTGTTCTTCCTCTGCGCTCTTCTTCTGTAGTCTTCCTCTGTACTCTTCTTTCCCCCCTGCTCCCCGTCTTCTCTCTTCATCTGTGTGCTTCTCTCTCTCTCCTTTGCACCGCGACCTGCGTGTGCCTCTTCTTCTCTGTCCCTCTTCTTGGCTCTTTCCTCTGCTGCTCGTCGCCCCTCTTCTTCTTCACCTTCTTCTGTATTTTTCTGTCTTCTGCGCTCCTCTTCTTCACCTTCTTCTGTATTTTTCTGTCTTCTGCGCTCCTCTTCTTCACCTTCTTCTGTATTTTTCTGTCTTCTGCGCTCCTCTACTTCTTTACCTTCTTCTGTGGTCTTCTGTCTTCTGTTCTTCGGCTCCTCTTCTTCTGTGGTCTTCTGTCTTCTGTTCTTCGGCTCCTCTTCGGCTCCTCTTCCTCTGTTACCTGCTCCCTGGTTCTTCCCGCCCCAGTCCTCCTGCTCCTGTCTCGTCTCTCTCCCTCACTCGCCTCCCCCTCTGTATCACCCCTATCTACCCCTATCTCTATCTGTCTCCCTCACTCACCACCTCCTCCTATCTACCTATCTCTCTATCTCTCTATCTGTCTCCCTCACTCGCCACCCCCTCTCTAACCACCCCTATCTTCCTATCCTTTCACTCTACCTCTCACCCTCACCCACCTCTACAACCCCCCCTCCCCTATCGTCCCAACCTTCCTCCTATCTCTCTCCCTAAACTCCTAAACTTCCTAAACTCACCCCCCACCACCCTTAACCCCCCCTCCCCCATCTCTTCTCCCCTCTACCTGTCCCCCCCTCCCTCCGCTTTCCCGCCGCCACCTCCTGCACGCCCCCGCCCCCCAGTTTCCATTCGTCGCCCCACTCCCGTCCCCCGCCCCCAGCTGACCCCTCCCCCCCATCTCCCTCTTATGGCGCCTGCTGCGCGACCGCGCCGCTGGCGCGCCAAAGGCAAGCCTGTCTGCGCCTGGCCCGCGCCCAGCGCCACGACCCCTGGTCCTCAGCAATCCCAAACACCGCTGCTCCGCTACGACCCCACCACCCTCCACGCCCTCAACCCAGGGCGCTCCAGCACCTGCTTCCATGCTAACCCGAAACGTACCCATGGATCTTTCGCATGTCACACCTGCAAACGTATCTTCCACCACAAAACTACCACGACCACCAGCCCACGCGCCATCAACCACCTCAAATGCATCCTGGTGAACGCTCGTTCCGTCCACAAGCACGCCATTGAACTCTGGGACCTCCTGGACTCCACAGCACCGGACGTCGCCTTCATCACGGAGACCTGGATGAACGCCGCTTCGGCCCCAGACATCGCCATAGCCATCCCCGAAGGCTACAAGATTTCCAGGAAAGACCGCACCAACCAAGTAGGAGGAGGAATCGCCATCGTCTTCAAAGACTCCATCAGCGTCACCACCTCCACCGAAGACACCCCCCTCGCCGCAGAGCACCTGCACTTCCAGATCCGCACCGACCCCAGGACCACCCTCAGAGGATCACTCATCTACCGCCCCCCCGGACCGCGCGCCCTTTTCAGCGACTCCATCACCGACTTCATCTCCCTGCACGCCCTCGCCTCGCCAGACTACATCCTCCTCGGCGACCTCAACTTCCATCTAGAACAGAACAACGACCCCAACACCACCGCCCTGCTCGACAACCTCGCCAACCTCGGGCTCAAGCAACTGGTGAACACCCCCACCCACATCGCCGGACACACGCTTGACCCCATCTTCTCCGCCAGCAAACATGTTTCCTTCAGCCACGCCTCCGCTCTACACTGGACCGACCACAGCTGTGTCCACTTCACCTTCCGACGCGAGACCCGCCACCTCCGCACTCAACCCATCCCTCGTCGACAGTGGAACAAAATCCCCGAAGAACAGCTCTTCTCCACGTTCATCGACAACCAACCTACCTTCACCACCGACCCCAACGACGCAGCCCTCAGCCTCACGAACTGGATCACCAACTGCGCAGACAACCTTGCTCCTCTCAGACGCCCTCCAAGACAGGCCAACACCAAAAAACCTCTCTGGTTCTCTGACACCCTTAAGGAATCAAAGAAAACCTGTCGCGCCCTCGAGAAAGACTGGCGTAAGGACCACACCGCTGACAACATGACCGCCCTCAAGAACGCTACCCGCGATCACCACCACCTGATCCGCGCAGCCAAAAGGAATTTCTTCACTGATAGACTGGACAAAAACAGCCACAACAGCAGAGAACTCTTCAGCATCGTAAAAGAGTTCTCCAACCCCAACGCCAACGCCATCACGCCCTCACAAGACCTGTGCAACTCCCTCACCACCTTCTTCCATTGTAAGATTACCGACCTCCACTACAGCTTCGGACACCAGACCCAGCCGATCAACACTGAACCCACACACCCAGCCATCACCCTCAACGCCTGGACCCACATCAACACTGAAGAGACCAAAACCACCATGAACTCAATCCACTCCGGCGCCCCCTCGGACCTCTGCCCACACTTCATCTTCAATAAAGCCGACGACATCATCGCCCTTCACCTCCAGACCATCATCAACTCCTCTTTTTCATCTGCTACCTTCCCCGAAAGCTGGAAACACGCCAAAGTCAACGCCCTACTAAAGAAACCTACGGCTGACCCAAGAGACCTGAAGAACTTCCGCCCCATCTCGCTCCTCCCCTTTCCTGCCAAAGTCATAGAGAAGACCGTCAACAAACAGCTTACCAACTTCCTTGAAGACAACAACCTTCTCGACCCCTCACAATCCGGATTCCGAGCCAACCACAGCACTGAAACCGCCCTCATCTCAGTCACAGACGACATCAGAACCCTGATGGACAACGGTGAAACAGTCGCCCTCATCCTCCTCGACCTCTCGGCTGCCTTCGACACCGTCTGTCACCGCACCGTAATAGCCCGCCTCCGCTCCACCGGGATCCAAGGCCAGGCCCTGGACTGGATCGCCTCCTTCCTCTCCAACCGCTCTCCAAGAGTCTACCTCCCTCCTTTTCGCTCAGACCCCACCGAGATCATCTGCGGCGTCCCTCAAGGCTCATCGCTCAGCCCGACACTCTTCAATGTCTACATGAGCCCCCTCGCCGACATCGTACGCAAGCACAGCATCATCATCACCTCCTACGCCGACGACACTCAACTTATACTTTCCCTCACCAAGGACCCCGCCAGCGCAAAGACCAACCTGCAAGATGGTATGAAGGACGTCGCAGACTGGATGAGGCTCAGCCGCCTGAATCTGAACTCAGACAAAACGGAAGTCCTCATCCTCGGCAACACCCCGACCGCATGGGACGACTCCTGGTGGCCCACGGCCCTTGGCACCGCACCGACCCCCTCAGACCACACCCGCAACCTTGGCTTCATCTTGGACCCTCTTCTCACCATGACCAAACAAGTCAACGCCGTGTCCTCCTCCTGCTTCCTCACCCTCCGCATGCTCCGCAAGATCTTCCGCTGGATCCCCGCCGACACCAGAAAGACCGTGACCCACGCCCTCGTCACTAGCCGCCTGGATTACGGCAACACCCTTTATGCTGGGACCACCGCAAAACTCCAGAAACGTCTGCAACGTATTCAAAACGCCTCCGCCCGCCTCATCCTCGACATACCCCGCAACAGCCACATCTCCGCCCACCTGAGACACCTGCATTGGCTCCCAGTCAGCAAAAGGATCACCTTCCGACTTCTCACCCACGCACACAAAGCCCTCCACAACAAGGGACCAGAATACCTCAACCAATGCCTCAACTTCTACGCCCCCACCCATCTCCTCCGTTCCACCAGCCTCGCTCTCGCCGCCGGCCCTCGCATCCGCCGCTCCACAGCGGGTGGGAGGTCCTTCTCCTACCTGGCGGCCAAGACTTGGAACACCCTCCCCACCAGCCTCAGGACCACCCAGGACCACTCCGTACTCCGGAGACTCCTCAAGACCTGGCTCTTCGAGCAGCAGTAGCCCCCTTCCCCCTAGCGCCTTGAACCCCGCACGGGTGAGTAGCGCGCTTTATAAATGTTAATGATTTGATTTACATAAGTGGGTGGTACAACCACTGCTACAGGCCTACTTATAGTGTTTAATTTACAGCCCTGGACACATGTAGTACCGCTACTAGGGGCTTACAAGAATTACATCTGCCAGTTGGGGATAAGCCAATGTTACCATGTTTTAAGGAAAGAGCACACACACTCTAGCACTGGTTAGCAGAGATTAAGTGTCCATAGTGCTAAGCCCAGCCAAAATGAGATGAGCAAAAAGATGAGCGGCAGGAAAGCAAAACGTTTGGGGGAAGACCATCTGGTCTGGCTGACAGATGAAGAAAAGCCCACCAAATTCATCTCTCCCATAGCCATGAGGGGAAACATACATTTTCTTAATCGTTCTTTTACCACCACAGCTACATAATTCCCCTTGCTGGTAATGTGATCTGCCGTCCACAGGACCCGACAAAGGGCTTCCAATAGCATTCATCACAGAATTTTCTATATCATTGGTCTTACTTCTTAGTGACGAAGAGGCTGTTTTATGAATCGATTTATAAATTGAATTGACCAAAAATTCACAAAGGTTTTTCTTAGAAACCTCATGTTCCTCATTGTTAGTCGTGCGATCAACCATTTCAGTCAGCAAACAACTGGGATTTGAACCCAGACAATATTTCCTCTGAACAAGTTATATATTAAAACAAGTTCACAGAAAAAAGGTTGTGCAACTAAATGGCAATCATACAAGACAGCTACTTGCATAAAAAAAACGACTCCAGGGAAGGGGCGGCCTTGCAACCAATAAGACTATGTTTCTCACCACAAAATAAATGTAGGCAAACTGCAGACAAACTCATCTTAAACAAAACAGCCCAGCACTGACACAAAGTAACAATTTCACAAGCAGACCTTGAAAAGCAGGTTTTCATGTGAAATCAACCCAAATCTAATACATCTATAGTAAATTGCAATGCTAACAAATAGCACTGATCTCTAGCAGCAACAACAGTGGAAATTGTTTATGGGAGTACTGCTATCTCTAGGTGGAACTGTCCTTTGGGTTGATAACTTCTTGTCCAGGGGAGGGGGATTATGGAAGTTGAAGTGGTCTTTTAAGTGCTGTACAAAATAAAGAAAGAAGAGAGACTGCATAATAGAGCCCCTAATCTTATAATACAATTGTAATGCTTCTTCTATTCTGACAGCATTACAACATAACCAAAATGATTTGTTTCTGAATATTAAATTTACTATAACGTGTTATTTGTAAAATTGCATGCAAAAATCTCATATGCAGCTATTCTCACACATGACCAGAGGGAGATGCAAGATATAAGGAGGCACATGTGAATTTCCCAACATTGTTAAGAGAACTTTCAGATTCACCTAAAGCAGATTTCGGTGCATTGCGTTCCAAGAGACACAAAATACTAAGTAGTAAATGCTTGCTACATTATAATGATAAGCTGAATGCTTCACAAGGTGTCTATTCAGCAGAACATAACATGCCAGTTTAAAAATGTTGATGACATGGAATGTGACGCTGACATAGAAGACCAATGGAACGTTTGCAAATATGTTGTGGTCTGTGACAAAGTAATAGAGGTCTGCTGTGATTTGGTGAACATTTCTTTTAATTCAGAACATGTGGTGAATATGAATGATCATCTGTTTGTGGCCATAGTTAACTTACTGAAAACACAATCATGTGGCTGACTGAACAAAATGAAAACGTGCATAAGATACACAAATGAGAAGTTTCTGCTTTTCATTACTGCATGCTCTGATTTTCAATTTCACTCACTGAAATGATTTTTGATTGCCTATTGTGGTAACCACCTTTAATATATTCACAAAAAAATGATCTTGCAATTACATGTAGGCAAATGCCTTGTTTCCTCTTACTGAAAGCATCATTACTTTGCAGCTTATGTCTTCCTTGGCCTCATCATGGTTAACTGAATGGGGGTATTGCTTCGGCATAAATATGCTAGAGGAAGATGCTGCAGCCATCATCCTGCTCTCCTTCGAATTGTCTTTGTGAGCCTAGTAGTTGACTGATAGATACCTCGAGTGGTGCGTGCATTACTTCTACAGGCCCCAAACGCAAAATTATCCAGAGGTTCGGTTTTCTCAGAGTGGTTTCCCACTGCAGAAACCATGACCCCTACAACAATAGTAAAACCCCTATCTCTGTGACCTAAAGCTTGCACGACTTTTCTGTGTCATGCTGATTTTGCAAACTGAAGATTCCACTAATTGACACCAGCTTTGTGTCCCTTGTAGCAGGCAGCTTGCAGTCTAGCAGAGGATGGTGGTGAGGGTAATTTTCCATTTAGAGGGACACTCGGATTTAACTTGGTCACTGAGGGTAAAATCAAGTGGCTTGTAATTTCCTACACTGCCTCTCCAGGGAGGGTATACATCTCTCTGCTTTCCTACTTTTAATTATTCATGTGACTGCAGCATTTCTTTCTACCCCCACTGTATATGCAACTGTAGTTTGTTCCATAGATCCTTCATCCGCCAATAAAATACGATATGACTGCACTTTAACTTCGTTAGATGGAAAGGTCCAACTATGATTCCAACCATATATGCCCTTGCATTAAAGAACGCACATGCAGCACTACCCTCTACTTTCGGAAGTGGTATCAACTTCATCAATCGCTTCTATTCTACCGGTGCCTATTATTGCTCTTTTCGTTTTTTCTTGAGTTCAAGGTCTAGGGTTCGATAAATGCGTGTGCCTTGGCTATGCTATGTGGACCCTATTGTTTTGTCCTTTTCACGTCATAACACGTCTTCCACTTCTCCGTCCATCTTATTCATATAACTGCCGTTACTAGTGCAAGTATTGTGCTTCATATCTCATCTTTCACAGATGTTGTCGACTGTAGCCTAAAAGGTGGGACTCATATAGTTTGATGATTTTCACAATCTCTCCCAGCTGTAGTCTTGCAAGCAGCCTTACTTATACAATCTGTCATGTTGACCTTTGTATGAGGCACACAGGAACGCCAACCTCTGCATGGATGTTGAAAAATACACGATGCAGGATGTGTTAGGTAGGTGTTTCTTCTGCGTTATTAGAGATTATTTTTTATGTTTAGGTTGTCACACACCTACCCTTTTTTCTGTTTATATTTGTAGGCGCAGTTTGAGAGTGAAACCTGAAATGTAAGTACCACTTTTATCAGGACTGCTAATTTTACTTTCCCTACCCCTTTTAGTCACGTGTACCACGCAACAGGGTTCCAGGAAACAAATGAATAAATACATAAATCAAAACATAACCACCTAGTGTGTTAATGGACTTTAACCCAGTCTGTATGTATGAAAAAACGGATGTTCTAAGGAACCGGAAGTCCATTGCGCAGTTTTTCAAAATGATTACATTTTTGGAAATCCACAAATGCAATAACAAACTGAAAATTAGTTTCCACATTCACGTCATTCTCTTCTCATGTGTAAGTGCCGACCGAGAGACATCTTGAAAGTATAGCTGCAGTGATATTTCACCTATATTACACCTGTTTAAAAATATTTAAACTCTTTTTAAAAAAAAAACAATATGAGCCTTATCTGTAGTTTGGGGGACGGGTTACACCATCACATCATGACGAATATCCCTTCCACCTTAATACAAGTACATATTGGTGGTCATTAGGACTTCTGTAGTCTTTTTCCAAGACCATCGAAGCCGCTGCCACCAACAGACCACCAGTGCTGGCGGTCCGAAGACTGCCATATTTTGACTTAAGAAGGTTTTCCACCTGTTTATTGGTGGAAATCCGACCCCGTCGGCCTAGCCGATGGAGGAAGGGAGGCAGTTCCACCACCAGCACCGCCATGCTAACAAGTCTCCACCCACTGCATTACGATACACAATATGGCGTGAAGGAGTCCTGTCATTGGTGCGGTGCTGGCTGTGGAAAATGCCAGGACACATCCCCTCCCGGATGACCACCTTGCCAGATAAGGTAAGTTGATCGTCTGAAAGGGGGCGGGGTGTTGGGTGCATGGGGGTGTGTGTGCGTGTATGTGTGTGAATGGTGGTGTCTGGGTGCGTGTATGTGTGTGAATGGGGGTGTCTGGGTGCGTGTATGTGTGCAAATGGGGGTGTCTGAGTGCGTGTATGTGTGCGAATGGGGGTGTCTGGGTGCGTGAATGAATGCGGTGTCTGGGTGTGCGCATGAATGCAGAGAGGGGGAGGGCATGAATGTATGCAGTGTCTGGATGTGTGCATGAATGCGGAGACGGGGAATGCATGAATGGATGTGGTGGGAGTGTGCATGATTGCGGAGGGAGGGTGCATATGTGTGAGTGCGAGTGGGGGTGTGTGTATGATTGTGTGCAGTTGGGTGGAGAGGGTGCGTGCATGTCCGTGGAAGTGAGGGGAAGGTTGTTTGCATGTGCGTGGAAGTGGGGGGAGGGTGTTTGCATGTGCATGGAAGTGGGAGGAGGGTGCGTGCATGTGCATGAAAGTGGGGGGAGGGTGTTTGCATGTGCGTGGAAGTGGGGGATGGTGTTTGCATGTTCGTAGAAGTGGGAGAGGGTGCATGCATGTGCGTGGAAGTGGGGGGAGGTGGTGCCGGTAACAGAAATGGGGATTCCTGTTGGCGGGTGCGTTACTGCCAGGGTTTTCGTGGCGGTGTGACCGCCACAGAAAGACTGGCAGTCTGCCGGGTTATTATACCGCCGGCTGTCTCGCGTCTTCTGCCGGGCCAGAGGTCCTCACCTTCGGCCTGGCGGTCCAACCGCACTGGGGGTACTGGCAGTGATGTGCCTGTGTTTGGGTCGGTTCACAGCATGGTCGTCATATGGCGGTCTTCACCGCCGACCTGGCGGCGGACCGACTGCCACTGCCGCCATAGCAGTCAGGTGACCGCCAAAAGCATAATGACCACCTATATTTGTTTATATATTGTTGAGTCATATAATAATTCAACCCAATTTAAAAATAAATGACTGTCCTTGTCTTCTCACTTCTGTAAGGGCTGTTTCTTGGCTTCCTTTACTGCCAATAGAAACACTAAATCTTATTAACGGGTCTGATTACCGGCACCCCAGTTAATTGAGATATGCGTGGTAATACACACATAACTCAATTGTGGATTTTGTGTTAAATAGCAGCAAATAAAACCTGCCTACATTATTTGGCAGACAAAATGCAGGATATTTACCAGGACATTGAGATTTTGGTGTGTTAAGCACAAAAATCTGTACTATTTGCCAAAAAGTAGGAACTGGATGTTATTTGTCACACATGATAAATTCTGTCTCAGTGTAGTCAGAGTTTTTAATGTGTGATAAATATTGCTGTATTTACAAGGTCACTCATAATGATCGCCTTAAAGTTTCCTTATGTTTGGTCAGATTCCTTCTTTCTACCTACATTTTTATTTTTGATACTTAAGGGCAGATTTATCATTATTTCACGCAACGCACCCAGAAAGTCACCTTGCTGCACTGCATTGTGTGAAAGGGTAGAAATCCCCTGTTTTTTTACATGGTACGGAACTTTCCTGTCCTTTCTTTGCACTGGGGCACAATGTGCTGCTGTGGGCGAATGCATGCACCCTTGCACCAAGGTTACTGGCTGGGCTGATTTTGTGCAGGAAGGGGCACCTTCCTGCACAAAAATAATCCTGAAAGGCATTTTACTCAAGTGGGCTGCAGAATACAGGAATAAACAAGGAGGAGAAATGAAGATATTTCTCCTTGTTGGTACTCCTCTTGAAAGATGTAGCATTTGGACTCATTCAATTTATTACCAGTGTTGGTAAATCTGGGAATGCACCAAAATCCATGGGTCCATGCTCCACCCATGGCATGCTTGTCAGTAGCAGAGTAATGCAAGGCAGAGTTTTTCACTACTTTGCGTTACTCCAGATTTATCAATCCACTCAGGGCCATGCAAGGAGTCCTTGATAAATCTGACTTAGGTTTTGTGTCTCCTTTGCGCTTCCTTGCATGGCACAAGGATGATGCAAAACCATGATAAACATGCCCCTTAATATGACATTATGTATACCCATTTACAATGCTTATAGTGCTGTATGTAGACCTGGCATCCTTGGCGTGGTTACCCTCTGACTTTTTGCCTTCTGACCTCCTGTTTTGTTGACTTCGTTTTTGCAGTTGTTAGGACTCTGGGCACTTTACCACTGCTGACCAGTCCTAAAGTGCAAGTGCTCTTTCAATAAAATATGCTACCATTGACTTATTGACAATTGGCATATTTAATTTACTTTAAAGTGCACTACCTGTGCACAGAGCCTGTAAATGAAATGCTACTGGAGGGCCTGCAGCACTGATTGTGCCACTGACATTAGTAGCCTTTAAAACTCATCTCAGGCCTGCCATTGCAGTGCCTGTGTGTGCAGTTTTAAACTGCCATGTCTACCTGGCCAGTTAACCCTCTTGCCAGGCCCAAACCTTCCTTTTTAATGCATATACATAACCACTAATGTAGGCCCTGGACAGTCCCATGAGCAGGGTGCAGTGTATTTAAAATGCTGGACATGCACTTTTAAGTTTTACATGTCCAGGTATTGAAAAATGCCTAAATTCGTTTATCACTACTGCAAGGTATATCTCTCCGATAAGTTAAAGTTGGGATTGCCTTATTACATTTTATAAATATAAATTCTAATTCGGAACAAATAAGTATTCTGACTTTGCTCTGTCTGGACTCACAATTGAAAACCATAAATTATGGTAAAGTCGGATTTTAAATTGCAAGTCTGAAAATGCCACTTTCAGAAAGTTGGGATTTTCTTGCTTTAACCATTCTCTGCCTCTGCCTGCCACTGAATACACATCTAGGTATGTGCCAGCTGGGCTCTTGTGCATTTCTGCTAGACAGCATATACAAAGGGAGCATAGGTGTGTTTGATGGGGGATCCACATCCTGATGGGTCATTAACATCTTGATGGGCAATCCTTGGGAGGATGGGAGGGAGGAGTTCACATGTCTGAATAGTCTGGGTCTTGAGCCCTCACAAAGGGCTGCATTGCCCCCTGTAGTGTGTCTGGATCCAGGAAAGAAAGGGCAGGGGTTTTGTGCACTTCAACGTCCTCTCTTTGAAGTCTCCCCCACTTCAATGGCACAACTGGTTAAAAGTACTGGACCACAAACCCCAACAAATGAGCACACTTCTGGACCTTAGGACATTCTGCCAGGAAGAAGGACTGCTGTGATGCTGATGGGACTGTCACTCTGCTGGAACTCTTCTGGACTTTGCTAGACTCCTGCTTTGGTGTGACTGCCCTGCTGCCTGCTGCTCTCCTTGACTGGGAGTGCGAAGGACTGGACCTGAATCTTTATATCACCAGAACCAAAGTGGCTCCGAGGGCTTGTTGGCTTGCCTCCTGTTCTGAAGTCTTAGGGATATCAAATACTTCACTCACCACTGCTACAGCTTCTGGACTCTGCCAACTGTGAATCCTACCTTGCCATGTGGTGCCAATCCAGGCCTGGGCCCTTAGAAGTTGGTTCTACAGCTGTGTTCTGAGAAAATACACGCATTGCCATCACTGCACTGAACGGAACCACCACATCTCTCATCAATGCCAGTGCATTGCTGCTGCCACTGAGGATGAGAACATTGCATCTTGACTGTGCTGCTCAGGTTTGACGCATCACCCTCATCCCCAGCACACTGGCTTCACATTGCCGGCTGCGCAGCCCAACGACGATGCATTGCATTCACTACAAATGGCTCGATGACACACCTTGGGGACACTGCATCAATGACTGAGTCGCTTGAGGACGACGCATCCGTAGCTACATGGATCAGAACTGATGCGTCACCTTTGCATCAGCCCCATTGCTTCTCATATTGGACCCTCAATGTCGATGTAACCGTCTACACAAGGTACTGTTTGAGTGGGACAAGGCTGGTCCCTGTAAACAGCCCGCGCTCCATCATGGTCAGCCTGAACTTTGAACTTGCACTGGTCTAGCGTGACCACACAGTCCCAGTTGGCACTTTAAGCTTTTAAGCACTACATTTTTAGATATTCTTTAAAAACATATATCTCAACTACTACTTATTAGATTTTTGTCATTTTGGTCTTGTTTTGTTCTTTACATCAAGATATATTTGTGCAGTGTTTTCACTGTAATTTTTATTCTGGACTAAACAAGGGATCGAGGTAGAAATATAAAATTACCTAAAGGTGACCCTAGGAGTTCCCTTTGTTTGTGGGTACCTTTGGTATGGTTATTTTGTAATGGTTCATCAGTCTACTTTTTATGCCTTTTTGTGCTGCTTACAAATCAATTTACCTTTCTTTCACTCAACAAATGTGTAAATTTATCTAAAAGATAGAAGTGATGGAATCCTTTTTCTTTTCATGTAAGCTACAACCTATCAACATTTTAAAATGTGCAGATAAATATAAGGAAAATTAAACAATTGTCATAATTTAGAATTCTGAGAGAGTGATTAAGGTGCATTGTAATCAAGATAAATAAAGGATTAGTGGCATTGTTTTAAGTAGGATGATGCCCGCTCATCACTTAGCTCCTGTAATTGGCACTGAGGGTGAGGGGGTGAGAATGGAACTCACAAAATTTGACTCCATGGAGTTCCTCGAAGTTACACAAAAACTATGTGAGATTTCATGGAGTTCCACCAACATTCAGATATAGGCACATCACACTGCTCATGCTGATTTAGTACCAGGAGAGTGTTCCGCAATGAAAAATCAGCGCGAATGGCACCATGTGGTGCGTCACAGGGCACAGTTCCTCAGCTTGATTTTGCTGCCACTAGAGCACATTCTCTACTCGAGTGGGAACCTTCTGACCGCTTATGGTTGTACCCGTGCATGTTGGAAAAATCTTGCTGGATGTCCTTCTAGCGACCCAAAATCATGCTAGGGGATGCCAAATCTCTCTTGCACTTGCCAGCTTACTGTCTTCTAGCCCTGCGTAAGAAGAAAATTCACCAGGTGGTGATTGGCAGAATTCGTCTGGAACTCCGTGTTACAAGAGTAATGCAGAGTCACAGAAATTCTGCTAATTCTGCCATGGAGCAGATTATTTTGCCCACCTCTAATGACACCCAAAATAGTACAGTTACCCTTCCAAGGACAGCCCTCCTAAAACTGAGTCTTCAACAACACAAGCACAGACCTGTGCCTCATCAGCAAGACCGGGTCAAGGAAAGTCGAAAACTTAGGTTTATTACCAGTCCTACCACTGCCATCAGACAGTGCCCTCAAGGATAGCAGTCAATACCTCAAGGACTAGGTACATGCAGTGACATGTACCTGTGCGCAACAAAGGAATAGAGCACCCACCATGCACCACTGGGAAAATCAGAAATGAGACTCTTGCATGTCCATGGGGAAAGCTGTGTAGCTGAGGAAGGAAGAAAGAGCGCTTCATCCTTTGAAATTGGGTTCTCACTCTGAACTCCAGTCAGTAACAGTGATAAACAAGACTTTTTGTCACCCAGAGTGGCATCAACAGTTTCAACAACAAACTGGGATTGCACACTGGTATCAGGCAGATGGGGAAACAACAACTATTTATTTAAATGGTATCTGTTCTGTCAGTGTGGCCCAACCACAGGCATGTGTACCAATTTGTTTTTGCATCTTGTTCACAGAGATATTGCTGTTATGAGCTCATCTTCGGTAGGTGCTAGTTACACAGCCAGAAAGGACTGCTTTACTATTGCCAACTATTGCCATGATTGTCTTTCATTGACATGGGAACGCCTTTTGGTCAAGTAACCATTTGACAGGAGTGAAGCTATTTACCATCATCTCCTGGGGTTGTTTGTACTATACAACTAACTTATTGATACCTACACCCAGCAATAAAAAAATATTTTTCATACATAAAAAACACAAAAATCTTTTCAAAGAAATTAAATGATATATTAGTTTAAGAGCATCTCTTATTGCAGCAATGGATGTAAGAAGCCTCTAAATTTTATACAAAAAGAACATATGATGACTGGAATGCAGAGCAAATCAAACATTCACCTCCAGTCACAGATCTAGGTCCAATCCATCAGTTATTTTGCTCGCCATGTCAATCCAGTTTGGACCCAGCCATATACAAATCAGTCTTGACCCTGTTCCCCATGGGAACAGTCCAGCCCAAACTGCCAGGCCAGGTCCTCCATGAACAAGAAACAAGGATCCTGGGACTGGTTTCAGGGTATCACCCTCCATCAACCGGGCCGGTTTGAATCAGTGGTGTAGCAAGCACGGGACCCATGTCTTGGCATACCCTTCCCACTTGGGGTGACAAATGCAAAAACAACAGATGATGGATGGAATGCAGAGTACATCAAACGTTCACTCCCAGTCACAGATCTGGGTTTAATCAATCAGTTTTTTTTGTTTGCCATGCCATTCCTGTTTGGACCCAGCCACATGCAAATCAGTCTAGTCCAGGCCGAACTGCCAGACCAGGCCCTCCCTGAACCAGAAACAAGCATCCTGGGACTGGTTTCAGGGGATCACCCTTCATCAGCTAGGCTAGCTTGGTGCAGCTAGGCTAGTGGCGCAGTGAGCACGGGACCCACAGCTTGACATACCCTTCCCACTTGGGACGACAAATGCAAAAAGAACCGATGATGGACAGAATGCTGAACAATGTAAACATCCAACCTCAATCACAAAGATTTGGGTTTAATCTATCGGCGTGCTGAGGATCAGTTGAAGAGCCAGGTCTTGAAGTTGTCCCTGAATAGTGACAGGGTGGGGGACTGCCTGAGGTGGATGGGGAGGGTGTTCCAGGTCTTGGCGGCGATGTGGGAGAAGGATCTTCCTCCAGCTGTGGTTTTCCGGATGCGGGGGATGTTGGTGATGGCCTGGTCGGCGGAGCGGAGTTGTCTGGCGGTACTGTAGAAGGAGAGTCTGTCCATCATCTGTTCTTTTTGAATAATATTATACTGCACGGAGAATTTAAAGTAACAAAATATTCTTGATGCAACTTTTAAAAACGGTGTTGCCATACAATATTTTTAGGAGGAAAGATAAATTCTCTCTACAAGTTACAGGAGTGGCAATAGGATCAAATGCAGCCCGCCTGTACTTTGCTCAAAGACAAAGGAGAAACTTGAGAGCAATATAACATGTACAAACAAAATTCCAACAAAAATATGGTTCACCAAACATACACAGGAAAAGGCAGTTAGATTCTTTGATATCCTGTTCACTGAAAACAATGGCCAAATGGAAAATATAGTTACTAAATCCAGGTGAATCTTGCTTAATTTCCTTACTGGAAATTTCATGAAAAGTCTGAAAATTAATTGTTGTGTGAAATGGCATTCTACAATCCTTTTTCAAACAGGATGCTAGAATGCATTCTGTACTGAAAAACGGTGAAATGGCACATGCAAGTGGCCGTTGTAATGTCTGTGGTACTCCACATTCCAGCCTGCTCTTGCTTGCCTGCTTCCTACCCATCCTAGTCCAGTGTGACAATTTTCCAATCCACCCTCTCATGTTTTAAATTTTATGTTAAAATTTTGTCTAGTTTCCTACTGCTGTGCTTCCTTGCATGTCTGCTTTTTCCCAATCTCGATACTCCAGTCATGGCAGATACAGGCTACTGGTCCTGCTCCAGAAGGTGCCACAGGATCATGACTCTGTACATATTTTTTTCTCAGGAGGAGGAGGAGGCCGAAAAATGATTTTATGCGCCATGCCACCTCCTCTTTATGTTGGCAGCAGGCATGGAAAGGGGTTTAAACTGATCAAGCCTTTGCTGTGCTTGAGGCAACTGCAGCTCAGCATGCACCACTGCATCTGAATCAGCCGTACCCATTGGCAGGTCCTGCACCACTGGCTCAACGTGATGGACAAAGAGCAGGACTTGCTTGACCAGCTTGGCATAGAGGTGGCTATAACAGATAAGTGATTCTTAACATTTTTAAATGTATATTTTTATTACTTTACAGGAGACATTAAATTAGAGGTAGGTGTGAGTTTATACATTGGTTTTTTTTCAGAGACCTTCCATGGTTTTTTAAAGATGTAAAGTAAGATGTTATGCAAATTCCTAGCTATCACATCACCAGGGCCTGATAACAGCACTGTCCTGGGGTCTCCATCCCTTGGGAAACTGATGTTCTAGGCTCACAAGAGAGAAGGCTGGGTAAACTTCATAGGGACCCTGGGGCCATGTCATAGCTTGGGGAATTGGGCTGCAGCCCCCTGCATAAAACACAATTGGCCAAGGGGGTTAGGTCCCTGGGGCATTAAATTGGCTCAGGGAGGTGGTTGTGCATCCCCTTCCCATTAAAGTGAAAGTGGCCCCGGGAATAGGGTGCCGGAGGCCTTAAAATCAATCAGGCATGCCCCGTCTCCCCCCAAAAAATGCTTCTGCCAAACCCCAGGCCCTACACCACTCCAAGGAACTTATATTTTAGACTGCCCTTTTGTCATGCAAATCGTGGATCTGCAGTACTGTTAGAAAATTACATATTTTTGTCTCAGTGGGCCTCTGGGACCCCTCCACCAGGCTTAGTTGAGCAGAGTATCCCTACCTTGTCCCCCACATGTTATATCAAGGAAGGGGACTGACCGTGCAAGTTCTAATGTGGCTGCTACCACATCTTTGATGATGTGGTGGTAACTAATCAGAGCTTATCTTTATATCTGTCAGTGCCACAGATCCTTAATTTCGAAAATGGCCAGGCCCTGTAGCTTAAACCCCACATGCAGCCAAACCCACACTGTGCATGGACTTTGCCTGTGGCACCCCCACTCACCGAATGCAGCCGATTGCACACTGTGGGTCTGTGAGTGGGTGTGTGAGTGGGTGTTAGGGAGTGTAAGTGGGTGTGTGAGCATGTGAGTGGGTGTGTGAGTGGATGTGCGAGTGGCTGTGTGAATCTGTGACTGGGTGTGGTAGTGGTTTTGTGGGTGTGTGAGTGGCAGTATGGGTGTGCCATCGCTAGCTCATAGTCTCACAATGCTATATTTTGCCATCAGTTCACATTATTGATTTTTATAAGAGAATTGGTTATGAATTTAAGATTCAGAAACTGGATATTTAAATGACTAATTTCTGTTTTGGAGCATTGTCAATGTCAATATTTACCCACATTTCTAATGTATATTGATTTTTGCCCCCCCACTGCTTTAAGTCTGAAGTATAACATTACAGATTTGTTCATGTAGTTTTTTAATTTAGTTTCACTGCACATTTATTCGCACAGCTACAAGTTCCACAATGCCACATGATATGCACAGTGGACGTTTGATATAGAAAATAGACACCGAAGTGAGACATGCAAACCCCTTATCCGGACCGTTTGGTCGAAATGCGTTGGACAGTTCCCGTTTTGATTTTTATATGATTAAAGTGCACTTTGGAATTCACCATGTGTAGTGTGATGGTTTGTGGAGAAGATTTATATATATATATATATATATATATATACAGTATATCTATAGAACAAACTCGTGGTTGCCGGTAGGTAGCTACAGTTACGACCTAGTTTCCACAGAAAAATAGTTTTTTTTTTATTTGGTGTAAATCTGTTCAGTAGTTTTTGAGGTATTAAAAGGAAAAGAAATATAGATATCTAGGGCCATGGATCCTAGAGATCTTGTGCTGAGAGATGATTGGCTGCCAACACTTCAACCAGGTTAGCAACAGTCACCCACAAAAGGAGGCTGAGAGCAAGGAGTAAGCAACAAGAAAGAAGGAAAGGCAAGGAGCAGGCACCCACAAAATGGGGCTGAGAGCAAGACGTAAGCAGTGAGAATGAGGGAAAGGCAAGCAGCAGGCATGCACAAAATGGGCCTAAGAGCAAGGAGAAAGTAGTGAGAATGAGGGAAAGATCGGCAGAAGACATGCACAAAATGGGTCTGAGTGCAAGGAGAAAGCAGTGAGAAGGAGGGAAGTCACGGAGCAGGCACAAAAAAAATGGGGGTGACAAGGTGAAAGCAGTGAGAACAAGCAAAAGGCAACCAGCAGGCAGGCACAACACCCTACTTCTTTGTGTGCCTTCTCCTTGTAATTCCCTCGAAGGCTGTGCAAAGTGTGTGGTTGGATGCATTCATGGGGGTTAGATGAATGCAGGATGTTGCCTTAGGGTCCAGCCCCAGGCCAGACCCTGGGTTCAACCCCCTCTGTGCATTAAAAAAAATAGAGAAATTCATTGAAAAAAAACAAAGGTTACAGGGACGTTATAGTTGGAAAATAAAATAAAAAAACCTTAGAAATTCACTAAAAAATATATTACAGGGACATTGTAGTTAGGAAATATAATAATAAAATCCTAAGGGATTTGCTGAAAAACCAAAGGTTACAGCGACGTTGTAGTTAGGAAATAGAATAAAAACAATTTTCGAAAGTCACTGAAGATTATAAAGGTTACAGGTACATTATAGTGAGGAAATAGATTTCAAAACAAACTTGAAAATTCACTATAAAACTAAAGGCTACAGGGACATTATAGTTAGGGAATAGAATAAAAAGAACCTTAGAAATTCACTGAAAAAACAAAGGTTACAGGGACATTATAGTTAGGAAATAGAATAAAAAATTTTTTTTTTTAAATTCAGTGAAAAAACATAGGTTACATGGAAGTTATAGTTAGGACATCAGTGATGTAATTTGAGATGTCATCAGTTATGTTACTGATCATGTCATCATGTCATCAGCGATGTAATATGTGAGGTCATAAGCAGTTCATTGTGGGGGCGTAAGTTATAGTTAGATGATGTAACTATAACTGCTGAATTTCTATAGTTTTGTACTTTTGAAATGTCAGCCTAACTATAACGCTCCTGTAAACTTTATTTTTTTAAGTGAATTTATATATATATATATATATATATATATATATATATATTATATATATACAATGATATATATATATCTGTATCTATCTATCTATCTATCTATCTATCTATCTATCTA
Source organism: Pleurodeles waltl (assembly GCF_031143425.1). Taxonomy (NCBI): domain Eukaryota; kingdom Metazoa; phylum Chordata; class Amphibia; order Caudata; family Salamandridae; genus Pleurodeles; species Pleurodeles waltl. Next base: position 572,548,277 of record NC_090439.1, on the reverse strand, counting down.
TATACACATATATATATATATATATATATATATATATATATATATGCATTCTCACTGAACAAAACAAATATTACAGGGACATTGTAGTTAGGTTTTGAATTTACTTGCACAAAACTATCAAAATTCAGCAGTTATAGGTATGGTTAACTCAAGTAACTATAACTTGCACCGTAAGGTAACTATAACTTGCACCCCCACCATGCACAGTTTTCTCATGAATAATTTTATTGCAAATGTTGCAGTGATAATATCAATGATGCAATAGAAGGTGCCATCAAGGATATAATATGTGGAGTAATTAGCTGTGAATGGCAAAAGCTCGAGTAATAGTTATGTTAGGGTGCAAGTTATAGTTATTTGAATTAACCATAACTATAAATGCTGAATTTCTATGGTTTTGTGTCAGTAAATTCAGAACCTAACTATAACGTCCCTGTAACCTTTGGTTTTTCAGTGAATATCTATGTTTTTGTTTAGCATGCAAACACATAAATATAACCAGTGCCACGCATGGCAATTTGGGCTGTAGCTGTGTTCAAAAACCCTAAAGAAAAATTAATGGGGAAAACGCGTTTTGGAACCCCTCCCCTTTTTCTCAGCACCTCGCTTTACGTATCACGCCAAAACTTTCAAGACAGCAGCTGAACTGATTAAAATATACGTTTTGACAATTTCATGAAGGTTTGGCAAATGGTGCCAAAGTTATTTGCAAAACATAAAACGCTGTCTCTATGGAAACTAGGTCCTAGCTATAACTACCTACTGCTGGCCACCAGTAGGATATATACCCAAACAATACCAGAAAGCTCAGTTATATGTGCCATTATGATCAATACAGAAAATATTGTATACCACCCCAGTGGGCAACCTTTGCAGTCTCGTCCCAAAAATAACAAAGTCAAAATAATAATAAGCAAAAGTTAAAATTTTTACTAAAAACCACACCCTCTTGTTATGATTCACCAATTGTTCTGCAGAAGAGTAAAGTAGAGTGCCCACACCGGGGCAATCTCTCCTCACCCAAGGAAAGCCAGGTTTGGAGAGTCCCTTCCACTTCTCCTAAAAGACAAGGAAAAAAAGTACAGTAAAACCATATCTCCCCACGTTTATGTAAAAAACATTTCACTACTAAAGCTAAATGACAAGTAAGCTTCACAGCACAGGAAGGTCAATTCAGTTCAAATGAACATGTAGTTCCTCATCAATGTGCAAACTAGGGATGAATTTGGTGTTCAAATTAATTATGTGACAGGATTCCTTATTCCTCAGCTTCCGAATCCTGTCACCCCCTGGATCCATCTCCACCTTCTCAATTCCATAGAACTTGAGTAAAGTACGTTCACTGAAATGGAATTCCTCAAAGTGTATCACCACTGTGCAGTGTTTATCATGATTTGAGGTAGCTTGCATATGCTCTAACACTCTCTTGTTTACAGGGTGCATTGTGCTGCCAACATATCTGAGCCCACACAGGCACTGTAACACATAGATAACAAAAGTGGTACCACATGAAATTATGAGAAAACTGGGCTTTTTGAAGTGTCCCCCAACACTTTTTGCCCCCATTTTTAAATGATGCTCATGCTTTCTGACTCTGATTGTACTCTGGCCTCTGATCACCAGGGCCAGTGCTCCGTTTAAAAGGAATATGGCATAACTACAATTGGGCCTGACGATATACATAAAAGTTCCAAATACATGGGCGGGCATGCAGGTTTAGAGGCCCAATAGATTTAATGCACGTATGTGTGCACTGCTGTGTTGCCTGCTGTCATTTTAAAAGCCAGCCCTGCCTTGCAGGCTGCTTTTTCAAAAACACTATGTCCAAATTTGACTAGGTGCCCCAATGGTAGCGCGTCTTGTAATTATAAGCAGGGACATCATAAAGGTGTTTTATATGCGCTGGTGAGGGAAAAACTGCCAATTTTGTGTGTTTATCCATTGTGGCACTGCTAGCTCCATAGGCTAACGTGGTAAGGCTTTATTAAACTTTAATAAAGTCTATTGTGTGACAGGAGTGAATAGTCATTCAAAGTGTCAAAATAATAGTTACAATAAATCCAACAACTTGCCAAGGTTAGATTTATGATAACTGTTGCAGGGAAGTAGTTTTAGAACTGCTTTCCTAAAGTTACCTAAAATTGGTCCTGTAGTAGACTCTCCTGATTGGTCAGCCTTTGACAGGCTGAGCCTAGATCCTCTAATGAGGTGTGAAGTGGCCTGGGCTTAGACAAATGAGACATCTAGTGGAGGGAGATGTGCTGCCTGTAGATACCAGGACAGGAAGGGGGCTGGGTAGCCAAACTCAACTTCCTGCACCCCAGCCAAATTTGAGCCCGTCTAATTGAATTAGGAGAGGGGCTGACAGGGGAGTGTAGGGGAAAGTTAGCCACACCTGTGAGTGGGCTTAGCCAGACATGAACCTCCAGGAAAGCTCTTCCCCATTTTGGATATTTGTGAAACAGTGCTTTCCGGGGTAAACATATATCCCACAATTCTAAGGAAGTTGTCATCATAGAGGATGGTACACTGTACCCCATTGGTCAGGGGTGCCCCCCTGGTTGCCAGCCCAGAAACCTGGATAAACATAGGAGAGCTGCCCAGGAACTCAGATCCCTGCCTGGAAATATGAAGAGAAGAAGGACTGCCCTGCTGAACCATGGCCGGAGCCAAAAGAGGACTGCATTCATAAGGACTGTGCCTGCTGAACACTTTGGGTTTCCCTAAAGAGTACTCTGCCTGGTTTTAAAAGGATTGAGGAATAGACTCCCTGGAAGCAACAGGTGCAAAATAGCTTCAAAAAGTCATCTGCATCAACTTCATCATGTCAGGCCCAGCTGACCAGCTTCACCTGGACTTTAAATGATTTGAACAGGTGCATTGTTGGAATGGTAGTCCCAAACATCCAAGAGGCAAATCAGAGCTTCTGGATCCCTGGCTGGTGGACTCTCAGAGAAGAAGGACTGGTTGTGGACTCTCAGAGAAGAAGGATTGCCCTGCTGGAACCTTGGACTGCACAAGTGAGGACTACACACATAAGGACTGCACCTGATGCACTCACAAGACTGCACAACAAAAGGACCTTTCCTGTCTTGAAGAATAAGGAGTGAGCGCTCTGGTCAGCCGCAGGTAGAAAAGTGCTGGAAGGACTACTTGTAACATCAACAGCAAGGACTACTCCAGCTGTCAGTCTTAACCTTGATTTTACATGGATTGACCAGGTGCTTTGTGGGAGTGGTAGTCCCGGAGCCGTTTGAAGGCATGGGCAAAGTGGGTTCTGGCCCAGGGCCTCAGCCTTTCTAGGGCCACCCTGGTAGAGCAGTTCTTTTCTGCAGAGAGTTTTGCCCTGACGACCTTGAATAATTCTCAAACAGAGTGTTTTAAATACTGTTTCCTTAAATTTTTTATGTTAGTGATGCATGAGAACCTATTACAGACATTATGCAGGCAAATGTGTTTGTTTCATTCAACATCCATACAAAAGTGTTTTAGACCACAATAGGATCTCACATATGAGAAATGGGAGGGTGTCACAGAGATTATTTGCATTTATTATTAGTGAGTTGCTTCTGTGTTACAATATTGGAAATACATGTCTCTATCCCTGAATATTTGATGTAATACATTTAAAATGTGAACAAATGCGTCTGTGCATTGTCAGTGGCCAGGCCAAAGAGGACATGAAAGAGCTGAAATCGAATCATAAATTCAAAGTTGTTCTGAACAGGGGCCCTCAAAATTCATTTGGCCCAGGGTCTCCAAAATCCTTAAGATGTCCCTGAGTAGTCCCAGACCCCACCAGAACTTCTGAACCTTTGGCTGGTGATGTGAACCACTTTCTTTCATCCAAAAACACTTTGGAAAGTAAGTGTTAAAGTGTTACATCACTGGCGGCCAGAACTCTTGACTGTCCCGGTTCAGCACGGCCTTTCTTTTAACCCTTTGAGCGCTATTTGCTTTGAGCACTAGTTTTATTTCTAATCTTTAAAAATGTATATCTTCAATTCCCTAAATTGGATGTTGGTCATTTTGGTGTCATTTTAATCATATAAATATTTCCTATTTATATAAACTGGTGTTGGGTTTTCATTGTGTGTTGTGTCTTACTTATTTACTGTATTGGCATTTTTAAATACTTTAAACACCTGTCTCCTAAGTTAAGCCTGACCACTCATCGGCCAAGCTATCAAGAGTTGAGCAAGTGTTCATTTACGGAGACCTTGACTGGACCTTATTTGTGATTGAGGTTTTATTACTAGCTGTAGGTACCTACCTGCACCTACTAGTAAACCACTTTCCAACAGTAATGAATTGTGAACATTTTCTATGTGTCTTACTAATGGGAACCTCAGAGTCTCTCTGACTCACTGAGTTTAGCAAACCTTACAGTATCCACAAACATAAACCCACAAATATTCAAACTCTTTAGGACTACCTCATTAATAGCAGTCGTTATGTCATTCCAAACTAAAGTATTCCTCAGTGATCTGCTTTTTTGATATGGGATGGCAGGCCTATCCCCCACTAAGTCACCTATGACCGTGACACACTTCAGCAAATTCCAATTCTTTTTCAAGATTCTATTCACAGTAGGGGATAAACTACTGGAGGTGGTGACTGCTCTAAGAGAACCCACTTCATCAACTATGGTCTTCTTACTAGGGCCAAATCATATTTCATTTCTTTACTTCTTTTTAACCTTAGGGACAGCCCTATTAAATACCCACTCAGGATAGCCACATTGATTGAACCTATCATTCACAGTATTTTGTTATATTTCAAAGTCTTCATCATTGCAACAATTGTGCTTGGCTTTGATCACCTCCCCATAAGGTATACTCCACTTAAGTTAGCCGTGGTGACTACTTAGTGCGTGGAGTAGGCTATAGACTGCCATGGGTTTTCTGTATAGTTTGGAAACTAACTTTGACCACAACACCTCATTGTCTGCATCTAGAAAGATTATGTTGGTTTTGCTCAAGTTACACGTGAGTTCAAGATTATAATCATTGACATTTAGATGGTCAACAAATTATCCAGCTTGCAGTTCACCACCCTGCCAAATTATAAAGTGATTGTCAATAAATCTGACCCACATCACCTCCCTTTCCATGTCTCTGTCAAAGTCTGGCATGGAAGACATCTGCCCCTTCCACCAGCCAATCAACAAATTGCCATAGCTGAGGACCAAGCAGCTGTCCATCTCCATCCCTTTGTACCTATCTGTACACAACCCCATGAAAGAGGAAAATGTTGTTGTTAAGGCAGTTATCCATCATACTTCAGAAATCTCTGTGTGGACATAATAACATATAGGTCTGGCTCTTAAGAAATGTTTGCATGCTGCAATCCCATTCCTGTGTTGCATACTGGTGTACAGGGACTTTATGTCAAGTGTCATCAGAAGAAAGTTATTTTTCCAACTAATGCCTTCAATTCTTGTAAGTCAGTATTTAGTATCCTCAATATGAGAGGGGAAGTACTGACCAGTGACCTTAAAAATAACTCTATGTACAAAGATGTGTTCTGAAGAAGACTGTTTTAGAGGAAAGAAATAGTCACCCTGGGGGGGGTTGTTTATCGGCTTGTAGACATTGAGTAGCAGATATAAAACCAGGAGGCTATGATGAACATTTTTCAGAAATTGATATTCCTCCTGGTCAATGAGACCCTTTTCTCTTAGCACCCACAACGGATGAACGAACATCATGTTCAGTTGGGCTTGGGTGCCCATGGACAGCTGGAGTTCAAAGTGTGTACACAGCAGGGGGTTAAGTGCCAGCAGATGGGTGGGTAAGCAACAGACAGTTAGGCACATGCCGAGGGTTGTACCAAGTACCTGCCTAAAGATCAGGCCCTTTGTCCAACATCATGTTTACGGTCAACGACCATACACCGCTGGGGGTTGTTTGCCCATGCATGGTTGGGTGCAGGGCTGAGCATCCAGCTAGGTTCTCCAGTTTATCGCTGCTGCCAAAAGCCCTTGGGCACTCATAGGATTTGAGGGCAGGTCCTGTGACAAAACCCCCACTGTGGACATCAAATGCCAAGTGCAATAATTTGTGACGTGAATGGGAGCAAAGCCAAACCCTGCAGCCAACCCTAACTGCACACAGCTGAAGGTAATTTACTGATGGTTGGGCACCAATGATTGACTTGCCCACATGGCCTACCCTGCTACCAAATCCTGTTGCCAATAGCCAGTTTCACATGACCAAAGGCTGTGTGCAGCAGGGGAGTTGGCTGACTATTATAAAAACACAGAAATTCACGCCAAAGGGTAAAGTGACATTATAGCTAGTTGTTGAATTGATATAACAATAACACTTTTAAAAAAACGACACTGAAATTCACAATTTATGATTTATTGAACTAACTATAACTTCTGCCCCCGTGCACTGCTTTCAACCTCATAGATTAATTTACTCATGACATGTTAAGTGACAACTTTGATGACATCACTGATAACATCTCAAATTACATCAATGATGATGTCACTATTAATATCATACTGTCATTCTGACAGTGTCCTATAGGGTTAGTGGGCTTCAGGTAGTTCAACGTGGTACATCTATGGCCATTTTTCTATCACAAGTCACTTGATAATGGAAATAAGCTTTGACCACATGCTGGACACATGGCATATCTGTCAAGTTATCCACATCTGGTGAATGTTATGCTCTCCTTAGACTTTAACAGAAGTCATCCTCTTTTTAATTATAGGACCCCTTCAAATATTAAATTATATTCTATTGGCATTGATGGGATCACCCTTGTAAATGCTTGACATGACCTGCATTTTTAAGTCAAGAAGTTGACAGTTAAGCTTTTCCACTGAAAAGGCACCTCCTGCAGGTTCTTTAGACAGCCTTTTGTACTTTCATAAAATGTACCACACCATTGTTGAGAAGGACACAATGGCCTATAACCCTAAAGCCATGTTTACAACACTAGTGTGACATAAACCACCACTAGGTGGAACACCCCTATTCTACTTTATTCAGTAATCTTTGATGCTACGTTCTGAAAATGAACATCCTATGTGTATGTATGTATTTACCTGAAAAAAAACAAAGGTTACAGGGACGTTATAGTTAGGTTGACTTTTACTAACATAACATCATAGAAATTCAGCAGTTATAGTTATAGTTATACTTATGTTAAAAAAACGATAACTCCTGGCCTGAAGTTATCTTAGTGCATGAGTTATAGGGCCAGATGTAGGAAGAAAACATTTTGCGAGGTGCAAATTGCGAGTACTAGCGACTCGCAATTTGCACCTCGCAAAATGTTATGCAGAAAGGTGTCTCAGACACCTTCTGCGACTCGCTATGGGGTTGCAAAGACCCACCTCATCAATATTCATGAGGTGGGTCGCATTTTGCGACCCCATAGCGAGTCTAGGCACTCACAGGGATGGTGGCCTGCTGGAGACAGCAGACCACCATGTCTGTGACTGCTTTTAAATAAAGCAGTTTTTTTTTTTCTTTTTGCAGCCCGTTTTCCTTAAAGGAAAACGGGCTGCAAAAAGAAAAAATACCGAAACCATTTAGTTTCGTTTTTTTCAGAGTAGGCAGTGGTCCATAGGACCACTGCCTGCTCTGAAAAATATTTTTTTTGCATTCACAAAGGGGAAGGGGTCCCCTTCCCTTTTGCGAATGAGTTACCATCCACTTAAAGTGGATGGTAACTGCTAGTTGGTTTGCAACCGCTTTCGCGGTCGCAAAGCAACTCTACATCGCGATGCGGTCGCAAATAGGAAGGGAACACCCCTTCCTATTTGCAAGTCGGAATCACATTTTGCGAGTCGGCACCGACTCGCAAAATGTGATTCTGCATCGCGTAAGGGCTTTTGCGCCTCGCAAATAGCGTTTTTCGCCATTTGCGAGGCGCAAAAGCCTTCCTACATCTGGCCCATAGTTTCTTTTGATAAGTATGACTATAGGTATAACTATAACTGCTGAATTTCTATGCTTTGTATGGGTAAAAATGTAAACTAACTATAATGTCCATGGATCATTTGTTTTTTTCAGTGACTCTCTATAGGTTTTTTTTTTAAATGTAAAGTAATATATAATTACCATATATTAATAGAGCAACTGCCATGCATGGTCTTTACCTGTGCACCGTGGGGGTTGGCCGCAGGGCGTGGCCTGCGACCAGGCCCTACAACTAACTCCCCCAAATGCAACCAACTGCACAGCCGGGGTATGGTGTGTAAGTGGTTAAGGGTTTTTTTCCCATTGGGCTTCGGATGTGTGGATCCTTCACAGGTTTACACTGGGGGTCATGATGTGCACTACTGTGGATCTTAGGATTGGCCAAAAAAAAAAAAACTTGGGCAAGTTTTAGTCCATGAGGTGTCACTTAGAGATTTCTCCATGTGTCCTATTGAGGTGAGAATACCTCTCTCCTGACCACTTATGTGTGTTTTTCTTTAAATTTTCTACCCAGGGGCCCAGCCGAGGAACAAAATGGTGGTGCAGCTTTCTTTCCAGCTTGCCGCCAGCCAGTCTGGGCCTTGCATTTCACTTGAATCTACGGGCACCCAAGGATCCCCTGTGGGGACCTACAGATCTGCGAAGGATTCACCTCTCTAAACTGGTACTGAACAGATATACACCAAATTATGAAAAGCAATCTTTGTGCACCAAGTTCTACCTATCAATATATTTATTAACTGAAAAAAAAACAAAGGCTACAGGGATGTTATAGTTAGGATCTGAATTTACTCATACAAAACCATAGAAATTCAGACGTTTAGTTAGAGTTCTTTCAAGTAATGAAAACTCACACCCTAAGGTAACTATAACTCGTGCCTTTCCCATGCACAGTTGTCTCATCAATAATTTTATTGCAAATGTTGCAGTGACAATATGAAAGATGGTAGAGAATATGTCTTCAATGATATAATATGAGGAGTAATTAGCTGTCCCTACATATTTTTTTTTATTATTTTGTCTTTTTAAATTTTTTATTTACCAAAAAGCCCTTTACGGGCTACCTGGAACTGTAGGGGAAGCCTTAAGGCTTCCCTCGTGGTGACATTGCATCAGCAAGCAGAAAGCATTTCATCTCTGTCCCCTGCATGTGTACGGCCGACTCCTGCTATGTCCCGGCGTGCCCACCCCTGGGACAGAGCTGTTTTCTGTGGCTTGGCTGCAGCTTTGCAGCTGCAGCCAAGCCACAGAAAACACTTCAGTTTTTGACAGCAGGACCTGTCAAACATGTACCGCTGGTAAAAACCAAAGCTTTCATCTCTGTCCTCTGCACGCATACAGGGAACAGAGATGCAATGTTTCAGCAAGCAAGAAGCTGCTGTTACTAGAAGCTCCCTGCTTGCTGAAGCAATGGCACCGTGAGGTAAGCCTTGAGGCTAATCCTGTGGTGCCAGATAGCATGTAAAGGGCATTTTGTAAATATTAAATTAAAAAATAAATAAATAAATAAATATGTAAATATGTAGGGACAATGGGGAGCCCTTGAGGTTCCAGATAGCCCATAAAGGCTAAAAAAAAAAGTAAAACAAAAGTGACACCAATATCTCAGTATGAAGGTATTTAAAGTACAAATTAGTTACATTTTTTAAAATGACAGGTACATTTTCTATTTTAAGTTGTGGAGAAATATCTCATTCTAAGTATATCATACATCAAAGCTTAAAAAACTTGCTATCTATCTCACTTTATTTCTTTCTTTCTCTCTCTGTCTTTCTTTCAATCAATTTCTCCTACACACACACCCATTCAGACACTTACGCTCCCACTCACAGACCCACTCAGAAACGTACGCACCCACACACAGACCCACTCAGACCCTCTTGCATCCACTCACAGCCCCAGTCAGGCCCTTCAACACCCACTCATAGACCCACTCAGACAGTTACGCACCCATTCACAGACCCACACAGACAGTTACGCACCCATTCACAGACCCATTCAGACTGTCACACAGCCAGTCATAGACCCACTGACACCCTCATGAACCCTCTCACAGACCCACGCACACACTGACTAAAACACTGATGTATGCACTCTTACACTTAGTCAGACAGTTTAACAGCCGCTTTCACCCCCAGATACACCTTCTCACACCTATTCTCCCACCCAGAGAGGCTGCGGCCATGTCCCGCTGTGCACGGACAAAGGGCCGTATAGAGCATGGGGTTGGGTGGTTAGGGGGGTTTGGCCACAGGGTCTGGCTGCAGGCCGGGGCTTGCAGGTAACCTCCCCTGCACACGGGTGAAGGCTGTGCACATTGCAAGGTTGGGTGATTTTAGTGGGTTGACCTCAGGACCTCAAGTGGTTGGATTAACGTATAGTAATGAAAATTACTACACGTTAAAAAAAACTTTGAAATTCACTGAAAAAGCCAAAGGTTATGGGGGCTGTATAGTTAGGAAATATATATGTTTCTAACTCATAGAAATTCACTTAAAAAAACAAAAGTTAGAGGGACGTTATAGTTAGGCACACATTTTAAACGCACAAAACCATAAACATTCACCAGTTATAGTTAGGGTTACCTCAAATAAGTATAACTTGTGCCCTAAGGTAACTATAACTCGCTCCATTGCCATGCATTGCTAGTGACCCCACAAATTACGGCTCTCATGACATATTTGATAACATCATTGATAATATCAATGTAATATTTACAGTAACAGTTTTGATGGAAAACTGTGCATGGCGAGGTCGCGAGTTATAGTTACCTCACGTTAGGATTTGTAAATCAGTGCAGTGGGACACCTGGCCCCTTCACAGCCCCAGAGACCGCCTGCTCCCCAGGGCACAAATTTTAAAACAGATTGGGGGTCCATTGTGGATATATATATTGACATGTTCATGGGTCATTGTATAGTTTCTATGTAAGTTGCTTGATTAGATGGTTTTGAGTCTCTGTTTTTATCTTATCTATCACAGTAGGTTAATATTATCTTAACTATTTATCTACATGCATTTCACTATTGAAATATTGAGGAAAGATAAAATACTGTTATAAAAGTACACAAATAAATTAACTTCAAATACTGTAAAACCTGAAAGCCTGGTTGGAAGAGACAACTTTAAATCTCAGTATATTATATGCCTTATACATGTATTCCCTTATGTAATCATATATCTGTATATTTACTACCATCACCCTATACCTCTACCAATCTATCCTCTATCTCCACTCTCTGTCTCATTCCAAACTCATTTTACTACTATGATCTCCAAAATTACCCTTCCCAGACTCTTCCCTCCTTTACCCCTCCTGGCTCACCCCAAACCTCAGTTTACGACTATGAACTCCCAAATTCTCTCCTTTCACTCATCCCAAACTCCATTTAAATTGTATAATCTCCCTATTACCTTTCTACAGTCTCTTACATCCTCCACTTCTCCTTTACTCATCCCAAACCTCATATTACTACTATGATCTCCAAATTAACACTTCTGGATTCTTCCCTACTCTATCCCTCTGTTCAAATCAGATAACAGACTCACACGTCCTCTGCTCAAATTAACTCATACCTCCCTATACTGATACTAACACCGTACTCATATTTCCTTATACTAATCCAACACTAATCCTTGTGGGTTCTGGAGTTCCATGCTACTCGCCGAAAAGTGCTTTGAAGCCTTGTCAGGAGAAGTAAGCACTATATAAATACAATTACAATCTTTCTAGGAGATGCGGTCTGGAAGCATGATCATGGTCCTCATTATCATCCAGTTAGAATTAAATTACATTTCCTAGCATAGTATTTCTGTTTTTGTGAATCATTGTCATTTTATCAATGTTAATTCACATATGGTGACATTCATTGCACCTCTTGATTCATTAGCTTACTAGTGGAAGGAACTTTTATTTGAATACAAATGATTACCCTTGTTATTGAAATTAGACCATTACATCCTATGGCACTTGTAATAAGGTGGGCAGAATATGTGTCACATTTGTGGCAGAGTATCCTGTCCTTTGAAACCTAAATCAGGCCCTTGGTCACATATTAGCACTACCACTATAACAACAATTTTTATTGATCAGTGATATTGCATAACATGACACTGTGGCTTTGATGCTTTTATACCATTTTCACAGCTCACCTAAATGACCTTGTACCCTTTTCCCAAGTGTCCATTTATAATTTATCCCTTACCCAATGGCAACGCCTCCATTTTTCTCTTCATTAACATTTGTTTATCCTTTGTTACTTTTAAGAACCGAATTCAATACCAGTCCTACTAATGTCCCGATGCTTATGAATGTCTGAAATGTCACTGATATAAGCAAGTAATGATGCTGCTCTTCCCCTCAGTCTTTTCACCCATTACTGCTCCCACCTTACCTCTCCATTTTTAATTCTCTGGTGCTCATGCCTATCCTACAGTCACAAATCATGCCCCCAGTGAGTGCCATAGTAATACCCACTGCTGCTGTTACTCACCACTCTACCAACGCTGCCATGGCAAAAAATGTGTGCTGTTGTGGGTCTTTTACTTCATCCTCATGCTCTTCTAGAAATCTTCAGGTGTTTGCCAGTCAAGGAAGATGTGTTAGTCCGAAGAGCCATCACATCTACTATTGACGGATGCCAACTAACATGCACACACAAACACACACAGGTGGGATGCTTTGGAGTGGCGATTCATGACAAGTGGTCGGTGCCACACATGGGCAGGTGAAGGAGAATAGACCACCTGTGTATAGACTTTGGATTTGTCTGTGTTTTTTATGTTGCAGCTGGTCTTCACCGTCTTTCACTGAACTGCGTGGTCACTCTTAAGTCCATCACATTTTGCCCTCACAAACGAGGTCTTAGACCTGGAGCACTGTCTTTCTGTCCAGTGAAGTGTCTAATTCGGCTCCATCTCAAACTTGGATTGCAATTTATACACTGTGCATGAGCAATATTCTACAGTAGTTGATTTTGCTCACTGAAGGAGTTGCTTCACCGGTCAGGAGTCCGAAAGTGTCTGGGTCAATGGCACAGAGGCAGCAGAGAGAGAGGGAGATCACCAACTTCCATGGCCTCTGGCAGTGTTCCGGCCTGATGTGCTTTTAGCAGCAACCAATCAATCAATCAGGAATTTGTAAAGTACACTACTCACCCGTGAGGGTCTCAAAGCGCTGGGGGGTGGGAGAAGGGGGGAGAGGGAGCTGCTACTGCTCGAACAGACAGGTCTTGTGAAGTTTCCTGAAGGTAAGGAAGTCTTTGGTCTGGCGCAGGTGGGTGGGAAGAGTGTTCCATATTTTGGTGGCGAGGTGCGAGAATGATCTAAAGCCGGTTGTAGTTCTGCTGACATGTGGGACGGTTGTGAGGGTGAGGTCGGCGGAGCGGAGATGCTGTGTCGGGGTGTAGAAGGAGAGCTGTCTGTTGAGGTATTCTGGTCTTGTGTTGTGCAATGCTTTGTGAGCGTGGGTGAGGAGTTTGAAGGTGATTCTCTTGTTGACTGGGAGCCAGTGCAGGTTTCTCTGGGTGATGTGGTAGTGGCGGGGATGTCCAGGATGAGGTGTGCGGAGATGTTCTTGATGCGTTGCAGCCTCTTCTGGAGTTTGGCCATGGTTCCTGTGTAGAGGGCATTGCTGTAGTCCAGTTTGCTGCTTATGAGGGCTTGGGTGACTGTTCTTCTGGTTTCGGTGGGTATCCATTTGTAGATCTTTTGGAGCATGCAGAGGGTGTTGAAGCAGGAGAAGGAGATGGCCATGACTTGCTGGGTCATGGATAACGAGGAGTCCAAGATGAATCCTAGGTTGGGTGTGTGCTCGATGGGAGTTGGAGTGGCTCAGAGAGTGTCAGGAGTCATCCCATGTGGAGGGGGTGGAGCCGAAGATGAGGACTTCCATCTTATCGGAATTGAGTTTGAGGCAGCTGCTTTTCATCCATTCAGCGATGGCTTTCATTCCTTTGTGGAGGTTGGTCTTGGTGGAGGCCTTGGTGAGGGAGAGGATCAGCTGGGTCTCAACGGCGTATGAGATTATGTTGAGGTTGTGGGATCAGGCGATGTTAGCGAGAGCGGTCATGTAGATGTTGAAGAGGGTCGGGCTGAGGGACGAACCCTGGGGTACGCTGCAGGTGATTTCAGGGGCCTGCGAGCAGAATGGGGGGAGGCAGACTTTCTGGATTCTGCCGGTGAGATAGGAGGTGAACCAGTCCAGGGCTCTGTCACGGATTCCTGGATTGCTGAGGCGTGAGAATAGGGTGTGGTTTTTGGGACATAGGGAAGGATGCCCACACAATGGATTGTGTAAAAGTGGTCACAATTTGTGCACTGACTTTTACCTAATACACTGATGTTTTTCAAACTTACTTATGTACTAATAGAGCAATTCTCAAAATACTGAATCGTAGTGGACTGCAATTGAACCTACCTTAATAGTTTTAATGTGGTAGGTCACAAAACTGCTATGATTCTTTGCCTTGATTCTTTCTTATGGCTTCCTAAAAATATTTATCTCTTCAGAAAAGCTTTTCTGAATTGTTAAATGAGCTAAGTACTTTAGAAAAGGTTTATAGCTTTCATAAACCCTCTGATTTACCAAATCATAGTTTGCAAACACTAAAGCCTTCTGCACTTCTGCACTTAGGAACCCTTAGTTCCTTTTTCTTTACCCCCATTACATTGGTAGTGAGAGTTACAACTATCCTAATACAGACCTAAAAATCCATGACTCTCACATTTATATTTATCACATTTTTTACTTAATGCCTCTACCTAAATTGCTACCTTGCTGTTTCTCCTGAAAACCCTCGAGTCATAATATAAATTAGCTCAATTTCAACTGCATCATTTCGCAGGATGAGACAAATGAACCTTTTGAAATATATGAAGTTGTCATAGACATTGGCTAACCGAAGTACTCATCTAATTTTCCGCATTAAAAATGCCTTCAAAATAATATATTTAATCACGTGCCTGTAAAGCTGTAGACAGGGAACCATCAAAGACTCGTTTGAAATTCAGAAGCAAACTCTCCAAAGGAAGCATTGGCGTGAATTGAAAGAGACGGCATTACCTGCTGTTTTTTGTGCTTTCGAAAGAACTAATGTTCATAAAGCAAACAAGGGAAGTACAAAGCAGCCAAACATTGTTCAAAGGTTACTTTAAATCAAGATTCAGCTTTAGAAATGTCATGTTCGGTTCACGGGGAACTGTTTAACAATTAATCATAAATTGTTTCTCTGCTGTAGGATGGCATCCAGTTTTTACTTAAACGTTTGAACATTTGGTAAGTTGCCAGGCGGTGAGAAACCAGTTCATTTAGGGTCTGGAGTACAAAACACTTACAAACGACACGATTTACCATAAAAAATCAGGTTGTTTGTGACCTCAAAATATTTTCTTGTGAAGTACAAAACTCCTTTTAGGTGTCGACTCAATAAAGCGTTTTGGAGCTCATTTCAAATCGAAGTTAGGTTGGGGCTTGACGGCCCGCGATGACAAAGTTCAATGGATAGTGACTGCCATTGCGACTAAAAATCATTGATCAATGCCAACAGCCACTTTTGTAAATCAGGTTGGCCAGCCTATAGGGGCGCACAACGGGGTCCAAGGGATTACTCCATGCACCTCACAATGTCCTGCTTTCTTTTTTGTAAGCGGTGAATAAACTTTTAGGGGCATGAGTTGCATATAAAATACATTTCCATTGGGAATTTGAGTGCATGAACGCATTTCTGCTCTCCCTGCAGGCCACCAACCATCCCTAAGTATGTAGTCAACCATAGTGGGTTGTACGTACCATCTGTTGATTTAATACTCTTTAAACAGTTTTCCAAACTCCTGAGAATGGCCATTTTGCAATGTGACCTAGTCAGTTGCATCGCAAAATATTAGGCAGGTCTCAAATGGTTGTGCCCACTATTTGCAGCCATCCGGTATGTACATCAGAGCCTTAGAGCTAAGCAGTAACTAAAGACATACCTGGTATCCATATTAACTCATGTTTTTATAATGATTGGGTACCTAGAAAAAATGGATGTGCTGCATTGGATCCCTGATTGCTGTGCATAGTTTCCACGAGCAAAAAGGCAGGAGAAAAATCAAATGTGTGATACTATGGAAAAAACAAGCTCAGTGTTATTCCTCATCTATGTGTGCATCATGCTCAATCTAATGGCGAACCAAATGGTACCAGTATCACTGTTACAGTGTCACATCTCCTGCACAGGATGCTGAACAAGATTGAACAATACGAGCCTTTTACAGTAGATCTTTAATGGCAGAAGGCCGGGCCTTACAGTGCAAAGCATTCCGTATTGTACCTTAGTACTAACCTATGACAAATGCAGAAAAGTTATCTGGAATCGCTGCAAGTACATTTTTTGAGTTTTTGGTAGCCTTTTGTTGTATTTGTCGTATTTCTCGGACTTGTACTAAATGGTAGCCCAAAACGACACTAGTGTTCAAACCATTCGTGGCAAGTCGAGTTGTCCATTTTCTAACGATCCCTAATTGAGCCGGCTACTTTAATATTTTTCTGTTGCATTTTGGACCTAAGTATTAACATCAAAACGTTCATGTCTCTTTCAGTTTGGTGTTTTTTTAACTAGTTGAATTTTCGTTCTTTCCTTGGACATCAATCTAATGTCTAAAAACCCATCTGCTGAACCTGGATAAAGAGAAGCCAGTTGTAACAGGCCAACTGGAATTTACAGAAGTGGCGGAAGCTTTGCACGTAATCAGAGGCATGGGTGAGGAGACACTGACTAATACTTAAGTAATTGATTGAGGAATAAAAAAACGAGGTGTGTATTACGATCGCAGCTATCTTCAGGACTTAAACAAAAAGGGCATATTATCAATGTGACAATTCTTTGAAATATCAGCAGGAGAAGCACTGCATTCCTTTTTGGTGAAGGGATGAGAATAAAGAAAATAAGCTACAAATAACAAAATTGTTTAGGTATTTCAGAACACAAATTGAACAATTTTATATTATTTGTCTTCACAACTAGGAACCTTAGATGTTAGTCGATGTGCTGCTTGTCGAAGTCTGATAGGCTACACATTGCCCCAGCATCCAACTTCTATTTACATATTTTTTCATAATTTCTATCTACCAGTATTCTAATGAAATAAATTACCTGCTGCTTATAGGCAGTCTTCTATTGTAAGGTGTCAATCAAAAAACCTACTGCAAATGTCAAGTGCTAAGATGTATTCCTGAGTCATACATTGTAGTACCCTGTTAATTCTGAAACAGAGACACGCTGGTCACGTGGCCGCAAAATTATATTAAACTTCAGTTTTTGGTAGGAAAATCACATATATTTTTGGGAGGGGGTCCCCTTAAACAAAATACTGTGACGTGTCCGCTGACTTTGAATACTGAGCACAGTTGCAAACTTCTTCACACTTAACACGTAACACTCACAACATCCTATTTATTTGAGTATAGCAGCTCCAAAGTGTTTGTCCTAATTTCAATGGTGTGGAACTTGGGCTTGTATTACTTGGAACCAGAAACCAAAAGTAGGAAATCTTAAAGACTGAGGAGACCGCGGATGCCATTCTGGCTTTCCCGCTGGGCCGGCGGGCGACCGCCAAAAGGCCGCCCGCCGGCCCAGCGGGAAAGCCCCTGCAACATAGAAGCCGGCTCCGAATGCAGTAGCACCCGTCGCGATTTTCACGGTCTGCAAAGCAGACCGTGAAAATCTTCATGGGGCCCTGTTAGGGGGCCCCTGCACTGCCCATGCCAGTGCCAGTAGCATGGGCAGTGCAGGGGCCCCCAGGGGCCCGACGACACCCGTTCCAGCCATCCTGGTTCTGTCGGTCTAAACTGCCAGAAACAGGCTGGCGGGAAGGGGGTCGGAATCCCATGGCGGCGCTGCAAGCAGCGCCGCCATGGAGGATTCCCTGGGCCAGGGGAAAACCGGCGGGAAACCGGCGGTTCCCCTTTTCTGACCGCGGCGGTAAGAATGGCCCTGGACGCACCGCCAGCCTGTTGGCGGTGCTTCCGTTGCCCTCCACCCTGGCGGTCATAGACCGCCAGGGTTGGAATGAGGGCCTGAATGTCGTACAGTGTTTGGGGTTGTTTAGTTCCCTGGAACTTTTATTCTTTTGCCCCTTATTTGTGGAAATAACATTATTATCCAGAATGTAGCAAGGCACCTACTGCTTTCAACTAGTTATTTTTGACAAGTGCCATTTTTTAAAGTGGCTGATGGTGAAATGTAAACCTTGTACGGTAGAAACCTTAGTTTGAAGTTGGACGGAGTGAACAAGGAAAGCAAATAAACCTGGTTTCTTCCTGGAAGGTTCGTGGAGGGACTGGGCATCCACTCCTAAGAATAAAATGTAAAAAAGAGTCAAAGTGGTGCATTTTAAAGCATGAAGTATAGTGTATGTTTAAGCACAACACAGAGGTCCATATAAAATCAGAAGAGACAAACCCGGGCAATTAGAGTAGAGTAAACTAATGATAAAAGTTAGTAGGAATGTAAAAGTTAGTAGGAAATTTATTTTTATGAATCTGTTATTTAAAAGTGGCTTCCATGCTTATTCTTTCCCTTATGTTAATTTATGCCATGTGTCCTGTACTTAGGTGGTGAGCCGAATTTTACTCCATTCTTACTTTGTCCCATAACTTAGCTAAACGTTGACCTTCACTTCCACCTGCTCATGTATCCAAAACAAGACTTCCTCTTTCCCTGAAGACAGAAGTTGACAGCAGGCCAGCAGTGGCCCGTCCATACGGGCTGAGGGGGCACGTCCCTTTACCTTTTTCCTGACCTGAAGAGTATCTGTCAGGCTGAAAAAAAGTCAGCCTGACAGATACTCTTCTGGATCTGGTCAGGCAGCCAGAAGTTGGACATGCCCCAAATGCGCAGACTCCTGGCTGCCTGAGCTGAACTTTGCTGGGGTGAAGAAGTCACAGCCCTGTGCATGTGACCTCTTCCGCCTAGCAAAGGTGCCTCGAGGACCTCCCCCTCATGACAAAAGGGGAACATCACTGATTGCCTCAGTCCTGGGCGCTTCAGTTTTAAGCCCTGAAGCACCGAGGGCCAAGTGTCAGTTAGTGACACCTCGTCACAGAGTGGGATGGGGTCAGCAGTCTCACTGACCCCATCCCACTCTGTGATAAGTATGGATTGCTGCCTTCCCTCGTTGGCTGACCTTAGGGCAGCCAATGAGGTAAGGCAGGAGTCCCAACCCTCCTGGGACCTATGAAGCTATTAATGTTTGGTACGTGCGTGCATGTATGAAGGTATGTGTATTTGTTAGTGAGTGCTATGAATGGGTGTCTGAGTGTGTGTGTGAATGAACGGGTGAAAGTGAGGTGGGTGCATGCATAAGTAATGTACCCCCTCCCCTGCTCCCCTCCTTCTTAATGTATCACTCACTGAGCCTCAGTGTACTGCAGTTGCTCCCATCCCCTTTTCACACACAGCTTGACAAGATGTACAGCTCAGTTTCAGGGCTGATATCAAAACAGCCATGACATGCACAGCAAAAGACAAATATTGGCAGGGGACAGAGGCACAGGACAACAGGGAAGCTGGGAGGACTGCTGTGCGACAGGGGGAGGACAGGCCCAGGGAACCGACCCTCCAGGATGCACTCACTGCAATCCTGGGAGCATACCAACATTCTCAGGATACACTGGGACAGTGTGCAGGAGAACATGCGGCTGCAGGAGGGACAGTACCTGGGGATCAGGGAGGCCTTGAAGGACATCATCAGCACCCTGGGCTCCATTGCAGGGGTGCTGGTAGAAATGGCCAACACTATGAGGGAGGCAGTGGCACACCACCGGGCCCCTGACACTAGCCAAACCACCGAACAGCCCTCCACCTCCGCTGCTGCTAGTGGACAGGAGGCCCACCACAGGACCAATAGGCCACCAGCACCCCTCCCCTGCAGAAGGAGAACCACCCCACAAACGTTCCCTGCAATCCAGGCAGAAGCCAGAGACTATTGCCAAGACCCCCGCCAGGAACTAAGACTCTCCTGATTGTCACCCTTATGTACCACTCTTTCACCCTGTCCACCTTGAACTGCCATTGCTCCACTTCCTATACCCCCTTGGACAATGCACCTGTGATACAAATAGACTGGACTCTATCCTGGGCTTACCTCTACCATCACCCCAGCCCATTGCACTACCCCCTCTTCTTCAGAGCACTGCAATAAACACACTTTGATATAACACAAGTATGGCATATGTCAGATTTTTTTAAATGTATTTGTTTAACAAAGGTTCAAATAATGCATTTCAACTGTTCAGTAATGTTTACATTGGAAAGACCTGTAGTTGGCTGCACTGAACACACCAGGAGCAATAGTGGGGAAACCAATATCTGCAAAAAGAGATGCCAAAGGGTACAGTGAGTGGCCTTAGAAGTAGGAATCCACAGCCTGTCAGTGACAATGTCACACATCAAACTGTCAATTATATGTGTATCAACACTGTCTTACCTGTGTCTCATTGGAAGTATTGATGAATAATTGCACTTCTGTTGTCCTCATCCTCATCCTCTGCCTCCTCATCTTCACTGTCCACAGGGTTCACTGCTGCCACACGGCCATCTCCAGCCTCCTCCTCCTCCTGCAGAAAAGGCATCTGGCAACGCAAGGTAAGGTTGTGCAACATGCAGCATGCCAAGATGATCTGGCACACCTTCTTGGGTGAGTAGCACAGGGATCCACCAGTTAGATGGAGGCAACAAAACCTGGCCTTTAGGAGTCCTCTCTATAATTGTTCTTGTTCGCCAATGTGCCTCATTGTAGCGTTCCTCTGCCCTTGTCCTGGCATTCCTCATAGGGGTCAGTAGCCATGAGAGGTTGGGGTAACCAGAGTCACCTGCAAATATCAAGGGATAACTGTTAGCCACACACTAACCCTTAGGGCCCACACCATACCCATACACCAACATATACTGGGTGGGAACCAGGGCTCATCTATTAGCCACACCCTGTACCTCAGGAGTTGAGCCATCACATTTGGGATGCTACTATTCCTCAGGATAAAGACATCACGCACCGAGCCTGGATACTTTGCATTGACATGGGAGATGTACTGGTCCACCAAACACACCATCTGCATGCACATTCATTGAGTGAAAGCTCTTTCAATTTCTGAAAACCTGTTCATTTCTACGGGGGGCAAATGCAATATATGTTCCATCAATAGCCCCAATTATGTTGGGGATATGTTCCATAGCATATAAATCAGCTTTCACTGTGGCCAAATCCTCCACCTGGGGGAAAATGATGGAGCTGCACATGTGTTTTATCAGGGCAGACAACACTCCGGTCAGCACTATTGAGAAAATTGGCTGTGACATTCCTGCTGCCAAGCCCACTGTCACTTGGAAGGAGCCATTTGCCAGGAAATTGAGCACTGATAGCACTTGCACAAGTGGGGGGATCCCAGTGGGGTGACGGATAGCAGATATCAGGTCAGGCTCCAGTTGGGCACACAGCTTTGTGATTGTGGCCCTGTCAAGTCTATAGGTGAGGATAATGTGCCTGTCCTCCATTGTTGCCAAGTCCACCAGGGGTCTGTACACGGGAGGAGGTCTCCATCTCCTATTCATCCACAGCGGCTGCAATCTATGGGGCAAAGGAGTGAGTAGTTGGTCATTATCTGTACATTATAACCACTGCAGAGCAATGCTTTTAGTGACTGTTACATTAATGTGGTGGGACATATCCATAACGTGTATTTGTGTACTGTCACGCAGTTATCCATGGCCTGCCCCCCACTGAAATGGCGTCCGCCTGTCCTGTATGACGGGACAGGTGGAAATGACGTAATTCCGCTGACGTTGTGCGCCGTTGCGGGAGGCGGTCAAGAATCGCCATGCAACTCCTCATTGGTTTATATTGGGCCCTTTGGGTTACAGTGGCCAATGGCGAATCCTCAGCAGGTGGAGCACCCACTGTCACCCACTGTCACAAACGGTGGGAGGACCTGAGACGCTGGGCATGGAAGATGGTGGAGGCCCAGCAGGGGATGGCCTCCCATCGAGGAAGGGGTGCCGGTCGAACCCTGAGTCCCCTGATGGCCTGTATACTGGTGGTGGCCTGTCCGGAGATGGATGGCTGCTTGGGGGCATCACAGCAGCAACAAGGGGGTGAGTACAGTACCCTAATATACAACTTGCCCCTGGTGGGGTGGTATCTGGGTGGGGGGGGTGGGCCTTGTGGGTGCCCGTAGGCCAGTCCTGGCATTGCAGGGTAGGTCCCATGTTGTGCAGGGTTCTGATGTGAACATCCACTACTGGGCTGGGGTCAGTGGGTCTCAGGTATGCTGCAATTGGCGTTAGGTGTCCCTATCCATGGGCTGGTGACTAGCATTGTGATTGGTAGTGCATTGCCTAGTGCATAGGGCTGTTCCCTGTGTGTGAGTGTGTTGTGTACACCAATGGTGGTGTAGGTGCCACCATTGACCAAGTGTATCCTTTGTCTCTCCCCACCCCCTTTTTCTTTTGTCACCCTGTACTTGTGTGCATTAGCATCATCTGGCGGAGGAGCAGAGGCACTGGCGACGGTGGGAGCTGCATCCCACAGGACCCAGGAGGTTGAATCCACCGACGGTGAGGGCACCAGTGGGACAGAGGGTGAGGGGAGCACTACGCCAGAGACAGGAGGGGAAAGTTTGGACACGAATACCTCCTCCAATGGAAGCTCCCTGGTGGTGGCGGACACCTCTGTGCCCACCCCAGCTACAGGTACACCTGCCACCCCGTACCATCACTGCCCTCCCAGCAGCCCCTCAGCGAGTTTCCCATGCCCGCTCACCCAGGAGGATGGGCATCTCCTGTGCCCCAGGCACCTCAGGCCCTGCCCCAGTTAGCCCTGCTGCCCTGAGTGAGGAGGCTATTGACCTACTTCGATCCATTTCTGTTGGGAAGTCATCCATTGTGAATGCCATCCAGGGGCTGGCAGCCCAAATGCAACAGACAAATGCATTCCTGGAGTGCATTTACACTGGCTTGGCGGCCCAACAGAGATCAATCCAGGCTCTGGCCTCCTCTCCGATGGCAGCCATTGTCCCTGTTTCCACCCTCCCCTCTCCAACTTCCTCCACCCAATCCCATTCCCCTCAACCACAACCTATCCGAAACACACAGGCAGACAAGCATGCACCCAGGAAAACACACAAGAGTGGACATGGCAAACAGAAGCACCACACTTCATCCCACAGGCACTCACACAAACACCATCCAGAAGTAGACATACCAACATCCACTGCCTCCACTGTGGCCCCCTCCTCCTCATCTTCCACCTCCCTCCCAGTTGTGTCTCCACTCATACCTGCATGCATTACATCCTCATCCACTACCTCCATCACCAGCACACCTATCAGTACACACCCCTCCTTGGCAGTCACCACCCCCACATCCATGCACACGTCCCCTGTGTCCTTTCCCACTGTGTCTGTGCCCCCTCCTCCCAACGTACACAAACGCAAGCACTCAGACACCCAACAACCATCCACCTCACAACAGCATCCAGCTCATGCACCTGCACCCAAACACAGCAAACAGACACCTCCTGCAACCACTCCCTCTTCCTCCACTCCCAAACCATCTCCCTCTTCCTGCCCCAATGTCCCTAAGAAGCTTTTCCTCGCCACCATTGACCTCTTCCCTAGCCCTTCCCCCATCTCTCATGTCAGGCCAGAGCGGTCAAAACCGAGGCAAGCACCTCAGCCACCCAGTCCACGGGCACAGTAGTGTCCCCAACTACTCCAGGTGTGAAGGGATCCCAGCCACCAGCCAGCCAGACGGACAGGGTGCCAGCCCCAAGCGCATCAAGGAAATGCAAGGAGTCAGCTCCAACTGCATCAGGGAAGGGCAAGGAGTCAGCCCCAAGTGCTTTCGGGAAGGGCAAGGAGGCAGCCCTAGCTGCAGGAAAGAAGGGCAAAGAGGCATCCCCAGCTGCAGGAAGGATAGGCAAGGAGGCAGCCACAGCTGCAGGAAAGAAGGGCAAGGAGGAAGCCTCAGCTTCAGGCAAGAAGGGTAAGGAAGCAGCCACAGCTGCAGGGAAGAAGGGCAAGGAGACAACCACAGCTGCAGGAAGGAAGGACAAGGAGGCAGCCCCAGCTGCTGGAAGGAAAGGTAAGGGGCCTGCAACAGCAGGCAGTAAAGAGAAGGGCCCTGGTGCATGGACTCAGTCGGAGCCCCCACCACCAACCATGGTGGTGCAGCCGTCCCAGACTACAGGGGATGGCCTGGAGCCTCCCCCCACCACTGCCTGCACCGCCACCAGCACCGCCACCAGCAGCAGCTTCCCCAGTGGGCAGCCGTCCAAGGCTGCACGGGAAGGGCTGGAGCCTCCCCTCACCACTGCCATCACCGCCACCAACAGCAGCAGCCCCAGTGGGCAGCCGTCAGAGGCTGCAGGGGAAGGGCTGGAGCCTCCCCCCACCACTGCCAGTACCACCACCAGCCGCCACCAGAAGCAGCAACACCAGTGGGCAGCCATCCGAGGCTGCAGGGGAAGGGCTGGAGCCTCCCCCCACCACTGCCAGCAGCAGCACCACCACTGCCACCACAGAACAGCTGTCCCATCCGGCAGTGTGTAGTCCTGCCTCCATGGGCTATTGTGCGGCCTGGACCCCGCAATTCCTGTGGGTATGACACCCAGCTGAGAGACTGTGACCTTGCACTCCCCAAGATCAGCATCACTGGGCACAATGCCCCCTCCAGACCCAGTGGAAGAAGGCATCCACTCACCCCATCCTTCCCAGGATGAAGCTCACTGGGAACAATGCCCCCTCCAGAACCAGTGGAAGAAGCCATCCACTCACCCCATCCTTCCCAGGATGAAGCTCACTGGACACAATGCCCCCTCCAGAACCAGCTGAGAAGACATTCACTTGAGAGACTATGGCCATGCACTCCCCAGGACCAAGCACAGGGCATGTTGCCCCCCCTTCAGAGCAAGTGGGCAAGTCACCCACTTGAGAGACTATGGGCTTGCACTCCCCAGGACAGAGTAATGGGCATGTTGCCCCCTCCAGAGCCAGTGGGCAAGTCACCCACTTGAGAGACTGTGGCCTTGCACTCCCCAGGACAGAGTAATGGGCATGTTACCCCCTTCAGAGGCAGTGGGCAAGTCACCCACTTTAGAGACTGTGGACTTGCACTTCCCAGGACAGAGTAATGGGCATGTTGCCCCCTCCAGGACCAGTGGCATTGTACCATCTTCCAGCTGAGATGCCCCCGGTTCCCCGTCCCCCTGAGGTGCCTGTCTATTTTCGACCTGATGCCCCTGCAGTGTTCTCTCCTTGTTGTTGCAGGAGTGAGGTGGGGCCTTGGACTATGTGATGTGGCCCTGTGGCACATGGACATTGAGGACTGGACAGTGACCCTACATTTATAAATATGTATATACTTGTTGTTTTGGATGCACGTATTTATACAATTTTATCTTATTACACTCACTTTCTTAAATTCATTTTGTCCTTGCATTATTCTTGAGGGGTACAGGGTGAATGTGTAATGTTACTGCATCTGGTTGTGTGTATGGTTTTGGGAGTGGTGGTGTTGCGTGTGTGTATCACTGTCTTTTTCCTACCCCATCCCCTGTGTGCTAGGCGGCTATACTCATCGTGGTCATCTTCGCCAGCATTGGTATTCGTAGTGGAGCAGTACGTAGAAAAGCATGGGGAACAAATGCAACTCGAGCTCCATGGCGGCGTGGTTGTTCCCTGAGTCTCCAGAGGTGAGTCGTTTCCCTTCTGTGCAGTTTTTCCCCAAGGCTTTTGATGTCGTTGGTATCGCCCTGGAAAAGGTGGCGGATTGGCCTGTCATAATACAGTGGGGGGGAAATTGTCTTCCGCCTGGCTGTTGCCGGTTACCGCTGTGGTGCTTGTTGTATCTGCCCTGGTGGTTGGTGCGTTAAAGTGGCTGTCTGTCTGAGCGGTTTCCGCTGTGGTCATAATTTCATATTTATTACCGCCGGCCTGTTGGTGATATTACCGCCTCTATACCACCGACCGCCAGGGTTGTAATGAGGACCATAGTGAATTAACATGTGAAAACTGGTGATTTTTTTAAATGGTTGCCATAATTAATTTTGTTTATTGGCTAAGCAAAATTCTAACTGAACTTGTAGTGTTTTTCCATTGCTCAATGCTTACATAAAAAAGTGTGCTTAATAGATTAATAAATGTGTACACAGATACCCATAGCTGGTTGCTGCACTATGGGGGTCATTCTGACCCTGGCGGCCGGTGACCGCCAGGGTCACCGACCACGGGAGCACCGCCAACAGGCTGGCGGTGCTCCCTCGAGCATTCTGACCGCGGCGGTTCAGCCGCGGTCAGAAACGGAAAGTCGGCGGTCTCCCGCCGACTTTCCGCTGCTCGGGAGAATCCTCCATGGCGGCGGAGCGCGCTCCGCCGCCATGGGGATTCTGACACCCCCTACCGCCATCCTGTTCCTGGCGGGTCTCCTGCCAGGAACAGGATGGCGGTAGGGGGTGCCGCGGGGCCCCTGGGGGCCCTTGCAGTGCCCATGCCAATGGCATGGGCACTGCAGGGGCCCCCGTAAGAGGGCCCCGCAAAGTATTTCAGTGTCTGCAATGCAGACACTGAAATACGCGACGGGTGCCACTACACCCGTCGCACCCCTGCAACTCCGCCGGCTCCATTCGGAGCCAGCATCCTCGTTGCAGGGGCATTTCCGCTGGGCCGGCGGGCGCTCTTTTGGAGAGCGCCCGCCGGCCCAGCGGAAATGTAAGAATGGCCGCCGCGGTCTTTTGACCGCGGTGCGGTCATTTGTCGGCGGGACTGTGGCGGGCGGCCTCGGCCGCCCGCCACAGTCAGAATCACCCCCTATGTCTTACAAGGTCGGATTTATTAAGTCACTACACAAGTTGAACGTTCTATTGTTTGCAATTGTCACTAATACGTGGTTTCTTTCTCGAGGATGGAAGTAAATATTTCAAGACGAGAAGTTTCATCCTGAGAAGAAAAGTTTAGACGAGATGGAACAATAGAGTCACAGACGAGACGGAAGAGGAAATGTTACTGTTATGAATATGTCTTGGTTATTGCTAACGCCATTGTGTTTTAGATTATCAATTAGAACGACTATTGGTTGAATCGTAAAACCACCCCATGTACTGACCAGTCACAAACTGTTTGAAGATTAGTATAACAACCTGGGTAGGATTTTCTAGAGTTACTTAGTTCGAGATGTTCATAGTTCGAAAGTTTACGAGTTCTGGATGGTGGTTCGAGTCGCATTAGCAGTGTGGGTTTAGCTGTCGGTAGGCCCGATTCTCTGAAGACTTAACTAATGGTGTCCCACTGCTAAAGTAGACTGCATGTTGTTGTTTTATGGGTAATGTATGAAATTGCATTTATATATGTGTCTGTTTTGCTTTGCAGGTACCAGCTGCAACTTATAGTTTAATTGCTGCACAATAATAATAATGTTTTTTTTCGTATTAACCCGACTGAGTGTGTTTTTCTAAATTTGTGTTTCTAAATTCTTTTACATGAAGTCCAACATGTAGATGCTAATTTGTGGTTAGTGAGGGAATCTACTTTCATATGCTCAAGATTCATTTTGACACTCTTTGATTGTTTGTACTAATGTATACTTTAACTTTTTTTGCAAATTCTAGAGTTATTAATCAGTGTTATAATACTTGAGATTATTTGCTTGATTGTTTTGATTAAACGCAGATATATAAGACTTTCTAATCAGCCACTATTGATTCTATGTGGTTATCATTCTTGTTTGAGAGTTATTTTTGTGACATTAGCATTGTTAATCTAGGGAAATACATTTATAATCCTTCTTAATAAACTGTTGCGGTTATTGTTTGAGGTTCAGATCCTTGAGTATATTGATTACTGTTGATGATTACATTACTTATTGATGACATCCCCTCAATCCTTTGTCACGTCGATCCATTGACCTCTTGCGCACAATCCACTATTCAGTTTAAAGTAATAGCTAGGATTTTGTCGCGCTGCAACAGATCACACCAATCATTCACTCCATAAAAACCAAAATGAAAGCACAATTTCACAAATAATATGAAATAGTTTTACCCAAAACTTCAGTGCATGCTATCACGCACTATGCGCACTAGCACTTGTCCTTGATGATACAAAATCTGGATACTACTTTCACCTTAGCTTCTCCTTTCAACCTCATCCACAAAGACAAACGTATTATAAAGAGTCTACTTTCTCCACCATGCACAAAAACGAACAATCACCTCTATTGGCATCACAATCAACCCACTTCCCCACCAAACAACTCCCCTGGTCCACTACTCCCCATACCGCTTCAACCATCCTTCACACTATCCAGCATGTACACTCACTCCACTCGGCTCTCTGGTCTCTTCACTGACAGTACATATTTCAATAATAAAATTTGCTAGCCTTCCATATGCTGCAGATCAGTTTAGTAGACAAACCCTAAACCTGTCTCTCTTCTCTTTAGTTTTCCTCTGTCTTACTCCTTTATAATAACTTTCTTGTTTTAGGCACCTGCCAACAGAGTTTCAACTCTTCAGTGGCTACAACAGACACCATTTCCTCCCCCAAATACTTTAAAGTCCTGCCAGTTCTCAAGTAAAACATTTCTATTCGAAAAGTTATGGCTGACAAACACATAAGTAGATATATAAATAACTAAATAAATAACTAGTTGGCCCTGCAAATTAAATACTATTAAGACACAAACACGCAGCAGATTAAAGACGAGGACATGTTGTCTTCTCTCCAATAATGAGTGGCTCTTCATGTGAGTACACCCATGTGCACCGCAGTAGAATTTTTTAATAGGAGTATCTCTGGACTATAATACTGTAAAACATAGAATTTGTAAAGAGATTTGTTTCAAGTGTAATTATAACGCTTCAGCTCAAAAAGCATACCAGGTAAAGTGTGTTAAATGGTTTCATTGATGAAACACAACCCATTGTGGATGCGTCGTGAATGTGGTGGATGAGCCTTGCGGAATAGCTGCATCTGTGCGCGCAGCCTCAGTTACTCTGTCCCCGCCAGCAGTTTCTGGGCTGTAACTAATGCGAGCAATCATGTGCGTCACGGTGTCACGTTCAGTTTAGTAAAAATTAATGTGTTGGCAGGAAGCATTCAAATTGACAGTTCTTCTTAATTGCCGACTTTCATCTTTTTGATGACAACGAATATGTAAATTCACTAGAAATTGTAAAATAAGACAACTTGTCATGAAGCTGTTACAATGACTCCCGATACAGCAGCAAACGCACTCTGGATTAGCAGAAGTATTACATTGATGGACTACGCTGAGATGGTACCAAGGTCGTGCTTCACTTGGGATGCACCATGGCTTTTCAAGTCCAAGGTCAAAGCTAGTGAACATAAACTGTCCATTCGAAAGGATGAGTAGTCTGTTCCATTTTACAGGGATTACAGCTCCCCTGTATGTGGTACTCTCGGGCTCAGAAGGTTGTTTTTCAAGGGGCTCACAGTTTGGGGTCCTCTAATCTCAAAATGATGTGTATTCATTTGTTGTCAACTCACCAATCAAAGGCTGTTTCAAAGCAATTCAAGATAAACATACAGCTAAACCACTTTAGGAAGCACGACTAACCCAATAGCAGACTGGAAAATTGCTGCCATGTCCATCCAGCCTGTCGAAAGCAAAGAAATCTGAGGTGCGGCTCCAAAATGGGCACTTCAAGGTAGGCAATCTTCAGATAGAGGTGCGTCACTCAGTCACTCTGATGAAGAATTTTCAGATGCCTTCACTTTATGGCCAGCAACAATTCAGTGGATATGAAGTGGCATCTTGGGACCACTTCATCAGTGTCAGATCCCGTCCTTGATATGGGTCTCCCATGAGCTCTAAATGGAAACCCATTCGCTTCTACAAAACCCCGGCATCCTGTGAGTTCTTTTGGCAGTTGAATAAGAACAGCGCTAGACTGGCCTCCAAGCACTGTGCTTATGATAACACGTGTCACCTGAGTAGGGCTCAGATGAACATTTCTAGTCTCCTCTCCAAGGCTTCCCATGTCCACCTCTGCTACAAGGTGATCAGGAAGGTAATTAGTGCTGCCTAGCTTGCCACTTCTGGCTATTGCGATTACATTGAGACCTGTTTGATACCAACCATGATCAGTCAATCGTCCCTATCCTCAACTGGCCCTGCTGAAAAAATTGCTGTTGAATATCTTATTTAGTGGAGAATTGGAATTCTCCAGAGCAATGTACAGTAGGTGCACAGAAATCTAGACTCCTCCCTGATAAAAGTGGATCTATTTTTAGCGTAAAGCCTTTCCCCCTTCTTCTGACAACGCAATATTTGTGTTACCCAGAAAATACACTGCTTTCTGGCCCATCCTTATAAAATGTCTGGGTCCACTGAGGTCCCTGTTGTTTTGGATTCCACCGCCAGGTGTAACAATTTGCCAAAGAGAAGCTAATATTCACCAAGCTGCCTTGGCAGCTATACCAAGACCAATCAATCCCTTTCTTAGGGACTTTTCCGTACTTGAACATGAAAGTCACAATTCTCAAACTCAATTCTAGAATGGCCACCACCTTGTCCTCTTTCTCAGGACGGGAACACTCCCCATTGAGTGTATCACAGATCTCCATATCTAGAGGTTTTCTGAGGTACTTAAAGAAATTCCACACTATCTTCTCCGAGGGAGCTCAGTCAGACTTCATAGGTGAATAATTAGTTCAGGTACAAGTATGCTTCCTTTTCTCAGTCCAGTTTGCCGCCTATATGGCAGCACACCTTTTCTTTGATGATCAATCTACTTTCCTGCTCTTTGGTTGTAGTAGCAGTTCGCACCTTCACTGGGTGCTTGTGACCGTCTCTGTGGAGGCCATATCCAAATAATCTCCTGTGCTATCGGTGTCACTCTGGGTTGAAATGTCAGATTGTCTGTCTCTTGCCAAGATTGCCCACCTCCTATGCAAAGCTCACCAGGACAGGAAGTTCATAGCTGCACCCCAAGAAAATCTCCCTTAAGGGCGTTGGGAAAGATTTTTCAATGTGTCTTTAATTGGCTCTAAATCCACCAGAACAACACATTGGATAGTGACTCTTTCAAAAAAGTGAGCTAGGGTAAGTCGTATTTGTCTGAATCAAGATCCAGGACTTCATAGTGGGAGTCCATGGCAGACAGGATCCACTCATCCCCTGCCGTCTGTGACATATAAATCAGATTCTTACATAATAAACTCAGAAGGTGCACTTGCAAACATTGCCTCTCTGACAGTGTCCCAGTCAGGTATCGTTCCAAAAATGCACTTTCTATATAGTGTGGTAAGTGATGCTGCACTATCAGGACAGGCGTGTATCTGCGAAAACAGTGCAGGTTTGTGAGCTATCCCTCGGGCGTTATCAAGGTGCATTACTTCTGCACGCGATGTGTGATTGGATCATGGAACGTTTGTGGCTTTCCATGGCCTGGGTAGATCAGGATCGGCCAGGTAAAGTGCCTATCAAGTGATGCTCTCCTGCTTAATTAAGTACTACCTTCCTCTACCCATGCAGTGAACAATCCGCCAGCCCTGCAAGGCAAAGGGTTTGCACATGCTGAGCAGATGACTCCTAGTTCCCCGGCTACGTAGGCTGCTCTCAAAACTGGTTCCTTGAACAGGACCACCTACTCTCTTACAAGCAGATGTGTGTATGCTCCAGGAGGCCTCTGGGCCCAACCCGTGAGGCCTCTAGTCAGGGGCGTAGCTTGGTTAGTAATATGGGGGGGAGGGGGCATGAACCTTAAATTTCCCTACAGTCACGCTGGCACATAATGTTAAAATACACTTTGTGAAATAACCAACTTTTTGTAAGCCTTTCCAAACAGATGGAGAAGAGTGTTTGTGCTTTTTTTTTGCGTGTGTAAAACGTCGTGCTGAAATCCGACAGAAACACTTCACCGTACCCGACTGTGAGCACATGTACCAAGCTAGTTATCACAAAATGCATTTATTAGGCGTCAGTAACACCCGAAAAACACCCCACACCCGAAGCTACGTCCCTGCCTACAGTGGTTCTCTGAATAGAGAAAACCTCTATGTTGAGTAATCTTAACTCTGACATTACCTCTCCAAAATGGATTTAAAACAGCACTTTATGCCACAACGAATAGAATAATACACACGAGAGTAAGGAAGAGAGTATGAGCACGGATCTCACTGATGAGCAGAAAAGAAAAGCAGTAGAGAAGCTCTCTGGAGAGAATGTGTTAGAAATGGGGTCTTTGGTTGACAGTCAGGTTACCCCCTGTTCAAGCAAGGACCCTCACTCTAGTCAGGGTAAAAGAGAATCACCCTCAGCTAACCCCTGCTTACCCCCTTGGTAGCTTGGCAGAGCAGTAGGCTTAACCTCAGAGTGCTAGGTGTAAAGTATTTGTACCAACACACACAGTAACTTAATGAAAACACTACAAAATGACACAACACCAGTTTAGAAAAATAGACAATATTTATCTAAACAAAACAAGACCAAAATGACAAAATTCCAACATACACAAGTCAAGTTATGAATTTTTAAAGATTAAACTAAAAAATAGCATTTAGAAACAAAAATGCTTCGATGAGATGTTAACACGGCGTCGTGACGGAGTCGTTCCCAACAAGCCGACACCAGCGGCGCCGAACACGGAGTCGTGTAGACCCCCAAGTACAGTACCTTTGGTGAAGAGTGAACACAAGCCGATGCGTGAAGTCGGGGATCGCGGCGTCTGTGCGAAACGTTGAATCCACGCGCTTCGAGCGGCGTCGGTCACGACGTGGTGTGGCGACTTCCACGGAGTCGTGGACTTCAGCGGGACTGCAGCGGCGTCGGGCCTGCGAAGAGCGTCGCGTTCCAGCGAAGGTCACGGCGTCAGGTGCAGGCGGCGTTACCGGATTCAGCAGCAGCGTCGGTCCGGAGTCGTCCGAAGTCGATTTTCTTGGATTTCCACCAGCTTTCCTTTCAAGGTCCCAGGGACTGGATAGGGCACCACTTGTCAGAGCAGGAGTCTCTTCAGAGACTCCAGGTGCTGGCAGAGGGAAGTCTTTGCTGTCCCTGAGACTTCAAACAACAGGAGGCAAGCTCTAAATCAAGCCCTTGGAGATTTCTTCACAAGATGGAAGGCACACAAAGTCCAGTCTTTGCCCTCTTTCTCTGGCAGAAGCAGCACTGCAGGAAAGCTCCACAAAGCACAGTCACAGGCAGGGCAGCACTTCTTCCTCAGCTATCAGCTCTTCTCCAGGCAGAGGTTGCTCTTGGTTCCAGAAGTGTTTCTAAAGTCTGTAGATTTGGGTGCCCTTCTTATACCCATTTTAGTCTTTGAAGTCACCTTTCTTCAAAGGGGACTCACACCTACTTATGAAATCCTGCCTTGCCCAGGCAAGGCATCAGACACACAGCAGGGGGTTGGAGCCGGCATTGTCAGAGGCAGGCACAGTCCTTTCAGATGAGAGTGACCACTCCACCCCTCCCTCCTAGCAGAGATGGCTAATCAGGAAATGCAGGTTACACCCCAGCCCCCTTTGTGTCACTGTCTAGTGCGAGGTGAAAAACAACCCAACTGTCAAACTGACCCAGACAGGGAATCCACAAACAAGGCAGAGTCACAGAATGGTTTAAGCAAGAAAATGCTCACTTTCTAAAAGTGGCATTTTCAAACACACAATCTTAAAATCAACTTTACTAAAAGATGTATTTTTAAATTGTGAGTTCAGGGACCCCAAACTCCACATGTCCATCTACCTTCTAGGGGAATCTACACTTTAATCATATTTAAAGGTAGCCCCCATGTTATCCTATGAGAGAGACAGGCCTAGCAACAGTGAAAAACGAAATTGGCAGTATTTCACTGTCAGGACATATAAACCACATTACTATATGTCCCACCTTATCCATACACTGCACCCTGCCCTTGGGGCTACCTAGGGCCTACCTTAGGGGTGCCTTACATGTAAGAAAAGGGAAGGTTTAGGCCTGGCAAGTGGGTACACTTGCCAATTCGAATTTACAGTGTAAAAGTACACTTACAGACACTGCAGTGGCAGGTCTGAGACATGATTACAGGGTTACTTGTGTGGGTGGCACAACCAGTGCTGCAGGCCCACTAGTAACATTTGATTTACAGGCCCTGGGCACCTCTAGTGCACTTTACTAGGGACTTAACAGTAAAACAAATATGCCAATCATGGAGAACCAATTACGTACACATTTTACATGGAGAGCATAGGCACTTTAGCACTGGTTAGCAGTGGTAAAGTGCTCAGAGTTGAAAAGCCAACAGCAACAAGTCAGAAAAAAATAGGAGGCAGGAGGCAAAAAGACTGGGGATGACCCTGCATAAGCAAAAGTACAACAGAATGTAATACCCCAAAGGAGAGGAATAGATTGGCTGACGTATTTTGTTGATGTCTATTGCAATAATCATGGGAGTTGTGGTTATTTTGAAGAAATTTTAGAGTGTGTTAATTTTATTTGCTGTTGAACAGTAAAGATGCAAGATTGCATTATGGAATCTTTGGTGACTTGCCATAGAACATGGACTTTTCCAGCAGATGAATGAAGGTCCACCAGTAACACCAGGAAAGAATTGGATGGCTTAACTTTTGGCTGGATTCCATCTTTTCCACATGACAAGGACAATGTTGATGGGGCTGAAGTAGTCCGCCATGACTGAGCCTCATTTACAACAGCACTTATCTATATCAGGCCCAACACCTCTCAGCAAGAGCAGTATCTATGCCAGCATTCATCTACCGCGGCTGTTTGTAGATTGGCTTTCATGTTTCTGGCAAACTTATTTGTGCAAGGGCCTTCTTTCATGTACACATTTGTGTGCATGTGCACACCTCCTCCAGTGTTGCTCGTGGTTGGGAGATAGGAAGCTTAACCTTGCACACTTTTACATCAAGCCATGAATTTGTGTATCATTTTGAGAAAAGATGTCGGTTTTACACTCCGGTACACATTGACAAGATTCTACACCTCCTTATTGACATGTGAAAGTTTTGTCTCTATGACTGATTCTTAAGAGTCTCTTGGATGTTGTCCCACATTATTCGTGTAAAATGGTTAGGTAGGGGACAGGTAACATCAGTCACACAATCGAAACGTGTTAAAGACCGAAGGCATGAAACAAAGTGCTATCAGACTGGAGCTCAACACAAGTATTTGGAAGACTTTCCTTAAAGGCAGAGGTTCGTCAATGTTCTCATCTCTGCTGGGAACGTATACCAGGCTGTGCATGACATCGGTTGATCTGTCTGAGTGGCCATAAAGCCCTTTGAAGACCTAGTGGTCGGTAGGCACTGCTTATAACTCAGTGGTCTGCTTCACAAAGATTGCTGTGCTTTAGGTGTGGTCTACAGCCTTAAGTGAAAGGATATGAGCTCATAACTTCACAGTTCTTTTTCACAGATACAGACATTCCATGTCGAAATTCGACTGTTCGTTCGGAAAGCCTCCCGACCTGGTGGGATTTTTTTCTCAATATTAGGCTAGAAGTATTGGATGTAGAGGTGCAGTATAAGGGTATCCATAGAAGATAGGGTGACCTTGGAAGCAATAACAAAATCAGGTCCTTAGGGGTTTGACAAACCGTTTGCACGGAGGTCACCTCTCCAAAAAGTACTTTTGCAAAGGGCAAGGATACGTTTATTTCCAGGGTGGGAAAGGGGCCCCTTTTATAAATTAGGGAATGCAGGATCAGTGATTTCTCCACCTAAATAATATCTTTCCTTTGGAGAAAAAAGACCTAGACCAGGGGATTATTCATTCTTTTCTAGGTCCCGATTAGAGAGAGGTATATACTGCACCTGCGAAATATCACACCCAGGAGTACGCTTTTTACCAGGTGCTTTATGTAACTTTAATATGTAACGAATATGACCTGTTGGTGCTTTTTGCACTAATGCTGCATGTCTCCTAATTACCACTCCGTCGTCCCATTTTTCCTAGACTAGTTTTTGACAGGTTTGACCTAACTGATTCACTTCTGGAAAATAATGTAATTAGATTTTGGGAATCTCCGGGCGACATGGTCATGTTTACCAGAAAAAAAAACGATAAAGCACCCTAAATTGCACCGATGGAACGTTTCATATCTAGGACTGTGTACTGTGAATATATAACGAATAACTGAAATAAATGTACTTATGGTGAAAGCGAAATGAAAAATAATTAACATCTGTTTATGCTGTGCTTCGGGGGGTGAGCAGTACAGTATGAAAAAAAAAACACCGGTGAAGTGTGAATCTGAATAATTAAAGTGCGCCAGACTCATTACAGATGAAGACACAGACCCGTCAAAGAAGGATTCAAACATTCGAAAATCTTAGGAGGAGAAACTGTCCAATTGCACTCCGACAGCCATTAGGCTCGGGTGCGCGGAACCATTTGTTTGGGATAACGAAGCGGCAGAATAAAAAACACATACCATGTGGATACAAACATAGATGGGGTACACGTAGTGAGTAAAACTCAAACGTGTAGTGGAGCTATAGAAATGCATCACAGAAATATGTTCAATGTTCAGAAAGGTGCTCTTTGTATCATTAGCAAGGCCCGAAAGAAAAAAATGTAAGGAATAAACTGAATGAGCAAAATGATTATTGGCATGGTCAGTACGATTGACTTGCATTTTCAGTTATAACTGTACATGTTTGTTTTCCTTTAGCTTTAATGTGGGAATACTTGCAATATTATTTCATTAAGGGCACTGGCACAGGGGCCCAGTGGTGTGAGGAGCATAGGTATATAGAGAGAGGTGTTATGTAGATTTGTGTGGTGCAGCTTATCACCCATGAAGTTATTCAGGCACAGCCTGTTTTTTTTTTGCACCATCCCTCACATTTATCCTGATTCTGGGAAAAGGTATCTCAAATTTTCTCTTTCTTGCAAACATGTATTTGCAAATGCAAAATATTTCACCTTGGCAAGACCTGGACTTTAGAGAACTGGCTGTCTAAGCGTACCTACTAGCATGCACAACACATATTGCATATGTTCACTTACACTGGTTGTTATTTTTTAGGCTTGCTGGAACATTAATGTATTTAAAGTTACTTACATCAGTTTAGTGGCACTAACATATTATGGCTGTCCACAATAAGGCATGAGCCACCACCATTAAGCCAAGGCCAGCATTGTGCTAGCATAAGCACAATCATTCTGTGTGTAGCCACAATAC
This sequence comes from Pleurodeles waltl, assembly GCF_031143425.1. NCBI lineage: Eukaryota > Metazoa > Chordata > Amphibia > Caudata > Salamandridae > Pleurodeles > Pleurodeles waltl. The sequence continues at coordinate 572,511,162 of NC_090439.1, read as the reverse complement.
ACCATTAGTTGCAACCGAAAGTCAGGACGTGGGCAACCTAACAGCCTATCTGTGTGTTGTGGATGCTTATAATATTTCAAGAATTACCACATGATCCAATAAGCACCCATAGCACTGCTATGATTATCTTCATTTTTGTCCAGGTGATCTTCATGAAAGAGTTGGGCTCCATTGTGTAATGGATGGTTATGCTATGTCAGAATTAACACCAAACTTTCAGGATTCTCATTATGCCATGGGTTGGATCACTTCCCAAAGATATGCGCTATAGATGAAGAATTGCCACCATATTGTCTGAATCAGCATGATCTCAGAGATAGGCACAGTTGTGTCATGACTGTCCAAAATACGCCAGGAATTACAAGCATTATACCAAGTTAAAGGAAGCATGTTTTCAAAGGAAGGTGAGATGCCATGTTTTCAAACAAGTTGACAAGTAATACACAACTATGCTTTAGCCAGCATTTGGCCAAGGACAGTCAATATCCTGTGAATGCCCACAAATTGCTAAATGTAACTCCACTTATTCAAGAACCAGCATTTTAGCAATGGTTGAACAATGGGCATTATTCCACAAATTCCTACATGTCCAGGAATTACCACAATTGTCATAGGGCCACTTGTTATCAGGTGTGGGGAATTGGGATCATCTCATGAATGCACACCAGTTGTCAAGAATTCCCACAATTATTCCAGGGTCAACATTTTACAAAGGCCAGGGAATGGCCACCATCTAATGGATTGCCAACAATTTACTACCTTTCTGCAAGGGCCATCAGGGGCAGGCAGAGAGGATTCATGCCATGACTACCAATGCAATGACAAGAATTATGATTCTGCCAGGGTCAGCATCATACCACTGGTGAGCAGTAGAAATAACCACATTGATTCCAAGAACTTACAAAACATTACCACCATTAAGCCAGGGTCAGCATGTTGACAGGGATGGGAAATGGGCATCATCCCTTGAATGCCTACAAGTTAATAAGAATTACCTGCATTATGCAAGGGCCACCTTATTTGTTTACAATCTGACAGTCAAAGGCAACTCCCAATCAGTACTCCGCAGGTGAGAAAGGGGCAGTTGGGACCATATTGGTGGCCTGTTGTGGGAACATATCTGGTGGGGCAGCATTCCGTTACTATTGGACAGAGGCAGGGACTGACTTGAAGCATGACTTCTGCAGCTTGTGAGCTGTGCTTCCAGGAGGTGGAAGGAGTAGAAAGGAGAGTTTGTCAGTCTGTGGGAGGGAGGCCATGAAGGATGACTAGACGCAGATGATGGTTGGCAGAGTATGTTGGGGCTGACCTGAAACACAGTAAGTTTGAGATCTTATTGGTGCTCCTCAGAGGATGATAAGTTGATGGAACAATGTGGCTAAACAAGAAACATGTGACGGTGGATGGTAGAGGAGAAGGACCAATTGGCCTTTGCATAAGAGTTCCTAGAATGTAATGTAATCATCAGTTTATTGATTCCTTTTGCTTTGATCAATTTATCTCAGAACAGACTGTCGTTAGTTTGTTTGCAACTGTACATAACCTTTTGAATCATGCATTGACTTCTACCAGAGAAACCTGGTAGTTCTGGGTTGGACCACTCCAGGAAGAAAGTGTTGAACGTGGTTTAACTACCAGTAAGATTATTCAGAGAGGAGAGAGCTTCTTGAAGATGGCTGGCTGATGGGGCCTGTTGGCAAACCTGAACAGTGGTTGGAGGTGACCTTCTTCAGGAAGGAGCTGTCAGATAACTGGTGAATGGGGTGGAGCTCCCCAAATGGAGGGGACATTAACTGGAGTCCAGGTGTGAGGCTGTGGGTTGCTGAACTAGTTAATGCTGTGACAAAGTAGAATTAGAGATCAGTACCTTTCTTCTCAAAGTGGTCAGGTAATATACTGCAGAGTAACTGAGGCGAGACAGGTTTAGCTTAGCTTCCTTCTATCTTTACTGATTTGAAATTCAAACATGATGTTAAGAAGCTCCATTGAGAGGCAGGTGGAATAGATTATAGAAAAGGTTTCTTCTTAGCATTTATGATTGCTATTATGAGTAGATAGTTGTGTATTGGTTGGTTCTGTACTGTATTTTTATTTCCATTCCATTATGCCTCTCTTCAAGTTTACTGTGCAGTATTGTTAACTTTTTCCACAACTATGATGCTTATGATGTTTGGGCTAAAGGCAGATAACTGAACTTTTCCTCCTGATACATTTTTGTAAATTCCAAAATCTCTGACTAAGATCCTCCTCTTCTTTAGCACAGTCTGGGAAAATCTGAAATTCATTTTAGCAGCAACTGTTGACACATTTAAAGCACACAAAAAAACATAAAATAGACAAAGCAACAAGACACATTTAAAACATAACAGGCACAGCACAACAAAACAGTCAAAGCAGAATGAAACCCAACTATTATAGTACAATATAACATAATCACTTGCAAGAATGCAGAACAAAAACAGAGTAGCACATAAAACAATAGAACAGATCACCACCACCACAAAATTGCACACAACAAATATGCACAGACATTGTTGTCACAATTTGCCACTATCAAAATCCTCCTTTCTTACTACGGTGATAAAGGGTGCTTCAAGCAAGCAGTCCCTTACTTTTCCACCAGGAAAAATAGTGCCAGTCAAAAATGTTTTGTGATCCAGCACCATAAGTGTAGCTTTTCTTTACAGCTGTACTAAACATGCAAAAATAAAGTGATGCTTTTACTTGGATCATTAACTTGTATCATAGTGGGAACTTTTTCCATATATGAAATGTTTTCATTAACACAAGCTTAATGCATAGTCAAGCTAATGGTATTTGTAAAGAGAAATTATGTTTATTGACATTTAGGGCAAGATTTACAAGGCCCTATCACCAACGGAATGTCACTTTTTGTGACGCTCCGGTGGCGCTGTGCAGTGTTTCACATTTACAAAGTAGCGCTAAGCCACTTTTGAGGCTTAACACCACCTTGTAAATATGGGCCCCTCCGATGCAGTTTTCTGTGTCAGAGGAGTGTGCAATGGATGTTGCTGTGGTGTTCCACTGCAACACACATTGGGGGTCATTCTAACCCTGGCGGTCCAAGACCGCCAGGGCTAAAATGACGGGGGCACCGCCAACAGGCTGGCGGTGCCCCGCTGGGCATTCTGACCGCGGCGGTTTGACCGCGGTCAGAAGTGGAAAACCGGTGGTCTACCGCCGGTTTTCCGCTGCCCATTTGAATCCTCCATGGCGGCGCAGCTCGCTGCGCCGCCATGGGGATTCTGACAGCCCATACCGCCATCCTGTTCCTGGCGGTTCGCCCGCCAGGAACAGGATGGCGGTATGGGTTGTCGTGGGGCCCCCGTAAGAGGGCCCCACAAAGAATTTCACTGTCTGCATTGCAGACAGTGAAATTCGCGACGGGTGCCACTGCACCCGTCGCACCTTCCCACTCCGCCGGCTCCATTCGGCTCCATTCGGAGCCGGCGTCCTCGTGGGAAGGTTGTTTTACACTGGGCTGGTGGGCGGCCTTTTGGCGGTCGCCCGCCAGCCCAGTGTAAAACCCAGAATACCCGCAGCGGTCTAATGACCGCGGTGCGGTATTCTGGAGGGGGGAACTCTGGCGGGCGGTCTCCGCCGCCCGCTAGGGTGAGAATCACCCCCATTGCTTTTGACACTGTCCCAGATTTACAAGAAGGCATAAATCTGAGGCTGTGCCAAAAACTAACACCGCCCCCAGGGTGGTGTTAGCTTGGCACAAGGAGGAGGAATACTTTTATTCCTCCTCGTTTTTGCTTTTTCCATGTGTGCTGTATTCTGCAGCACACATAAAAAGAGCAAAAGGCCATGAATGATTTGTTTATGTGCGCAAAGGTATCCCTCCCTGAACATAAACAATTATTCAAAATGATATTTTGATACTTCTATGTGTGCTATGTTCTTCAGCACACATCGGAATGCCAATTCGCCATTGTAGATTATTTATATGCAGGAAGGGAAATCTTCCTGCACATAAACATTCAATTTCCTCAACAGATACACCCTTGCGCTATGGTGCAAGGATGTCTGCATTGGTGCTCGAAGCTAAATTTAGCACTGGCGCAGGGGAAAACACAGTGATGCGCTGTATGTTAGTAAACATGGCGCATCCCTGCATTTCTAAAGTGGCGCAGAGCGGCGCAGCAAATTTTGGCACAGCACTGTGCTGCGCCACTTTTTAATAAATCTGGCCCCTACTCTTTATTATAGTAAATGTAGGCCTGAATTTGAAAATGAGTTCATGTTCGTTGCCACCTTATTTTTGACACTTGAATATTTTATTTCTAGGCAAACTTAAGTTCTGTCAAGCGTGATGTTCTGTTTCCATGATTCCCATGTGGAGAAATGTTTTATTTTCTTTGTAGTCATGGTGGATTTTTTTATGAATAGCGCATTCAAAAGACATCTGCAGTGTAAAGACTTGTGTTTTATCTTGTTAGAAAGTGTGTAAAGGATTCAGAGAGAAGCTTGCTTTGTGAGAAAAATATGAGAATTTGCCACATATGTAATTGTATCTATTGACTTTAACTTGATTGTACAGTCTTGAAGAATTGTGTGTAGCTATGCAAAAGTTAGAGTTGGTGTGTCTTTAAGGCAGAGCACAGCAGAATAGAGGAGGAGATTTTAGAGTACTCCCATAGAGAGAGAGGACTGACTTTTCTCTTGTCTTCTCTTTGAGGAGACCCAATGTTCCATTGTCCTATGACTCAGAGGAGTTTGATTTGATTCACATAATAATTGAAGAATACACATTCTGATTATAAATTGCTGCTAATCTGATGTTGTGTCCTGTAAACCATTAACTTTGAATAAACATTCATGGCTTGGTAGTAAAATATTATCTGTGCTTTTTGTGTTGTATAATGTATTTCACATATTATTGAAAGTATTGAAAGTGTTGACCAGGCTCAAGCGTAGAGCAGCAAATTCTTTAGGGGATTAACATCACTCTTGGTCTAACCAGAGAAGCGTTTTTATAGTCTATGAATTTGTCACTAAGAACAGTTCTAGCACTGGAAACATGATAACACACTTAACAATAATTCACAATTGTCTTGTCAAAGCCAGGAAGACCTCGGAAGTCACTGAAAAAATGCAATACAAAACTCGAGGTGCTACAACCACATCTGCAAACACAGAAAGGAATATTATGTCCTTAATGGCACCTAGTGAAGTTACATTACAGAAGTAATCACAGTTTTAGCCTAACAGCGTTTTCGTTAACTTGCTGTTTAAAGAGCCATGACAGATAAATAAGGCTGGTAATCACTATAGAAATAAAGTTTGGTTCTATGGTTTCACACCACTATTCAATTCAATGGCATATCATGTTTAACAGGGATTCAGTTGGCATCATCCTGTAACACAAGCTTTACAACAGCATGTGATAGAAAATATCTGCATTTATGGGCACATTACAGTTAAGGTGGAAGGCTGGTTATGGCTAAAGCAGTTCGAGTGCCCATGTACCCATCCTTGCTCAATCCGTTGTGCACGCAGGTGAGTTTTAATTGCCACTTCTCAGCTCAAGGGAGTGAGTGAATCTTGGCTGCAGCAAATATTGTGTTTGGTGGCCATGTGTGGCCATGTGTTTGGGAGCTCTAACTGCTCCCAAGAGGGTAAAATTACTCGAAGCAGATTTACTAATGCATACCAGTGTGTTCACATGCCTTTATAATGAATAGTACATACACGCCATGTTTTTTGTCATATTGCACCACATGTACATATGCGCACAACTTTAGTGTCAACCCCAGCGGCAGCTGAATGGGTGACCAAATAATCCTTGGATTTTGGAGCTAAGTGAGTAGTTCTTTCCTGGCCTGCCCTTCTCTGCATCTCTATCTGTGAAGTATTCCCAAGCCGGGCTCATAAAGAAGGCTTCCATTTGAGACAGTGAATGAAATCTAGCGGAATTTGAGAGTTTTTTTTTATTGTGACTTCTGACTACCGTTAGCTTTTTGACTACCTCTTAGCTTTTCTTTTTACTTACAAAGATTATGACCCTGATTACGAACTTGGCAGATGGGATACTCCGTCACAAACGTGACGGGTATCCCATCCACCATATTAAAAGTTCCATAGTATATAATGGATCTTGTAATACAGTGGACAGGCTATCCGTCATGTTTATGACAGAGTATTCCCCTCCACCAAGATCTAAATCAGGCCCTATGTGTTCCACTTGACATTCCTGTTATTTTATTGTTGCTGTTTGAATTTTGTGTCACTCTCCAATCCATGCGTAACTGTGCACTTTGTAAGTGACCAGAGGAGGAGTGTTGTTGTGAGTGAAGGCCTTGCACCTCTTCAAGAGCTTCCCTACCTTACAGTGTAGCTTCATATGCCCTTAATTGGCTCTTGATTACCTTTTTGCTTGAATCTTGTTTGTTTTTTTTTAGAGGTGAAAGTGTAAAGTACCATGCCATCATGACTTGTAGGGAGCGATAGTCAGCACCTGGGGTTAAAGGAGCTGTGTGGGACATTGCTAGCACACGGAATCTAAAAAGAAGAACACAACCTGAGCCCGACTTGCCACCTGTGATGACAATCTGTCTCAGATGAAAGTAGCATGCTGGAAGAAGTTGCTGGTGTGAGGGAGCATTTGAGGGTCTGCTGCTTCGTTTATGATTTGTTTTACTGGCTGCCTTTGTCCCTTCTAGCTGGTTTCACTTGACTGAACGTCCCTGTCACTTAACTGACTGAATCTGTCAGCCCTATGTTAGGGCTAGTTTCTCACAAAAGGAGGTTGGCTTTTAGCTACTTTTATCTACATTAAAAGTGCTTGGAAACTTCTCTCTTAAGGGCATTCTTTATATTCTGGTTGATCCTGCCAAATTAAAACAAGGGGCTATTTCGTGTTGCTGTTCCTCATAAGGCCAGCTAAATTATTTTGTATGAACTCTCTTTTTGGAGATTAGCTCATATTATGTGGTGCTGTCTTTTTTGTTGAACTAGTAGTTATTTATTTGATGACCTATATCCCTATTATTTTAAACAGTCTGGCATCAGTTCTGACATGAAGTTGTTATAACAACCCAATCATAAAAGGAAACAGATGGTGCTTCCACCTCCAGTCAATTCTAAAGCTGTTGGCTCACTAGACCTATATAAAGCTGCAATATTACTGAAATAATATGCTCTGATATAGATCATATTTAATGAGATTCTGCTGACCTTAATATGAAAGTGTCAGATAATGAAATTAAAATTAGAGATAATAAAGCAGCAATTGATCAACATACTCCTTATGTGGGTCAAATTACACCTATGAAGAAAACACTACTTGACTGACTTGGAAAGCAGAAATCTTCAGTACAAATTAAATATTTTCAGCCTTCTGGAACATTTTAAAAGACAACATTTTAGGGTTTTCCTGGAAAATATTATTGCCTTTTCTGCTCAAAATAAATTCCCTAAAAAATTATATTGATAAGGCTCATTGTGTGCCTCACATTGTAAACCTTACCAATCTTATGCTAAACAAATAGTATTCAAAGTATTGTGCCATTATCATCCAATTCTTATTCAGAAAGCAGTTAAGTGCCAGCATTGATGGAGGAAGGCCATAAAATGTTTATACATTGTCTTTGCTAGACAAATTGTAGAATATATAAACAATTTTGGGGCTTGTGTTCGAGGCTCAGAGAAGCTTGTTACAAATATGATGTTTTTTTATCCATTGATTATGACAATATGGACAGGTGATTCCTCCAAATCATTCACTTTACCTGCAGACTTGGTTGCTTACGTAGATCAGTATGATTCTGTTGCATTGACTTTACTGTCCAATACAAATATTGAATTAACTTCTTTTTTATCGCTACATATTTATTAATGTTTATATTCTCCAACACATTGTACTACTGTGATATTTTGCTAGTGGGATTACCCCTACGCTGTCTCAAGGCTTTGCCAAATGTACTTTCTTCTAGGGATTGCTGTGTTTTATTTATTCCATTCATCTTGTTTGTTACTTTCTATGGGCTACTTGTGTGTTTATTCATTTTTCACGTACTCCATGTCATGGCTAACCAATGTCTTTAAATTGCTTTATTAAATGTTAAATGTTTGCACCAACTAGTAAAAAAGACATACGATTTTAGATTCTTTGGATAAATGTATAGTGGTTTGATTACTCAACCTGCCAAATAACTTATTACTATATCAGACCATGTCCTCATTTCTTTCTATTTCACATTAGATGATATTCTAAAAGGCACCCATAGATCGAGAATAAATGTAGAGATTTAACTATCACCTGAAAACCGATATATAATGTATATGCTTCTTTTACTGATTATTTTAATAACAATAAACTGGAGAATATCTCCACAATCGTTTAATGGAATGTTTTGAAAGCATTTTTTAGAGGTGTAATGAGGATTTTTTGCTCAAACCGCTACAGCAAGCCTCAAGACATTCAAGACGTGACCACTGAAAACTCCTTACTTATGTCCAAGTTACCATGACAGCCCCAGGCTGCTAGAGATAATTTAGATGCTCCCGTTTACTAAAGAGGAGATAAATGTAGGAATTAGGGGCCAGATGTAGGTAGAAAAAAAATAGCGACTCGCAAATTGCGAGCATGTGCGACTCGCAATTTGCGAGTCGCTAACTGCAATTCAGGTAGAAAGTGCGCGGACAATTTGCGACTCGCACCCGGAGTCGCACCGCAGATAGCGAGTCCGCTGTTTGCGAGGTCACTTTTTGCGACCGCGCAAAAAACGGACTCGCAATTTGCGAGTGGGTGTCGCAAATTGCGACTGTGCTGAAAATTGAAAGCAGGTGCTGCAGAACACTCTAGAAATCACTTCAGAACACTCAGGAAAACACTTCCTGGCAATGATGATGACATCACAGCCAGGAAGTTTAGAAATACACCTGGGAGGAGGGAGGACCACACCCTTTTTAACTGCAGCACAGCTAACAGAGCACCAGCAACCATGGCTGACACTCCCAGGAAAAGAAAGCTCAAGTTTGCTGAGAAGGAGTTGGAGGTGCTAACAGATGAGTGCTGTCAGCACCATGATGAGCTGTTTGGCAAGGCAGCCCTCACTGTGCCAGACACTGGAAAAAAACGAATTTGGCAGGATATCCAGGACAAGATAAACTCCCTGGGGGTCAGCCACCGGAGTGCGGAAGAACTAAAGAAGAGGTGGTATGACTTCCGCTCTCGGACCAAGGAGAGGGTGGCAGAACGGCTCCGGGAGATGAGAGGCACAGGAGGGGGACCCTCTACCATACCACCACCCACACCCCTGGAGGAAAGGGTTGAGGAGACCATTGAGCCGGAGGCTGTCACTGGAATTGGAGAACTGGACACCTCTGAGCCCGGACCATCAACCGGTGAGTACCATGTGATATGCTTGTACCCCCATCAATGCCATACCCCCACCCACCATGTACACAGGGGCATGCACAACCAAGATAGCTCCATTTCAGAGTAGCAAACACCAGAATGATGCATTATGGGCAATGTAGTCAAGTAGGCATTTCATAGGCAATTGTTTATTAGGAAGTTTTTAACTGATAGTAGACACTGACAGTGTGTTCCCCATGTCCCACAGGTCTCCCACAAGACACCTCCACCAGCCCAAGCAGCCAGGTGCCAATGGTCATCCAGCACAGAGAGGAGACAACAGGACCAGCCACCACTCCCACCTGCACCACCAACACCATCCCCTCTCTGGAAACACCTGTTGCAACAGTGGTGTTGGAGCCTGCACCAGGTACAAGCCACAGTGCCACATCAGACATTACAGGGCCTCCACCGCTGCGCAGGTGACGCAGGATGACAACCGCAGAGCAGCAGGCAGAATCAGGGCTTCCCTCCACAACACCAACGGAGGCCCAACTGCTACGGGGTCAGCGCCTGCAAAACCAACAGTTAAGGAGGATTAGTGGGGTATTGCAGCGCTTTGAGAGGAACCATGCCAACAGCTTGCAGCAGGTGCATTCAGAACTTCAGGTCATTGGGAACAACACAGGTGACCTTGCACTGGCTATGCGCGAACTGGTGGTGGACTGCTAACGCAGAGTGACAGTGCACGGCGCAGGGACCGCGAGCTGCTGCAACGCCTGGACAGGATGGCCTCCTCTATCGTTAGGCTGGCAGTTAACACAACTGGGCTGTCTAGGAGAACAGTCAGCCTCCAGGTTGACATAGGCCACTTTGCGGGTGATGTGGCACGGGGACTGGGCCGGATCACCCATGCAATAGACCTAATGGAGGCACTGCAGGTGTCCAGGGCCACAGGTGACACCCCACAAGACAGTGAGGAGGGCTCCACTATCAGCAGTGTCTCTGCCGGTGACACCAGGGTGCTACGTAGTGGGAGCACAAGGCAGAACACTGCTGACCCACCTAGTACCAACCAGGCTGGCCGAGCCCGCCGTAGGGTGTGAGCTAAACACTGTCCCTGGGGCTGGAGCACATGATGGCAATGTGTCCCATGTCAGGTGGACTATTGAAGGCCCTGAACTGTTTTTTCTTGTATATAGTTTGGTTATTTGCACTTATTAAATAATTTGTTCTTTCCACTTAACACATGGACTGTTTGTTCTATTGGTGAGTATGGTAGAAGTTGGCACGTACTTTCCAAAGTATTGGTTTGCAATGTGCTCCCGTCTCAGTCTGCCTTGATTTGCGATGCTCCTATCCCCATGATGGCGATGTGGTTGCTCTTGCTCTTCATCCTCCGAATCTGGGTCTTCAGGGGTGAGAGGTAGCCCACGTCGGGTGGCAATGTTGTGCAGGATAGCGCATGCGACAACTATTTTGAATGCCGTTATTGGGGTATACTGGAGGGCACCTCCACTTCGGTGGAGGCATCTGAACCTTGCTTTCAGCAGTCCGAAGGTTCTTTCGATGATGTTCCTGGTCCTCTTATGTGCACTGTTGTATCGCCTCTCGCATTCATTGCTGGGTGTTAAGTACGGAGTCAGTATCCATGGACGTAGTGCATATGCACTGTCACCTGTTGTCACAAAACGTACACTGTTAGCAAGGCATGGGTGGTTTGCACATTGATCTGTGTGCATGTCTTCAAGGTGTATTCAGCTCTACCTAGGAGGTATTCGTCTCCAAACTCCCCACGTTCCAGGCGTTGGTGTATCCCACTGTGCCTAAAAATTTAGGAGTCATGACTACTGCCTGGAAACTTAGCAACCATGTCAGTGATGACATAATGGGCGTCACATACCACCTGAATATTGAGTGAGTGGGTACACTTCCTATTGCGGAACAGATATTCCAGGTTTGCAGGAGGGCATATTTGAATATGTGTCCTGTCTACACACCCTATGACATGGGGGAAGTTGGCAATCCGGTAAAAGTCCAACTTGGTGCTGTTAATTTCTGCCTCATTCCTGGGTAGGTATGTGTATCGGGACATGTGTGTGAGTATGGCATCTAGGAATGCCCTGAAGAACCTTGATAGTGCACTTTGGGATACCCCACCTGCCACAGCAATGACCCCCTGATAGCTACCCGAGGCCAAGAGGTGCAGTGAGCATAGAACTTGCACATGCGTAGGGATGGCGCAACCGCGCACAGTCTGGCGTTCTAGCTGTGGTTTGAGTAAATCTATTAAATCTAGTATAGCTGCGCTGCTAAGTCTATATTTGTCATATATTTCCTCCTCAGTTTGCTGGAAGAGTGTCTGCTTTGTTCTGTAAATCTTCTCCTGTCTCTGGCTCCTCCTCCTCCTCTGGTGGGCTGCGTGGGCTCTCCTCCTCACTGCTATCAGGTATATCTCCGCCATCTTGAGTAACCCAGATGCCTTCTGGGTCTCCTTTTATACTTTGGTAATGGTTACCACCTGCTCTGAGTTAGTGGTAAATTGGAAGTGCAAAATGGGCTTTTTGCGAATAGTCGCAATTTGCGAGTTGCTATTGCATATGGTTTGCGACTCGCAAATTGCGACTTCCTATTTGCGGGTCGCAAAATGGGGTCGCAAATTTTGCGAGGCGGTACCGGCTCGCATCGCATTTTGCGAGTCGGAAATGGAATTTTTGCATCCCATTTCCGATTTTGCGGGGTCGCAAATTGCGAATCGGGCCATTTGCGACTCGCAAAAGTTTGCTACATCTGGCCCTAAATCTTTGAGCAGAAAGGAAGCTCCTAGAACGGGTGATCTTCCTGCAGAGAATTTTACAAGTATTTCAATACACAGTCACCTCCGGTCCTTCTTTTTCTATTTCAGGAATCCACACATAATGCTTAACATCAGGCGCCTTTAAAGAGGCTAAAATAATTGTTCTTCCCACACTTGATAAATACCACACACTAATAGCTAATTGTCACCTAAGTTTGTAAATCAACCAAGACTGTAAGATTTATGCCAAGATTTTGGCAAGCAGGTCACCTCCTGTTCTGAACTCAGTTATCCACCTGGGTCAGAAGAGTTTTATAAAAGGTAGCATATCATCTTGTAATACTAGGCTACTTTGTCACACTTTCACTTTTTAAAATTAAATTAAATCCTACAGGAATGTTAGCTTTAGATGCTGTAAAAGCTTTTGATAAAGTCAATTGGATTTGTTTATTTAAAACTATGGAATTATTTCATTTTGGGTCTGCCTTTATATTGATGATTACATTATTCCATTCTTCTTTATCAGCGTAAATATATGTGTGGTGATGTGATCTACACTCCATGTCACTAGTTTTATCTCTAAGGTGCAGGAATGCAGACAGGGCAGTTATGGTGGAGACTCGGGCGGAGGAGGTTGTGTGGAGCTCACCAAGACTGGCCCATAAACCTCTGACACCAGAGACTGTCTCCATGTGATGGACTATCTTCAGTACCACATATTTGGCAATGAGACAATTTGGCCACAGTGTCCATGCGCCTGCTGTGAAACTGCCCCAGCTAGGATTGGAGGCGTTTTGCAACACCTAGAAAAACCAGATTACAGGCCATTATTGGTTTATTTTTGCCTGACTACATACTACAGTCCTGCAGAGGTCAAGGGAATGTAATTTCGCCATCAGAAGGAAAATCGATGTTCATCTACGTTACATTATCAACTTCGTCCGTTCATGACGCGCTACAAGTGTGTGTTTGAAATACAGTGCCACGCGCAGCAGTGACATCGGTATTATTGGCTCGTGAAGTAGCACGAGCTTGTGTTTGATTCACAGGGCCACATGCAGTAGTGTTACATCAGAAACTTCATCCGTTCTTGAAGTGTCGCGAGCGGGGGTTTAAAATACAGTGTCACACGCAACAGTGACATTGGTCTTATCGGCTTGTGAAGCAGCACTAGTGACTGCTTGTTACACGGAGGCACGTGCCGTAGTGACATGGACCTCATAGATTCTTGAAGTGCCGCACACAGCAGTGACATTGATGTTCTCGGCACATAAAGTAGCATGAGCGTGTGTTTGAAATGGAGAGCCAGTGCAGCAGTTACTTTTCCATGTTATTACACTGCTCACGTTTCCCTCAACGAGGAAAAAAATCTACTTTAGACTGGCGCTCTATTTAATGTGCTCTCGTCTTTCCGTGCCGTTGGAATTTACTTCTCGTCAGGTTGAGAGTGTTTCTGCTATGAGAGTGTATGAAGTCTTTCTCCAGAAAGAAACAACATGGGCAGGGCACGTTTCTTGTGTTAAGTCTGACTCGTCTTAAAAAAAAAAAAATAGTCTGTATACTTGAATAGGATTTATCCTGTATGTGCTCAAAAGAAGAGATACTGTGATACGCACACAACATAATACAATCATTAACAGCTTCCTGCGATACGCACACAAATTTAAGCATGCCAATATAGGCATGAAAAAATATACATATATGAAATTCCCTGAATGTGCACACATTTGTACTGTGCATATGTGAACAATGGTATCTCTCAAAAACAGTCAGGAGGACCTCCTATATTATGCTTACATTAAAAATTAAAGCACGTGGAAACATTTACAGACGGAGTATTTAACAAGAACACTCTGTGATGGGCACACATTGATTCAACTCTCTCAATTGCAATCAAAACATCTTCCTGTGATGTGCATGTTTGGAGAGTAGTTTGTGGCCATTTACTATAGTCAGAGTACATTTAAAAACAAGGAGGGTTTCTATTGTAAGAGTACATCTCTACATTTGACAGTGTCAGTAGCATACATAATTACATGGTATATGTATATAGTATATACCAGGGGTTGTAATTTACACCTTAGCATTTAGTCAGCGTGCAAAGTGTTAGTGCACCTCTACCATTTTCACAAACACCAGGAGATCTACCCATCCCTTGGCGTAATTGGTACATGCTTTTACAAAATATTTAGGTGCTATAGGTGGCAACAGGTATTGCCCTGCACGCAAGAGATTTATTGGAACATAATTTAGGTTTTGAGGGACAGTCTGTGTATGAACATTTGCCACCTTACGAAATACCCGAGAGTGATGAAGATATTGATGAATATCAATTAGCTGTTAAAAAATTAGAGAAGCAGTTTGATGTCCAACCCAGTTTAGTTGTGAATGGGCATACATTTTGTACTTGGGAACAACGTCAAGATGAATCAATAGACACTTATATCGCAACACTGCTTTTGGTTTATCCATGATTGGCATATTTGATTTACTAGTAAGTCCCTAGTAAAGTGCACTAGAGGGACCCAGGGCCTGTAAATCAAATGCTACTAGTGGGCCTGCAGCACTGGTTGTGCCACCCACATAAGTAGCTCTGTAATCATGTCTCAAACCTGCCACTGCAGTGTCTGTGTGTGCAGTTTTTTTTTATAAAGAACTTTTTATTGATTTTAATAAGAACCAAAAAGTAAAACACAATGCAAATACAATATAAATAGCCTAGCACCATCAGTCTGAATACGTCATTTGTCTCGTTGGCCCCTGTGGGTTCTACAAACATTAAGTATCTGTGCTCATATAGCTCGGGATCATTAGCCCTCAGCGTTGCAGTGATTGAAAGAGATTTTCTTAATGATTATGTAACTTAAGTACGGTTCGCTCTACACTGGGGAGTTAGGACTCTGAACAACACTTCCCCCCGTGAGTTCTTGATCGAGAAAAATATGTCTTGCGGCTAATCCAGCTGTCGCAGACAGGTTAGGTGTCTAGTATGTTCCCCCAATTCCCCCACACTCTACTGTACTTGTTTGGGCACCCCCTCGCTTCGTATACAAGTTTTTCGCATTGCGCACACCAGTCCACTCCTCGCCTCCATTTGGCGAGGGCCAGTGCTTTCTCGGCTTGCCACTCTGTCATGACATCTCTCTGTGCCACCAGGCACGCCACTCCCAAAAAGGTCCGGTTTGCCCTATTCAGCCCTGTTTCCCCCATGGCCCCTAGTAAAAGCGATACGGGGACACCTCTACTGCTGATTGTAAGACCTCTGAGATCTCCCCCACAATCGCCCTCTAATATGACTCTATGGTTGGGCAGGCCCAGACCATGTGGAAGAAGTCAGCTTCCGGGCATGAGCATCGAGGGCAGTTAGCTGTGGGTCGGAGACCTGCCTGGAAGAGGCTTTTGGGGGTAAGGTATGCTGCGTGCAGGTAAAGGGTTTGTAGCATTTGAAATCGTGAGGTTATGGTCATTGACCGAGGGATCATTAATGCCTCCCTCCAATCTATATCTTCTATGGGGCCTGCCCACCCCTCCCATTTTTGATGGAGTCCCTCAAGGGAGGGGGAGGTATTAGTGAGGATAGAGCGGTATAACTGGGAGATTCCCCCTTTACTCAGGCTTCTCATCATGACCTTCGCTTCTAGTGGGCTGTATTCTGGAATGTTATCCCCTGGTCGCACGTGTACCAGTAGAGCGTGTCTAAGTTGTAAGTATTTGTGGAATTGGGTGTTGTTTAATGAGTATATTTTCTGAAGCTCCTCAAAGGATCGAATGTGTGACCTGCCCCAGATGTCCGTAAGATCCGTGGGCCGCTCACGGTCGGGTTAGAAAGGTAAATGAGGACGTCGTCTGTGTACAGTGCTACCCGATCCTCTGGGCCCACAGGCCACGACCAGCCCTCTACCAGGGGGTCCTCCCTCAACAGCCTCGCCAATGGTTCAATCGCGAGAGCAAAGAGCAGCGGAGACAGTGGGCATCCCTGCCAGGATCCACGACGGATGGAAAATGGTTCGGAGGCTGCCCCGTTTACTTGAATACGTGCGGTTGGATTGGAGTAAAGTAGCTTTACAAGGCCGCGGAATTTGGGTCCAATTCCATTATTTCTTAGGACTTGTTCCAAGTAGGACCAGTCCACAGTATCGAAGACTTTTTCAAAATCAAGTAAGAGAAGGGCCAGAGGGGACCGAGTCAGAGTGTTGCGGTGTGCCAGAGCGACATTCAATCGCCTAATGCAGTGTCTGGTACTGCGCGACGGCATGAATCCACATTGATATGGGTGCACTAGTGAAGTGAGCGCTTCCCTCAACATGGTAGGGAGCAAAGTTGATAGCACTTTGATCTCGGCGTTCAAGAGGGAGATAGGTCTATACGCCGAACGATTACGCGACGGCGGTTGGGTCTTTGGGATTACCACTATTGTGGCTTGGTTGATCCCCAGAAGGGAAACGGCCGGTATTCTCAGCTTCGTCAGACATGTTGAGCAGGTGGGGACCTAAAATGTCCCCACATCTGTTGTAAAGCTCCGATGGGAAGCCATCTGGACCGGGCGTTTTGCCCGAGGACAGGCCAGATATTGCTGCTGTAATTTCGGCCAGTGTTATGGTTTCATCTAAGTTCTCCCTGGTCGCTTGTGAGACCTTAGGAAGGACCATGTCGTCCAGGAGGGGGGACTCCCTTTCAGCCGGGGGACGGGGTCGTTCCACGTATAATTGTGTGTAGTGGGAGGCAAAACTTTTAGCCATTTCATGGGATTCTTCGCAAGTGAGCCCGTCTCGTCCACAACCTCAGGAATAATTCTGTCGGCTAGTGGGCGCGAGGCTAACCAGTGTAGGAGTTTGCAGTTTTTGTCTCCCCAGCCATACACGCGAGCTGCTGATGCTCTCCAGGTATGCTTCGCGGCCTCTAGTACCAATTGTCTTATTTCCTCTCTAACCATGGTAAGGCGTCTCAGAACGGACGCTGATGTGGCGGAGGTCTCTGACCGCTCAAGGTTTAAAGCCTTGGCATCAAGGTCCGCCACCTGCGAGTCGCGTGCACGCTCCCGGGCGCTCACGGTGTTTAGCATAACCTCTAAGTGTGACCTTACATGCCGCCCAGATCGTGCCCGGGGACTGCACGGATCCCAGGTTCTGCTCGAAATATTGGGTAAGGTGGTCCCTTATCTCAAGGGTATATTCGTTATTGTGTAGGTACCATGCATTCATGCGCCACGTTGGATGCTGGGTTGGGTCAACGCCATCCAGCCGGATTCGTACTGGAGAGTGGTCTGAGACTCCGCGAGGTAATATCTCTGTGCCAGTGAACCTAGAGACATCCAGTGCAGGCATAAACACAAGATCGATCCTGGCCTGAGAATGGTGGGCAGCCGAGGTGTGCGTGTATTGTCGTGTTCTGGGGTGCCAGGTCCTCCACACTTTGTACAGAGCCAGACCCACAGCCCACCCGCTCATGCTCGATGCCCTCCCAGATCGAGTGGTGGATATAGGCCCAGACACATCTAGTTTTGGGTCCAGGACAGAGTTAAAGTCCCCTCCAATAAGCGTAATTCCCTGTGGGAGGCTTGTCAGCACCCGGCGGAGAGCAAGTAAAAAGGTGTAAAAGCCAGCTGGGGGTGCATAAGCACACACAAGATTGAATAGTGACCCGTGTAACGTACCGGTCACCGTTACAAACCTACCTTGCGGATCCGATTGTGTGGCGGTAACCACTATGGGTAGCGAGCGGTGGAATAGAATGGCTACTCCCCTAGAGCCCCTTGAGAATCCTGCATGGTAAACCTTGTCAAAGCCCCCTTGTGCTAACATGGGGCATTTAGTGCCGAGTAAATGGGTCTCTTGTAGCAGGACCACTGAAGGGGCATATCTGCGCAGAGTGTTGAACACTGCGGATCTCTTAATTTTATCCAGGAGACCGTTCACATTCCATGAAAGAATCTGTGTCAGTGAGGGAGCTACGTGCACAGTGTTCGTGTGGTGAAGTGTCGGAAGCCCGTACGGGGGCCTAGAGACGAATGCTTTGAGTGAGGAGGATCGTTATGGCAGGTGTAGGTGCGGCAAAGGAAACTTATCATAGCAACCTTACTAAACCCCAGTGAAAACTTTGTACCCCCCAACCTCCCCCACCCCATACTTCTACCCTGGAAGCATCTGTCGCCCAAATACCCAACAGGGGTATCACAGTCATATAGACTGTCACTAAATGGTATGATGGACCCCTCCTTCATGTCGGATCAATTGCAATCGACTAACGAAAACCTTAACCTAAAAAGGTGTTGGAGTATACAATGTTATGTTATCGTGTATGTGGTCCTGTTCCGCTTGTGCGGGTCGGTGTCCAGTATAGTTGGTCTGTCCCACTATGTGTGCAGTTTTAACTGTAAAATCAACTTGGCAAGGCCTAAACCTTCCCTTTTCTTATGTGTGTAAGACACCCCTAAGGTAGCCCGTAGGTAGCCCCAAGGGCAGGGTGCAGTGAATGGTCAAGGCAGGACATATAGTAATGTGTTTTATATGTCCTAACAGTTAAATATTACTAAATTCATTTTTTCACTGTTGCAAGGTATGTCCCTCTCATAGGTTAACATGGGGGCTACCTTTAAATCTGATTAAAGTGTAGATTCCCTTTGGGAGCGGATGGACATGTGGAGTTTGGGGTCTCTGAGCTCACAATTTAAAAATACATCTTTTAGTGAAGTTGATATTAATATTGTGTGTTTGAAAATGCCACTTTTAGAAAGTGAGCATTTTCTTGCTTATACCAATTCTGTGACTCAGTTTGTTTGTGGATTCCCTGTCTGGGTCAGTTTGAGGCTGGTTTTACCTCTCACTAGACAGTGACACAAAGGAAGCTGGGGTGCAGTCTGCATTTCCTGATAAGCCATCTGTGCTAGGAGGGAGGGGAGGAGTAGCCACTCACACCTGAAAGAGCTGTGCCTGCCCTCACACAATGCAGTCTCCAACCCCCTGGTGAGTGTCTGGGGCCTGGCCTGGGCAAGGCAGGATTTCACAATCAAGAGAGACTTTGCTTTGAAGTAGGCTTACTTCAATGGAGAAAATGGGTATAAGAAGGGCACCCAAAACCACAGACTTTAGAACACTTCTGGAAACCAAGAGGAACTTCTGCCAGGAGAAGAGCTGAAGAGATGAGGAAGAAGAGATGCCTTGACTGTGACTGTGCTTTGTGGAGCTATCCTGCAGTTTCTGCTTCTGCCTGTGCTAGAGGACAAAGACTGGACTTTATGTTGTCTTCCTTCTTGATTTAGAGCTTGCCTCCTGTTTGAAGTCTCAGGGACAGCAAAGAGTTCTCTATGCCAGCACCTCGAGCCTCTGGAGAGACTCCTGCTCTGCCAAGTGGAGCCCATCCAGTTCCTGGTGTCGAAGCGTCCTTTTCTATCTGCCCTTAGGAACAAACCAGAGACCAGCCAGCCTTAAAGTACAAGCAGAAATATTTAATAATACGTGCTTGCCTGTGGCTTGAAAGGCCAAGGCCAATCAGTCTGAATTGCGGAACTCCTATACAATCTTTTATGCATGAAAACCACAAAAGGGTGAAAATACATCATCCAATCAGAACAACTGAAAGATAATTTCTTCATCAAGTACATGGCGCGATGTTGATCAGGAGATGCATGGTATTACACATATATTAGGCATCTATTCAATCACAGTAGAATAACATTTCATGGTGGCAGCGTGATACAAGATGACCACAAGCGTGACCTTCACATTTCTCAGACGTTTGGGACTTTCCAAGGCGTCACCAATCCAGCTTCTTCATAACCTCTCCTCAGACCTATGTGGACATCGAGATGTCTGTCTGTTGCTGGGCGAATGAAGCAATGCATGTCGCATGAGCTGTCTCTTGTAAGCAAGCCTTTCATTACAAGCTGCCTGTCAGGGTTAATGTACTAAAGGTCATCCAACCTTCTGCATATGTTTTTCAGGCCTGTACATCATTGAGTATCACAGGATGAGGTCAGGCCTGGGGGGGTAATAAAATAGATTCCTTAGCCAGTTTCCACATTCCCTCTTCTGAGAATCAATGATGAAATGGTTTTCCCAATCCTCCTGGAACTGTCTCCCACCCATCAGTGTTTATGTCTAGATATTGTGTCTGGTATGCATGCTGTTGCTATCTTGGGAATCATTACTATGGCTGTCTTTTGTCATCTTTTGTGCCTCTTGTTCAAAACTTCAGAGGAAACCTGATATATCACTATATGTGGGTTTTTTTTTGTAAGCAATGTTGCACATGGGACGTTAACCTTAGTTGTTATCTGGTGTGTGTGTGTAATTAGGAACAAATATTTGTTTCCTCTACTTGGAATCAGAGAAGCAAAGTTGGGCCACTACTTAGTAATCTAGTCTTAACCTATCAACAACCCATTCCTCCTATTATGATCACTACACCTGTACTTGATGTTATCCATTATTATCAGGAAATGGAATGTTGATGCTGTTCTATGTCTTTCACAGCTATAGTTGGTAAAGGTGATGTACGGTACTACTCTGTATTTTTTTTTTTACTAAGCACTGTTGGAGCAGGTGTGCGCAAACATCGAATGACATAATATATTTAGCTTTGCATCATACTTCACTTTCAATTTAACATTCTTCTAACATTCTTCTTTGTCCCTCAAAGCATCTTTGCTTATCTCTGTGGTGCTTACTTCTACTGATAATTTGGGAAAGAAGTTCAAAGTTTTAATGTTCAAAGTCTCATTGTCATTTAATGCTCCTATTCGAAGTAAGGGTGATCCGTGGGAAATCAGCAGACTCCATGAGAAGTAGCACAACAACAACAACATTTTTTAGTGCCCATGGCTATTTCTTGGTGGGCCTTGAAGGGGTGTCCAACACACTATCCCATCATCGTTTCCACCACACCTCTACATTGTCCGTCATGGTGACATATTGCAACAATCCGTGGCTTTGCCCTCGGAGCCATGCCCAGAGTCTGTGGTTTTCAGAAATCAGGAAGGTAATCTTAACTGCCACAACTAATGCAGGAACCTCGCAGATAAATGGTAAATTTGTGCCCAGAGCTTATCAGTTAATGCCACAGATACAATTACAGTAAAAACATTGGATCGATACCATCCATTCAAACATATTCCTATAGCTAGAGACATTGTACAAAGTGCAATTCACATTAATTAGGTGGATCCATTAAAGAATCCATTCATATTTACAAGAGATCTACTGTCCTGATACAATATAAGCAGTATTGCCGTTACTGCTATAAAATAAAATACATTTGTGACAAATGTGTTGCATTTATATTTATTTATTGCACTTTTGATACTTTAGTTGCGCTCACATGACTTCAACATACTACATGTACTGCAGGCGTTTAAACATCCACTTGTGTTATTTTTTTTTAGCCGCTTATTAAGTGAAATCGATCACTGTCACTAACACGTCATGTGTCATTATTATTACTGCACTAATATGTTTATTTTGAATATCAATACACCTTAGTAGAAGTATGTTATCACAGAACTAACTCACTCTACATCCCAACAAGAACCCTAATGTTGTATATCTATTATTTCCTCTTATTATTTACAATTCAGCACATACTAACTCTTCTGTTAATGTCTAGATCTCTTCAATAATTGAACATGACTAAATTATTTGTATGTACTCTATAGGGCTATGAAGAAATACACAACCAGGGGCATGGAAATACCGTAGACAAATGCCCAGCACAATTCTTCCAGAATGCTCTCTCATCAGATGCAAATATTTGCAGAAGCTCGAAAGCAAAATTTACTATTCTTTGCTTTCAAAATATCTTCACAAACAATGTAACTAGTAAAGAAACGTTTTGCTAAACTACCATGAAATTTTAGGTGCCATTTCTTTGAAGCATCATTTAGTAAAATGTGCGGATGCATGGTGGTATTTCCAAAATTTATATTTATAACAGAAAAATCAATGTAAACTTTTCAGCAAAGTTATGGCCAAAATGAAAATAAACAAGCATTCGCAAAAGCAAAAATATGTTTTTGTTTTTCCCGTCCTCTAAAAGCACACATTGCCACAGTAGTTCCTGGCATGAACAAAACTACTTTGTGCTAATATGCTTCGTATGGAAGAGCAGAATGATGTCACTACCAATGAAGCCATTCGATAAACAGAGAGACAGAATTCAAATAACAAAAGGTCTGTGATAGCCAGTTTGTGGCAGAATTCTTAAAGAAAACCACAAAGTGCACCCATTGCATTAGTGCAGATTTACAGCTTTTATGCATGAGCAAGCATTTACCAAGGTAGACCAGGAAATCGGACTCCTAGACAATATTTGTAAACGGCATTTTAACAGGAGAAAATATGCATGTGTTTTTACAGGACAAGTAGACTGATGACACAAACTGTCCCATGGACAAGTAGACACTTTATAAAATTCCACACTCCTGACAACATATTGTTAACTGCTGCAAATGAATCCTCCGTTCCCTCAAGACTAAATTTGTTCACTGTAAGAATTTTGGCAACCTTTGCAGATCACTACTGCCCCCCTGGCCAGGTTTCCCCCACAGCCCCTCCGGCTGGGTACATAGCAGTCACAAACCCTCCGACTGTGACCAGAGACCACCCCACTGGGCGTCCCGGAAAACACGCGCCTCAGCCCCACCAGCTGACCGCTCCACTGTTACAGCCCCTCAGGCTGCAACCCTGAACAAGCCCTCGAGCTGTCCAGAAAACCACACTGCAGCCCCACCGGCTACACACATTCATAAAAACATGACACCTGCTCGCATCCTTGGAGCAGAGGAAACAAACACCAGTATTAGCCCAGAAAGAAAGGGGTAAGGAATTGACAAGTGAAGAGGGAAAGTAGCATACAACCCCAGAATCCGACGCGTGGCGCACGGCCACCAATGGAAAAGCAGAAGTAGCCACCTGAACAGGAGTGGCACTACCGCCATCCCAGTGAAAGCAGAGCAGAAAAAGAGCCAGAAACAAAAAACAGTGCTCAGGGAGAGGGAGATGGGAAAACTCAGAAGCAACTTCACCCCTTATTACTCCACTCCCCACTTATTGAGACACAGACCAAAGCAGACAGGCAAAACCAGAGGGGACCAGGAAGTGACAGAGACTCACCACAGCACTGGCACCCTTTCCAGGGAGGGCACTCCGACCATAGCAGGGAAACCCACAAGAGCCAGGGGCCCTCCCAAATAGCTGGGAGCCAGGCGGGGGAGATCTTCCATCCAAACACCGCATTCTCCACTAAGATGTCGAAGTGTCCTTTTCTATCTGCCCTCAGGAACAAACCAAAGACCAGCCAGCCTTAAGGTACAAGCAGAAATATTTAATAATATGTGCACAGAGACTGTGGCTTGAAAGGCCAAGGCCAAGCAGTCTGAATTGCGGAAATCCAATAAAATCTTTAATGCAAGAAAACCACAAAAGCGTGAAAATACATCATCCAATCAGAACAATTGAAAGATAATTTCTTCATCAAGTACATGGCGTGATGTTGATCAGGAGATGCACGGTATTACACATATATTAGGCATCTATCCAATCACAGTAGAATAACATTTCATGGTGGCAGCGTGATACAAGATGACCACAAGCGTGACCTTCACATTTCCCAGATGTTTGGGACTTTCCAAGGCGTCACCAATCCAGCTTCCTCATAACCTCTCCTCAGACCTATGTGGACATCGAGATGTCTGTCTGTTGCTGGGCGAATGAAGCAATGCATGTCGCATGAGCTGTCTCTTGTAAGCAAGCCTTGCATTACAAGCTGCTTGTCAGGGTTAATGTACTAAAGGTCATCCAACCTTCTGCATATGTTTTTCAGGCCTGTACATCATTGAGTATCACAGGATGAGGTCAGGCTTGGGGGGATAATAAAATGGATTCCTTAGCCAGTTTCCACACTGGGGCCCTGAAAAGAGAAGCTGGCAGCCACAGAGTGAGAAATCCATGCACCGACCGCCGTGCGGGGAAAAGAGCAATGCGACTCCAGTCTGCAACTGAAAAATCGACGCACCGCTAGCTTTGCGGCTGAGAATCGACAGTCGCCTGCAACGCGACCCGAAGATAGACGCCCGGGGCTGGAGAAATGACCCACAGCATCGCTGACGGAGGATGGTGAGATCGCAACCCACGCTGTGTAGTTTTCAGCTCATCATGCGTGCGCCTTAATTTCCAACGCAAACACTGCTGGGTGTGTAAAAACACCGCAATGCCTGCCCGGACCAGAGAGTGCTGACCGAATTGACGCAACGCTCTCCTGCGGAGAGAAGAAACGATGCACGCCGACCCAACGAAAGGAGAAATGACGCAAGGTCTCGTTCATGAGTGAAATAGACGCATCGCAAGCCCTTTTTAACACACACTTGCCCGTGCGGTGTTATTTTTGACTCACCATTTTCACGCTAACAGCGTTAATGTGTGTTTAAAATCACATGAGGACTCTTTTGGGTTTTTGATTGATAACTTGACTTGTGTATGTGGATTTTTGTCGTTTTGGTCTTGTTTCGTTTAGATAAATATTTCCTATATTTCTAAACAAGTGTTGTGCCATTTTGTAGTGTTTTCATTAAGTTACTGTGTGTGTTTGTACAAATACTTTACACCTAGCACTCTGAAGTTAGGCCTACTGCTTGTGCCAAGCTACCAAGGGCTAAGCAGGGGTTAACTGAAGGTGATTCTCTTTTACCCTGACTAAAGTGAGGGTCCTTGCTTGGACAGGGGGTAACCTGACTGCCAACCAAAGACCCCATTTCTAACATGTGGTTAGAGACTTTTCCAGTGCTAAATCGAAAGGTAAAAAGTGCCAAAAAAAAGAGAGGAAGGAAGTTTTCTTTCAAATCAAATCAAATCATAAACATTTATAAAGCGCGCTACTCACCCGTGAGGGTCTCAAGGCGCTAGGGGGATGGGGTTACTGCTGCTTGAAGAGCCAGGTCTTGAGTTGCCTCCGGAATGCGAGGTGGTCCTGGGTGGTCCTGAGGTTGGTGGGGAGGGAGTTCCATGTCTTGGGCGCCAGGTAGGAGAAAGATTTCCCACCTGCCGTGGTGCGGCGGATGCGAGGGACGGCGGCGAGTCAGAAAAATGTATGTTTCATGTGTGGGTACCCCAAACATGAGCCAAGTTCTTGCCCCTGTCCAGCTCAGAAGGCGAAGTGTAGAAAGTGTGGCAAATTGGTGCATTTTATTCGTCAGTCTGATGAAACTAAAGACAAGGTGAATTGCATACCATCAATGAGCATAGTCAAGATTCAAAGGATTAATTTAATGTAGAAAAGGGCCTAGTTTTGGTGGTATGGGGTGGAGAGTGTGCATGTGTAGATCCATATGAAAATATCACAGTAGATGGTAAAGTTGGTTGACTCAGGAGCTAGAATGACTATGCTTACTGAAGAATTATTCCATCAGACATGGAGTGAAAGATATTTACTCCTTCCGGATAGAAACCATGTGACTTATGATGGACAAAAGATTGTATCTTGTGGGGTATTTTAAGGGTCACATGAAGTTTAAGTGATATTTGGGAAGGTATACGTAGCCAAGAAAGAGTTGAACATTTAAGGATGATATCATCTGGGATTGTTTGGTATGACACTCAGTCCAGGAAGGAAACTACAAGTTTCTTTGGTAACTGATGACCAGCTGTCTGGTGAACAAATTGTACAAAATTGTTGGACGAGTCAGTACAAAGAAGTATTCAGTGATAAATTGGGCAGGATCACTGATTTTAAACATAAAATCAAGGTGCAAGGTGGAGTCACATCTGTTAAGCACAAATTGAGGAATGTGCCTTTCAGTGTCCGTGAAGATCTAGCAGAAATACTCAAAACAATGTGTGAAGATGGGGTCGTTGAGCCAATTGAGTTGTCTTTGTGGTTATCTCTGTTGGTCATTGCAAGAAAGAACATGGCCAACTAAGATTCTGTTTGGACCCGAGAATTTTAAACAAAGCAATATGGGTTGAATGACACCCATTACCACACATTGATGACACTGTCACCAATTTTGCAGGAACCAAAGTATTTAGTGAAATCTACTTGGCTTCTGCATAACACCACATCGAATTGCTGAGTCTTCTCAGCATTTCATTGCATTTGTGTACCAATTGGAGCATTCCAATTCAAGAGGATGCCTTTTCATTTGGCATCTGCTGCTTCTGTGAACCAAAGAGTGCTGACATTTTTTCTTAAGGGAATCAGAGGTGTGGTAACATTCCAGGATGACATTTTTTTGGTGAGTGAAGACTTATTAAGTCATGATAAATGTATGCACCGTGCACTAAAGAGGCAAAAAATATGGCACAGTAGACAATTCGAATAAATGTAAGTTCGCTAAGGGAAGCATAGAATATTTGGGGCATGTCATTTCTGAAAGAAGGTGGAACCAACACCAGGGTTGGTTGAGGCAATTACACGAGCTCTTGAACCCAAATTTAAGGAATAGGTTATATCATTCCCGGGACTCTGAGTTTTACAACAAATGTTTAGTATTTTCTTTCTACCAAAACTGCATGTTTGAGAGCACTTTTGTGCAGAATGACTCATGCCACCAGGAATTTGTTGCACTTAAAAATGACATTGTGTCAGCAGGGGTATTGGCAGCATTTGATTCTGCAAAAGAATGCATCATAACTATAGATGTGAGTAAAAATGGTTTAGGGGCCAATCTTGCCCAAAAGAATAAGGGGGTCATTCCGACTTTGGCGGGCGGCGGAGGCCGCCCGCCAAAGTAACCCCGTCGGAAAACCGCTCCGCGGTCAAGAGACCGCGGGGGTCATTCCGACTTTCCCGCTGGGCCGGCGGGCGACCGCCAAAAGGGCGCCCGCCGGCCCAGCGGGAAAGACCCTGCAACAAGGAAGCCGGCTCCGAATGGAGCCGGCGGAGTTGCAGGGGTGCGACGGGTGCGGTGGCACCCGTCGCGATTTTCACTGTCTGCAAAGCAGACAGTGAAAATCCTGCTGGGGCTCTGTTAGGGGGCCCCTGCACTGCCCATGCCAGTGGGCATGCCAGTGGCAGTGCAGGGGCCCCCAGGGGCCCCATGACACCCGTTCCCACCATCCTGTTTCTGGCGGTGGAAACCGCTGAAACAGGCTGGCGGGAAGGGGGCGGAATCCCCATGGCGGTGCTGCAAGCAGCGCCGCCATGGAGGATTCCCCCAGCCGGGGGAAATCCGGCGGGAAACCGCCGGACCCGGCTGGGAGACCTCGGCTTTACAGGCGCGGTCAGAATGCCATCTGAAGCACCGCCAGCCTGTTGGCGGTGCTTCCGGCATCCTCCAGGGTTGGAATGAGGCCCTAAGACTGGAAATGAGGTGACCACAGGTTTTGCCTCATGATCATTGAAAGCAAATGAAAGAGTATTTTATGTCATAGAAAAAATATTATTAGCCTATTGCTGGGCAGTGGAACATTTTAAATGTTTTATTTGGGGAAGGAGATTTACTCTTCAAAAGGATCACAAACCATTAGTGAATATACTTAGTGGTACAGTTATCAAGGACCACACACCCAGTTTATCAAGACTAATCTCAAAACTGTTACAATCTGATTTCAACACTGAATGTATACTGAGTGGTAAAAATATCAGAGCAGATTATCTCTCACACTCTTCTAACAATATTGATGAAAGATCATTAGATTGGGAGGAAGGTGATGAAGAGTGCTTGATAGCTACTACAGATGTTTGTCAAGGAAATGCCTTCTCTGAAGATTAGTAGAATGCAAGAATGTTGGAGATGTAGATCTGGAACTTGTGAAGAAACAAGGAGAAAGCCCTGCATGTACGGATCCAAGCATATACCAAGGTAGAAGAGGAGTTATCGGTGGAAAGGAATGGAATGTTAATGAGGGGTGATAAGTTTGTTCCCCCAGTGGACTAAGGGATAAAACAAATTGAGTGGCCATGACGGACACTTAGAAAAGACCATCACTGAAAGGAAAATTAGGGATGGCTACTGGTGGCGAGCATGGACACAGAAACTGTCAGAAGCGTAAAAGCATGTATGATATGTGCTAACAGTGACAAATGTGTAAAGGCAGAAACCATGGCTCTTCAACCATGTAGTTTAGCGGGTGGACCATGGACAAATTTGGCAATAGATTTTATAGGTCCATTCAACATTTTACCTAGAAAAGAAAAGTTCACCATGGCAGTAGTAGATTACTACAGTGGTAACGCGTCCCTTTATGATAATTTATTACACATCAGGACTCGTTTTAGGCCAATGAATCTTTTGACCCAGTTGAGAGACACCTTAGGACGAGATAGCTAATCAATATGTCAATCAATACATCGATAATGTCATCAATATTTATCACAACAATGCACTTCCCTTTAGTCAAAGTCATTAATCAATTCAAGACGCTACCATGACCTTTCAGCCATGAATAATCACACCAGTTAATAGAATTTTATAAGTTTTATTCCCTATTAATTACAATCTAGAAGCAGATGCGTTAATTTCAACACCAAGAAACATAATAGCATAGTTACGATATGACAACTTTGGTAAGATTTCATTAATGCGAGAATCACAAACATCAGAACATAACAAGGTGTGAACATAGATCAATTTAGCAGAGTGTCAATAACGCGTCAGTTCAACAAAGCATAGATTCGGTCATTTGTCTATTTGCGTAAGTTTTGGTGAACACCTGTCCTAACCACTGATTAGCATTAGCATGTTGGGCTTCATGCAAAACAATTTAGAACACTAATTTGGAGAACATCTAACTAAAGTCTCTGTCAAAAATAAGCAGTTGGTACCTAGAAAGGAAAAGCAAACAGACAAATCACAAATGGATTGTCATAATTACCCTCCAAAGTTTAGGTCAGCGCACAGGTTCAGTCTTCATCTTCAGGACATCAGTCAGTTCGCCATCAGTCAGAACTCAGCTTCGGGGCAAAAGGCCACTTCCCTCATAAGGAGGCAAAGTGTAAAAATGGACAAGTCTAAGGGCAAGGATAGTTTCAAGTAAACCAACAAGTCACCAAACAGAGTGACAGAGTTTCTGGATAAAATCAATAGCATTCCCTACCTAATTCCCAATGACTCCCCCTGACATGGGTTTTTATCCCTTTTCCGTTGTACATTCCCCCAAAATTCTATTGGACATTTGTTATACCCCACTATCTTTAACCTATCAGAAAATACATTAGGTCACCTAACTCTTCACCCCATATTATTTTACAAGTCTATGATTGGTCTTCATAATTGACGTCTTCAGAGGTGGCACGTCCGGTATGATTTCATCTTTCTGTAATTCTTTGTACATCTTTTGGTCAGCAGCTCCATTGTCTTCACCGATTTGAATGACCGTGTACATTACATTAATCTACACTGTTTCAATTTGTTTTTAACATTTATTCTGCAAACAAGAAAAAGGCTGTGAGAATGGATCTAACATGGTTACATTCGTCTTCTAGTATGAAGAAAATTATGAAAGGTCGTGTCCTTTTATGAGTCAGCACACTGCCAAATAGAAAATACATTTAATATGAGAGCCAAGCAGCTAAGCTTCGGGTCATGATAACTTAAGGCCAATGAGGATTTCAGCACAGATTCAATAACGCAATCATTAGTACAAACTTATTTGAACAGAATATAAACATTTTAGTCATCGTTACCAGTCTATGTATACATTGGTGGCCACTCCCCGTGGTCACATTTCAGGTGCACGTTTTAAGCAAAATTATTATTATAGTTTCCATGCAGCATTATCACACATTAATTCATAAACATTTCATGTTAATATAGATTATATAAGCTACGCTCTCTCAGTCCCTCCTCTGATGACGTTCGTCATCACACAAACCTTTCCCTTTTGATCTTTCACCTTAATTTTTCACTTTACGCATAATGCGCATTTCAACATCTTGTCCCTTGTGTGAACTCTCCCAAATTTCATTAAACAATTTCTCCCTTTCATTTTCTTCAAGCTTTTTACTCCTCGTTGTCCAATTTCTTTTAATTTTGTCATTTATTTTGCAAGCTCCCCATAATCCTAATAGACAGGCCATAACAATTAATAGACCCCCTAATATTTTTGCAAGAACCCCATTCCAAATATTACTAAACCAGCTCCCTACTCTGGCAATTCCCTTTCCTAATTTCTCCCACACTCAGGTTCCTTCAAATCCTTCAGATCTGCACTATCTTTAGTTAAGTTAGTAAGCATACCTCTAATCTTTTTACTATTATCAGGTATAAATGAGCAACAATGACGCTCGTTGAGCATCTTGCAGACTCCGCCACTCTTTGCTAAAAGAATGTTTAAAGCAAGACGATTTTGAAGAGTCATAGCTCTTTCCGCAGCAAGTTCAGTATCCAACAGGAGTATAGCCCATATAAAATTTGTCAGCATGTTATCCACAATAGTAGACAACTTTTGAATCTTTATGGAGTTTAAGATAACCCCTACTGAAGGAATTATGGCTCCAAATATGTCTCCAACGTCAGCAGCTGATGTCTCTTGTTTTTGTCTAGCATGTTATAATTCAGACGTTTTAGGTATTTGCTTTAAGTCATCAATCTGGTAAATCTTTGGGAAAACTATTCCCAAATAACATGTCCCATACCATCCCTTAGGGAGACGGTAATAAGCATTAAGTGTTAGATATAATAGATCCCAGGGATCGCTGGATCCTGTCCATTTAACATGAATGTCCATTTACTCTGAAACAAAAACACATGCCTGCATTCACTCGTTCCCACAAATAAAGTGTCATGTTAAGATTTTGGCCTATATATACAAAGCCTTCCTACATGTAATGCATCTATAGCTATTTTGCCTTGCGTCTTTATTGCATTGTAAGCATAATCATTTGCATATGTGCGTTTCTCTAGCCCTTTTTCTAATCTTTCTTTTAATGCTTTGCGTCTGTCATCAGTGTGATCTAAGACGCTTTTCTCTGCAGGTGTCAATAAGCAAGTCAGATTATTTCAGTGTGCACAAGCTGTCCCAAATGTAAGTGTTGGTTCAAAGAAACCTCTAACTAATTTTATACTATGCTCCTTGGCTAATTTGTTCAGAAACTCCATCACAGGCACAAAAGAAAACACTACATCCAAATTTGAATAAAAATATTGCACATGCTCTTGATTATAGAATCTTGTTAATAGCAAGCTACAACTTATACCGTAAGTTAAAGGAAGACTATGGTAAGTGACCCCCTCTTGCACTGATGAAGGAATCTTTGTACAACAGTTTTTCGCATCCATTGTCTCAACATACTCATTCAGCAAGCGATAGAAGACATTAGTGGAAAGTTCCCCTTTTGAGTTAGTTCCCTTATGCAAGTGTCTTGCATCCTGCTCAAACTTTTCCCACAATGTTACTGTTCAGTCTCAGGTTTTGAAGCATTGTTAGTTGCCTTCTTATCCAATCAAGGCATTCCCACAATCACTCCTACAATTATTATTGCACACACAATACCTAGTATAAGGCTTAACCAACCACACACCTTACCCCTTTTGTTAATACCTCTATTATAAGCCATGTCTGTAAAGAATCAGATAGCAGAACAATAATCAATTGAGGATGATGTAAAACACTCTCTTGTTTTTTTTTTTTTCTTAATGCAAAAAGTCTCTTTCTCTCTGCGTATATTTACAGCGTTTCACTCACTCCAGGACCCTTTTGTCAAATC
The DNA here is from genome assembly GCF_031143425.1 of Pleurodeles waltl. Taxonomy (NCBI): domain Eukaryota; kingdom Metazoa; phylum Chordata; class Amphibia; order Caudata; family Salamandridae; genus Pleurodeles; species Pleurodeles waltl. The sequence goes on along the minus strand of NC_090439.1, from coordinate 572,479,405 downwards.
AGGTTAGCAGCTTGTCATAATCGGGTTTTCAAAGTCAATTCAGGTTATCAGTGTCACATCCGGTAATTTATAAGTCTCTTTCTTAGCCTTTTCAACTTTCAATTTCTTTTCAGTTTTAACACAGTCTATTTTCCTGATTGATTTCAGGTACCGTAGTATTGGCCTGGTACTTCTCGATCAAAACAGAACGCTAAGAATTCTTGTTGCCATTCAGATGTTGTTGCAAATGCCCATTCAGGAACTGCGTACCTTCTATTTGCAGTTCTCTTTCGTTTCAATCTGCGTTCGCCTTGCAATTCTCCTTCACTCAGATCTTCTGTTCTTGTGGTGTCGGTTTCTTCTGTTATTGTTTCACCTGGTACGATCCTTTCTTTCACAGCCTGCTTCTCTTGCCAGTTATCTCCCTTATGCGTCTTTTTCCTGCTTGTTCTTTCAGGACGCTGAACAGCACCCTCCTCTTGTGCTATGGTGTTTTCTTTTTATGGACCTGCAACTGGCTCAGGGGATGCCGGTGTACTTTGCCCTCTCTCTACTATTTCCCCTTCTTCTTCTTCTTCTGGATTTGTAATGGGTTCAAGCTCTAACCCGTATCCGTCTGCTTCTGGGAGAACCTCTCCTTGATTTAGTTCTCCTGCTGCCTCTACTGAGATAGGCACATTGTCACCTCTCTCGAACTTGTTTACTGTTTGAGGGACTAGACTGTTCTCAGTGGGCTCTCTTGCAGTCTCAGTTCCCTCTTGGCTATTCTCAGGCCCTGAGACTTCCCTCTCTGGAACTGTTGAGTCGGAAACTTCAAGTTCCTCATCAGTTGGACACGTTACCTTCTTTGTGTGACTGCTGTGTATCCAGTTTGGAACGCCTGCACATTTCACAGCAGTAGTTGTTGTCAATATTACTTGGTATGGCCCCTTCCAGCGCGGCTCCAAACACGACTTTCTCACGTGCTTCTTGACAATCACCCAGTCACCGGCTTGCAGAGTGTGACCTGGATCACTGATCAGTGGCAATGAGTTAGCTTCCACCTGGTGGGAAAAAGAGCGAACCACATCAGCCAAACCTTTGTAGTAGTCCAACACCATATCATCCGTTATATTCACAAGAGCATTTGCAGGTACTGCGGGCAGCCTCATAGCTCTACCCATAAGGATCTCATGGGGTGATAGTCCTGTCTTCTTATCAGGGGTGTTCCTCATCGACATCAGCACTAAGGGCAATGCATCTGGCCATTTCATATTGGTAGCTGCGCACATCTTCACCATTCTCGATTTCAAGGTACCATTAATTTGTTCTACTAGTCCTGATGCTTCAGGGCGGTAGCTACAATGCAGCTTCTGTTCAATGTCTAATGCGGCACCCAAGAGCTTAATCACCTCATTGTCAAAGTGTCTGCCCCTATCTGATTCTATAGAGACTGGGAACCCGAACCTGGGTATTAGGTCCCTAAGCAGCAGCTTTGTAACTGTGAGACTGTTGTTTCTACGTGTGAGGTAAGCTTCAATCCAGTGGCTGAAAACACACACAATCATCAACACGTACTTCAATCCTCCACAAACAGGCATCTCAATGAAATCCATTTGCATCTTGCTAAATGGACCACCAGCTCTCCCTATGTGGCTCAAAGTTACCACAGTCCCTTTTCTGGCATTCATCTGTTGACAGATGATCCACCTGTGACAAGTAACCTCTGCGGCATGTCTGAATTTTGGGTTAAACAAGTCAATCTTGAATGACCTAATCATTGCATCTCTCCCAAGATGTGCCTGTCCATGGTAAAGCCTCGCAAATTGTGACAGAAGACTGTTTGGCAAAACCAGTTTCCCCTCCTCTGAGACCCATAAGTCATCAGCTCTTTGTACGCATTGCATTCTCTGCCAGGAGCGTTTTTCCTCCTTGCTAGCACGAACCTGTAGTGTTTTTAGCTCCTCTAGTGCATCAACCACCCTTAATGCAAGGTTCAAACATGTGTCATTTTCGGTTTGCGGTAACAATTCCCACTGATCCTTGAACGATATACAGTTCAATGCGCAAAATCTTGCGACTTGATCTGCATAACCGTTTCCCATGGACACAAAGGGGGTCATTACGACCTCGGCGGTCTTGCAGAAAGACCGCCGAGGCCGCAGGAGCCAGAATACCGCCATTGCCGGCGGTATTCCTGGCTCCCTATTATGACATTTCCGCTGGGCCAGCGGAAATGTCACATCAACATTGCTGCCGGCTCGTAATAGAGCCGGCGGCAATGCTGATGTGCAGCGGGTGCAGTAGCACCCATCGCGCATTTCACTGCCCGAAATTCGGGCAGTGAAATGCGCGACGGGGCTATGCCTGGGGGCCCCTGCACTGCCCATGCCAAGTGCATGGGCAGTTCAGGGGCCCCCAGGGGCACCCCAAGTCCCCTTACCGCCAGCCTTTCCATGGCGGTGTTTGCTTGCACCGCTGCCCTGGGGATTATGACCGCCAGGCGGAACCTGGCGGTAAATTAGAGGGGCCGGCGGTATGGCCGTGGCTATTCCGCTACGGTCATAATTGCTGGCGGAACACCGCCAGCCTGTTGGTGGTGTTACCAACACCTTACCGCCGGCCGCCAGGGTCGTAATGACCCCCAAAGTCTTGTGACTTAACATGAGCATTGCATTTCACCACGGCAATTTTAAGAGGTAACTGAATCACATGTAACAAATCCTTAATTTGTTCACCATTTTTCACAGGAGAACCAGAAGAGTTCATGAAACCTCTCTGTGACTACAATTGGCCAAAATCATGTACAATTCCAAATCCGTATCTGCTGTCAGTGTAGATAGTGACTCTCAGATTTTCAGCTGCGTGGCATGCCTTAGTAAGGGCAATTAATTCTGCCACTTGCGCGGAATTCACTCTCTCGAGCCAGGAAGCTTCAATGATACCAGCTATGGTACATACAGCGTAACCAGCTCTCAGCATTCCGAGTGAGTCTCTCAAACAGGATCCATCAACAAACATAATGCAGTCATTTTCTTTTAACTGTGTATCTTGAATATCAGGTCGGGGCTTGGTACATAGTTCTGTTACCTCAAGACAATCATGCTCCACTTCCTCTTCATTATTAATCTTGGTACTCCCAACAGGAAGTAGAGTTGCCGGGTTTAATACAGTACATCGCTTCAGTGAAATATTAGGCGACCCCAAAATGATTGTCTCATATTGGGTAAGACCAGCGTTAGTCATATGCTGGGTTTTGGTTCGAGTCAACAAAATTTAAACTAAATGTGGAACCATTACTGTCAAGGGATGTCCCATCACTATGCCCTCACACTGCATGAGGCTTTGACCAACTGCTGCAACTGTGCACAAACAACCCGGTAAGGCTGCTGCAACGGGGTCCAAGGTAGCTGAAAAATATGCTACAGGGCGATTTGCACCTCCATGGACCTGTGTTAAGACAGACAAAGAACAAGCATCACGTTCATGACAAAAAGGTAGAAAAGGTTTTGTGTAATCAGGCATACCCAAAGCTGGTGCCCTGCACATGCACTCTCTCAATTCCATGAATGACTCAAGCTCTTCTTTGGATAGGGTTATGGTGTACGGTTCATCCTTAATCTCTTTGCCTGTCAGCTTTATCAATGGTTTTGAGATAATCGAAAAGTTGGGTATCCACTGGCGACAGTAGCCCACCATTCCCCAAAACATCCTGACATCTCTCTTTGTTGTCGGGGGTTCATTTGCAAAATAGCTGTCACCCTTTCCTTCGATATTCTCCTGGACCCTCTCTCAATCAAGTGTCCTAAGTATTTCACCTCTTTCTGACAGTATTGCAGCTTCTTTGGCGACACTTTATGTCCGTTCTTTCCTAAGTGATTCAGTAAGGCAATTGTGTCATACCTACAGTCATCTTTTGTCCTGGATGCAATCAGCAAGTCGTCAATGCACTGTACTAGGGTAGAATTGAAAGGCAGTACTAAGGATTCTTAGTCCTTTTTCAATATCTGATTAAAGATGGACCATGACTCAGAGAACCCTTGTGGAATTCTGCACCAACTGTACACCTTGTCCAGGAATTTAAAACTGAATAAAAACTGGCTGTCCTCATGAAGAGGCACCGAAAAGAAGGCTTGTGACAAATCTACAACGGTGAACCATTCAGCATCGCACGGAACCTGAAAAATGATTACTGCTGGATTTGGCACTATGGGGCAACACTTCACCACATCTCATTTATTTTTCTCAAATCCTGCACAATTCGAACCTTCCCACAAGGCTTTTTCAGACCCATTATTGGTGAATTGCATGGACTGCTCAATACCTCCTTCAGGACCCCCTGTTTCACAAAGTCTGCAATTATTTGCGACACCTGAATAAGGAAATCTTGTGCCATATGGTACTGCGGCACCTGGGGGAATACTGCATTTGCTTTCACTTGAACTTTAACTGGTTCCACTCCTTTTATCAGTCCCGCTTCTTTTCCTGTCAAATCCCACACTTTCTCTGTCACTGTTCCCTGTAATTCAGCCGGTAAGTCAGGCACTGTAAGCATCGGGAATAATGTTATCAAAGGGTAATCTTCATTTGTGGTTTCTGCTTCCGACTCTGAGAACTGACCATCATCCCCTTCATCATCACTGTTTGTCTTCACCTCAATCCCATCATTGGAACATGTAATCGAACATTTCGTCTTGCACAGTAAGTCTCTTCCCAGTAGGGATACCGGACTTGAATCACAGACTACAAACGTATGCAGTCCCTGGAAGTTGCCAATCTTAACTTGCACTGGATCTGTAATTGGATTTGTCAAGTACTGGTTTGCTACTCCGACCACTCTTATGGTACGCCCTGAAAGTGGCAAGTTCGGAACCTCTGCACTTCTGACCGTGGAGCGTGTAGCTCCAGTATCAACCAAGAATGAAACCTTGTGACCCATTACCTTTCCCTCTACATAGGGTCCTCTCTGATCTACTTCTAGGGACGCTGCAAGCCTGCACTCTTCACTGTCTGAACTGTCATCTGACCATTCTTCATTCATTCCATCTTCACCACGCAATGGGAATTGCTGTACTGTATTATTTTGGCTCATCGCTTGACCGGTGACCTGCTGAGGAAGCATCACCTGTTGCTGTCCCATTGGAGCCACTGGTAGTTGCATTTGCTATCTAGGTACCATGGGAACCTGCTGTTGTACTTGCTGCATTTGCGCTGGTTGAACACGCGGAATTTGTATTTGCTGCATGGGCTGTAACCCTTGCATCTGAACCATGTTATTTTGGAAGTTCGGGTTTTGATTTCTCAACTTTGGACCTCTTATGTTTTGCAATGTACCGATATTAGTGCTTTGCTGGATGACACCATCCTGCACCACATTTGGGCATTCCCGCTTCCAATGCCCCACGCCCCGCACGCGTGACATGGTGACATCTTTTTCATCCCTTGTACATCATTTCGAACTACAACAGTATTCAAGTCTGGACCGCAATTCACAAAACCGCGACCTCGACCTCTCGGTTGAGCCTGAATCACACCATTCCCTTGCGGTTGCTGCTGTATCATCTGCTGAATCCCATTTCCCTGCATTCCTGCCTGTGCAGCCCTTATCTGCATCACCATCACTTTCTCCTTCAACTTTTTCTGCTTCAGCTCAATCTCATCACTACAGTATTTCGCATACTGCAACACCTCATCAATCGGCTTTGCTTGCCAACAAATCAAATGATTCTTAATCATCTGGCTAACCTCTGGTCTCAGCCCTTCAACGAACCTGAACACGAGATGGTTCATGTCTTTCGGCTCAATGGTCTCAGTACCACTATAATGTTTAAATGCCTTCAACAACCTCTCATAGTAAGCATGTATTGATTCCTTAACCTCCTGTGAGGTCCGGTAGATTTTCTGCCAATCAGTCACTTTCGGCAACACCTTCTGCTTCAAAAACTCAATCACTTTATGATAGTACTTCATCACCTCCTCAGAGGGTGCTCCGGTCACCTTATCCCTTGCCGGCTCCTGCGTCGGCCAGTCTACCCCTCTCTTGCACTCAAACCATAAGTCGGGCGGAACAATGATCTCAAACAAGGTATTCAGGTCTTCCCAGAGACACTTCGTAAGCTTCACAAACCTATCTTTTTGTTGGTACCACTCGATCGGTTTCTCCGTCAATCTGGGATAATCATTTGTGAAAGATAGGATGTTTCACCTGGACCACGGTACATGAATTAGAACCCCCACCAGCTGTTTCTCTCATTGGTAGCATCTTTACTGATTCCGTATCTGGTGAAGTTTTAGCTTTACTCGATCCCAGACTGTCACCTTTCTCCTTGTCTCTTTTCTTTGCCCATCTGCCTTCCCACTTTTCTAACGCTCCCCAGATTTGCGCACTTTGCAGTATTTCCTTTAAATGCGCTTTCATTCCGGTAGACCTCATATGCTCGAAGTCTTTTGAATCAAAGTCTAACCTGTAACTTCTTTTCAAGTGTTTAGTATTCTCAATCTCAATATTGTATTTGTCTGCCAGGTTTGCTAATTTCTGATGTACTTTACCTACTTCTTTAGTAATCTTAGGGCACAGATATCTCAATTCTGCTTCTGTGTATGACTCTAATCTGTTTGCCCCCATTGTTCCATCCACTAGTTCAGCCGCTTCCACGCCCAGTATCACGAAGTTCAGGTAATCATCTTTTTCCGGCCTTTCCGGTTCCACTGCAGTTACTGTAGTCTTTTGCGTAGTAAAGGTCTTCTCTAACCACTCATTCAACTGTTGTACTGTAAAACCTTGCAATGAAATGTTCCCTGCATGCATCATTGGCGACTGTGAAGCATTCGTACTTATTGCCTGTGGGGTTAACACTCCTAGCCCTGCCTGTCTCATTGCCTCCAACGGTGCTTCAACTGGGCTAAGGCCTATCAAAGACCTGGGTTTTTCAACCGCTTGCTCTCCTGGGGCCATTAACTGGGGGTTTCCTATGGAACCTCCTCTTATCACATCTTGGGTCATTATTCCCTGATCACATACCCCAGGCTTACCTTGTGCATACAATGGCACTGGTGGACCAACAGTAATTGGCAATGATATTGCAGCTGGTGTTTGACCTGGTCCCAAACCTCGTGGAGCAGCAACTCCAAAGGTTTGATTTTCTGAAGCCGGGGCAGGTATTAATGGAGGTCCTGCTGCTGGATTATATCCTGGTATCAGTTGTAGCTGCGGCTGGGGCAGCAATTGCGGAGTTGACTCAATCTGCACTAACCTCGATTTTGTATATATTGGGTCTGGCGGCACTATCAGGTTTGTAGTAGTCTCTAGCACCGGGACGTCTGGGTAGATTCTCGGTATCTGCGCTGGAGGTTGCAACTGTATCTGCATATCTGGCGCAGTGGGTACACTGATACCATTCTGTATCAAACCCGTATCACTAGTCTGTACTGTATCAGTAACTCCCTTCTCCTGCGTTTGGTTCCCAGGACCCGCGCTAGTGTTCGGGACATTATCGCTTACCGCATAAGGTGGCGGGCGATCATGTAATATCTGATTCAGGAATTCTTCATCGTCTGAATCATCTTCTTCTTCCCAAGATCTCTTAGTTTCTTAAGGCTTGCTAGAGTCTTTCTCTGTTTTACATGTGGCTTTCTTTGCCAGCGTCTCATCTCCCTGTGTTATAGCTGGGAACAATTTTAATCCATCAACTATTCCTTGTCTCCACATTTTGCTCTCATTGTCCCACCTGGCTTCCGCTAAAGTCTTTTCTGCCCTTTTTATTCTTCTTTGGAATTTTTCTTGTCTCTGTTTAATAGCCATTAGATCCCAAATTGTTAAAGCCTCATACTGAGCTGGCCTCGGGGTGGTTTCTGTACACTTAACATCCACCTTAAATTCTCTAGAACTCTCGTGTTGAACATCCCTCTTTTCCTGTCAATTTGCACCACTGTTTCATCCATAAACAAGGCGCGACTCCTTTTTCCTCCATGACTATGTAAGCTGGAGTTCCCTCAGGCGGTGTAGGCTCCCCTTCACTCGCCATAATGTATGTATCTCCTTTTAGAGCACTCTTAAAAGCTTTGACAAGATTCATCTTTACGTCTTTCTTTTGTTTGTATTTAATCAAGAAGTGACTTTAATTCCCAGGACACTCTTCACCCACCTTTCTCCAGCTTATTGTCTCTCACGGACGGCAGCCAATCCGTGCACGACCCCTCTCGACAACTGACCTATCTCAGCGCGGCACCACTGACGTCACACTCAAACACTGCAGCTGACAAAGTCTTGCAGCTCGTCCGCCCCTCACTAAATTCACACCAAACTAATGCAAAAATTACTGTGAGCACCTTAACAACAACAACACAAATTTTCCGGTTTACTACAGGAAGGGTACACATTTGCTTCAGAACTTTACAGAGATTTCACTTGAAGCTTCGGCCGCTACTCTCTCCTTCTCAGCTCCCGCAAGCAGAATTCGACCCGCAAATCCTACTCTCGACTTGTCAATGGTTCGTTCTAGTGCACTTTAGAACTTGCCAACTCTCCATCGAAGGTTTCACACATACAATTTAACTCAAACTCGATTTGTCAACCACGCCCGATTGACCTAATTAAACCGCACAAATTACAACATAAATCCAAGTGTCTCCTACACTTGTAAATATACTCCGGAGTCTTAGACCACGACGGGTCCGTACATGAACAACCAACCACGTGGATAATTTTGAGCACAAAGCGCCACACTCATATGAATTACGCTGACTTCCCTACTCTCATACTGCGGAGTATGCCCACTCCTACTAAAACAACATTACATGGCCTAGATACACACAAACTTCACAATTCACCAGCAAAATGCATAAGCTGAGCAAGCGCAAACCCTACACCATACATGCTATGACGCCGAGAACATTCCCAACTCACTTAGGCAGGCTCTGAGATCCCGGGAAAGTCATGGTGAATTTAGAAACACATCATATCTCCTATTTGCATTATCTCAGAAAAACAGTCTAAACAATAATTCTCCGTCCTAGGGCCCCAAAGGGCCAAACCGTCGCTCTGCTACCAGAACTGATAACGCGTCCCTTTATGATAATTTATTACATATCAGGACTCGTTTTAGGCCAATGAATCTTTTGACCCAGTTGAGAGACACCTTAGGACGAGATAGCTAATCAATATGTCAATCAATACATCGATAATGTCATCAATATTTATCACAACAATGCATTTCACTTTAGTCAAAGTCATTAATCAATTCAAGACGCTACCATGACCTTTCAGCCATGAATAATCACACCAGTTAATGGAATTTTATAAGTTTTATTCCCTATTAATTACAATCTAGAAGCAGATGCGTTAATTTCAACACCAAGGAACATAATAGCATAGTTACGATATGACAACTTTGGTAAGATTTCATTAATGCGAGAATCACAAACATCAGAACATAACAAGGCGTGAACATAGATCAATTTAGCAGAGTGTCAATAACGCGTCAGTTCAACAAAGCATAGATTCGGTCATTTGTCTATTTGCGTCAGTTTTGGTGAACACCTGTCCTAACCACTGATTAGCATTAGCATGTTGGGCTTCATGCAAAACAATTTAGAACACTAATTTGGAGAACATCTAACTAAGATCTCTGTCAAAAATAAGCAGTTGGTACCTAGAAAGGAAAAGCAAACAGACAAATCACAAATACATTGTCATAATTACCCTCCAAAGTTTAGGTCAGAGCACAGGTTCAGTCTTCGTCTTCAGGACATCAGTCAATTCGCCATCAGTCAAAACTCAGCTCCGGGGCAAAAGGGCACTTCCCTCATAAGGAGGCAAAGTGTAAAAATGGACAAGTCTAAGGGCAAGGATAGTTTTAAGTAAACCAACAAGTCACCAAACAGAGTGACAGAGTTTCTGGATAAAATAAATAGCATTCCCTACCTAATTCCCAATGACTTCCCGTGACGTGGGTTTTTAACCCTTTTCTGTTGTACATTCCCCCAAAATTCTTTTGGACATTTGTTATATCTTTAACCTATCAGAAAATACATTAGGTAACCTAACTCTTCACCCCATATTCTTTTACAAGTCTTTGATTGGTCTTCATAATTGACGTCTTCAGAGGTGGCACGTCCGGTATGATTTCATCTTTCTGTAATTCTTTGCACATCTTTTGGTCAGCAGCTCCATTGTCTTCACCAATTTGAATGACCTTGTACATTACATTAATCTACACTGTTTCGATTTGTTTTTAACATTTATTCTGCAAACAAGAAAAAGGCTGTGAGAACGGATCTAACATGGTTACATTCGTCTTCTAGTTTGAAGAAAATTATGAAAGGTCGTGTCCTTTTATGAGTCAGCATACTGCAAAATAGAAAATACATTTAATATGAGAGCCAAGCAGCTAAGCTTCGGCTCATGCTAATTTAAGGCCTATGAGGACTTCAGCACAGATTCAATAACGCAATCATTAGTACAAACTTATTTAAACAAAATATAAACATTTTAGTCATCATTACCAGTCTACATATACATTGGTGGCCACTCCCCGTGGTCACATTTCAGGTGCACGTTTTAAGCAAAATTATTATTATAGTTTCTCTGCAGCATTATCACACATTAATTCATAAACATTTCATGTTAATATAGATTATCTAAGCTACGCTCTCTCAGTCCCTCATCTGATGACGTTCGTCATCACACAAACCTTTCCCTTTTGGTCTTTCACCTTAATTTTTCACTTTACGCATAATGCGCATTTCAACATCTTGTTCCTTGTGTGAACTCTCCCAAATTTCATTAAACATTTTCTCCCTTTCATTTTCTTCATGCTTTTTACTCCTCGTTGTCCAATTTCTTTTAATTTTGTCATTTATTTTGCAAGCTCCCCATAATCCTAATAGACAGGCCATAACAATTAATAGACCCCCTAATATTTTTGCAAGAACCCCATTCCAAATATTACTAAACCAGCTCCCTACTCTGGCAATTCCCTTTCCTAATTTCTCCCATACTCCAGGTTCCTTCAAATCCTTCATATCTACACTATCTTTAGTTAAGTTAGTAAGCATACCTCTAATCTTTTTACTATTATCAGGTATATATGAGCAACAATGGCGCTCGTTGAGCATCTTGCAGACTCCGCCACTCTTTGCTAAAAGAATGTCTAGAGCAAGCCGATTTTGAAGAGTCATAGCTCTTTCCGCAGCAAGTTCAGTATCCATCAGGAGTATAGCCTCTGTAAAATTTGTCAGCATGTTATCCACAATAGTAGACAACTTTTGAATCTTTATGGAGTTTAAGATAACCCCTACTGAAGGAATTATGGCTCCAAATATGTCTCCAACGAAGGCAGCCGCTGTCTCTCGTTTTTGTCTAGCATGTTGTAATTCAGATGTTTTAGGTATTTGCTTTAAGTCATCAATCTGGTAAATCTTTGGGAAAATTATTCCCAAATAACATGTCCCATAGCGTCCCTTAGGGAGACGGTAATAAGCATTAAGTCCAAAGATATAATAGATCCCAGGGATCGCTGGATCCTGTCCATTTAACATGAATGTCCATTTACTCTGAAACAAAAACGCATGCCTGCATTCACTCGTTCCCACAAATAAAGTGTCATGTTCAGATTTTGGCCTATATATACAAAGCCTTCCTACATGTAATGCATCTATAGCTAGTTTGCCTTGCGTCTTTATTGCAGTGTAAGCATAATCATTTGCATTTGTGTGTTTCTCTAGCCCTTTTTCTAATCTTTCTTTTAATGCTTTGCGTCTGTCATCAGTGTGATCTAAGAAGCTTTTCTCTACAGGTGTCAATAAGCAAGTCAGATTATTGCGGTGTGCATAAGCTGTCCCAAATGTAAGTGTTGGTTCAAAGAAACCTCTAACTAATTTTATACTATGCTCCTTGGCTAATTTGTTCAGAAACTCAATCACAGGCACAAAAGAAAAAACTACATCCAAATTTGAATAAAAATATTGTACATGCTCTTGATTATAGAACCTTGTTAATAGCAAGCTTCAACTTATCCCGTAAGTTAAAGGAAGACTATGGTAAGTGACCCCCTCCTGCACTGATGAAGGAATCTTTGTACACACATAACAGTTTTTCGCATCCATTGTCTCAACATACTCATTCAGCAAGCGATAGAATACATTAGTGGAAAGTTCCCCTTTTGAGTTAGTTCCCTCATGCAAGTGTCTTGCATCCTGCTCAAACTTTTCCCACGGTGTTAGTGTTGCAGTCTCAGGTTTTGAAGCATTGTTAGTTGACTTCTTATCCAACCAAGGCATTCCCACAATCACTCCTACAATTATTATTGCACACACAATACCTAGTATAAGACTTAACCAACCACACACCTTACCCCTTTTGTTACTACCTTTATTATAAGCCATGTCTGTAAAGAATCAGATAGTCAGATAGCAGAACAATAATCAATTGAGGACGATGTGAAACACTCTTTTTTTTTTTTTTTTCCTTAAGGCAAAAAGTCTCTTTCTCTCTGCGTATATTTACAGCGTTTCACTCACTCCAGGACCCTTTTGTCAAATCAGGATAGCAGCTTGTCATAATCGGGTTTTCAAAGTCAATTCAGGTTATCAGTGTCACATCCGGTAATTTATAAGTCTCTTTCTTAGCTTTTCAGCTTTCAATTTCAAATTTTAGTTTTAATAAAGTCTCTTTCTTTAATTGATTTCAGGTACCGTAGTATTGGCCTGGTACTTCTCGATCAAAACAGAAAGCTAAGAATTCTTGTTGCCATTCAGATGTTGTTGCATATGCCCATTCAGGACCTGCGTACCTTCTATTTGCGGTTCTTTTCCTTTTCAATCTGCATTCGCCTTGCAGTTCTCCTTCACTTAGATCCTCCATTCGGGATGTATCAGTTTCTTCTGTTATTGTTTCACCTGGTATGACCTTTTCTTTCGCAGCCTGCTTCTCTGGCCAGTTATCTCCCTTATGCGTCTTTTTCCTGCTTGTTCTTTCAGGACGCTGAACAGCACCCTCCTCTTGTGCTATGGTGTTTTCTCTTGATGGACCTGCAACTGGCTCAGGGGATGCCGGTGTACTTTGCCCTCTCTCTACTATTTCCCCTTCTTCTTCTTCTTCTGTATCTGAAACGGGTTCAAGCTCTAACCCGTATCCGTCTGCTTCTGGGAGAACCTCTCCTTGATTTAGTTCTCCTGCTGCATCTACTGAGATAGGCACATTGTCACCTCTCGAACTCGTTTACTGTTTGAGGGACTAGGCTGTTCTCAGTGGGCTCTCTTGCAGTCTCAGTTCCCTCTTGTCTATTCTCAGGCCCTGAGACTTCCCTCTCTGGAACTGTTAAGTCAGAAACTTCAAGTTCCTCATCAGTTTGACATGTTACCTTCTTTGTGTGACTGCCGTGTATCATTGGAACGCCTGCACATTTCACAGAAGTGGTTGTTGTCAATATTACTTGGAATGGTCCCTTCCAGCGCGGCTCCAAACACGACTTTCTCACGTGCTTCTTGACAACCACCCAGTCACCGGCTTAAAGAGTTTGACTTGGATCACTGATCTGTGGCAATGTGTTAGCTTCCACCTGGTGAGAAAAAGAGCGAACCACATCAGCCAAACCTGTGCAGTAGTCCAACACCATATTATCCATGATATTCACAAGAGCATTTGCAGGTACTGCGGGCAGCCTCATAGCTCTACCCATAAGGATCTCATGGGGTGATAGTCATGTCTTCTTATCAGGGGTGTTCCTCATCGACATCAGCACTAAGGGCAATGCATCTGGCCATTTCATATTGGTAGCTGTGCACATCTTCGCCATTCTCGATTTCACGGTATAATTCATTTGTTCTACTAGTCCTGATGCTGAAGGTACAATGTAGCTTCTGTTCAATTTCTAATGCGGCACACAAGAGATTAATTACCTCATTGTCAAAGTGTCTGCCCCTATCTGATTCTATAGAGACCGGGAACCCGAACCTGGGTATTAGTTCCCTAAGCAGAAGCTTTGCAACTGTGAGACTGTTGTTTCTACGTGTGGGGTAAGCTTCAATCCAGTGGCTGAAAACACACACAATCACCAACACGTACTTCAATCCTACACAAACAGTCATCTCAATGAAATCCATCTGCATCTTGCTAAATGGACCACCAGCTCTCCCTATGTGGCTCAAAGTTACCACAGTCCCTTTTCCGGCATTCATCTGTTGACAGATGATGCACGTGTGACAAGTAACCTTTTGAAAGAAGGATTCCAAAAGGAAATTGTTTCAGATAATGGGGTACACTTAATTTCAAGGGAAATGAGAGAGTTTTTCCCAGAATAATGTCATTGAACACAAACGCATAGCGTTGGATCACCCCCAAGCCAATGGTCTAGTGGAGAATATTAATCACATGTTAGTAGAATGTATACAGTGGGTAGTTCAAAACAAAATTGGTGTGCACAAAGCAATACATAGCATGCTTTGGTCCCATCGGTCAAGTGGCAAAGTCTAAATTTAGGTCCCCAGAAAGGGTTGATGCAGTCTCCAAAATTTATGTTAGCACAAAAGGACATGAATGGTGGAAGAGAAATAACGTTGTGAAAGTGAAACCAAGAGATGGAAGTCTTGATGTGAAACCAAGATATGAAGGTGTTGATCTCCAAGAGTATGAATCAAGTGGAATAATGGTGGTAAAACCAGCTACATATTAAGATGTGTGATGCTTAAGTACTGTATATGTACGTTGGTGAGCAATATGGTATCCTGTCCATCTTAACAGGTTGCAAGGTTATAGGATATACATTGTTTAGGAAATACTGTTGTAATCTATGTATTATGTTTATTTTATGTTATGTTTTCTCAGGATAAAGTGTTATGTTAAGTTTCCATTTTTATAAAGAAAATCTCATATCATTTATGAAGAAATTGCTATTCATATATTGCCTCCATTATGAGAGGGGGAAGATGTTGTCATGATAAGATAATCTATCTACTTTCCACATTAGTAGTTGCATCTCTATGGTGAATGGAATGTAGATAGGACAGTTACGGTGGAGACTCAGCCGGAGGCGGCTGCGTGGAGCTGACCAAGACTGTGGCCAATAAACCTGTGACTTCAGAGACTGTCTCCATGTGATGGGTTGGACCATCTTCACTACCACAATATGTTAATGGTATTACTTAATCTCCTCTCTTATTATATAGATGTACGAAGCAAGGATGACCCTCCTCTTTCCTGTTTTGTTATTAACTAGTGATTGCTCCATTGTTAAGTCTTATTCATAATTCTGAAGATAACCAAGGCACCACTAGTCATAAAATAGTTCTTAAATAGTTATGTTATTTGATGCAGATTTTTAGAGTGCCCTATCACCTTGGATGGTATGCTAGCTCTGAGTAGGTGAGAGTCTAGCCAAACCCAGGGCCTAGGGGAAATACTGGAAAAGCCAGGTATTTAGCTTCTTGCTGAATTCAGGCAGGTAGCGGGAGGCTTTTATGTGTAGCAGCAGGTCATTCCATGCTTTGGAGCAATGTTGAATAGGCTTGACTGCTGGATCTGGTTTTCTGTATGCGTTGTATATGTGCAAGTAGGAGTCCAGACTAGTGAATGTGACTGTAAGGTTTGCAAAAGCAGATGCCATTGTTCAGGTATGCCGGGCCAGTAATATGTAGTGCCTTGAAAGTATGAGTGAGGAGTTTGAATTGTTTGTGTATGGGGAGCCAGTGAATCCCCTTCATGTGTGGTGTGATGTGAGTGAGGCATGGGAGGTTAAGAATGATTCTGGCTGTCGAGTTCTTAATTCTCTGTAGTCTTTTGGTGAGTACCTTCTTGATCCCAGCACTGAGGGTGTTCCCACAGTCTAGCTTGCTTCCGATGAGGGTGAGTGTGATGACTTTGGGATCTGATCGGGGGCCATTTGAAAATCTTTTTCATCGTTTTCTGCGTATGGAAGCATGAGGCTCTGACAACATTGACTTGGGGTGTATTCTGTGAATGACAGTTCTGTGGCTCTTGGCATAGGTGGTGGGGGGTATTGTTCCTAGCTCTACAGGTCACCAGATGGAATAACAACGTGAAGTGCTCTTCCCAAAGAGCATGATCTTGGTCTATTTAGGGGTCAGCTTCAGACATTTGGCATTTATCCATTGGGCAACCAGTCATGCAGGCATTAAACATGATCTGGGCACTGGGTGACTGTTCATGAGGGAGAATGAGTTGTGTTTTGTCAGCGTAGGAGAGGACGTTGATGTAATATGAGTAGATTATGCTGTCTAGAGGGGTCATTTATGCCTTTTAGAGGATGGGCTCAGGAAGGACCCTTGTGCAGATGAGGTCATAGGCATCTGAAGGGTATATTGCCAGGCTGACTAACTGGGTCTTTAAACTCATGAAGAAGCAGATCCATCCTAATGTGTGTCCTTGGATTCCAATGTCATGTAGACAGTGGAGGAGGACGTGGTGGGAGACCACATCAAACACTGCTGAGAGATTCAAGTGGATGAGGGCTGCCCTGTCTTCTTCATCCAGAGTCATGCAGATGTCATCTGTGGTGGGAATGATGGCAATTTTCCTGCTGTGGAGAGAGAGGGCCTCCTGTAACCTATCCACCCAAGGGGACAGGGTACAGTATCACACTAAGTAAAATAAATAACCCCCTGTGGGAATTATCATGCTATTCGCCACTCAGTTCTCTTCTCATATATTCATTCACTCAAATGATCAATCTTAATAAAGGAATATCAACAATTTCATATTTAATAAGTAATCCCATTCATAATAGAAATATAAAAGAACATTAAAAATAGATAATCGTAAAAAAGTCAACAGGCCCCACAAGGGACCTCTGTACAATCTCTGGACTAACGAAATTGGGAGACCACACACAAGACACCCTCCTTGGTCTATTGTCTTTTTTCTGTCCCGAATTGGGTATACAATGGTCAATTGATTTATGTAACCAAGATCTCATCTATTCTTGTTCAGTTCCAATGAGTCCAGCAATTAAACGTGCATCAACGCGATTCAGTGGATTTTCTCTGTCCTTTTTACGACCTTCCTCAGGACGATTTTATATGCTCCCAAACCATATTCATTCCATATCTTTATTAGAATACAAATAACCACATAAAAATACACAAACTCCAATCCTACACTCCCACACTCCATTACTTAAGAAGCCCTAAACTCATCACCCATATCATCCCAATTCCACCTGGGCTTTGTTTAGACCACAGCAAAAGTATCCCTTTTGAATATCTCCCTTATTCCTTTATTAACCCCTTCGCTGCTAGGCCTTTTCCCCCTCCTGTGCCGAGCCTTTTTTTGGCTATTTGGGACAGTTCGCGCTTAGGCACTCATAACTTTTTGTTCACATAAGCTACCCACGCCAAATTTGCGTCCTTTTTTTCAAACATCCTAGGGAATCTAGAGGTACCCAGACTTTGTGGGTTCCCCTCAAGGAGACCAAGAAATTAGCCAAAATACAGTGAAAATTTTGTTTTTTTCAAACAAATGGGAAAAAAGAGCTGCAGAAGGAAGCTTGTGTTTTTTCCCCTGAAAATGGCATCAACAAAGGGTTTACGGTGGCAAGATCACCACCTTCACAGCTTTCAGGAACAGGCAGACTTCAATTGGAAAACACCATTTTTCAATACAATTTTGACATTTTACTGGGACATACCCCATTTGTACTATTTTTTGTGCTTTCAGCCTCCTTCCAGTTAGTGACCAAAATGGGTGAGAAACCAATGCTGGATCCCAGAGAGCTAAACATTTCTGTAAAGTAGACAAAATTCTGAATTCAGCAAGGGGTCATTTGTGTAGATCCTACTAGTGTTTCCTATTGAAAATAACAGCTGAAATAAAAAAATATTGAAATTGAGGTGAAATAAACTGCCATTTTTCTCCACGTTTTACTCTGTACCTTTTCCTGCGATGTCAGATATTTTAAAGCAATATACAGTTACTTCAGCTGGACTCTTCTGGTTGCGGGATATATAGGGCTTGTAGATTCATCAAGAACTCTAGGTACCCAGAGCCAATAAATGAGCTGCACCTTGCAATGGGTTTTTATTCTATACTGGGTATACAGCAATTCATTTGCTGAAATATAAAAAGTGAAAAATAGGTATCAAAAAAACCTTTGTATTTCCAAAATGGCCACAAGATAAGGTGTTGAGAAGCAGTGGTTATTTGCACATCTCTGAATTCCGGGGTGCCCATACTAGCATGTGAATTACAGGGCATTTCTCAAATAGACGTCATATTTACACACTGCCTTACATTTGGAAGGAAAAAATGTAGAGAAAGGCAAGGGGAAATAACACTTGTTTTGCTATTCTGTGTTCCCCCAACTCTCCCTATAAAAATGGTACCTCACTTGTGTGGGTAGGCCTAGCGCCCACGAAAGGAAATGTCTCAAAACACAATGTGGACACATCACATTTTTTACAGAAAACAGAGGTGTTTTTTGCAAAGTGCCTACCTGTGGATTTTGGCCTCTAGCTCAGTCGGCACCTGGGGAAACCTAGCAAACCAGCACATTTTTGAAAACTAGACACCTAGGGGAATCCAAGATGGGGTGACTTGTGGGGATCTGACCAGGTTCTGTTACCCAGAATCCTTTGCAAACCTCACAATTTGACCAAAAAAACACTTTTTCCTCTCATTTCGGTGACAGAAAGTTCTGGAATCTGAGAGGAGCCACACATTTCCTTCCACCCAGCGTTCCCCCAAGTCTCCCGATAAAAATGGTACCTCACTTGTGTGGGTAGGCCTAGCGCCCACGACAGGAAATGGCCCAAAACACAACGTGGACACATCACATTTTTTCACAGAAAACAGAGGTGTTTTTTACAAAGTGTCTACCTGTGGATTTTGGCCTCTAGCTCAGCCGGCACCTGGGGAAACCTAGCAAACCAGCACATTTTTGAAAACTAGACACCTAGGGAAATCCAAGATGCAGTGACTTGTGGGGCTCTGACCAGGTTCTGTTACCCAGAATCCTTTGCAAACCTCAAAATTTGGCCCCAAAAACAATTTTTCCTCACATTACGGTGACAAAAAGTTCTGGAATCTGAGAGGAGCCACAAATTTCCTTCCACCCAGCATTTCCCCAAGTCTCCCGATAAAAATGGTACCTCACTTGTGTGGGTAGGCCTAGCGCCCACGAAAGGAAATGGCCCAAAACACAACGTGAACACATCACATTTTTCACAGAAAACAGAGGTGTTTTTTAGAAAGTGCCTACCTGTGGATTTTGGCCTCTAGCTCAGCCGGCACTTACGGAAACCTAGCAAACCAGCGCATTTTTTAAAACTAGACACCTAGGGGAATCCAAGATGGGGTGTCTTGTGGGGCTCTGACCAGGTTCTGTTACGCAGAATCCTTTGCAAACCTCAAAATGTGGCAAAAAAGACACATTTTCCTCTCATTTCGGTGACAGAAAGTTCAGGAATCCACAAATTTCCTTCCACCCAGCGTTTCCCCAAGTCTCCCAATAAAAATGGTACCTCACTTGTGTGGGTAGGCCTAGTGCCCATGAAAGGAAATGGCTCAAAACACAACCTGGACACATCAAAATTATCAAATACACAACTACCTGTTTTTGCAGGGGGACTTCTGCGTTTTTGGTCCTGGGCTCAGCAGCCTTCTAGGGAAACCTACCAAACCCAGACATTTCTGAAAACTAGACACCCGAGGGAGTCCAGTGTGGTGTGACTTGCGTGGATCCCCCAATGTTTTCTTACCCAGAAAACCTCAAATTTAGCTTAAAAAATCTCATTTTTCCCACATTTCTGTGTGGGATCACCGCACTGAGACACATTTCATACCACCAAATGTTCCCCTCAGTCTCCCGGTAAAAATGATACCTCTTTTGTGTAGGTGGGCCAAGTGCTTGTGAAAGGGAAGAGCCAAAAACATGTCGATATTGAGGGGGAACAAAGGGGATCCAAAAGGGCAGTTTGCAAAAAAACATTTTTAGGCTGACAAGTGCAGCAGAATGTTTATTGGTATAGATGAGACAATGGTGGGTGGTAGGAATTTTGTGAATTTCTGCAGATTCCGGAAGGTTTCATCACAAAAACGTGGGGAAAATGTGTGATTTCCAGCAAAGTTGGAGGTTTGCAGGGGATTGTGGGTACAAAAATGGTGCTGGTGCATGTGAAACACACCAGTCTGGAATCACCCAGATGTTTAGTTTTCAGATGTGTCTAGGTTTTGTGGATTTTTCTACATGGCAGCTTCAGAAAGTCCATAAAGTGCAGCCCTCACCATTCCAAGTGGGACGATTTTGAGAGTAAGCTGAGTTCTCGTGGCCCAAATGTAAAACTAAAACCCCAAATAATCAAATGCCTTCTTGCTTGCTGTGGGATAAGATGTTTTAGAGTGCGGGGGAGAGCTGAAAGACTGTTACCCCCTTCAGTTGAGGTGGGGGCGTAACCAGGCCCATACTGGGTGGTAGCCACCACCCCAATATATATATATTTTTTTAATTCCCTGGTATCTAGTAGACTTTCTGCCCCCCCCCCAGGTGTGGATCAGGGGTAATTGCCCCATCTGCCCACTAGTGGGCAGAACAACTTTGGCCCCATTTATTTGGGGTGGGGGTATGGCCATACCCCCTCCCTCTTATTTTTGGAAAACAAACTTCCCTGCCCTCTGGTGGGCTTTCTGCCCCCCCCCCCCATTGGGGCAGATGGGCCTTCCAAAAACAAGCCCAGATATGGCCAACAGTAATGTGCTCCCATGGGGAGCGACCCTTACCCAAGGGGCTGCCTCCCTAAAGAAAACACACGCATACACACACACCAATCCCTGGTGCCTAAGTGGTTTCTGCCCCCCATGGGGCAGAATGGCCTAACAAAAAATGGCCAATCTGCCCCCAAAGGGGGCAAAAATGGTCTAAATACAATGTGCCCCCCATGGGAGCGACCCTTGCCTAATAGGTCGCTCCCCATCTCTAAAAAAACAAACAAACAAAAAAAAACACACAAAAAAATTAGCCCTGGGATCTAGAGGTTTCTGCCCCCTTGGGGGCAGATCGGCCTTATAACAATAGGCCGAACTGCCCCCAGGGGGGGGCAGAAATGGCCTAAAATAAATTTGCCCCTGCACCCCCCACCCCCCTGGGAGCGACCCTTGCCTACGGGGCCGCTCCCCTTGTGTGACATTGGCGCAAAAAAAAAAAATCCCTGGTGCCTAGTTGTTTCTGACCTCGTTGGGGGCAGATTGACCTAAAGTAGGCCGTTCTGCCCCCAAGGGGCAGAAATGGTCTATATACAATTTGCCCCCCAGGGAAGCGACCCTTGCCTAATGGGTTGCTCCCCATCTCTAAAAAAACAGACAAACAAAATAAAACACAAAAAAGAAATTAGCCCTGGTGCCTAGAGGTCCCCCCCCCCCCCGGTGGAAGATCGGCCTAATAACAAAATGTCCTAAAATAAATTTGCCCCCAAACCCGCCTGGAGCGACCCTTGCCTACGGCATCGGTCCCCTTGCGTGACATTGGCGCAAAAAAAAAAACTACGGTGCCTAGTTGTTTCTGCCCCCATAGGGGGCAGATTGACCTAAAATCGCCCGATCTGCCTCCAAGGGGGGCAGAAATTTTCTAAATACAATTTGCCCCCCAGGGGAGCGACCCTTGCCTAAAGGGTCGCTCCCCATCTATAAAAAAACAAACAAAGAAAAAAAAATTAGCCCTGGCGCCTAGAGGTTTCTGCCCCCCCGGGGGCAGATTGGCCTAATAACAATAGGCCAATCTGCCCCCAGGGGGGGGCCGAAATAGCCTAAAATAAATTTGCCCCCAGGGGAACGACCCTTGCCTAAGTGGTTGCTCCCCTTGCGTGAAATTCACAAAGAAAAAAAAAATCCCTTGTGTCTAGTGGTTTCTGTCCCCCTTGGGGGCAGATTGGCCTCATAAAAATGGGTCAATCTGATCCCAAGGGGTGCAGAAATGGCCTAAATATAATTTGCCCCCTAGGGGAGCGACGTTTGCCTAAGGGGTCGCTCCCCACCTCTAAAAACAAAAACAAAAAAAACAAAAAAAAAAGATCCCTGGTGCCTAGAGGTTTCTGCCCCCCCTGGGGGCAGAAAAGGCCTTAAAAAAAATGCCCCCCCCTGGGAGCGACCCTTGCCCAAGGGGTCGCTCCCTTATGCCAATTTCCAAAATAGAAAATAAATCCCTGGTGTCTAGTGGGCCTTTCAAAAGCCGGATTGCTTTACAATCCGGCTTTTGAAATGCTCAGAGAGCATGGGAGGAGGCCACTGTGATTGTCAGCGCGGGGTGGAGGGGTTGGGGTTGAAAGGGGAAGGGATTCCACTTCCATCCATGACAGGGGGTGTGGGTGGGGGGCCAAAGGGGGGAGCGCTAGCGCTCCCCCCGGTTCCCGGGTGCCTTGGACGAGATCACCTCGTCCAAGGCACCCAAGCAGTTAAAACATCACATAGGGACACCCAGTGTGAGCAATAAATCCAATCAATGCTGTTCAAATAAAACCAAACATACAGTTCATCATCATTGTATCACACCACTCACCTGCATTCATAATGGCTTATACTAGTATCAAAATTCAATGATAGTCACCAAATCATATCCTTATCCAGAGGGTATTTCTTACTCCTCTATTTTCCCAAGGTGAATCCCCTCTATATGGGCAGAGCAAATTAATAAGCAATAATAATCATATCACGGGGATCCTACTATCCTATGGGTCCCCAGTGTATATATTGTTTCTTCCATGGTTCACCATCCACATGCAGGGCAAATTATAATGTTTGTGGATACAGCTAATCCCATGCAGTGATCAGGGAACCATCAATCCCAAAAACCATCACCAAATAGTTTTCCTTTCTCTTACCATATGTTCCACTCTTTCATCAGATTCATAAAATTATTTAAAAATAAGTACTGTGCAGTTAATTTGGCTGTCAGTCTCAAATCTATAGGCAAAGAAACATGAATACAGTCAATTTCCTTATCTCTCTACAATTCCTCAACAGGGGATCTATATTTCATCAATCACATTAGGCAGCCCCTTCTACTTACTATTGCAGACCCCATTATCACCCTACAAACACATGAATATTTAATTAAATAATCCCCTCATAAATATTCATTTTACCTTATACACAGACCTACATACAGTAGTACGGGTACGTTTTTGTTATTAGGTCTCAATACTGGGCACGGCAAGTCTGCAAAACTCATGCAGCTAGTGATTTTTCCCTCCCCTCTTGGAGGTGGCACAACCCATATTTTAGTATTTTAGTGTGTCACAGCCTCGACATGAAGTACATACGCTGTAGTCCCTAGTTTTCTGCACAAAACCGCTGAATTAAATTGCTTTTATGGGGGGACTGGGTATCAAAAATATGTTACCATTGGAGCCCAGGACACAACGTGCTGGGCATAGGGTCGACCTTATCTTCCCTTTTTTATGTATACAGCCTTCACATCAAACCCTGCCCTCCTTACCTTATCGGCGGAACCGCAATCTTGTCCTTTCTTTCTTTAAAAATGAACCAAGTCTGCATGTCTCTAAACCACTTCCTTATATTTTGAAGTGGGAGTGCCAACAAACAGCTCTTGACACAATCCAGGTTCCACTACTACTTCACCTCGGTCCTTCCGCTTTCCCATGTCATATCCTGCATACTATTACCGCATTTCCTGTTCTCATAAAACACAGAGACATGCACCCCTAACCTACCTACATGAGATCTTTCTTCAAGCACCATATTGGATTCCCCTTACTCCTGTGAAGCACATATACGAATGCTCCACAATGTAGGGGTTCCAATATTGGAAAGATATAAATGTGCAGTTGGGTTTGAAACCAGACTGAGTGGTGTTTGGAATTTGGGGGGTCATTATGGTGTTTAGCAAGGCATCTATTGATGATTTTCTTTAACACCTGGTCGGGAACGATTGAAAGGAGATCTGTCTGTAGGTGGAAAGTGCTGAAGAATCCATAGAGGGTTTCTACAGCAATGGGAGCACAGTTGCATGTTTCCAAGCATCTGAGAATGTCGCGGATGACATTGATGCATTCAGAATGGCCTATTCAGGTGCTATTTTGTTATATATTAATGACCCTATACATGCCAATCCTGTTGAATGAGATTTATTAATAATTATTGATCCATATCAGACTATATGGTAAATGTCAACAAAACTGAAGTCTGACCTCTCAATGTTTACTGTACAGCTGATATACTTCATAATACTGGACTTCGGTGTTCATCAGGTATTACATAATTAGGTATCTATATTTCAAATGCAATTAAAAATACAATCAATCCGAGCTGCAAAAATCTAAGCTAAAAAATGAATGAGTAATTTGATTAAAGCACATCATTGAATGTGTCATGGTGGAGGAAATTGTTAAAATGGCAAAATCTTCATTGCCAGTTTCTTAGTACCTTCTACGCTAATCTGAACATAATACTAACCAAACCTATTTGGAAAATTACAGTCCCTCAGATCAGTTATAAACTGTTACAAGTATCTACAAAACATGGGGGATTTAGTATCCCTAATTTTAAGACATACCACTCTTCATTTGTAGTTGAACAACACGTGCTTTTGTTGCGTAATTCAGACCCTGATATGTTACCAAAATGGGTTTCAACTGAGAGAAAATATTGTTCATTATTTCCCTCTACTAACAATGCTAACCATGAACACTAAAAAAATAAGACCATATTCATAATTAATAAAATGTACCTAGCTTTCTTGGAGCTGAATTTCAGATTTATTTCTAAAATTGCATCATCTAAGAAAACTTCTTAGCTGATGCTAATTAAATTGTACATGGGAAACATGGTCTAGAACTGGTATGTTTTATATTGCAGACGTTTGCCAAAGCAACATATTTTTATCTTTTTCAAATATTCAGAATAAATGTATTTTTTTCTCTACTGAGTTTCATAAATATGCAAAATTGTGTAATTCTACATTGAATGCATATGTTAACCTCATTCAACATGCTAAACATTCAGATTTTGTTGTTTTTCTTAGTATTAATAGAAGGTCTGGGTATATTGCATCTAAAACATATAAAAATTCATTTCTAATGAATCTCTGATTAAAATTGAAATGATTTTGGAATCCCAGCCTACAAGACAATTATTCAATACAGCAATGGAACAAAATTTGGTCATGAAATATTTATACATGGTTGTTTTCTTCTATATGCTAGACTAATGCATTTATTTTGAAAAATGGTTATTGGTCTCCTATTAAACGATTTAAAGCAAAAATTACTTATAAACAGATTTTCGGCACTGTGATAAAGAACCTAGCATGTTAGAAACATGTTTTTTTTTCGATTGTCCTATCATTTTTAAATGTTGGTATGAAGTTTGTGTTAAGATCTCAACATTTTTCAATTTTAATTGTCCTATTTCTTATGTTTTAATTATGGACAAACCATCTCCTCTATCTTTTAGCATCTCTTAAGCAGAAATGGATCAGTTAGAAATGGGGTTTCTGGTTGGCTAGGGTATGCACCTAAGCCAGGCAGAACCCACCCACTCTAGTCAGGGCAATGGAGTTACACGTCCAGGATAACCCCTGCTCACCCCTTCAGTAGCTTGGCATGAGCAGTCAGGCCTAACCCGGAGGCAATGTGTAAAGTGTTTGCACAACACACACAACACACGTGACACAATATATACTCCACAAAGTAAACACAACACTGAGCTATGTAAAAATAAACTGTATAGCAAAAAACATAATTAGACCAAACATTACATGTCAGAAATACCCTGCTACCTTGTCAGTTGTCAGAACGTTACACAGTTTACTAATACTCTGCAAGAAAAAGCAGAAGTCGCACTAGAACACGGTAAGTACTCAGAATTCTGCAACATAATCAGTAGTCAGGAATCAAATTATAAAACCAATACACTTATCATGGTAATACCATACATGCCCATAAGAGGAACACTAGAAAACATATGGCACGTCCTAAAGTACCCAGGTTTCATACCAGGCCTATAATGCCATAGCAAGAACATTAGAAAAGGAAATGTAGTCTCTGAAAAGTACTTGGTTTAGTATACAAGGCACCTCCTGTGCCACAAAGGTCAGTAAGGGGGTCCCCTGGTGCTCCTATGCCCCAAACCAGGGCCACGTGTTGATCTTGAGGGAGGGGGTGGTGCGCACTCCCTCTGGGCTTGTGGTGTTGGGGGCCCCTTCTGGAGCCTGCACCTACAGGAGCTGACACGGTCTGGGAAACCCCCCCATGGGTCGCGACTGACCCTCCTTAGTGAGGGGAGGTCGAGGTGAGGTCTAATAATACTGGGGTCCCTTTTGCCCCTAAGGCAGGGGTCGAGGGGAGAGGGACTCCTTCTCCTCCTTGCAAACTGCGATCCTTAAGGCAGCCGCCCTCGTCCTCGGTGCAGCTGCTGGAGGAAAGGGGGAGAGGCCAGCACCTCTCCCCGCTGACTACACTCCTCCTCGAGTGGAGCGTGAGCCCTGTGGGGGCTCCAACAAGGGACAGGCAGCGTGTCCCCAATGGGGCGAGATGCGCTTCTACTTGATCTGGGGCTGCGGCAATGATCCTTGCAGAAGGAAGGGCCCGGGAGTGCCCCCGAGCCACTCTTCCTGCCCTCCTGTACCCCTGGGGGGATTTAACACAGCATGTTTCAGATGCTCTCAGCAATCTCCAGATTCCTGGGTTGCAGCAGTAATTTCTGCACAGCGACACGTTCTTTGAAGCGTGGGGACAAGTCAATGAGCCCCGGGTTTTGGTGGTGAATCTCTGGCACGGCAATGCAATTAGACGCACTGGGGCACAAAGGAAAAAACGCTTTATGCAGAGATGCAGCACTCCTTGTGCTGTGGATGGTTGCTGGGGTCAGGGCCCACAGCACCCTGCCCCTGCAGACAGAAGAGGGGGGGAATCACAGGGCTAGCAGGCCCCAACAACAGGCCAGCACGAGGGACGCAAATGATGGCAGTTCCTTCTAGTGACCTAGTAGGTCACAGGTCAGCACAGCAACAACAGTCTAAGGTGGGCCCTCACAAGTCGATTCAGCAGCGTCCTGTGTCCAGTTCCAGAAGAGTCTCTGGAGTCCCAAGAATGTCTAAATTGTGGGGAAACATCCCCTGTAATTATACTCAGTTTACAGTGTGTTTCATAAAAAGAGGGGAGAGGAGGTTCCAACCTGTTACAACTAGTTCTGGGAGTGCCACCTCTCTCCTCCAGCACAGGCTCCAAACATCAGTTGTGGGTAAACAACCCTATTGTGTGAAGCCAGGGCACCACCTTTACAAATGCAGGGGTGCCCCGTCTCTCCCTTCTCTGAGCCCAGGAAGACTATTCAGTATGCAAATGCACCTCTGTGACACCTCCACCCTCCCTGTGTACAGGCTGTCTGAAAGGTATGCACAAAGCCCAACAGTCACCCTCCCCAGACGTGGATTGGAGTCAAGCTGCAAGACTCCGGAGTCATAAGCACAGAGAAATGCTCACTTTCTAGAAGTGGCATTTCTGTAATGATAATAAAAACTCCACCTACAGCAGTAAGCAGCATTTCTCACTGCCATTACAACCATACCAAACATGCCTACGCTACCCCTCGTAAATCAGACAATACCCCCAACACATAAGGGAGGGCATTTCCAATGCAATCCTATGAGAAGGCAGCAGTCACAGAGTGAGAAACCAAATAGGCTATTTGTCACTACCAGGACAGGCCATACCTACTAGTCACATGTCCTGCCTCCTACATACATGGCATCCTGCCCATAGGGCTAGCTAGGGCCTAACTTAAGGGTAACTTACATGTAGTAAAAGGGGAGTTCTTGGCCTAGCAAGTAAATTTAGATGCCAGATCCCTGTGGCAGAAAACTGCGCACACAGGCTCTGCGCTAGCAGGCCTGAGACAGGTTTGAAAGGCTATGTCAGTGGGTGGCACAAGCAGCGCTGCAGGCCCACTAGTAGCATTGAATTTACAGGCCCTAGGTATAGAGATACCACTTTACAAGGGACTTACAGGTAAATTAAATATGCCAATTAGGTATGAGCCAATCATAAGAGATTTACAAGGGAGGGCACATGCCCTTTAGCACTGATTAGCAGTGGTAAAGTGTCCAGAATCATACCGTCAACCAAAAAGGGTCAGAAAAATAAGGAGGAAAAGGCAAAAAATCTGGGGAATGACCCTGTAAAGGGGCCAGGTCCAACAGAATCTATATGATTTTTGGATTTCCTCAGCCACCATTATTATCACTTGATTTGGAAAAATGCCTCTGCCTAATATGTCAGTGCTTGGTGGGATTGTATATTATTAATGTGAAATGGATTAATATTACCTTTCACAAAAACTGGAAATCGTGTTCCTTTTTATTTTTTAATGTGGAAGACACTTGAAGAACATATAGCTAAAAGTTAGTATTAATAAGTTTATTTAGATCTAAACATGGTATTAGTAACTTATGTATGTTTTTATTTGTTCAAGATCATTTGAAGAAATGTACTATGTGCTTGGTATCATTGTTCTTTTGTTATAATGCTGTTGTTACTTAAGTTCTTCATGTAAGCATAATTATATCGCTACTTGTTGTCAGTACCAATGTTCTTATATTTAAAATCCAATAAAATATTTTGAACACAAAAAAAGGGGGTGTACGAAGCAGCACTGGTGGTAGTTGACCATAACCGGCAGTATGGCATGAGAGGCAGCTCTGGGAGGAATGAGACCTGTGAGAGGCGATACCTTGTGCAATGTGCACTAAGGTTCAATGTGTAATGTCCACGAAGGTGCTCTCAATTAGAGAGGTACTAATGGGACTGACCCTGTGTTATCATAGCCGGCTTCTGCATTTCATCGCTGAATGCTCACTTTTTCCTTTGGACTAAGACCATTATGCCGATTTCTGCACTCTGCACAAACACTGCTCTTTCGCTAGTCTGCTGCTTTTTGGAGCAAATCCAGGTGCTGTTACCAAGGAGATATCCAGTGTTGAGTGACGAGAGTCCCATCCAGGTGTGTCTTGGCACATGACGGCTCCTCAGACAGAAACTCTGTCGCTCTCAATGTCCAGTTCCACGTGTGACTTTGACCAGGGCAGTGCCCTGTCCTCAGTACCTGCACAGGCTTCAAACAGCAGCCTCGTGCGGTGTAGGTGGCGAGACTGGCTGGTAAGGGACTCTATTGTACATCTGTAATCAAGGATTCAGCTGTAAAGCTGCAAAATGAATGACACCCCAATTACTGAATTTAATTCCTGTGAGCTGATGCATAATGTCTATGCCGTCCATGCCGCTGAATCACTATATGTATGCTGTAAGAGGGCTTAGACAATATTTAAATTAAATGTCACTCCACCTAAGCAATGGCTGACCAGAAGTCTCCTTGTGAATCATTAATCTTTTTAATAGATGTATTTTTGTTAATTACCAAAAGCATATAAGAGATTTTACAGCGACACTCGGAAGCTACAGTGCACTTTCTGTCTTAAATAGTAAATAGTCAGTTGTTTAAATTAATGTACAGGTTATTGGTGCAAAACTCTCTGTATTTGTATAAACCATCTTCTACCTTGAACCAAAGGCACCATGCTATCAAAGGAAATATTTCCCCTTTTTTCTATCCAGGTTTACTTTAGTTAGGCAATTCACTTCATCACAATGGGAGCACAAGGACAACTGAGGGCCAGTGTGTGCATCCCTAGGTTGCAAAGCAAGGACAAATATTTATTCAATTTATTTGAGTAATGCTTTTTGCAAGGATAACGCTGTCAGAAAATAATGCTATACTACAAAGCAACGAAAGATGCACGAGGTCCCTTAGGTCAAAATATTTACTATAACGTGTAAAACGTACAAAGGATACTTGCGGTACCCACCCCTGATAAGAAGCATCGTTTGTCACCTTACTTTTGTTACTAAAGGACTTTGGCTTTCTATTCACCAGCCAACATTTGTTACAATACATTAATGGATTTCGTCAAAATATGATTATTCTCAACATAAAATACACATTTAATTGAGTGTTGTTGATTAAAGTTTAGCAATTTGTGTAAACTCGAGATTTAAAGCTATAATCTTTTTCAGGTATGGCCTGAGTTAGCTTTACTTGTTCTGCCAGACTCAGCAAGCAAAAATAAATCTTAAATTAAAAATGCATACATAAATAGAGAAGCTGAAAGGTCAGCCCGCCCAAACCATAGGCCTGTTCACTTGTTACTCACATTTTATGTCTGTCCAAAACAACAACTCTATGGGACAATGAGCCAGCCCTCTTCATCCATTCACTGCCTTGCACAGTGAATTAACTAATTATGCCTGATCCACAGATCCACCTTTAAAGAAGTGCATTTAGTGCAAGAGTTCTTGGGCCAACACTTTGCTTTGTCACTTGTGATTTTCGTTCCATTCTTTATTGTTTTGCTGCCCCATTTTATTAATCATTGCAAAGTATTGCGTCCCTCCCCTTTTCTCCTCAACTCCACCTAATATCCAGTGCACATATACACTCTAGAAATCAATGGTTACTCGCTGTCTCATTTTTGCATATATATATATCTTTATATTAATATTTATACAATAAGCAAACACTTGATTATGCAGTTAACTATCCTGAAAATGAAATTCCTCAAGGTGCTTTGTGGAACTTTGTGAACCCCGAGCTTGGAGCACTGACCACTGGAACCAACCCAGCAGGTTGGGATGCACCCAAACGTTCCATCAGCATAAACCTGTCCTTTTTTCAAGTGGCATAGAACCCTACATAAACTCACAGCTGCACAGACTGACTCAATATTCTCCTCACAAATTCCTTGTCTATCACTGTAAAATATACAGCTCAGCTAGCGCTGCTAAGTGATCCTAAATATTAAAGTGATATTCTATTACTCCTAATAAAATTATTATATTTGGAAATGCTTCTTTAAAAAGTAGACTGAATAAAAAGTCTGTTTCCTAATATTCACCATTTCATCCACAGCCCATTAATTATGTACTTCAGAGATTATTCTTTTTCTGTTTGCTCTTTCGCCCGGATAACATCCACCACACTTCTACCCATCTACCTGTGTGTAGCACAAGGAGCCTCAAACTTGCCTGTTGCACTTTGCTGGGCTCAGAGATCTCCAGTCTTCCTGCTCTTATGCTTTCCCACAAGAGGGCTCTGCAGGGCTGGCTTCCATCACATCAGGGCCCACTCTCTTGTCACATTAGGACTGCCACCGTGAGACGAGCTCAGGCTTATTTTAATAAAGTGTTCAGTATGACAATGCATTTCATCATCCACTCTATGTTCTCATTTCAAAGTCTGGACGATCACTCTTCATTCAGTCGGCTGCTAGTCGCTCTGGCCAGCAGCGTACCAGAAGTAGCTCTCCAGGGGCACATCAGTCCGTACTACCCAGTTTTTACCAGTCTAATATATTTTAATATTTTAAGGTTTATTCTTTAATTGACTCTCTAGTTCTAACAGTTTTAATGTGTCTTTTCCTGCTCTTTGGAAAGGAATCAAGCACTAATATTTGATTACCAGCCCATATCGATCTCCTATGGTTTCTTGTCCACGAAGACTCTCACTGCGTTGGCCACGAGCCGGTATGAAAAATGGACGGTTTGGGGCACGCAATGAACGCCTCCCGAGGGCGGGACCAGCAAGAGATGGGAGGCTGTAAACCTGCGAACAACTTGACTGCCTTTATTTGAAGCTGCCAATCAGGAGAAAAGGCATCGAGGGTCGTGAAGTCAAAAGGAGGGTGTGGCACAACACCTCCAAACAAAGACCTCGCAGCATCCACCTACACCCACACCACAAGAGCGGGCGTTACAGCCACAGGTCTGGGTAGGGCTGTGGAGCAGAGGCGAAACACAGACGACAAGAAAAGCATAATAATCTAAGAAGAAGAGCTGCTCAGACAGTGTCCTTGGGGTGTCCCATGGCAGGGGCACAGTGAGCAGGCAGGAACCAGCATGGGGTCAGCAGTGGGTGGATATGGCACTTGCTGCCTGGGCTAGGTGGGGGTCATCTACATAGGGACTGATAGGCAAGGAAGCCTAGTAGCCGACAAGCGCTGGATACCTTACCAAGGGGCCATTGCCGAGAAGGATGTGCATGAAAACCAGCAGCAATCAGTAATGATAATCAAACCTGAGTTTGATCAAAATGACAGAAGGCGAACATTTCATACTTGAAGCATATATATGGCCATGAGTTGCGATGTTTTATGTGCCATGTAATTTACAGCGTAATAAAACTGCGGCCATTAAAATTCCAGTGAAATCTCCCCTCGTGTTTGTCAGGGGAGGAGTGAATGGGAATGGCATGGAATGCATCGGTATGAAAACGGCCGTGAGGAGCTGGAGATCACTCGCACGTCTAGGAGGGGGTTGATTTTTAAAAAGTCGTAATCCTGTTAGATTGTACATTGCCCTGTGTTACAGGCTTCAACAGTACAGTCAGTAGGGCTCTTCAAGGGTGTGTGTGTGGGGTGCCACATCCCCCAAATATGTGCCTTCTGGGGTTGGCAGTCGGGTGGTGGGACTCCCAGTCAGATTTAGCAGTGTCTACTATGTATGACATGAACGTCAATCGAGTAGACTGCAGGGAGTGGAACCTGCACACAGAGCTGGGTCAGCTGTTCTTTTTGAAAGGCAGCAGGGAGATGGAGTAGCTCAGCAGCCTGCGATGCCCCACCCATCAACGGTAGAAATATTACATTTCCTTCCATGTTTTGGACTTGATGTCTCTGATTAGTTACCCAGCCTCACTTCTGTCTTCACATGTGCCGCGAGCGGCAAGCCATTGGGAATTCCAATCTGCAGAGAAGCCATAGCAACCTAAACTACAATTTGGGCCATGTATCATTTCACGGGTCGTTCCTATTAATGGTGAGTGCTGTAGATGAGAACGTTGATTTATTAGGCAGCTCTTTTCTTCAGTAACTGGCCTAAGTAGAGATGCGTGAATTGATGTTCATTGGAATAGTTACGTATGCAGGCCTGGAGAGCATGGCACGTGCCTACTGCCTTTCTGAAAAATATGAGGCTGTGATGTCCAAAGGTATTTAACTGCTTAGATAAACAGTATTGTCAGAGTTGTGAAGAAGGTTACAGAAGGTTACTTGGTAAGGAGTGTTGGCTTGTGCACAGAAAGATTTTTCACGGGGTGAAGAAGAGCACATATCAGCGCTACCGGATACAAAAAAATCACCTTAATGTCATCCAGAAATGCACGCAGCTACACAAATAAATCTAACATTTTCTCATGTCTTCCTTTTATAAACCTATGAATAATTCATTTTAAATTCCACTCACCTTTCAGTTTATCGTTTAGTTGAATTATCAACGCA
Organism: Pleurodeles waltl; assembly: GCF_031143425.1. Taxonomy (NCBI): domain Eukaryota; kingdom Metazoa; phylum Chordata; class Amphibia; order Caudata; family Salamandridae; genus Pleurodeles; species Pleurodeles waltl. The sequence goes on along the minus strand of NC_090439.1, from coordinate 572,446,160 downwards.
AGCGTATTCACAATCCAGACATCTGGCCACACCACCGGTCCTTCCACGAGGTCTTGGTGCATGCCTCTGCTCAGTGAACTCATCCATTCATGAGCTTACCCCAGACAGACTGTATGAGGACTTGGAATGATGCCAATAATTTAGGTATTGGGATGTTTGACCGGTCTGGCTTTCCCTATATGCCTGACGTACAAATTAAGTGAAGAATCATATGCTTCTTCACAGCATAATGGACACTTCTTTTATCAGCCCTTCTGGCTCCACCATACTCTAGAATTGAAAATCAGGCCCTCTACGTGGCTGTGCAGCTCCTACCGGACCTGTGTGCCAGCAGCAACCACCCCAGCCCATCTGACTTCAGAAGTAGATTCGTCTTGCAACCAGGAATAGCACCTATCATCACCCTAAGCCTTCTAGTTCTGACACAGCAGCTCGAACAGAGAGAGCAGAGCCTTTGCTAACTTACCCATTAAACAACTTATCTGTTGCTCTGCTCCGTGGACCGCTGTCAGTCCTAAATGCGCTATACAAACACTACTTGTGGGAGAGTGAAAGCTTCACAAGATTGTAAAGAAACACCTGGGCTGACATTAAGTGCAGCCTGCAGGGTTAAAAGCAAGGAGAGCAAGTGGTTTATGCTTAAGGCTAATTCAAATAAATTGTGCCCAACTCTCCAATCTTTTGATTTCCATGTTGTCTTACTCCTGCCCTTTTTTCATACAACAAAGATATCTCAAGAATGATGTGTACATTTATTTTCAGAATACTATGCTACCTGTCTCTGGGGGCACTGCCGCCCAATGAACCTCTCCAAAACTCTTGTTAAACACCAACAGAGCCAGCGGCTCTGCTCTCGTTCGGTCTTTGCACTAGGCCTCAGCGAAATTTAAATTACACCGGAGTAGTTGGTATAATTTCAGTAATTTTGTGCAACAAAATTAAGCATAATTACTAAGATTATGCCATTGCTACACATCACATAATTTCAGGGACAAATGTTAATGTGAGATAGACCATTCGGGCAATTTTTTTTAACTCGAGCAGCGTTTAGATAGATTTGTTTACCCAAGTGGACCGTTCAGCTTCAAGGAATTGTGCGAGATGCATCTCGCACATTTATGCTAAATTTCACATGATCTTTCAGTCATTTTGTGTAATTATGCTACCCAAAATTACACGTTACACCACCCCTACGTTGTACCATCCTTTTTAGTTGGGTATACTGTTGATTGTTGGGAAATCTGATCTTACCCTGAAATACATTTCTCGTCCTATCATTAGCCTGTAAATTAACTTTCTTCCGAATCTACCCATACCGTCTTTCCACTGTCTATGCTTCAGCTATCCCTCTAATCTTCAAGCCATAACAACATAGCCCTATTCGCTCAATTGTTGGGCAAGTTCTAGCCAGTTTAAGGTCCTAGACACTATGTAATTTTCCAAATTTGACCACATAGATTTTAACTGCAAATTGGAAACAGGAAATGTGAGAATTTTGCACACCTTTTATTGCTGTGCTCAAAACCAGTCCTGTACCTCATGCATTCATTCTTTTAATCTTAAATTAGTCTGCTAAAACACACGCTCTTTGTATTTACTTTTCCACATTGCTTTAACGTCTATATATTTGATATAAATACGGAAACCTCCCTGAAGTAGCAATTGGCATCATGTTTTTTGGTGTTATGAGTATAGTAGGTAATTATGAGTAATTATTTGATATATTCAACTTCTGTACCCCTGTGTTTAACGTTACTTCTCATATTTACTTTGGAAGGATCTAATCTTGAAAATAAATCCTTAAAATGGTTTCAAATAAATGTCAAGAGAGTAGTTTAATAATAACTCCCTGCATAAAATATTATTTATGTACACACTACTCATCACTTTAGGTACACGTATCAAATTATATGCCTCAAAATGTCCTTTGTGATGGTATTCAGAACATCAGTGAATTTAATCATAAGAATCCACGCTCCACTAGGGCATTTATTATTTGAGAAACCACAGCAAGTCTTTCAAGGTCCGTTTGAAAGTCAGAAAAGTATTTGCTATTTGGTCTTTGCAAGCTGAACTCCTTTTCTTGGCTGCTGGTTTCACTATAACTTGCAAAAAACTGAAATCTGCACCCTAGACCCAGAGTCAAACGTCTTCCATGCCCATAAGTAAAAATTACCTTTGTTAAAAAAATGTAAAGCATCTTAAATTGTAAATTGAGATCCTGATCAATACATTAGACTTGAAAGAGGGGCCAATTGGGAACTTCAATCAATAATATACAATCAAAAATTAAATTCCTGCACCTCACTGAGCCCAAGAGGCTGGACCTTGGGAGTAAGTACAATTTAAGAAAAAGATGCAATCAGCGCTCTAGCATTACAAATATCATTACATTTTATTGACATAAATAATGATATTTTCGAGTAAGTTTTACAGTTTTATCAAATCTCTTTTAGTAATTCATTTCTTAATTGGCGATCATTACATTTTAACTATGCACATCACTACTATACAGAACAAAGCATGGTGTGCGCCCCATAACGTTTAGCTCTATTCTAAGCTAAGAGGAATGAAGAAAAGCGTCAACAGAACCCATGAAGAGTTCTAAATTTGAGAGGTGAAAGCATAAAGTCTAAGCATATATTTTGATCATTTACAGTACTTCCTATAAAGAGAAATTCAAGACACTCATTAGAGACTGAGAACAATATAAATGTAAGCAGAGAAAACAAAAGTGTCTCCCAGAATCATTCTGAGAAGCATCAACAAGGAGTCTGGTTCAGAATGTATCTGAGTCGAAGAACTCTCAAGCAAGTCTAAGAAGAAGAGCTCTCCCTTTAGTCTTGGAACACACATCTCTACAGCAGTACATATCAGTAAAATGCAACAATTAGTAACAATAGTTGGTAGTCTCCTCAATCAGCAACAAAGTCATCATAAGAACAGGACAGCTTCTGTCATCTAAGCATCGTGGAAACAATAGCTTACAGATATTACATTTTAGAATGAAACATTTTAAGATACAATTGGTAACTCACAGATGTTTTCCCAGCGCTCACAACTATAAAACCGGTAAGGTTCATGGTGAGTTAATTGCGTTACTCTATGATCTAATGTGGCTCTTATCTGCACTAAATTTTATGTGCCATTGTTCATGTGAAAAAAGTCTATGGAAAATTTGAAAGATAAACTATAATTTTAATACATTATTATTTTCTTATGAAAGTTAATTAGGTGCGAAAGCTAAGGCATAACAGGTCTTCTATTTATACTGTTGTTTTAAAATGCATTGGTGTCATTAGATTTTAACATTTATGACCATGACACAGGTCAGGGCAAAACAAAGAAGAAAGGAAAGGAAGAGAAAAATGCACATGTCAGCAATTTAAGCTAAATACATGTCTCTATGAAAGCTCAATGTGCAAAGACTTATTTCAGTGCTGCATTTGTCTGAGGTCTACATGATATATTCTTACAGGTTAATTGTGTTAAGTTTTAATTAGCTAAAAACACTTCAGCAACTTCACCCATCTCATGGTTTCTAACCATTCATAAAATGTTAATTTATAGGTGTATTGATAGTTCACCCTCTTCCTCAGTTGAGTCATTTCGATTTCTTTTCAAGTTCTCCCCTTCTTTTAGTTTATTGTATTCCTTGTTAATACGGTCACTTAACTCCAAATCTTTTGTCATTCTTTTATTAATTTCTTTGCTTTTCTTGTTTTGCAATAATGCCTTTATAGCTTTATACACTGCTAATGTAGATGGGAAACGACTGCTATGAATACAGGTATTAAAATGGCTTTGCGGATTCATCCTTCTGCTCCTTTAAAACAGTTACCTATTGCAGAAATCCCTTTTGTGAAGCTTTTAACTATATTAGTGACTTCCAGAGGATCTAAGTCAAAGTTTAGGTCAGAAATATTCCTAACAAACGCCACACTTTTCCTAATCCTATCAGGGATGTAAATGCAGCAATTCTCTATTTTGAACATCTAGCAGACTCTGCCCTTTTCTGCAGGCAAAATGTCTAAAGCATATCTGTTTTCCAAAACCATTGATCTAACTGCTACTAATTCAGTGCTTTCTACTAATAGACCTACAGAAGTACTACTTGCCAGTTTATCCATTACTGTTGTGAGCTTTCTAATCTTTTCATCGTTTAGTACTACATTTACTGCAGGTATAATAACTCCAAATATATCTCCCACTAGTTGTATTCCCTCATTCACACTATGGTGGTCATTTTGAGCATCTACCTCCACGGTGATGGCTGCCAAAACACCGCCACCGCGGCTACCATCCGTCTGCCATATTATGAGCACTGCCGGACTTCCGCCAAAAGGACAGGAATCCGGCAGTGTTCAAGGTGGTGGCCAGTAGTAATGTGGAGCTGCTACCACCAGCACCGCCATGCCAGTAGCACGCCGCCAGCCGTATCATAACCTGTGATACGGCCTGGCGGTGTTCTGCTGGCGGTGCGCTGCTGGCAGTAGCAGTGCCCCTTCCTGTTCCCTGCCAGAAGACCTCCCTGACAAAGATAAGTCGGCCTTCCGACAGGGGAGGGAAGTGGGAGGGTGGGGGGGTGTTGTGTGTGTGTGTCTATGTGTGTGCATGAATATGTGTGTGAGTGTGTGAATGCGTCTGTGTGTGTTGTGTTGTTTGCGTGGTTATATGCGTGTGAGTGAATGCATGTAAGAATTGTGAAGTGAGTGCATGTCTGCATGTCAGTGTGATTGTGTGTAAGAATGTGTGCAAGCATGTCTCGAAGTATGCGTGTATGAATGCGTGTATGCCAATGTGTGTATGCCAGTGTGAGTGATTGGATGTGTGCATAGTGCGTGTCTGCGGGTGTGTGCATGTATATGGGTGAGTGAGAGGATCGGAGGGGGTGGGGGTGTATGTGTTTGGATCGGAGGGGGTGGGGGTGTGTGTGTTTGGATCAGGGTGGGGGGTGTATGTGAATGTCAGGGGGAGGGGGGTTAATTTTTGTATGGGGTGGGAGTGGGGCTTTGGATGGAGAGGGGGTGGGCGGTGTCAGGTGTGTGTTGGGGGTGGGGAGCCACCTACTGGTGACAGGGAAGGAATTCCCTGTCAACGGTAGGGCCTACTGCCATGGTTTTCATGGTGTTGCCAATGCCATTAAAACCATGGTGGTAGGCAGGCTCACAATGCCGCTCTTGATACTGTGCCTGCCGCCGGGCTGGAGATTGATATCTCTGGCCCAGCGGCTCATACCGCCATGGCGGTATGAGTGGAGAAGTGGATTGTTGGCTGCAGCCAACCCGGCATTCTCATTAACTGGCAGTATGTACCGCCAGCCTGTTGGCGGTACTACCGCCACATTTACACTCACCGCCGGGGTCATAATGGCCCCCTATGTGTCTATCTGTTTGCAGGTGTTATGGTTAATGTATATAAGCTCTATACATGGTACATTTTCGGACAAAGCAAGCCCAGATAACAAATCCCTCCTATTTAGCAGGAAATCTAAAATAAGCATTCTCTCCACAGATAAAATAAACTCCAGGTATAATTGGATCACCTTCCTACCATATTTTCCATGTCCCCCTGATAATTCAAAAACATGCTCATTATTACTATTCTCTACAAGTCTCTTTCTGACTTGAATTCTTCTTTTAAAAGCACACTTTCCCCCTGTGTCTCTGCTGTAGCTTTAGTCTTGGAATGTACATTTTCTTTCTATAATTTTCTTCTTTTCTCCTTACAGTCTTCAAAAAATCTTCATTCTTGCTAACACTACGTGCAAAATGTGTTCTTCTCACTTCTAACATCATAATAAAAATTTTCTCTAACGGATTCATTAGTATAATCAGGTGTTTCCAGTGCTGTGGCATGACAGAGACTTTCTCTCAGCTCTAGAAAATCTTTCATGCATTTGTTCTCCCATCGTATTGGATCTGTGTGTCAGCCTCAGTAAAGGCCTTTGCCATCAAGGAAAAATGTGGGTATCTCCTGTCTACAGTAGCCAACCATTCCCCAAAACATTCTGACTTCTCTTTGTGTTTTTGGAGAACCCATTCATGGAATGGCCTCCACTCTCTCTCGCAATACTTTTCTCTTTCATTTTTCAAAGATATGTCCCAAATATTGAACTTCTTTTTGACGGTATTACAATTTTCTCTGGGACACTTTGGGGGTCATTCCAACTTCGGCGGGCGGCAGAGGCCGCCCGCCAAAGTTCCCCCGCCAGAAGACCGCACCGCAGTCTCGGTCATTCTGGCTTTACCGCGGGGCTGGCGGGCGACCGCCAAAAGGACGCCCGCCCCCCCAGCGGGAAAGCACCAGCAACGAGGATGCCGGCTCCGAATGGAGCCGGCGGAGTTGCTGGTGTGCGACGGGTGCAGTTGCACCCGTCGCGATTTTCAGTGTCTGCCAAGCAGACACTGAAAATCAATGTGGGGCCCTGTTAGGGGGCCCCTGCAGTGCCCATGCCAGTGGCATGGGCACTGCAGGGGCCCCCAGGGGCCCCACGACACCCGTTCCCGCCAGCCTTGTTCTGGCGGTGAAAACCGCCAGAACCAGGCTGGCGGGAAGGGGGTCGGAATCCCCATGGCGGCGCTGCTTGCAGCGCCGCCGTGGAGGATTCACAGGGGCAGCGGGAAACCGGCGGGAAACCACCGGCTTCCCTTTTCTGACCGCGGCTTTACCGCCGCGGTCAGAATTGCCCTTGATGCACCGCCAGCCTGTTGGCGGTGCATCCTCCAACCCCGGCCCTGGCGGTCCATGACCGCCAGGGTCGGAATGACCCCCTTTATATCTATTTTCAGCCAGATGATTTAGTAAAGCAATGGTGTCTTGTTTATTAGATTCTCTTGTGGTTGATGCCACGAGTAGGTCATCAATGTCTAGCAGAAGGACCAACTTACAAAGCATGTTCATTGTCTCCAGATATTTTGTTTAGATCTGATTAAAGATTGAAGGACTTTCAGTATACCCTTTTGGGACTCAGCACCATGCGAATACATTCTCTCGAAACGCAAATGAGAGTAAGAACTGGGTATTCTCATATAACTGAATCAAGAAGAAAGCTTGACAAAGATCCATGACAGTGAAACATTCTGCTGTGCACGGAATTTGTTAAAGAACAGTGGCTGGATGCAGTCTGACAGGACAACATGGGATTACAATCTGTTTAGAATTGTCCAAGATTTATGAAAAGTGAATGAGATTGTAATCCCATGTTGTCCTGAGGGACTGAATCCAGCCACTGTTCAAAATGATGATACAAAAGGGAATCTTGAGAGGAATATTCGGGACGCAACTCACGAAGGTATGGGATTACAAAAGCCTATGGACTCCCAATTATTTCTTTTGTAACATATCCTCACTTATTGGTATTAATACTGCTATTATTTCTAGATTTATGTGATAGGGTGGTGTTCTTGGGAATATTACATTAGGTTTGGCTGTGATTCCACTGGCTCGACACCTTTGATTTGTCTGATATCCTTTTCTTGTGAAATCCCATACTTCTGGATTTATAGTTTCTTTTAACTATGGTGACAATTCCTCCTTATTTCTCATAGGATGGAGCCCTGCAGCATCCTGTTGAGCTAATATAAACTCCACATCCTCATCATGGGTTTGAAACTCTTCTCCATTAGGGTACAATAAATTGTGCAATTTGATTTGCACAATAGGTCACATCCCAACAGATTTACAGGACTAGAGTCACATAAAACAAATTGGTAATTTTGGTTAAAGGAAACTATTTTTACAGGCACTTCTTTTGAAATTGGATTGCAATATGTTTATTTGCTACACCTAGATCTTGGATCTTCTTTCCTGAGAGGGGTAGGTCTAAGACTTCCGCTGTTCTAACAGTGGAATGGGTACCTCCGGTGCTAAATGAAATGATACTTGATGGCCATTTATTTCACCTTCTACAAATGGGCTACACTGGTCTACATGGAAGACTGTGCCAAGTATGTAATCTTCCGCCCCTCTGAGGCACCGTTATTGTGACATGTCAGAGTCCAAGTTCTCATTATCAAGCATAGGAAACTGTTGAATCGCATTTAGATTCTGAACTTGTAATGCATTTATATTTACTCGGTTCCTCTGATTCTGATTCAATTTGAAGATTACTCACATTCTGTTGAACCATGGGGGCTTGTGGGACTGGCGTAATTTAAACTTGGTTTTCTACTGGCACCCGCATCTGCAATACAAGCACATTTTGCACTTGCATGTGATTTCCTCACTGTATCTAGTTATTGTTTATTCTGCCTGGATTAAGCCAACCCTCATGCTTCAAATAGCCCACCTTATTCCAGAAGTGACAAGGAGTCATTTTCTGCCCTGTGAGGCAACCATGACTCCTTGAGTACCTTGCATACCCTTTTGAAAACTGACACCTTGCACTGCACCACCATTTCCTGCAACGGACTGCTCCTGAAAACCTCTGAGCTGTCTTTGTTTGAGCCAACATTAACTTTTTCATAAGCTTTCTCTTGGCCATTTCTGGTTCATCACTACAGTACTTGGCATACTTCAAAATCTCATCAAGCAATTTAGTATGCCAACAAATCACATTCTGCTGCATATGCTGACTAATCTCAGATCTTAGTCCAAGAACAAACCATGAAATGTCATTCACCTAAAGATGCGTCTGCCATGTATGCTGCTGAAATGCTTTCAACAGCCTCTCATAGTACTCATACACAGACTCTTTGTGGAATCCTGACTCCTGCTGAATCCTATTTAACTTCGCATAATCTAAATCCTTTGGAGGATCTCTACATTTCAAAAAAAGTAAAGTATTTCACCATCGCAGTAGGGGATGGAGCACTAGTATGAGTATCTCTTGATGGTTCTGTATCTGCCCAATGAACAGCAATTTTACATTTAGACCATAAATCATTTGGGACCACAATGTCAAAAAACTTACTGAAATCAATCCACAATACTTTAGAATTTTTCACAAACATCTCAACCTGTGTATACTACTGCATTGGATTCTATCTCAATTTATGAAAATTGTTAGTAAATGCTGCACTATCTCCTCTACTCTAAGGCACACGAACATACCCTCCACCTGGTATTTCTCTTGATGGATAGGCTGAAACCCTCCCTCATCCAAAGTATTTGAAGATGGATTTCTTCTTACTTCAGTCACCTTTGTTGGTTTCTTTTTCTTTTCATGTTTCTTTACCCATTAATTTTCAAATGTTTCAAAATTGCTCCATCTGCGAACACATTTCACCAATTCAATTTTGTGAAATTACATTTCTGAAGAATTCATCATTTCAAATGATTCATCATCTATCTGTGTCCTGAAACTTTTCTGCAATGGAATGCTTTCTGAAATATCAACATCATACTTATTTGCTAATTCAGTCAATTTATTATGTGTTGCAGCTCTTCTTGTAATTTATTTGCATAAATCAATTAATGATTTTTCTTGCTAACTATTCACAAGAACCATATCCAAGGATTCCCTAAGGATCCTCTTATTATTTCTTCCAATTCTATTTCTAATCTTGGGACATTTATGGGTTTCTCCTTTTCTGCACCCTGACTGGTATGCAGACTCTGTACTCTCGATCTTGGCATTTTTCCTGGCAGTTTCCTCAGGTTCTAGAGATAAAACCCCACATTCAATCAAGTTTGTCTCACCTTGCATTTTCCGTGTCATAGAGACTCCCTCCCTCCACAAATGCATGATTAACCTGTGGTGGTATCCACACAGCAAGCTGGGAATTTTGTGAAGTCAGAATAAATCCAGTCACTTTTGCTAATTCAGTAGCTCCTTGAGTTACTGCATTTAGAACAATAGAAACAAACACCTCTACCGACTGTGCCATCACAAACCTAGCAACAGGAGCCGGTACAGTGACAACTGAAGCAGTCATGTTAGCTGGTGTTAACGCGTCCCTTTATGATATTTTATTACACATCAGGACTCGTTTTAGGCCAATGAATCTTTTGACCCAGTTGGGAGACACCTTAGGACGAGATAGCTAATCAATATGTCAATCAATACGTCAATAATGTCATCAATATTTATCATAACAATACATTTCAAAGTCATTAATCAATTCAAAACTCTACCATAACCTTGCAGCCATGAATAACCACACAAGTTTAGTAAAATTTTATAAGTTTTATTCCCTATTGATTACAAATCTAGGAGCAGATGTGTTAGTTTCAACACCAAGAAACATAATAGCATAGTCACGATATGGCAACTTTGATAAGATTTCATTAAGGCGAGAATCACAAACATCAGAATATAATACGGCATGAACATAGATCAATTTAGCAGAGTGTCAATAACGCGTCAGTTCAACAAAGCATAACTTCAGTCGTTTGTATATTTGCATCAGTTTAGTGAACACCTGTCCTACCCACTGATTAGCATTAGCATGTTGGTCTTCATGCAAAACGATTTAGAACACTAATTTGGAAAACATCTAGCTATGGTCTCTGCCAAAAGTAAGCATTTGGTACCTAGAAAGGAAAAGCAAACAGACAAATCACAATTGCATTGTCATAATTACCCTTGAAGGTTTAGGTCAGCACACAGGTTCAGTCTTCGTCTTCAGGACATCAGTCAAATCGCCATCAGTCAGGATCCAGCTAAGGGGCAAAAGGCACTTCCCTCATAAGGAAGTAAAGTGTAAAAATGGACAAATCTAAGGGCGAGGATGGTTTTAAGTAAACCAACAAATCACCAGAGTGACAAAGTTTCTGGATAAAATCAATAGCATTCCCTAACCCACCTAAATGGCTCCCTGTGTCATGGGTTTTTATCCCTTTTTCGTTGTACATTCCCCCAAAATTCTATTGGACATTAGTTATACCCCATTATCTTTAAGCTATCAGAAGACACATTAGGTCACCTAACTCTTCACCCCATATTATTTTACAAGCCTTTGATTGGTTCTCCTGTTTGATATTTTCAGAGGTGGCATGTCCGGTATGATTTAATCTTTTCTGTAATTCTTTGCACATCTTTTGGTCAGTAGCTCCATTGTCTTCACTGGTTTGAATGACCTTGTACATTACATTAATCTACACTGTTTCATTTTGTTTTAACATTATTCCACAAGCAAGGAAAAATGCATGGGAAAGGATCTAGCATGGTTACATTCGTCTTCTAGTTTTGAAGAAAAAGTAAAGGTTGTGTCCTTTGTGAGTCAGCACACTGCAAGATAGGAAAAATACATTTAATATGAGAGCCAAGCAGCTAAACTTCGGCTCATGCTAACTTAAGGCCCATAAGGATTTCAGCACAAATTCAATAATGCAATTATTATTCATTAGTATAACTTATTTGACATAATAGTAACACTTAAACATTTTAGCCATCAGTATTAGTCCACGTATACATTGGCGGCCACTCCCCGTGTTCACATTTCAGGTAAATGTTTAAGCAAAATTATTATTACAGTTTCTATGCGGCATTATCACACATTAATTCATACACATTTCATGTTAATCTAGGTTATATATAAGCTACGCTCTCTCAGTCCCTCCTCTGATGACGTTCGTCATCACACAAATCTTTCCCTTTTGACCTTTCACTTAATTTGTCACCTTGCGCATAATGCGCATTTCAACATCTTGTCCCTTGTGTGAACTCTCCCAAATTTCATTAAACATTTTCTCCCTCTCACTTTCCTCATTCTTTTTCTTCCTCTTTGTCCAATTTCTTTTAACTTTGTCATTGATTTTGCATGCTCCCCATAAACCTAATAAACAGGCCAGAACAATGAATAAACCCCCTACTATTTTTGCAAGTACCGCATTCCAAATGTTGCTAAACCAACTCCCTACTCTGGCAATTAATTTTCGCACTTTCTCCCACACTCCAGGTTCCTTCAAATCCTTCAAATCTGCACTATCTTTAGTTAGGTTAGTAAGCATACCTCTAATCTTTTTAGTATTGTCAGGTATATATGAGCAATAATGATGCTCGTTGAGCATCTTGCAGACTCCGCCGCTCTTTGCTAAAAGAATGTCTAAAGCAAGCCTATTTTGAAGAGTCATAGCTCTTTCCGCAGCAAGTTCAGTATCCATCAGGAGTATAGCCCCTGTACAATTTGTCAGTATGTTATCCACAATAGTAGACAACTTTCGAATCTTTATGGAGTGTAAGATAACACCTACTGAAGGAATTATGGCTCCAAATATGTCACCAAAGACAGCAGCCGCTGTCTCTCATTTTTGTCTAACATGTTGTAATTCAGAAGTTTTAGGTATTTGCTTTAAGTCATCAATCTGGTAAATCTTTGGGAAAACTATTCCCAAATAACATGTCCCATACCATCCCTTAGGGAGACGGTAATAAGCATTAAGTCCACAGATATAATAAATCCCAGGGATTGCTGGATCCTGTCCATTTAACATGAATGTCCATTTACTCTGTAACAAAAACACATGCCTGCATTCACTCGTTCCCACAAATAAAGTGTCATGTTCAGATTTCGGCCTATATATACAAAGCCTTCCTACATGTAATGCATCTATAGCTAGTTTGCCTTGCGTCTTTATTGCAGTGTAAGCATAATCATTTGCATTTGTGAGTTTCTCTAGTCCCTTTCTAATCTTTCTTTTAATGTTTTGCGTCTATCATCAGTGTGATCTAAAAAGCTTTTCTCCACAGGTGTCAATAAGCAAGTCAGATTATTGCGGTGTGCATAAGCTGTCCCAAATGTAAGCGTTGGTTCAAAGAAATCTCTAACTAATTTTATACTATGCTCTATAGCTAACTTATTCAGGAACTCAATCACAGGCACAAAAGAAAACACTACATCCAAATTTGAATAAAAATATTGCACATGCTCTTGATTATAGAATCTCATTAGTAGCAAACTACAACTAATCCCATAGGTTAGAGGAAGACTATGATAGGTGACCTCTTCTTGTACTGATGAAGGAATCTTTGTGCACACATAACAGTTTTTCGCATCCATGGTCTCAACATACTCATTCAACAAGCGATAGAAGACATTAGTGGAAAGTTCCCCCTTTGAGTTAGTTCCGTCATGCAAGTGTTTTGTTTGATGCAAAAGTCTCTCTCTCCCTCTCTCTGCGTGTATTTACAGCGTTTCACTCATTCCAGGACCCTTTTGTCAAATCAGGTTAGCAGCTTGTCATAATCAGGTTTTCAAAGTCAATTCAGGTTATCAGTGTCACATCCGGTAGTTTATAAATCTCTTTCTTAGCTTTTCAGCTTTCAATTTAAAATTTTAGATTTAATAAAGTCTCTTTCTTTAATTGATTTCAGGTACCGTAGTATTGGCCTGGTACTTCTCGATCAAAACAGAAAGCTAAGAATTCTTGTTGCCATTCAGATGTTGTTGCATATACCCATTCAGGACCTGCGTACCTTCTATTTGCGGTTCTTTTCCTTTTCAATCTGCATTCGCCTTGCAATTCTCCTTCACTTAGATCCTCTATTCGGGATGTATCAGTTTCTTCTGTTATTGTTTCACCTGGTATGACCTTTTCTTTCGCAGCCTGCTTCTCTGGCCAGTTATCTCCCTTATGCGCCTTTTTCCTGCTTGTCCTTTCAGGACGCTGAATAGCACCCTCCTCTTGTGCTATGGTGTTTTCTCTTGATGGACCTGCAACTGGTTCAGGGGATGGCAGTGTGCTTTGATCTCTCTCTACTATTTCCCCTTCTTCTTCTTCTGGATCTGTGACAGGTTCAAGCTCTAGCCCGTATCCATCTACTTCTGGGAGAACCTCTCCTTGATTTAGTTCTCCTGCTGCCTCAACTGAAATAGGCACACTGTCACCTCTCTCGAACTCGTTTACTGTTTGAGGGACCAGGCTGTTCTCAGTGGGCTCTCCTACAGTCTCAGTTTTCCCTTGACTATTTTCAGGCCCTGAGACTTCCTTCTCTTGAACTGCTGAGTCGGATACTTCAAGTTCCTCATCAGTTGGATACGTTACCTTCTTTGTGTGACTGGCATGTATCCAATTTGGAACGCCTGCACATTTCACAGCAGTGGTTGTTGTCAGTATTATTTGATATGGCCCCTTGCAGCGTGGCTCCAAACACGACTTTCTCAAGTGCTACTCGACAACCACCCAGTCACCGGCTTACAGGGTGTGATCACTGATCGGTGGCAATGTGTTGGCTTCCACCTGATGAGAAAAAGAGCGAACCACATCAGCCAAACCTTTGCAGTAGTCCAACACCATATCATTCGTGAAATTCACAAGGGCATTTGCAGGTAATGCAGGCAGCCTCATAGCTCTACCCATAAGGATCTCGTGGGTTGTTAGTCCTGTCTTCTTACCAGGGGTGTTCCTCATCGACATCAGCACTAAGGGTAATGCATCTGGCCATTTCATATTGGTAGCTGCGCACATTTTTGCCATTCTCGACTTCAAGGTACCATTCATCTGTTCCACTAATCCTGATGCTTCAGGATGGTAGCTACAATGCAGCTTCTGTTCAATGTCTAATGCAGCACACAAGAGCTTAATCACCTCATTGTCGAAGTGTCTGCCCCTATCTGATTCTATAGAGACCGGAAACCCGAACCTGGGTATTAGTTCCCTAAGCAGCAGTTTTGCAACTGTGAGACTGTCATTTCTACGTGTGGGGTAAGCTTCAATCCAGTGGCTGAAAACACACACAATCACCAACACGTATTTCAATCCTCCACAAACAGGCATCTCAATGAAATCCATTTGCATCTTGCTAAATGGACCGCCAGCTCTCCCTATGTGGCTCAGAGTTACCACAATCCCTTTTCCCGCATTCATCTGTTGACAGATGATGCACCTGTGACAAGTAACCTCTGCGGCAGGTCTGAATTTTGGGTTAAACCAGTCAATCTTGAATGACCTGATCATTGCATCTCTCCCAAGATGTGCCTGTCCATGATAAAGCCTCGCAAATTGTGACAGAAGACTGTTTGACAAAACCAGTTTCCCTTCCTCTAAGACCCACAAGTCATCAGCTCTTTGTACGCATTGCATTCTCTGCCAGGAGCATTTTTCCTCTTTGCTAGCACAACCCTGTAGTGTTTTTAGCTCATCTAGTGTATCAACCACCCTTAATGCAAAATTCAAGCATGTGTCTTTTTCAGTTTGCGGTAACAATTCCCACTGAAATTTGAACGATATACAGTTCAATGCACAAAACCTTGCGACTTGATCTGCATAGCCGTTTCCCATGGACACAAAGTCTCGTGACCTAACATGAGCATTGCATTTCACCACGGCAATTTCAAGAGGTAACTGAATCGCATGTAACAAATCCTTAATTTGTTCACCATTTTTCACAGGATAACCAGAAGAGGTCATGAAACCTCTCTGTGACCACAATTGGCCAAAATCATGTACAATTCCAAATCCGTATCTGCTGTCAGTATAGATAGTGACTCTCAGATTTTCAGCTGCGAGGCATGCCTTAGTAAGGGCAATTAGTTCTGCCACTTGTGCGGAATGCACTCTCTCGAACCAGGAAGCTTCAATGATACCAGCTATGCTACACACAGTGTAACCAGCTCTCAGCATTCCGACTGAGTCTCTCAAACAGGATCCATCAACAAACATAATGCAGTAATTTGCTTTTAACTGCGTATCTTGAATATCAGGTCGGGGCTTGGTACATAGTTCTGTTACCTCAAGAAAATCATGCTCCACTTCCTCTTCATTAATAATCTCAGTACTCTCAACAGGAAGTAGAGGTGACGGGTTTGATACAGTACATCGCTTAAGTGAAACATTAGGCGACCCCAAAATAATTGTCTCATATCGGGTAAGTCGAGCATTTGTCATGTGCTGAGTTTTGGTTCAAGTCAACAGAATTTAAACTGAATGTGGAACCATTACTGTCAAGGTATGTCCCAATACTATGCCTTCACACTGCGTGAGGCTTTGACCAACTGCTGCAACTGCGCGCAAACAACCCGGTAAGGCTGCTGCGACGGGGTCCAAGGTAGCTGAAAAATATGCCACAGGGTGGTTTGCACCTCCATGGACCTGTGTCAAGACAGACAAAGAACAAGCATCACGTTCATGACAAAACAGTAGAAAAGGTTTCGTGTAATCAGGCATACCCAAAGCTGGTGCCCTGCACATGCACTCTCTCAATTCCATGAATGACTCAAGCTCATCCTTGGATAAAGCTATGGTATACAGCTAATCCTTAATCTCTTTACCTGTCAGCTTTATCAAGGGTTTTGAGATAATTGAGCAGTTGGGTATCCACTGGCGACAGTAGCCCACCATTCCCAAAAACATCCTGACATCTCTCTTTGTTATCGGGGGGTTGATCTGCAAAATAGCTGTAACCCTTTCCTTTGATATTCTCCTGGACCCTCTCTCAATCAAGTGTTCTAAGTATTTCACCTCTTTCTGACAGTATTGCAGCTTCTTTGGCGACACTTTATGTCAATTCTTTCCCAAATGATTCAGTAAGGCAATTGTGTCATACTTACAGTCATCTTTTGTCCTGGACGCAATCAGTAAGTCGTCAATGTACTGTACTAGAGTCGAGTTGAAAGGCAGCACTAAGGATTCTAAGTACTTTTTCAATATCTGATTGAAGATGGAAGGTGACTCAGAAAACCCTTGAGGAATTCTGAACCAACTGTACACCTTGTCCAGGAATTTAAAACTGAATAAAAACTGGCTGTCCTCATGAAGAGGCACCGAAAAAAAAGCTTGTGACAAGTCTACAACAGTGAACCATTCAGCATCACACGGAACCTGAAACATGATCACTGCTGGGTTTGGCACTATAGGGCAACATTTTACCACAATCTCGTTTATTTTCCTCAAGTCTTGTACAATTCGATCCTTCTCACAAGGCTTTTTCAGACAAATTATCAGTGAATTACATGGGCTGCTCAATACTTCTTTCAGGACTCCTTGTTTTACAAAGTCCCTGATTATTTGTGACACCTGAATGAGGAAATCTTGAACCATGTGGTAGTGCGGCACCTGAGGAAACACTGCATTTGGCTTTACTTGTACTTTAACTGGTTCCACTCCTTTTATCAGTCCCACTTCTTTTCCTGTCAAGTCCAACACTTTCTCTGTCACCGTTCCCTGTAACTCAGCTGGTAAGTCAGTCACTGTAAGCATCTGGAATAAGGTTATCAGAGGGTAATCCTCATTCGCAGTTTCTGTTTCTAATTCTGAGAACTGACCATCATCCCCTTCATCATCACTTTTTGTCTGCACCTCAATTTCATCATTGGAACAGGTAATCGAACATTTCGTCTTGCACAGTAAGTCTCTTCCCAGGAGGGACACAGGACTTGAATCGCAGACTACAAACTTATGCAGTCCCTGGAAGTTGCCAATCTCAACTTGCACTGGATCTGTAATCGGGTTTGTCAGGTACTGATTTGCTACTCCGACCACTCTTATGGTATGCCCTGAAAGTGGTAATTTTGGAACTTCTGCACTTCTGACTGTAGAGCGTGTAGCTCCGGTATCAACCAAGAATGAAACCTTGTGACCCATTACCTTTCCTTCTACATAGGGTCCCCTCTGATCTACTTCTAGGGACGCTGCAAACCTGCACTCTCCACTGTCTGAACTATCATCCGACCATTCCTCATTCATTCCATCTTCACCACGCTATGGGAATTGCTGTACTGTATTATTTTAGCTCATGTCTTGACCTGTGACCTGCTGAGGAAGCATCACCTGTTGCTGTCCCATTGGAGCCAATGGTAGTTGCATTTGCTGTCTAGGTACCATGGGAACATGCTGTTGTACTTGCTGCATTTGTGCTGGTTGAACACGCGGCATTTGCATTTGCTGCATGGGCTGTAGCCCTTGCGTCTGAACCATGTTATTTTGGAAGTTCGGGTTTTGACTTCTCAATTTTGGACCCCTCATATTTTGTAATGTACCGATATTAGTACTTTGTTGAACTACACCATTCTGCACCACATTTGGGCATTCCCACTTCCAGTGCCCCACGCCCCCGCACGCGTGACATGGAGCCATCTTTTCATCCCTTGTGCGTCATTTTGAACCACAACAGTATTCAAGTCTGGACCGCGATTCACAAAACCGTGACCTCGACCTCTCGGTTGTGCCTGAATCACACCATTCCCTTGCAGTTGCTGCTGTATCATCTGCTGGATTCCATTTCCCTGCATACCTGCCTGTGCAGCCCTTATCTGAAACACCATCACTTTCTCCTTTAGTTTTCTCTGCTTTAGCTCAATCTCGTCACTACAGTACTTTGCGTACTGCAATACCTCATCAATCGTCTTCGCTTGCCAACAGATCAGATGATTCTTAATCATCTGGCTACGCTCTGGTCTCAGCCCTTCAACAAATCTGAACACGAGATGGTTCATGTCTTTCGGCTCAATAGTTTCAGTACCACTGTAATGTTTGAATGCCTTCAACAATCTCTCATAGTAAGCATGTATCGATTCTTTAACCTCCTGTGAGGTCCGGTCGATTTTCTGCCAATCAGTCACTTTTGGCGATACTTTCTGTTTTAAAAACTCAATTACCTTGTGATAATACTTCATCACCTCCTCAGAGGGTGCTCCGGTCACCTTATCCCTTGCCGGCTCCTGCGTCGGGCAGTCTACCCCTCTCTTGCACTCAAGCCATAAGTCGGGCGGAACAATGATCTCAAACAAGGTATTCAGGTCTTCTCAGAGACACTTTGCAAGCTTCACAAACCTATCTGTTTGCTGATACCACTCCATCGGCTTCTCCCTCAACCTGGGATAATCATTTGTGAAAGATAGGATGTCTCCCCTGGACCACGGTACATGAATTAGAACCCCACCAGCTGTTTCTCTCATTGGTAGCATCTTTATTGATTCCATATCTGGTGAAACTTTAGCCTGACTTGACCCCGGACTGTCACCTTTCTCCTTATCTCTTTTCTTTGCACATCTGCCTTCCCACTTTTCTAAGGCTCCCCAGATCTGAGCACTTTGCAGTATTTCTTTTAGATGTGCTTTCATCCCGGCAGACCTCATGTGCTCGAAGTCTTTTGAGTCAAAGTCTAACCTGTAGCTTCTTTTCAAATGTTTAGTATTCTCAATATCAATATTGTATTTGTCTACCAGGTTCGCTAACCTCTGATGTACCTTACCTACTTCTTTAGTGATCTTGGGCACAAATATCTAAATTCTGCTTCTGTGTATGACTCTAATCTGTTCACCCCCATTGTTCCGTCCACTAATTCAGCAGCTTCCACGCCCAGTCTCACAAAGTTCAGGTAATCATTTCTCTCTGCGGTTACTGTAGCAGGTTGTGAAGGTTTGTTATTTCCCAGCCACTCGTTTAGTTGCTGCACAGAAAAACCTTGCAACAAGATATTTTCTGCCTGCATTATTGGAGTCTGTGATGTTTCCACACTCATTGTCTGAGGGGCTAACACACTTGACCCTGCTTGTCTTATCGCCTCAATAGGAGCCCCAATCGGACTAAGGCTTAACAGGGACCTGAGGTGTTTGGCTGTTTGTGATCTTGGCGATATTGATCGAGGGGTTCCTGTGAATCCCCCTCTCATCATTTCCTTGGTCCCCATTCCTTGATCACTTGTCTCAGGTTTACCCTGCGCATATAGTGGTACAGGTGGACCAACAGTAATTGGCAATGATATGGCAGCTGGTGTCTGACCTGGTCCCAAACCCCATGGAGCATCGACTCCAAAGGTCTGATTCTCTGAAGCCGGGGCAGGTATTAATGGAGGTCCTGCTTCTGGATTATACCCTGGTATCAGTTGTGGCTGCGGCAGCAATTGCAGAGTTGGCTCAATCTGCACTAACCTCGATTTTGTATATATCAGGTCTGGCAGCACTATCAGATTTGTAGTAGTCTCTAGTACTGGGACGTCTGGATAGATTCTCTGTATCTGCGGTGGAGGTTGCAACTGTATCTGCATGTCTTGCACAGTGGGTGCACTGACACCATTCTGTATCGGACTCGTATCACTAGTCTGTGCTGTATCAGTAATTCCCTTCTCCTGCGTCTGGTTCCCAGGACCAGCACTAGTGCTCGGGACATTGTCGCTTACCGCATAAGGTGGCGGGCGATCATGCAATAGCTGATTTAGAAATTCTTCATTATCTGAATCATCTTCTTCTTCCCAAGATCTCTTGGTTTCTTTAGGCTTTACTAGAGTCTTTGTCTGTTTTACCTTTGGCTTTCTTTCCCTGAGTCTCATCTCCCTCTGTTTTTGCTGGGAAAAGTTTTGGTCCGTCAACTATTCCCCGTCTCCACATTTTGCTCTCATTATCCCACCTTGCTTCCGTTAGAGTCTTTTCTGCCCTTTTCATTCTTCTTTGGAACTTCTCTTGTCTTTGTTTTAGAGCCATTAAATCCCAAATTGCTAAAGCCTCATACTGAGCTGGCTTCGGAGGTGGTTTCTGTACACTTAACATCCACCTTAAATTCTCTAGAACTCTCGTATTGAACATCCCGTGCTCCAGGAAAGCCAAACATCCCTCTTTTTCTGTCAATTTGCGCCACTGTTTCATCCATAAACAAGGCGCAACACCTTTTTCCTCCATGACAATGTAAGCCGGAGTTCCCTCAGGCGGTGTAGGCTCCCCTTCACTCTCCATAATGTATGTGTCTCCTTTAAGAGCACTCTTAAAAACTTTGACAAAATTCATCTTTGCATTGTTTCTTTTGTTTGTATTTAATCAAGAAGTGACTTTAATTCCCAGTGCGCTCTTTACCCACCTTTCTCAATCTATTGCCTCTCACGGACAGCAGCCAATCCGTGCGCAACACTTCTCGACAACTGACCTATTTCAGCGTGGCACCACTGACGTCACACTCACACACTGCAGCTGACAAAGACTTGCAGCACGTCCTCCCCTCACTGGATTCACAACAAACTAATGCAAAGATTACTGCGAGCACCTTAACAACAACAACAACACAAATTTGCCGGTTTACTACAGGAAGGGTAACTCATTCGCTTCAGAACTTTACAGAGATTTCACTTGAAGCCTCGGCCGCTACTCTCTCCTTCTCAGTTCCCGCGTCCGCAAGCAGAATTCGACCCGCAAATCCTACTCTCGTTCTAGTGCACTTTAGAACTTGCCAAATCTCCATCGAAGGTTTCACACATACAATTTTGACTCAAACTTGACTTGTCAACCACGCCCGATTGACCTAATTAAACCACACAAATTACAACATAAACCCAAGTGTCTCCTACACTTGTCAATATACTCCGGAGTTTTAGACCACGACGGGTCCGTACATGAACAACCAACCACGTGGATAATTTTGAGCACAAAGCGCCAAACTAATATGAAGTACGCCGACTTCCCTACTCTCATACTGCGGAGTACGCCCACTCCTACTAAAACAACATTACCTGGCCTAAATACACACAATCCTCACAAATCACCTGCAAAATGCATACGCTGAGCAAGTGCAAATCCTACACCACACATACTACGACGCCGAGAACATCCCCAACTCACTTAGGCAGGCTCCGAGATCCCAGGAAAGTCATGGTGAATTTAGAAACACATCATACCTCCAATTTGCATTATCTCAGAAAAACAGTCTAAACAAAAATTCTCCGTCCTAGGGCCCCAAAGGGCCAAACCGTTGCTCTGCTACCAGAAACTGTTAACGCGTCCCTTTATGATATTTTATTACACATCAGGACTCGTTTTAGACCAATGAATCTTTTGACCCAGTTGAGAGACACCTTATTACGAGATAGCTAATCAATATGTCAATCAATACGTCAATAATGTCATCAATATTTATCATAACAATACATTTCAAAGTCATTAATCAATTCAAAACTCCACCATGACCTTGCAGCCATGAATAACCACACCAGTTTAGTAGAATTTTATAAGTTTTATTCCCTATTGATTACAAATCTAGGAGCAGATGCGTTAGTCTCAAAACCAAGAAACATAATAGCATAGTCACGATATGGCAACTTTGATAAGATTTCATTAAGGCGAGAATCACAAACATCAGAATATAACACGGTGTGAACATAGATCAATTTAGCAGAGTGTCAATAACATGTCAGTTCAACAAAGCATAACTTCAGTCGTTTGTCTATTTGCGTCAGTTTAGTGAACACCTGTCCTACCCACTGATTAGCATTAGTATGTTGGGCTTCATGCAAAACGATTTAGAACACTAATTTGGAAAACATCTAGCTATGGTCTCTGTCAAAAGTAAGCAGTTGGTACCTAGAAAGGAAAAGCAAACAGACAAATCACAATTGCATTGTCATAATTACCCTCCACTGTTTAGGTCAGCACACAGATTCAGTCTTCGTCTTCAGGACATCAGTCAAATCGCCATCAGTCAGGACCCAGCTAAGGGGCAAAAGGCACTTCCCTCATAAGGAGGTAAAGTGTAAAAATGGACAAATCAAAGGGCAAGGATGGTTTTAAGTAAACTAACAAATCACCAAACAGAGTGACAAACTTTCTGGATAAAATTAATAGCATTCCCTAACCCACCTAAATGGCTCCCTGTGTCATGGGTTTTTATCCCTTTTTCGTTGTAAATTCCTCCCAAATTTTATTGGACATTTGTTATACCCCACTATCTTTAACCTATTTGAAAACACATTAGGTCACCTGACTCTTCACCCCATATTATTTTAAAAGTCTTTGATAGGTTCTCCTGTTTGATATCTTCAGAGGTGGCACGTCCGGTATGATTTCATATTTTCTGTAATTCTTTGCACATCTTTTGGTCAGTAGCTCCATTGTCTTCACCGGTTTGAATGACCTTGTACACTACATTAATCTACACTGTTTCATTTTGTTTTAACATTATTCTACAAGCAAGGAAAAATGCATGGGAATGGATCTAGCATGGTCTAGCATGGTTACATTCGTCTTCTAGTTTTGAAGAAAAAGTAAAGGTTGTGTCCTTTGTGAGTCAGCACACTGCAAGATAGGAAAAATACATTTAATATGAGAGCCAAGCAGCTAAACTTCGGCTCATGCTAACTTAAGGCCTATAAGGATTTCAGCACAAATTCAATAATGCAATTATTATTAATTAGTATAACTTATTTGATATAATAGTAATACTTAAACATTTCAGCCATCAGTATTAGTCCACGTATACATTGGCGGCCACTCCCCGTGTTCACATTTCAGGTGCATGTTTAAGCAAAATTATTATTACAGTTTCTATGCGGCATTATCACACATTAATTCATAAACATTTTATGTTAATATAGGTTATATATAAGCTACGCTCTCTCACTGGCATCACTGATTGTACAGTTTCAACTTGAATAGGCATTTTATTTGGTACAACAGGTTGAACAGGCTGTGCCACAGCATGTTGAATTACAACAGGCTGTGTTACAATAGACTGGGTCATTGCTAGTTATCTCTCAATTTGATATGCGTTTGGATCAACAGGAGCTGTAGCCATGGTCACATTACCAGCAATGCTGCTCCAGAACCCACATAAGATGTAGCCAACACCTTATCTAAAACATAATCTCTGAAATCAGTGTCAGATTCTGATTTTGTTTTGTCTTTCATTTGTCCCGTAATGTTTTTCCTTTGATGTTTTCTCATGTTTTTCAGATTGCTCATTTTTTCTCATTTGCAATGGCAGGGCACAGTCTAATTCTCTCCATAGCAGCCTATCTCCACCTCTGCTCCTGATTATCCAAATAGCATCTGCATAGTTTTTCATTGCTCTTTTCGTTCATCTTTGGTATTTTTCTATCCCCCTATTACGAGCCATCTTCTCTCATGCACTTAGTGCTTCAAATTAAGTTGGTGTAGGAGGAGGCTTCATTTTCACAAGGTGTTTCTCGCAATCTGACTTTAATTCCCAAATTAAATGTAGCCCATCTAGGAAAGCACTGTGGACCCTCTTTCTCAGTGATTTAGCACTATTGACAAAGCCATACACATGTGTGGAACCCTTCCTTGATCATCATACAGTAAATTAGTGTATCCTAAGGAGGTGCTTCTTCACCTTCTTGTACAGGAATAGTCACATCACCTCTCATGAGACTTCTAATAGGTTTAAAATGTTTCATGATTCAAATTTTATTGAACGATTTGCAACAAAGGAAATACAATACTTCAATGTCTTGGTTCAGTTCTGTATACCTTAGATTTCAGTAAACCCGTCTTCCCAATCTCAGCGCAGCTCAAAATATCCTAACAACCAATCACTGCATGGCTCTCCATGCAGCTCCGCCAATTCTAGTGCAGAATTCCACACTAGTCAACCAATATCAAAGTGGCACCATCTGACGCAACCATTGGTCCTTGCAGCAGCTCTCCCTCCTTTACAATTTCTGGGTATTCACACAAAGCATCAATTCTAAAAAAGAAAGCAACACAAAATTATAGTCTTTCTTGCCTTCTTCTGAAGAAAATGAAAGAAAAATTCAACAACATGAATTTTGGAGTTTTTACACCTTCTGACTTCTAAATGAAAATAGTTTGGACACACACCAATCTCGACCATAAATCAACTCTTATTTGCCTACCCTGGGATCTTGGACTACTTCTTAGTCCGATAACCTCTTTATCTTCTTCGAAAATAGCACATCAGCAATTCATAAGCTGAATTTTATAAGCGCCAATAATACATTTAAATATGCATACTTAACAATACAGATTCTTTAACAAAGCCACAATAATCAATGATCAACAGTCAATTTCAGCTCATGACCCTAATGACATTCACACTTCCGAATCTGCAACCACCTCAGAAAACTACACTCCAACAATCTTCAAGCTCAGACTTTAAGCATTGGGAACATGGGTATTTATACTTCTAGGGGCACTTTTTAATTGTAGCAGTTTGTTTTTCCCATTATGCAAAACCATCCACTGATACCAATTTTAAGAGAGGGGCCTACTGGGAACTTCAATCTTCAATATTCAATCTCAACAGGAAAAATAAAAAATTTGCATCCCACTGGCCCAGGAGGTTGGACCGTGGGACTAAGTCTGATCTAGGAAAGAGCTGCAATTAACAATATATCATTACATATATCATTGTATTATTTTTCAGTCAATAGTGAGATTCTTGAGCAGGCTTTAAAGTTTTATTAAATCTCTTTTAGTAGTTAATTTCTCTTTTGACAGATCATTACATTTTCAATATGGCTATCAATATAATACAGAACAAAACATGAAGCACACTCCATAACGTTTAGCCCTATTCTAAGCTAAGAGGAATGGACAAAAGAATTAGCAGAACCCATGAATAGTTCTAAATTCAAGAGGTGAAAGCATAAAGCCTTTAGCATATATTTTGATCATTTGCTAACCTTTCCATAAAGAGAAGTTTAAGAAACTCAGTAGAGACTGAGAGCAATATAAATTCAAGCAGAGAAAAATCTCAGAATTAATCTGAGAACCATCAGCAAAGAGTCTGGGTCAGAATTTTGTACTCCTTGCAAAGTTTAAACCTTCGTAGCGGGAACAAGCATTCCTTCAGTGGCCACCACCTTAGGACGTCATATATCGCATTTGCCACATCCTGAGATGATCATCAGAGGTGAGGCAGACAACATATTTGGACTCACACCAAAAACATAAACAGGAAAGACTTGATCAAATGGCAGCAGGCCAGGCTCACGTTTTTTTATTTTGCTTAATCAACTGGATCCTTTGTTGCATGCTACTCTATTATCTATGACAGGATCTCCTTGACATCAGGGGCCCAGTGCTGAGACTCTAGGGCTGACTGAAGAGGCTCTGTTTACCTTGCAAGGTATTTTGCACAGTATTGATTTTCCACCAAGCCAGCATACCAGTCAGGGATGGATTGAGGAAGGGAGGGCAGCCAGACTTAAAGTTCACTTGCACTTCACGAAAGCTTGAGAGGAAGTGACCTCTACCCAGCAAACCATCTGTTACCATCCATGGTAGCTGCAGTGGTCTTAGGGCAACTAATCACTCAGGGCAATCATCAGCAACAGCTGCTCATAGCCTTGAAATGGTAGGAGGCAGATTTCCTCTGCCTGGCCGGAATTTGGAGCCCTCTGAGAAGACGTCTGGCATAATAATGTCTCCTCTGTTTCTAGTCCCTCTGGGGATGGGCAGGAGCATGCTGTTAGGCTCCCAGCCTCCACTTCTTCCTATTGCTTCAGTAGCTCCAGGCAACGCTTCTAGCCTTGGAGGCAAGATTATGGACATATTTGGACATATATTCTGTGCCAGTAATTCTAGCCCCCACTCTTCTTTCCCCATTAGTATCTGTAGCTGGGGCTAAGGAGTCTATTGTCCCAATGGTGACCCCCTCGGCCCAGCAGGATCTGATTCAGCAGGACAATGTGGACGTGTCTGGCAGCTAGCGATTAGCTTGAGAAGGCCAGGATCACAGGAAACAGCAAAAACAGTCTCCTTTTCACTCTCAACTGACAAGTGTGGCTGGGGTGGGTCTGGTCATTTTGCTGGGTGATGACCAAGAGGCTTTTTTTCCCTCTCAGATTTGCCTGATAGTGCCACGAAGGAGGATGAGGACCAAATGGATAATTCCATCCTGGATGTAAAGGATATCAGAGACCGCATCCGGCGTATTGAGCTCCCAAAACAGCCCTTTGAGTTCTGACCTCGCTACTTCTGCATTACCTTATTCAAGGAGAGTGAGTGGACCTGCATGGCCTGGAGGGTCGTCTATAGCTCAAGTCAAGGGCTATGCTCCAGCTTTTACTGTCCAAAATATAATCGATCCTACCACCTCACTGGATGGAGAGGAAGAGTTATAATGGAATCCCGATGAGGCAGAATTGACCAATCACTCTCCACTTGTTTCTGTGCCCTCTATCATTTTACCAACTAATGACCAGCCTCTTCCTAGTGTTAACAATCAAGGGATAGACCACCTCTTCTGCTAGGATCCCTGCCAGTGT
The DNA here is from genome assembly GCF_031143425.1 of Pleurodeles waltl. Taxonomy (NCBI): domain Eukaryota; kingdom Metazoa; phylum Chordata; class Amphibia; order Caudata; family Salamandridae; genus Pleurodeles; species Pleurodeles waltl. Next base: position 572,419,327 of record NC_090439.1, on the reverse strand, counting down.
GCACAAGATGCACAGGATGTCCCTACTGTGAGCGCAATTCACCAACTCCTTTTGCAGCATAGGGAGGATCATCAGTGAGAGCTGCTTCATTATAGACTGCCTACATGAAAACTCATGGTGTTTTAGGCAAAATCTTAAAAAATATAAACATTATGCAATCTCGGCTTGGGGTAGTGGAAGAATTGCAGGAGGTCCTCCGAACAGAGGTGGAGGAAAATGGTTGAGGGATCGCCCAACATGATACCCAACATGATACCCAATTAACTATTCTCTCATCTAGGTTGGAAGATCTGGAAAACAAGAAATGCAAAAATAACTTAATGGTTCAGGGGGTCCCAGAATGCACGGAGGGGGAAGTTTGTTGTCAGTTTAATCCGAGAGGTATTCCCTGCTCTAAGCGATTGGGATTTTGACTGTATAATCCTGGGGGCACATAGTTTTCCATTTCAACCTCCTAATAAGCCTGCTTGTTTTCCTTGGGCCATCTTTATTTACATTCATCCTTCACCAAGAGATCTATTGTGCAGGCCTGTGGGTCTGACTTTTTACTCCACTCTGATTTTTGTCACCAAATGGTAGTTCAGGTCTGGGAGCGCCAAGAGCATATCCTGGTGCTTTTGATCTAGGACAATGGTCTCTCTCATGGATCCTGCAACTTTGAAAATCCAAATGGAGGGTCAGAATTCCTCTGTTACAAAGGTCCAAAGGTCCAGGAATTGTTAGCAAAGTGGCAGCCCACTGGTTGAGACTCCTTAAAGGCTGTCTATGGTCCTTTTTTCTTGGAGGGTTTGAGGGAGGGGAAAGAGGGCAAAGAAGCTGTCTCTCCCCGCCTGTTTTTCTTCTTGTTTTGTCTTAATGCTATTCTCTTTGGCTTTTTAGTTTCACAGGGGACATTCTCTTCCCTTAATTCTCAGTTCTGATCTCCCAGCACTCACTCTCTTTTCCTTTGTATTTTTTTTGTTTGCTCCACAGTTATAGGTTAGTATATGCTGGAGGGGTCAGACTAGGGTCCAACCTTGGTTGGGAGCCTGAGATGGTGACCCTTAGTGGGGTGTTATGGGTCCTTCTTTTTCTAAGGCATTGCTTAGGGTGGTGGGTTGGTTCACTGATTATGGTAGAAAGTAGGCCAAAGGCCTTACATTTAGCCTGCTTTGTAAATGAAAATTATAACTATGACTTTAGAATTTTTAAAGTGTTTGTAGTTTAAACTTGCTTTGCATAGGGAAAATAAGGTTTCCTAACTATAATTAAACTTTTACCTTTGGTTGATCATTGAATTTCATTTTTTTTAAACAAAAATGTGTTTCAAATTGTAGACCTCAGTGTGAGAAGTGGAGAATTGTTGTGTGGAGTGTTGTGCAGTACAGTGGACGAGAGAGTTGTAAAGTCTATTGTCACAGGCTAAGTAAAGTGTAGTAGATTATTGTACAGTGTATAAAAGTGTTAAATGTTGTAGTGGCATGGTGTCACATAGTGGAGTCAAGCATTGTAGCCTGGAGCAGCGAGTTGTACAGTGGCACCCTGTTAGAAATGGGGTCTTTGGTTGGCAGTTAGGTTACCCCCTGTCCAACCAAGGACCCTCACTGTAGTCAGGGTAAGTCACACATAATGCAAATTATCCTGTGCCCACCCTCTGGTAGCTTGGCACTGAGCAGTCAGGCTGAACTTAGAAGGCAATATATAAAGTATTTGTTCAATAAATCATGCAGTAACAAGGTAAAACACCACAAAAATACACCACACAGTGTTTAGAAACATATATAATATTTATCTGGTAAAATGCAGGTCAAAACGATTAAGATGGAATAAGTATATGTTGAGATATCACTGTAAAAATGATATGGAGTGTCTTTAGTCTTTTAAAAGGCAAAAATTGTCTCTTTCAAGCGCAAAGTACCTGGTTTGCATTCAAAATCTATGCGAAGAACCGCAGAGGAGGAGATGCGTGGAAAACATTGAGGTGTGCGTCGATTTCTCGGGCTGCACACAGTGATGCGTTGTTTAGTTTTCACACAGAGACGGCTGTGCATCAATTTCCGGAGCTCGGTCGTGCATTCCCTTCGGGTTGCGGGGTTTTCGGACACCCTGGGGACAATGCGTGGATTTCCGGCACTGACAGGACAAAATCACAGGGGCTGCATCAATCCAGTGGCCGTTGCGTGGAAATTTCTACCGCATGAGAGGCGCTGCGTCGATTCCTCTCTGGAAGTCGGGCAGCTTGGCTGTGCGTCAATCCAGAGGGCAGTGCATTGCATTTCCAGTCGCTACGCTGGTGCTGCGCCAATCTTCTCCTCGTGAAGTCGGGCTGCGTCATTCCGGTTCGGCATGCAGTGAATTTTTCACCACAATGCAGGCTGTGCGTCGTTTCTGGCAAGCTGTGCATCGATTTTCACCTCACAAGGAGTCCTTCTTGAAGAGATGAAGTCTTTTTGGTCCTGAGACGTCAGGGAACAGGAGGCAAGCTCCATCCAAGTCCTTGGAGAGCACTTCTCACCACAGTCAGAGAGAAGCAAAGCAGCAGGGCAACAGCAAGGCAGCAGTCCTTCACAGAAAGCAGACAGGTGAGCCCTTTGGGCAGCCAGGCAGTTCTTCTTGGCAGGATGTAAGTTCTGGTTCAGGTTCTCTTCTCCAGGAAGTGTCTGAGTTGGTAGAGGCAGAGGCCCAGTTCAAATACCCAAATGTGCCTTTGAAGTGGGGGGGACTTCAAAGAGTGGCTTAGAAGTGCACAAGGTCCCATTTAAGTTCAATCCTTTCTGCCAGGGTCCCAGTAGAGGGCGTGGCAGTCCTTTGTGTGGGGCAGGCTACTGTTCTTTGACATGTAAGTGTCAGGCCCTCCACCCTCCCAGCCCAGGAAGACCCATTCAAAATCCAGATGTATGCAAGTGAGGCTGAGTATCCTGTGTGTGGGTGTGTCTGAGTGAATGCACAAGGGAGCTGTCACCTGAACCCAGCCAAACGTGGATTGTAAGGCACAGAAGGATTTAAGTGCAGAGAAATGCTCACTTTCTAAAAGTGGCATTTCTAAAATAGTAATATCACATCGAACTTCACCAGTCAGCACGTTTTTGTATCACCATTCGGGCCATACTAAATATGACCTTCCTACTCCTTTCAGATCAGCAGCTACCACTCACACTGTATATGAGGGAAGCCATAATGTTAGCCTATGAAGGGAGCAGGCCTCACAGCAGTGTAAAAATGAATTTAGGAGTTTTACACTACCAGGACATGTAAACTACCCAGGTACATGTCCTGCCTTTTGCCTACACAGCACCCTGCCCTATGGGTTACTAGGGCATACCTTAGGGGTGACATATGTAGAAAAGGGGAGTTTTAGGCTTGGCAAGTACTTTTAAATACCAAGTCAAATTGGCAGTGAAACTGCACACACAGGCCTTGCAAAGGCATGCCTGAGACAAGGTTAAGGAGCTACTTAAGTGGGTGACACAATCAGTGCTGCAGGCCCTCTAGTAGCACTTAATCTATAGGCCCTGGGCACATATAGTGCACTTTACTAGGGACGTATAAGTACATTAAATAATCCAATTGGGCATGATCCTATGGTATCATGTTTAAAGCGGAGAGAGCATGTGTACTTTAGCACTGGTTATCAGGGGTAAAGTGCGCAGAGTCTTAAAACCAGCAAAAAACAGTATCTAAAAAGTGGAGGGAGGCAGGCAAAATGTTAGGGGTGACCACCCTAAGGCTGTCAGGTATCGCCCAGCTGAAAGTGGGGAGAGCTGTCAGGTCTAACACACGCCATATCGAACAGTAGACTAGGGTGTCATAGAATGTCATAGAGTGAAGCAGAGTGTTTTAGAGTTGATTAGGATGAAGTAGAGAGTCATAGAGTGGAGTTTCATCAAGAAGAGCATCATAGAGTGGAGTGCTGTATCACTTAGTGGAGTGGCACATCATAGAAAGAAGTTGAGTGGCGTGTTGTCAAGTATCATTCAGTGTAGTATGGTGGCATAGAGGAGATGAGCATAGAGTGAAGTACAGTGTCACAGAGTGGCATAAAATGTAGTACAGTGTTGTAGAGTGGAGTTACATACAGGTGCGCATTGTGTCAGACAATAGAGCGGAGAAGAGCAGAGTACAGTATAGTACAGTGGAGGAAAGTGGGATAAAGGGTAGTAAAATGGAGTATAGTGGAGTGCGGTACACCTGAGTGGGGAAGTGTAGGGTGGACTAAAGTGTCATAGAGCGGAGTGGTGTGTTGTAGACTATAGTGGCATGGAGTGCAGTAGAGTGGAGTGGGTAGCACACAGTTCAGCACAGTGCTATAAATTGGAGGACTGCGTTGTACAGTAGAGTATAGTGGGGTATTGTACAGTACTGGAAAGTGATGTAGACTACAGTAAAGTAGAGTGGCATACAGTGTAGTTGATATTTATAGAGTGGAGTGGTATACAATACGGTACAGTGTTGTAGAACGTGGTACAGTGGATTGGCATATAATGTTACAGAGTACAATGACAATGAGTGGCATAGAGTGGAGTGGCATCCAGTGGAGCAGAGTGGAGTATTGTGTCAAAGTAGAGTAGAGTAAAGTGGAGTACAGTGGTAAACAAAGAGTTGTGCCCAGTGTTGTACAGTGGAATAGAATGTTATAGAGTAGATTGGAGTTGAGTGTTGTACAGTGGCATACAGTAGAGTGTTGTACAGTGGAGTGAATATGTATAGACAGGACTAAAGTGCCAGAGAGTGACATACAGTGTAGTAGAGTACTGTACAGTGGAGCTGCATAGGGTACAGTAGTGTGTAGAGCTGTGTAGAGTGGTTTGTTGTATAGGTATGTAGAGTAAGGTAAAGTCTCATGCAGTGGAGTATAGTCAAATGGAGAGGTGTAAAAGAGTGTGGAGTGAAATACAATAGAGTGTATTGATGTTTTTGAGATGGGCCACTCACCTGTAAAGCAGGATGTGTGAAGGGGCGATGGGATGCCCCGACCTCCTGATACACCTCTTGGCACTTCTTGGTGGACACAGAAACCCCGGCAGGTGTCCCAAAAGGAAAGGGGGAGTAGAAGAGAAAGAGACAAAACAGTGCCACGTCTTGCAGTTCCAGCAAGGCACCCTGTATCTTTGGGGAGGGGCAGGTTGTTGTTGACAGAGTGATAGTAGAGTTAGTGCACTCAACTTCCTTGAAAGTGAATCTCTCTTTCTGATATGGGCACAGGAGCGGTAGAAGTACAATGGGATACTCCAGCACTTTTCTTGGATAATAATAACTGTTCACACAATTACTAACACTGCATTACCAAAAACCCAAACTGAGTACCATAACAATAAGTACTGCAACACTAGGGCTGGCTTCACAGAGATTCACTGTTGCACACTACAATTATAACTGTGGTTGACCTTATCATGCACAAGAAAGACAAACAAGGGTATTAATTATATCACATATAACTTTCCTGCATGCATAGAGTTAAACTAAAAGGAACAAAAACAATTCAAGAAATACAAATGTCCACTCTGGGTTTAAACAGTTAGGGTGGCAGAGTTTGGTTTGGTTTCACTGTGTGTGTGAAAAACACTCCAAAAGCAAATTCCTCAAACCTGAAACACAGGCATGAATGACACAATTCAAATCCAATAGTTATGCTATTAGAGAAAGAAAAGTCACGTAAATGCTCTTTCAAAATTGCACTGTCACTTTTTGTAGTACTTGAGCTCAAGCAGATTTTCTGAAGCTCATTTAGGCAAGTAACTACAATTATAATGTAGAATGTTCAGAAATGCATTTGTCTCTTCAAAATAAGCACTCTGCCAAAATACGAGGTCTGAAATACACCAGCTGTTCTAGGAAAGTGCGGCGCTCAAAGAACAAACTCCCTGGGCAATACGAATCACTTTGCTGCAGTCTTTTCCGGAGTGCTGGAGGAATGCCTGTGTCAGCTGGTACAGGAACGGAGAAAATAATTGCCTCAAAAGTCCTGAATACGAGGATGACAGCAGGGGTAGGACTGCCAAATCAGATGCTGAGATCAGGAAGCAAAACAAAGCCAAGCAGGGAGGCATGCTTCACTCTGCTATTTATAGCCAATCAGGAAAGCAGTTGAGTTTTCACATGTGGATGAGTCACCACATCCAATTAGAAGCACATGTCTACACCACACCAAATTAGAAGCACATGTCCACACCTGCTCACATTATCAAACAAGCATTGGTAAAACAAGCATTGATAAAACCAATTGTGTAACACAGCACATTATGTTTACTTAGAAACATGAAGGTTTAACCAAGAACAGAGATGTGATTTAAACCTAATCCCGGGGGATGGTGACAGATACCGCAGGAGGCACCTTGGGGATTCCTGACAGATGTGGCATAGAAAAGAGTGGCATGGAGTGGATTCTACTGATGCAGTGTAGATAATGCTAGAGATTTCAATAACAATTAAATCAATTTAATTAATAACCCATATGAGTGAAATGCAAGCCTAACTAAATACTGTATTTTAAGCATCTATTTTCCCTTCTAAGCTTTGTAAGTCCCTTCTTTGCATGACTTGCTTGGTTTTCTAACATTAACAAATACTGAGCTGCTTTAGTTCGGCAGAAATATTTTCATCGTGACTTTTGCATGGCCTTTTCATAATGCAAACCTCCTATGCTAATAAAGAAAGTTATTTTCTTCAATTTTTCTTTAACCACTTGCCCTGCATCAGAATCTCAAAACTTGCTAAACTAATTATAATTTGCTTCTTTATGAATAGGCTTTTATTGTTAAGATATGTGTGAACAGAGGTGATCTAATATGATTACTCTTAAAACTTACATGAGTGTTCTTTCTTTCAGAAACCAAGGCTGCTGAGAAAATTGCTTGATGTTTCATTATGTTTAAACCTCTACAAAATGTATCTTGTGTTTAGAACTTGCTTTGCTTAATCTTGCCATCTTGACAGAAATTGTTCTTGTCTCACAGCATTCTTGTTCTTTGATTGTCTGATCTATTATTTTAGCTGAGGAAAATGTTAATATTTGTATATTCATATATTTTCATATAAAATTGTTCCAGGGAAAGAATAGTGAGAGCTCGCTCAGAGAGAACTCACTTACACTCTTCTGAGACTTGCTCACTCTCTTGCTAAAGATAGCTTTACTTGCTAGATTGACTCTCAGACGCCTGTTCCATTTTTCTATTTTATAATATGTTACTTGATCCTCTCTGACAGAGCCCCATGCGGCTTTTCACTGTCTGTTCTGCAGACAATGAAAAGAGCGACGGGTGCAACTGCACCCGTCGCACGGCCGCAACACCGCCGGCTCCATTTGGAGCCGGCTCCCATGTTGCGGTCCACATCCCCGCTGGGCCGGCGGGCGGAAACTCTGTTTCCGCCCGCCAGCCCAGCAGGGATGTCAAAATGGGCACCGCGGGAGTGAGGCCGCATTGGCGACCGCACGGCAGTTACAACTTGGCGTACACCCGCCAATGTTGTAATGAGGCCCATAGTCTGGAGTACAGAGGAGTGACGTGGAGTATGTAGGAGGCTGGCCTGGTTTGTAGAGGGTACATTGGGTGCTTGCACCTTATACCAGGTCCAGTTATCCCTTATTAGTGAAGTAGTAGTGTTCTAGCAGCTTAGGCTGATAGAGGTAGCCATAGCAGAGCAGCTTAGGCTGAACTAGGAGACATGCAATGCTTATGCAATACCACTTATAGTTACACAGTACTTATACACAAGTAAAGACAATACTCAGTGTTACCAAAAATAAAGGTAGTCCATTTGGGTGACACAGTGCCAAAAATATCTTAGAGGCAATACTCCTTCCGGAGGTAAGTATTATACACAATATATACACTAGACACCAAAATAAAGCAAGTATTTAGACATAGGATAGTGCAAACAATAGGAAATGCTATAAAAATGCAAAGGGAGAAAATATGTCTGGGGCAACACAAACCATATACTAAGAAAGTGGAATGCGAATCACAAATTCCCCCCTAGATAAGTGTAGTGTGTGCAGAATTGCTGGGAGAGTAAGAATACAGTAAAGGTAAGTAAATTACCCCACCTCAGAGCCCAGAAAAGCAGGAGTAAAGTACTTCAAGTTTCCTTAGGACACACTGCACCTGGTGATTGGAATATTGCAGTAACCAACCAAGTCTGCAAACAACAACTGCTGGATTCCTAGACCTGAAGACCTGCTAAAGAAGGGGCCCAAGTCCAGAAGTCGAAAGAAGTTCCAGGAAGGACAGGAGCCACTGCCAACCCAGAAAAGGGTGCAAAAGAAGAGTGCATGGTTGGATGAAGACTGCAGAAATGCACCCTAGGAAGATGCCAGTGAGTTTCAGTGTGATACAAAAGATGTCCCACGAATAGAAGATGGATGCAGATGTGATTTAATGTTGGATGTTGCCAACAAGCCTTGGTTATGACAAAGTTGCACTTTGCATTAAATGGCGCTGGCTGGACCCAGGTGGGACCTGGAGGCCTCAGCTCTGTGTGAGGAGGAAGAGGGGGCTCTCTCAGCACTTTAGAGAGCCCTCAGGATGCCAGGCAGCACCCACGGGAGTCCCAGGACACGGAGACAAAGGAGGTGCAAAATGCAGTTGGTGCAGCACTACAAAGAAGGGTCCCATGCCGCCAGAGGTCAAGTCAGCGAGTTGAGCATCACAGGATAGAGTGCTGGGGACCTGGGCCAGGCTGTGCATAAAGGAATTTTGCAAATAGTGCACAGAGCCCTCAGTAGGTGAAGAAGAAGCAGAACACAGGGGTACTGTTGCCCTCAGGGAAGGTAAGGTCTCACCTCCTCCAAATTGCGGCAGCAGGACCTCAGGACAGTCTGTGTCGATGGGGTCCACCCTCTGTGTTCCTAGGAGCACATTCGTTGGTGTGAGAGGAATCCAAGGGTACCAGTCATCGTCTTAGAAGGTGCCTGCATGAGCAGGGGAGTGACTCCGTCACCCCATGGGAGATTTCTTCGGTCCTTCTGGTGCAGGGTGAAGACAGGGAGTCCTCAGAGCATGCACACCTTGAAAACTGTTGCAGTTGCTGGCTGGAGCTGATGTTGCAGAAGAAAGGTATCCCTTGTGGATACTTTGTTGCTGTGACAGTGGTTACTGGAGCAGGCTGCGGTTGATCCGAGGTCAGAGGATGAAGTAGTAGTTGCAGAGGATTCCTGCTGGAAACTTGCAAGTAGAATCTGAAGAGAACCCACAGGAGAGAACCTAAATAGCCCTTAGAGGGGGATTGGCTACCTTATCAGGTAAGGACCTATCAGGAGGGGTCTCTGACATCACCTGCTGGCACTGGGCACTCAGAGCCCTCCAGAGTTCCCCCACACCTTGCAAAGCAAGATGGCTGAAGTCTGGGACACACTGGAGGAGCTCTGGGCACCACCCCTATGGTGGTGATGGACAGGGGAGTGGCCACTCCCCTTTTCTTTGTCCAGTTTCACGCCAGAGCAGGGGACAAGGGGTCCCTGAACCGTTGTAGACTGGCTAATGCAAAGAGGGCACCATCTGTGCTCTTTAAAGCATTTCCAGAGGCTAGGGGAGGCTACCCCTTCCCAGCCTGTAACACCTATTTCCAAAGGGGGAGGGTGTAACAACCTGCTCCCAAAGAAAATGCTTTGATCCGCCATCCTGGGACTGAGCTGCTCAAACCCCAGGAGGGCAGAACTCTGTCTGTGAGGTGGCAGCAGCTGTAGGTTCAGTGCAAGCCTCAGAGAGCTGGTTTGGCAGTCCTGGGGGCCCATAGTGGAGCCCCAGGATGCATGGAATTGGCTCCCCAATACCAGATTTGGAATGGGGGGACAATTACATGATCTTAGACACCTTACATGGCCATATTCGGAGTTACTGTTGTGAAGCTACATATAGGTATGGACCTATATGTACTGCACACGTGTAATGGCGTCACAGCACTTACAAAGTCCTGGGAAATGACCCTGAACTATGTGGGGACACCTTTGCTAGTGCAAGGGTGCCCTCACACTTAGTAACTTTGCACCTTACCTTCAGCAAGTGAAGGTTAGACATATAGGTGACTTATAAGTTACTTAAGTGCAGTGAAAATAGCTGTGAAATACCATGTGTGTTGTTTCACACAGGCTGCAATGGAAGGCCCGTGGAAGGGTTTGTCTGAACTCCTTATGGGTGGCAAAAGAAATGCTGCAGCTCCTGGAACCCCAATGCCCTGGGTACCTAGTTACCATATACTAAGGACTTATAAGGGGGTCCAGTGTGCCAACTGAAATTGGTAAAAGAAGTCACTAGCCTATAGTGACAAATTTAAAAGCAGAGAGAGCATAAGCACTGAGGTTCTGATTTGCAGAGCCTCAGTGACACAGTCAAGCACTATACAGACACACACATTAGGCCATAAACTATGAGCACTGGGGTCCTGACCAGAAGGATCCCAGTGAGACAGGCAAAAACATACTGACATACAGGTGAAAACGGGGGTAACATGCCAAGAAAGATGGTACTTTCCTACAGAGTAGAATAGCATAGAGTGGAGTGGTATACACTGTAGTGGCATAGAGTGGATTAACATACCGTGTAGTAGCATACACTGTATTAGCATACAGTAGAATACTATACAGTGAAGCATAGAAGAGCGAAGTGGCATAGAGTAGAATAACGTTGAGCGGAGTGGTGTACAGTGGAGTGGCATAGAGTGGAGTCAGGTACAGGGGATTAGTGTAGAGTGGGGTGGCGTACATTGAAGTGGAGAACCACAGAGTGGAGGAAACTGTTAGAAATTGGAGTGGCGCCTCATACAGTAGAGTGGAGTGCTGTGTGGTACAGTGTTGGAACCTGTCAGAGAGTGGAGTAGAGTGCTCCACAATAGAGTGTTCAGGCATAGAGTTGAGTGCACATTTGGAAAGGGAGCATACAGGGATAGAAAGGAGTAAAAGGAGTAGAGTCTAGTAGAGTGGCATAGGGCGTAGTAGAATTTGTAGAGTGAACTTACATAGAGTAGAGGAGAGTACACTGGAGTGATATAGAGTGGAGTAGTGTACAGCGGAGTGGCTAAAAGTGGGATAGCTTAGAGTTGAGTGGTGTAGACTGGAGTGACGTACAGTGGAGTAGAATAGAGTGTGATAGCATATAGTGTTGTAGCATACAGTGGAGTGGTGTAAAGTGTAATAGTGTATAGTGAAGTAGTGTGCAGTGGAGTGGCATACAGTGAAATGGTTTAGACTGGAGTGGTGTATTGTGGAATGGGGAGAGTGCAATGGCATACAGTGGAGTGGGGTACACTGGAGTGGAGTAGAGTGGAATACAATACAGTACAGGGGCAAATATTGAAGTTGCATACAGTCTAATATTTCAGAATGGAGTGGCATACAGTGGCATAGCATAGACTGGAGTACAAAGGAGTGGTGTAGAGTAGAATAGCATTGAGTGAAAATGCAGAAAATAGTATAGCATAGAGTGGCATGGAGTGGAGTGATGTAGACTGGAGTAATGTACAACGGCCTTTGGTAAAGCAAAGTTGCATATTATTGAGTGGCGTAGAGAGCAGTGGTGTAAAGTAGAGTGGCGTTCAATGATTTAGCGTAGAATGGCATGGAGTAGTGTACACTGCAGTGATGTAGAGTGGAGTAGCTTGTAGTTGAATGGTACACAGTAGAATAGCTAAGAGTTGAGTGGTGTACAGAACAGTGCTGTCCAACGGAATAGTGTAGAATGGAGAGAGGTAGAGACAAGTGGCATACACTGGAGTGCAGCATACAATGGAGTGGCATACAGTGTATTAGCATACAGTGGAGTGGCATATAGTAGAATTGGGTAGAGTTGAATAGCATGTACTAGAGTAGCTTATAGCGGAGTGGCACAGAGTGGAGTAATATACACTGTGTAATAGCGTAGAGTGGGCTGTCATAGCATGGAGTTGTGTACAGTATAATAGCATAGAAGGAGGTGGCATACAGTGAAGTGTTGTACAATGAAGTGGTATAGAGTAGTGTATGCAGTAGAGCAGGGTATAGTAGAGTGGCATACATTGTAGGTGGGTCCTATTAAACAGCATTTAATGAAGTGGCGCAGAGTGGAGTGCTAAACTATTTGAGTGGCGTAGAGTGGAGAAGTGTACAGTGGAGTGGCATACAGTGGAATAGCATACAGAGAAGTGTTGTTGAGTGGAGCGGCATGCAGTTGAATATAGTAGTGTGGAAAGGCATACAGTAGAATGGCATAAAGTGGAATAGTGAATAGAGGAGTAGCGTCCAGTGGAGTAGTGTAGACTGGAGTCTCATACAGTAAAGACGTGCATAGTGGAGTGGTGTAGAGTGGAATAGTGTATAGTGGAGTGGCTACAGTGGCATGGTATGTATGTGAGACTTAGCAGCAATCTAGATTAAGATATACAGAGTAACACAATACAGTAAATTGCCCTCCCTTGCATTCCTCCAGATTGGCCAATCAACACAGGGCAATGAATAGTGACCTTGGGTTCATTTGTAAATTTAAGTTAGTGCATTGTCCATGCGGAACCATGGTGATGCAAGGGTAGTACAATCCATTTATAGGTCTAAGCCTTAGTTATATTTTGGTCCATGCTGTACTGTGATAACTTTGCGGTATACTACGGTACATGGCGATGACAAACCAGTATAGAATTGGGTAATGGCTGTTTTTAGAGAATGAAAATGCAGCCATATTGTTTTTAGTACACTTTGGCTGTGTTTAGTATTAGGTCCGTAGATGTAGATAAGTGTAGGTCCCCATCTATTACCACTCTATTTAAATCATAACAGGTAGGGACTTTTTTTTATGTTTTATTTATATTTTCAAATACGTTTATGGCCATGTACCACAGTAGTTTCACAAAATTTTATGAATCTCCACAAAAGTACAGTGGTGACAGATATCACTAATTTTAAATGCCCTAAAACTTTTTAAAAAATGCTAGCCCTACTCAACTGCAGTACACAGAAAAGCATAAAAGCATAATTGCTGGCCCATAATGTATAATCCTGCTAAATTTCATGTAATCCATTCAGCCATTTTTGTGCTACATCAAATACAGTAGTCTATGTAAAATGTATTGGTGGAAAAACAAATTTATAGACCCCCTTTTACCTTCGCACTCCCTTAAGGATCCACCACAAAACATTATGGGCCTCATTACAACACTGGCGGGCGGCAACCACCGCCCGCCAAGTTGTAAAGGACGTGCGGCCGCAAATGCGGCCGCACTCCCACCGTGCCCATTATGACATCCCTGCTGGGCCGGCGGGCGGAAACAGAGATTCCGCCCGCCAGCCCAGCATGGATGTGGGCCGCAACATGCGATCCGGCTCCAAATTGAGCCGGCAGTGTTGCAGCTGTGAGACAGGTGCAGCTGCACCCGTCGCACTTTTCACTGTCTGCTGTGCAGACAGTGTAGGGCAGTGCCTGGTGGCCCCTGCACTGCCTATGCCAAGTGCATGGGCAGTGCAGAGGACCCCAGGGGCCCCGCGACTCCCCTTCCCGCCAGCCTTTCCATGGCAGTTCCTACCGCCATGGAAAGGCTGGCGGGAAGGGGACTCGTAATCCCCTGGGCAGGCGGATTAAAACCGCTGGGACCACCGTGGCAGAAAACCGCTGGTCCCAACGGTGCGACCGCCGCGGTCGAAATAGGCAGAATGTTGGCAGTGCAATCGCCAAAACAGCCCTGGCGCTCTTTATCGCCAGGGTTGTAATGAGGGCCTATATCAACTCAAAATGTAGAAAATGTCATAGGTCTGGAAGTTTTGTGGTGATTTGTCAAATGCATGAAAAGTTTTTGGAGAGCTAATATCCAAAGAAGTCCTATCTCTGCGAACACAAACTATAACTACAGAATGGATATCCAATTTATTGTGATTTCTTTCTTTTTAGCCATTATATTTGTTATGTATTTGATTATTGCTTTACATAATCATGTGACCATAAATGTGTTTTTTAGTTGTTCATGTAGTAATTCTGAAACTTTACATATGCTGTTTAGTTTCTTTTTTGGGTTTATTTGGTACTTTTAGTAGTATTATGCTAAATATGAAACCCAAAGTCAATGAAAGCCATTCATTGTTGTCATAAAAATTAAGATTTTTTTTCCTTATGGCCAGTTATCATGCCATACACGTAGCTGTTTGTGTAGATCACTGCTAAGCCACATTCCCATTTTGTTGCATGGGAGGATATAAGGAAGTTGTTTTTTGGCTTGTTGGGCATAGTTTTATTTTGTGAGCCAGAGAGAATGCAAAGAAAACGTATGTAGAGTAAGATGTATTTTTTTCACTATATATTTGTTTATACATTTTCATTTAAATGTGACCACAAATGGGTCTTTCAGTTGTTTATGTGGTAAATTTGAAACTGTACATATTAAGTCTAGTTTATTCTTTGGGCTTCCTTGTTATTTTTATTAGGAACGTGCTACATATGAAGGCTAAAGTGAAAAAAGGGCATTGTTATTGTTATAAAAATTGAGATTATCATTTTTTACCACTGGCCAATTATTATGTCTTCCAAATAGTAGTTTGTGTGGTTCACTGTTAGGATTTTTTTTTATTTTGTTCCATAGTGGTACATAAGAAAAATGTTTCTGTTTGCCTTGTTGGGACACTTTTATTTTGTGAGCCAGAGTGCATGCAAAGAAAGCTTATGTAGATTAAGATGTATTCAATTTGCTATGTATTTGTTTATAAGTTCTATCAGACTTCCTTGCTACTTTTTGCAGTATTGTGCTACAAGATATAACTAAGTTGAAAACCTTATCTTCAAGAAATACTTACTCTACTTACCTGCAGTACCCAAAATAAACATCTGCACACCCTAATATTTAATGCTGAAAATTTTCGTTTTTGACCTTGACAAAATAGATAATTCTATGTAAAATGCATTTGATTTCAAGCCTGTTTTGGGCCCACCCTACTTGTTCTTTGAACCACCTTAACCAAACACCTTGAAACTTTCAGTACTCTGACAATGAACTGGGGGCAACAGGTCTGCAAAATGTCGAGGACAATTGTCAATATGGTGAAAATGTATTGAACAAAAATCCAAACAAAAACTATATTTGGTCACTCTAACTATAACTGCAGAGTGGCTACCACCTCTCTGTAATATATATATATATATATATATATATATATATATATATATATATATATATATATAGCATCCCTATCCTTATTTCATCTTCTTCTAGAATGGCAACCGTTCTCTTCTACTGCAGCCTTGGCCCTAGGGCATCTTCCTAATTCTTCTGTTTTGTTGGCTCTCTCTGTTTTCTACTATGCAATAATTGTTGAGTTTATTAATTTGCCATCACAGTCTATCCAATAGCTCACTTCAGACATAGTTCAATGTTTGAAGAAACAATTATATTGCTGAATTCAATCAATCAATTGTCAAATGAGTCAAGTTCAATTAGGAATTAATTTCAGAGATTTAACTTGCAGGCATACTGTCTGTGTAATAAGCTCACTCAGGTGTAGAATACCTGTGACAAGGTACTCTTGCTCTCTTAGATCTCCTAGGTGTCTGCTGATCTTCTTCCGCCTCACGCATACTGCTTCATGCTTCAATGATGATATGTTGTATGCATTCAACTGACACACTAGATCTTATTCACTCCCTGCTCCTCAGCCATTCTTGTCTTTCTCTGACATTTTCACTTCTGGTATCTGTTTCTTCACCAGAGTCGCCTCTCTCCACTAGTGGATGCTCTGGGGGGGTCCTTCCTTTCTGGTCTCACCTCTTCAGTCTCCAGAGATTGTTCCACATCATATTGTGAGATGTCAGGTACTTGAATAGCTGTGGGAACTCTGGTGTGTGACACCACCCTCTCTGGTCATTGAGAACTTTCTGGTGCAGGAAGTTGTGGACTGGCTTCAAATGTCACCACTTCTTTGAACAACCATCTCACTCTCTGCATATGGGAGACATATTCAGTTAGGCAGTCCATCAGAGATCACAGCTTTGTTAGTAATCAGGATCACTTGGTAGGGTCTTTTTCACCTTGGCTCCAAAGACAACTTCCAAAGATGCTTTTTCACTAGAACCCAATCATGAGGACTAAGTTCACAACATATCTTTTGATTCAAAATGGCAGTAAAAGCTCCAACCTAATCTGAAACAGAACAAACCACAACAACCAGTCCTTTGCATGTAATCTGTGATATTTACAAGCATATTTGCAGGCACAGCAGGCAGTCGCATGGCACATCCCAGGAGCATTTTCATGTGACGACAATCCTGTTCTTCTGTCAGGAGTACTTCAGAGACTCATCAACACCAAAGGCAAATCATCTGAATATTTCAGAGCAGTGGATGCACATACTTTGGCCAAACAATTTTTCAGTGTCCGATTAATCTGTTCAACAATTCATGAAGCTTCTGTCCTTACCTACAATTCAATCTCTGTTCTATTTGTATTACCACACACAGCATTCTTAAGGATCTGATTGTTAAAATGAGCCCCTCGCTCTGACTCCAGTGAAACCGGAAGTCTGAATCTTTGTAGGAGTTTTGGCAACAGTAGTTTGGCTACAGTGAGACTGTCATTTCTCCATGTTGGGTAGGCTTTGAGAAAAACCACCTAAACATCGAGAGAAAATATACACTATGACCAGGATATTTTTCAACCTGTTACAGACAGGTATCTTGATTGAGTTCAGCTGCATCCTGTTAAAGGCCCCCCCGATCTGTCTGTGTGGCTCATAGTTACAGAGGCTCTTCTCCCTAAATGAATTTGCTGACAGGTCACGAATTAATTGCACAATTCCTCACCCATACCTCTAAATCAGTGATTGAGCCAATTCGGTCAAATGATTTAGTAGAGCAATTGAATCCTGTTTACATGATTTTTGTATACTTGATGCCATAAGCAGGTTGTCGATGTATTAATAGGGACAGAACTACGGGGCATTTGTAAAGACTTGCGATTATTTTTAAGGATCTGATTAAAGATTGATGGACTCTCTGTATACCATTGTGAAACTCAGCACCATACCAACATTCTCTATTGTAACTGAAAGGGAAAGAATAATTGACTGACATTGTGCAAAAGGATTGAAAAGAAGGTCTGGCAAACATCAACCACTGTGAAACATTCAGCATCACAGGGTATTTGATAAATTCTGCAACTGGATTTAGTATCATGGGACAACATGGTATGACAATACTGTTAATTTTCTGTAGGTCCTGCATTCTTCTATAATTGGTGTGATTGTCGAGTTGCATGGACTTCTGACTATCTTTCTCAAAATCGTTTGTTGTAACATTGACTCAATCACCGGAGTGTACATGTTTTACACCTTTAATAAACCTAATGTCTTTTCCTGAAAAATCCCAAACTTTTGGTTTCACAGAATCTGGTAAATTGGGAGATAAGTCCTCTGCCGTTCTCATAAGCTACAATCTACCTGCGGTTCTTTGTCTTGCCATTTTGAATTCAACGTCCACTCATGGGTTTGGAACTCAACAACCTCTGGTGAGCAGTAAATAGTGCAATATAATTTCCACAAAGATTTCTCCCTTGCATGTTAACAGAACTGGAATTGCATGTAACAAATTGATGATCTTCTTCAAATGAGTCTATTTTTACAGAGGCCTTCTTTGATACAGGGAAGTTATCTGTTTATATGTAACACCTAAAACTTGGATCTTCTTTCCAGAGAGTGGTAGCTCATGGCCTTTCACTGTTCTAACCGTGGAACAGATAACACCAGTGCCTATCAAAAATTACACTTGGTGGCCGTTCACCTCACTTTTCACGAATGGACCACTCTGGTCTACCTCTAAGAATGCAACAAGCAGACAACCTTCCTAACCCCTTCAGGGACCATCATTATGATTTATTGGAGTGAAAACTCTCCTCCTCAAACATGGAGTATTGTTGCAATGGGTTCTGATCTTGGAAAGGATTTGGGGTTGCTCATGGAGCTTGATTCACAGTACTCATGTTCTGTGGAGGCATCAGAGCCTGTTGAACATCCATTATCAGGGCTCACTGATTTGGTGTTTGAATTCATTGAACTGGTAAATTCTGCATTTTAGTTGGTTTAACATTTTGTATTTCACCATCACCAACTATTCTACTGGGATTCTGTCAGCCCTCTCTCTTCCAATGCCAAAGCTTGTTAAAATAATCACATGCAGTCTAGCTCTTCAATGTTGCAATATCTACACCAGAATTTCAGTCAACCGAAACAACTCGACTTCTGTCTTGTCAAACACCATTTCCACCTTGTATCACTTGACCTCTGCTCTGGTAACCAACACCCTATTTTCCACCAACATTTCCCATAAACTCTACAGCTGATTTTGAAAACCCATCTGTGGCAACTTTGTTGGGGAAGCATACATTTCTCCTTAGCCTTTTCTGCTTCACCTCTTGCTCATCACTGCAGTATTTAGCATACCTTCTGAACTGATCCAATGCCTTAGTATGGCAGGCAATCACATTATGTTGTAATGCATACTGATCTCTGGGTGCAACCAAGGAACTAACTGTGATACTAAGCTTCCCATATCTCCCCTTTCAGGTCTTTCTTGATCACTGTGCTATTTAAAAACGTGCAACAACTATTCATAATAGGCATATACTGTTTCTTCAGATTCTGTAGTCATTCTATTGAAACTTAGCCAATCAATTTCCTTCAGGAAAGTGATCACCTCACCATACTTTGTCATCACCGTAGGAGATGACACACAAGTTATTGGGACAGTCAGTCTATAAATTCTTTATTTGGCACAAAAGCCATTAAAGCCTAAACATAAATACATAGTATAATAATTCATAAAACTGATGTGGAGCATAGCTTCCAGCCTCATAGGTGTACAACAATTTCTATTTTATAACACACTCTTAATTAAATTCAATAATACCTAACACATCTCTATTAACAAAAGTCTTTACAGATCTTCATAATAGGTTTGCATTATGTAAAAACCAGCCCGACTTAATAAAAATACAAAAAACATTGATCTAAGTTTTAAATATAGCAGGCAGCACAGGATGAAGTGACACGTACATTGCTTTAAAACATGATTACAATGGCATGGAAGTAAATCATCTCTCGGATATAGAGCTACTTCAACGTATGCAAAATCTAATCTAAAAGCAATTAAATAAAAGCAATGGTTTAAATTGTTGAGTCAAATTTGATGTAGATCAGCATTTTTTACTATAAATATCTGGATATACACTAACTAAGGGCAATTTTAATCCTTATAACATTAAATTTGATTAATTAAACCTCACATACCAGCTCGCTCATCCCTCACACAGTATCAGAGAGCCCACTTAAAGAACCTCGTATTTCATTTAAAAATCGGCCAAAGGCACATGTCACATTAAACAATCTCATATCTCCCAACAAGTTGAGGTGCTTAAACCCGATTAATAATATTATATTCACTAAAAATTGACTTTAAAAACTTTTTCTGTTCATCTAAAAACCACAAGCAGTCCAATAAAATATGTTGAGCACTACATTTTTGTTTGAGGCCATATGTACATAGGCCCAAAATCATCCCTCATTATTGCTCTTGTTTTCTGATCAATATAGCATGGGTTTAGCCCAACCCTGAATTTTAGCACTGCATAACTTAACTTTGGATTTGGCAAAGCCTCTATATAGGGGAACATTTCCTCATTTCTCTACCCACGCACCATAAACCTGGTAGTTATTTTCCCCACCAAATAACCAGGATCCTCATTTCTGGCACTTTTATTTACCACGGCGCATACCTCCTGCTTTGGGATTTGTTCTCTGAGCCACTGATTGGCAGCGAAACCCAATATAACACAGATCTTCTCTAGCAGACCTCTCACTTAGGAGGCCCAATTCAAATCACTTATCCTTATTACCCTTTCACATAGACATGCAATTTTTGAAATACCATTTTCAGACAGACTTAACCAAAAATTCAATGCAGCTTTCATTCCCAAGTATCTCCATGCCATCATTTGGCATTCCACCCTCATGGCCTGGATCATACTTGAGGGGGGACGCGTAAGCAGTCGTATCACACATTTACCATCTTCCGCATCCCAATTCAACTTCTCAGCCAACATTAAAACTTCCACCCCATATTGAAATCGATGATGCACCCTGGCATTAAAGGTAGAAAGTATGGGACAAAGAGACGGTCCTCCATACTTCTGACTAAACTGCTTTAATCCCCAAACCAATGTTAATGCCGTGGATTTTAATGACTCAACATAGTCTTGTCAAACCACATACCTAAATATTTATGTTTGTCAACCATTTCTACTTTGTCACCTCCCAGGTACCAGGAAAATGTCCCCTTTCTTTTCACCAACATCATTATTTTCGTCTTATCCAAATTAACTGTTAGCATTTTACTTTGACAGTAGTTATGAAAAGCATCTAATTTCCTTTGCAATCCAGACTCCGTCATGTCCACTATCACCAAGTCATCACTGTATAGTAAATAAGAAATATGGCTCCCATCCATTTTTGGGCATAAACCTTTAATATCCTTTAATACATTTGGCAAATCAGACAAAAATATGGTAAACAATCGAGGGGCCAAGACACAATCTTGTTGCAGCCCATCCTTTATTGGGATCTTCTTTGATAACGATCCACCGGTTTCAAAATCACTTGGGCCAATTTTGCATATGTAGTCCCTGGAGGAGAAAAAGTAGTTCAGGATTGATCCCAAGTCGCCTCAACATATCCCACAGCATGCTTCGATTTACCAGGTCGAAAGTGGCTTGAAAATCCACAAAATGACAAAATAAACAACCTCCTATCTTTATTGACTCTTTTGCCAGTGCCCAAAGGCTAAAACAGTGGTTTATTGTAGAGTGACTTTCCTTGAAGCCACCTTGCTCTACTGGAATCAGATTATTTGACTATACCCAGGACTTCATTAGACCTGACAATTTATTACTACCGTTGGGAGGATATCTGGGCCAGCTGCTTTAGTTAATTTAAGACTCCACATTTTTTCTTTTATCTTTTGAACGGAAAAATATGACCTTATGTCACCACCTACCTCAACTTTATTCTCCTGATCTATACCAACGTCCTTCCCCCCATATAAGTTGCCCAAATGCTTATTCCAATCATCTTCTCCGACCAAACATCACATATTCCCAGAGGCTTTCCCCTCCCTCACCAACTGCCAAAATTCCCTAATATTGCGGGTTCGTATCACATCTAACATAACTTTGGAATTCATATTTATACACTTCCTTTTCCTTTTTTTATATTATATTTTTTATACTTTTGTTTGGCTATATGGAGCTTCTGTTCAGTTCCCTTTGTGCACCTTTTCCTAAATTCCCTTTCCAACGTCGGTACCTTCAACTTCTGGATCCTACACTCTTGATTATACCAGGTATTTTAATAATTTCTTCTAACTTGTCCCTGGTCTTTATTCGCAAGCATTATTTTTCATTTTACTTTCGGACAATCTGCCACTTGTTCAATAACCCTTTCATATCCAATAAACACACCATTTGGATTATCAGTCAACCTGAGACCCCTAAAATTTATCATCAGGTTATTGAGTACTTTTGTGCTATTTTCTGTGATATGGGTGGTTATCCGCCATGGGTACTCTACCCTCACTGCAACTACTCTTTCTCTTAAATCTTTATTCCCTGCCCTGAGTATCGTAATCTGTTGTCACCTCTGGTTGGACCTATACATTAATTACAATAAGCTGCCTCAACCCTCAAATATCATTGTAAAGGTCAACCCGACCAGCTAATAGCCAATAACTTTTTGTTTTTATCTTTATGAACCTGTTAGCTATTCTAGTCGAGGTCAAAATAATTAGGCCACCCGAGAGTCATACTGGGCCTAAAAGAGGAGCATCCTTAAAGATTCTTAAAAAGCCATCTACTGGTTCAGGTTCTTCGCACAGCCAAGTTTCTTGGAAAGACACAATGTCATACTTTTCCAACCTCTCTTTAAATGGATTTTGTTTTAAATATTTTTTTTAATCCTTCTAAGTTCCAGGAAAAAAACAAAAGGTTATGCAAAGTAACTAGTCCCTAGTCCAAATTACTCAACACTCCCCCATTATAATCTTCAAGGGGGTTTAAAAGGTTCTCAAAATGATTCCTCAGCATTGGGATTTTAGGGTTGGCTGTTATAGTTACACTTAATCTACCATTGCTTCCATCCACACATGTTCTTAGATTTCAAGTACCTACTAGACTATATTGTACTTGATCTGGGACTAGCCCAGCATGACAGTTGTGGGCTCTATAATTTCTCTCTACATTCTTCAATTCCTTCAATTGAACCAGTCGTTTACCCTCCCTCTCTAATTCCGTCTCTGCCCTCAATACCAATTGTCTAACACATCCTGAGTAAAAAAGGGCTTTTGCCACCTCATTCCCTACAAAATTTGTTGTGAACCCTATTTGCCTTATATCCTCTGATCTTATCCCACATAAACTAGGTAATTTACCCATAATTTCTAATAGGCGAGGACGATTCAAGGGCTTAATCTTCATCCGCCGCTTCCTCCCAATCTTCCTTCCCCACGGTTCCAAGTATACCCACTGACTGCCACTTCCATTGTGGCCCTCTATCTTCCTCCTTTTTCCATGACCCCTAGATGATAATGAGGAACAACCCTTCTCCTGTTGTTCTAAACTTATTTCCCCCGTGTTTTTTTCTACTGATTACTTTTCTTTTGATTCCAGTAGCTTCCTGACTTTCCTTACTTTCCACCATTACGACCCCTTGGGAGTACCAATTCTTCTTTACTAACCGCTTGCCTTCTGTGTCTAATACTCTAGGCCCCCTTTGAGTCGCACTCCTCCTTTTGGAGGTGCCCGCTTCATGCCTCTGTTGTGGGCTTAAGCCGCTCTATCCCCATGCCCTTTTCATGGGCCTTTTCCTTTTACTATTCCTCTGTTTATTTCTTAATATATTAAAATAGGGTATATAACCCCTCAATCCCCAACCTCAACCCCTTTTTATCCCCAGCATGGGCTGTTTTGAAATATATTCTGATAGCAAGTCCGTTGTGTTTATAGGCTCTCCTTCACTACTTTCTACAGGTGTTCCCACCTCCTAGTCCCTTTTCTCTAGTACTGCCCGCACCAGTACCAGCATACAGCTGTTTATTTGTTTCAACTCTTCTGTAACCCCCCGTAGTTGATTTTTATGTGATTTACCTAGTCCATTATTCACTGTCAGTACTTCCAAATGGCCTGTAAGGTTTTCTGCATTAAGAACATTACTTCTAAAAAAGATGCTGCTGGAATTGCAGTGGTATCTATACCTAATGTAGACTGCCTAGTGAGAGGAGAGGAAATATCTATTCCGGGAGCACCTCTGCCTTTGCTTTCTAACCCCTCCCTCTCAATTGTAGTGCCTAGT
Source organism: Pleurodeles waltl (assembly GCF_031143425.1). NCBI lineage: Eukaryota > Metazoa > Chordata > Amphibia > Caudata > Salamandridae > Pleurodeles > Pleurodeles waltl. Next base: position 572,396,019 of record NC_090439.1, on the reverse strand, counting down.
GATAGGAGCGGAAGTATCTATTCGGGGAGCACCTCTGCCTTTGCTTTCTAACACCTCCCTCTCAATTGTAGCATAAAGAGGGGATCTTTCATCCATCATGTAATTATTCACCACAAGGGAGGAGAGGCAAGGTGATGAGGATAACCTAGGCTCCGGTAAGAGCACCCCCCTATATTCCTACCCGTCTTCCCCTGAAGATAGATCCCCATTCTGTAGGGTATCCAAATTAATTGACTTGAATGCTACAATCCATTCATCTTCTCTCTGATTAACTTTTGAGGATTTTTTCTCTCAATATCCTGGGATACATTGCCATTCATTTTAAAGTACTTTCATGCAAATTCTTTAATTGATAAACCCAAAGGCGTTAAAACCAGTTTTTTCCTTGGTGTCTATCGTGGCACCCTCATGTTGCAATATAGGAGACACATCTCCTTCTTTGGGACTAATACCAATATCTCCTATGGGTTTACACTCCTTAGGGTTTTCCTTTTCCTTGTGGCGTCTTTCAAACCGTTCTCCAGGCCAGATGTGTCACATGTCTGTGATTTGCTCGAGGGCATTTTTTATTTCTATTTTCCCTGGAGACCATTAAGTTTTATGACTATATGAATAAAGGGACTTGCCTTCTCCTCTAAAATCTGAATTGCCACTACCGCCGCCTCTATACTCCATGTTACTTGTCCATCAACGAGCCTACTCCATGACACAAGCTCCGAGGTCAGTCTCTAACACTCTGCCCCAACACAGTTCCAACACAGTTCCAACAGTTCCACAGTTACACAATTTCGACTCCTTGCTCCTGCTACTCCTGCTACTCCTGCTACTCCCCACCTACTCCGCAACTCCCGTGTTTGCCACGGAACCTGTGACTTCCACCAGAATACAGGAACCCAGAGCCCAGAATCGTTATGCAGCACCTAGGGGTTCGACACACACCAAGATGCAGGCGCAGGCACGAGCATGGTAGCAGCAAAGGTGGGATATATACTAATCACTTGGCTCAGCTCCTCTCATACAATGAGGTAAGAAAATCTATGTAACTCTCAGATCAGCTACAAATCAGCAACAAATAACTCTGCTTCAACCAGATATACAAGGGGCAGGTCACTTTCACCAAGTAGAGTACTGTTGTTATTAGTAACATATGAGGAGTACTCTCACCCTATAGTCCCAAACCACAGCATCCCAAGTTGAATAATAAGTGTTGTTCTGTTTCCTGGTACTTCTTTATCTGACGGAAGCACTGTTACTTGCACTGCACATCGTCTCCTGCTGCTTATTGTTGTGCAAAACTAAGGCAAAATTTTCAGCCACACAGTGTTCTAATACATTACTCATATATTCAAGCTCTAAGGATGAAATGTCTAAACTGCCCCAACTCGTACATGTGAACATCCAGAAGATATACCCATAAAAATGCCCTGTCTCTCACTGGGGCTTAAAGGGCCATTAGGAAGAGCAAAGCCCAAGATGGTGGCAGGCAGTCTCCCAACAAAGAATAAGCATAGCCGCACACCGATTGTAGCCCCCAGACAGTATGTACATCCAGTACTTTGGGGCACTTTGTAACAAAAATATATCAGAGGGAACAGACTTGTCCAATTCAAATCCCTGTCCAAATCCAACTCTTTGGTAGGGTGTGCCACGTGCTCTCTCCTCTCCCCCTCTTGCTCTAAAAAGCTGTTAGAGTGGTTTGTGCCAGTTCGCTGTATTACTTTGAGTTTTCACACGGCGGTGCAGGGTGCACTTACCTCCAAGACGAAGTAGGGCGTTCACTTCCCCCACGCTTTCCCCTACCGCGGTTCTCACTCCCGCTCAGACCTGGGCAGTATGGGGGAATGGGTGCAACCCCCCAAACTATACCCTCCTCCGTTTCCTTTGACGCACTGTGTGCCAAGCTCCACAATGGCACCATCGGTGACTGCAGCTCCTTCTGTGGTCCTGGGGAAATGCCTTACTCGCTCTGGCATACACAGCGAGTAACAGCGATGACAGATAACGGAAAGATGCATGCAATCACAATACTAGCTCCAGGATTCGGTTGTTTCCAAGAGAAGGACTTAGAGGATTCCAGAATTGGAATGATGCATCTGTGCTAATGGGTCTCTCCGGGGTTCCGTGTGTGGCTTCTGTTTAGCCATATTTCACTCAGCCCATAAATCACTTGGTAGTACAGTGTCAAAAAAGGTATTCAAATCTGCCCACAAAACCTTTAAAATCTTAACAAATCTGTAAATCTAAGTGTACCATTAGGCAGGATTCTCTCTCAATTTGGGGATATTTTTGTGTGAATTTCTTTGGTAGTAAGAATGCATGTTTAGGATGGCAGAACTGCAGAGTGTGGGAGACTGAGGGCAATCCACACCTTTAGTAACTGTAGGTCTAACATCTGGCTAGCTCACAGTTGCTCACCCAAACCTTTAAATCCACTGGGGTAAAAAGTGATTATGGCAACTTGAACATGGCACTCAAACTCCCTAGGGAAGCTGTGAAGACAGATCAAAATCTGTTAATTCATTTACTCACACATGCCAAGGTGAGACACAAATATGTGAGATAATGTTTCAATATCTTTATTGAAACAGTCGCAATCTAGTATATAAAGAGATAGCTGCTATAATTAGGCATATGAAAAAAAGCAAGGTAATCAGCATTACGATCAGGGTAAAAAAGATAAACAAGTCAACCATGATGTATGTGGTTCTAGATGCTCTAGGGATTCTAAAGGTTCCGACCTAACCAAATGTCTATGTCTGAGACCACAGTAAATGTAACCCTCTGCCTGGCCTGATCTAAGGGACTAGCAGTAGCCCCATACCTGGATAAAGGGTCAGGAATCAGCCTGTCAGGTAGACAGCAATCCCTTTGGGAGTTAGAAGATCAGCATCAGCCAGACTGCATGTCATGCAGTATGCGTTCCAGGACGGTTGTGGCCAGAATGCCCGTCTTGGGTCAGTGTGCTGTTTATATAATAAAACAGACCCCATTGGGATAACAGTTCTGATGTAATGCTGCATCTCCTTGATAGCAGCTGTCTCCTTGCAGGCAACACAAGCTAGCATATTGTGTACCACGCTCCAAAGCCTTGAACAGAAAGTAGTGATTATTTGTTGTTCAATGGCTAAGCTAAATGAGTGGCATGTTCCTTGCTTTCCTAGAATAAAATGTACTTATAAAACGCGTTAAAGCCTTTCCTAAAAGCAGCCTTGCTATCATGAATAAAATATGTATGAAATGTGAATAATACATAAGCTCTAAAACTAAGCTAAAACACGGGTGACCAACATAGGAACTAAAAGGGTCCTCACCATGACACTCCATGGCACATGAACATACCCTCCACCTGATATTTGCCTCATAGGAAACATTGAAGCCTCATTTTCATCTGAGGGTGTTGGAGGCGGTTACACTGTCTGCTTCTTTTTCTTTCCCTGCCTTTTTTCCCACTTCCTGTCCAACCTGTCAAAATCAATTCATTTATAAATGCATTTAACTAGTTCAGCAGTATGCATCTTCATCCCTGAAGATCGTATAGGCTAAATCACTTCATCATCTAGCTGCGCCCTGACTTTCTTCTGCTAGGAAAGATTCCAGGTGTCACAACTCTATTGCTACAGCTTGCCCCCATAATACATACATTCCTTGGTAAGCCCCACATTACACACATTCCTTGGTAATGCACATACTCCTTAAAATAATAATGCCCCCTTTCCGGGTTTTTGTACAATGTCATGTATTTGTATTATACAACGTTATATGTATTTATTTCTTTTGGTTTCTTTTGGTACTGCATTATGATGTACTGTATATTACTTGTTGAATCTGGTGGCAGTGGTAGGTTTTTCAGAGAGACTGCAGTCTAGGTAATAATCCCTGGTGGCAGTGGTGGATCACGCTGCTTGCCCAATAACTGGCTCTTACACTTTCACCTGCAAGCAGCATTTCCATGTGTTTTGATGGCCACACATGGCAGCCATCATGGGGAACATGGATATTTAAACTGCACCCCGACTCAAGGCATTGTTTAGCCTTGCCTTGATCAACCTCACCTGTTACTGGCTTCTGCTAAGATGAGACTCACCTGTTCCTGGCTCCCACTTCGATCTCTGGTGGCAGGCTGGGTATCCTGCATGTCCTGAGCTCATCTGCCCTCATCCCCCATGACACCTCATCTCCCAGCACAACACCTGTAAAAGAAGAAGAAAACCAGGGACATGTTATTGAGTTTTGATGCAATTGCGAAGCGCACCACATACATCTTGTTACTGACCACTGCCCAGCACGTGGAAAAAACACTAACACACTGGGGCTAACAAAAACAAATTAATAGCATATGAATTAACTGCAGGAAACAAGTTACACATGGACTAGTGGTTGTTGGACAAATAGCTGTGAACTATTCACACAAGAAACTGATTGCAAGTGAAGCGAATGTAAAGGCCTCATAAAAAGAACCAATGTGCTTAATTATTTTCACATAGTATTCAGCCCAACCACATAGGTTAGTTTTTGTAGTAACTATTACTGAATATTTGACACCCATTTAGGAGTGTAACACTTAATAAACAAGAACCATCTCAAGGTTATTACTGGTGTGTTCAGTAGGTGAGAATCACTTAAAACTATATGTACTACAACAAGATGAATGTGGAGCAATACAGGAGTGCTAACTGTTGTTATTCTTGTTATGATCTCTATGCTGCACTCAGTAACATTCCAGAGGTGAAGTAGCTGAATCACTGACCAGGAGAAGAATCCCGGCTGCAGATATTTTGTCTTTCTTATCAATCCCAACCCTGCTTCCCTTCAGGTTCTATTGCCAGCACAGAGACCACTATCTGATGCTGAGGGTAGTGCTGGAGTGGGATAAGAGGTCCAGCATTGCCCCATCAGAACCACCTGGAGCTCAGGTCAGTGGATCCATCTAACAGAAGGCTAAGCCACAACAACTAGTGTTCCTTTTGGATGATGATGGAGCCCACAAGCACATTAGTACCCAGGATCTAGCACAGGCTTTATCCGAAGAACCTCCTGGGGTGATGGTCTTGGCTAAGGCTCTGCAAAATCTACTAACAGAAGTCCACAATCTTTGAGAAGAGAATACTGAGTTACGAGAAGAGCCTCAAAGGTATAAACAGTGATATGTTCTTTGTGGGGACATGACCTTTAGGGATAATTGTCCCATCCTGCATCCTTCCAAGTTTGGGGACAATTCTGAGAAGGTAGGCACACCCACAGAGGCCGATAGTACTCAGACACCTTTAAATTTTACTGTGCTCACACCTGCACCAGTGCCGTGGCAACACCGGAATGCTTCCATGGGGGCAGTGCTAAATTTTACATCTTCATGACCAATGTCAACTACATTTTCTGTACAAACCAAATGTCTTTCAAAATAATGCTGCCAAGGTTGCAAACATCATTTCTTATTTGGGTGGGGTCGGCACTGCTTGATCCATGACCCTAATTGAAAGTAACAACCTGGTTCTGATTAAGTTCCCAGCTTTTAGGACCGCTATGAAAAAGTTGCTTGTTAAGCATGTGTTAGTTCAGTCCATTGATAATGAGTCACAGATTTGAGGCAGGGATCATGGGACCTTCTCACATATGTTGCTACTTTCAATCGCCTAGTGACCAAGACACACTGACCTGAGGAGAAGAGAACATCACTATTGTACTGTGGGTTGGGGGACAACCTCAAAGACTCTTTATCTCAAATATTGGACTTACCTGAAAACTGTTCTAAGTTTACTGAGTTGGTGGTCAAGTTGGATCACCAGTTAGGGGAATGAAAGAGTGTAGACCCCCTAGTGACACCAGGGTAGTAGTACTTTGGCAGGTAAAAAAAAAGGCAGAAGGAAAAATGTCAGAAGTAGAACCCATGCAGATTGGGGAACCAGCGACAAAATTTGGATTGTTCGAATACAGTTATGCTTTTCAGGTTGTGTAATGCCACAGCAGTGATCCAATATTTCATTAACAAAGTCTTGGATTTCCTGGACATCCCTGCTATCATCTACATAGATGATGTCCTCATTTACTCAGAAAGTGAATCACAGAAAGATTGAAGCAATCATGGCCTTACCTGCTCTAATTACAGTAAAAGAAGGGCAAAGACTGTTAGGCTTTGCAAACCTCTAACACCCACTTTGCTGATATTGTGCCACCCATTACCGAACTACTCGAGAATGGAAAAGCCTTCCAATGATCAGATTCAGGCTATCAGAGTTTCCAGATATTAAAACAGGCTTTCACATCAAAACTAGTGTTACAGCATCCAGATCCTGACCAACCCTCAGCAACATTCCAGAGACAAAGTAACCGAATCAGTGACCAGGAGAAGACTCCCAGCCACAGATATTTTGTCTTTCTTGTCAATATCAGCACCTCCTCCATTCAGGTACTATTGCCAGCACACGTGCCACTATCTGATGCTAAGGGTAGTGTTTGAGTGGAATAGGAAGTCCAGCATCGCCTCATTGATACCACCTGGAATTCAGGGGCGTGGAGCCATCTAACACTTCGAGAAGTCAAAAATATATTTCCCTGTTGATTGTTAATTTCTCATGTGTCGTAGCTGTGCACCTAGCAATCTCTTTACTTACATATATCAGCTTGTTTTCCTGGTATTGATTCAGATGTCAAATATCTAAACATCCCCCAAAGATGTCTTCCAATTCTACATTTAGGCTTAGGGTCTAATTTTTCCTTGACCCCTGGATGGTGATGCGATCACTGCTGTCCCTCTACTCATGAGAATCTCCTCCAATCATGTGGGCAAAATTTCATTATCAAAATGTCCTATCCCCCTTGATCAACTGGAGTCATGAAAACAGGTTTCCTTCCTTCTCTTAGGGATTGTACAATTTGTGGTGGACTCCAAGTAAAAAGCTGTGAATTCTGTAAGATCGTAATAAACTCTGTTGCAGGTACTCCACCTATAGCTTCTCCAGCAGCAGGCATCGGAGAAATGGTTTCTGGTGTAAATACAACAGGAATAACTAAAGGCTGAGCTGATAAGACTTGTAACATTGATGGAGGAACAATGACAACAGAGGTAGAAACAACCAGGGTAACTACAGCAGTAGTTGTCTCAGTAGGTGCAACTGCAACTGCAACTGAAAGAGTTGGAAGTTGTCCACCAATCTGAACCACACTTGGGTCAACAGGGGCTGTGGCAACAGTACCACTAAATGTTGTAGAACTATCTGAGCCTGAGCACAGATCAACATCAGGGGGTGAATGTGGAGACATCAAGGGATCTAAGAGATCATCACCAGAGTCACCATCAGTACCAGCTTTTCTGCTGCATCGGCATTGGCCTTTCCCTGTTTTTGTTACTTTTTAGACTTCTCTGTAGTCAAATCGGGCTACATTCTAGCTCCTTCAGCTATACATTTCTTTCACCTATGCTGTTCTTTGTCCCAATTATTATCAGTGTAATTATGCACTGCCCTCTTTGCCCTGTCATGGTATTTTTCTTTCCCTTTTGCATGTGCAGCATGCTCCCAAACACTTAAAGCTTCATATTGTGCAGATCTAAGGGGTGTTTCTTGTCATGCAACATTCCCCTCCAATTTGTGTTAGATTTTTACTATGTGTTGTGTCTTACTTATTTTATCTATTGGTGTTTATAAATGCTTTACACACTTGTCTCCAAAGTTAAGCTTGCTTTCCTCTTTGCCAGCTGCCAGAGGTTGAGCAAGGGATTAATTTACAGAGACCTTGAATGAACCTTTTATTGTGTTATGACCTTATAACTTGTGGTAGATCCCTACATATCACTACTAATAAACCACTGTCTAACATTTGGTGGCAGTGGTAGGCTATATACTTGTATTTAAAGTACACCATACAGTAAGTAAGTTAAGAGTTTTAAAAATCCTCTTAGAAAAAGAATGATTTTTGAAATCTTTAAATTTGGCCTAAACTGTTTTTAATCCATTTTTATTTTTTGCTAAATTATTATGTCTCTCTCTGATTCACAAAGTTTTTTCTGTTGTGATACCATTGAGCTTGATCTGGCTAAACTATCCAAACTCACATCGGCTGTGCTTAGGGTACAGTGCAGGTCCAGGGGGGGCTACCTAATGCTAATTGGATCATGAAGGCAGAACTGATTAGCTCCCTTAAGGCCTGAGCACAGACAGCTCCAGAGAATGAAGGGGAGGGGGGGATGACCCCTTCCATGACATCCACCAGAAGGAGAAGGATGACAACATGTCCATTGCTTCCATTACTAGGTTTACACTTCCAGGTAGGGGAGAATCCCCCAAAAGGGAACCAGAACTGTCCCTTGAAGAGAGAAAGCTCCAGGCTCAGTAGGAAACTCTAGCTCTAGAGATGCTAGAACTAGAGAATACGTGGGCAACGGAGGAAGAAAGGAGAAATGGTGGCAGCAACGAAGAGGAAGATGCTGAGATATCCAGGGTTTGATCAAAGGCTTCCCAAGGAATAGTTTCCATGCATTTAAAAGGAAGCAGCATTGACAAATGGATTACTGCATTCAAAAGGGCCCTTAAGATGTGAAGGGTCCACTCTAAGTACTGAGGTTCACTCCTGTAGGAGTTAATCCAAATAGCTGGGAGGGATAGGCTCCTGCCCCCAGAAGGGGATGAGGCAGAATCCTACCCACACATGAGAAAATGCCTAGTCAGAATGTATGGTCTTATCCCAGAACAGTACAGGGTGAAGTTCAGGGACACCCAGAAGGTAAACACACAGTCCGGGGTGGTCTGTGTAGATGTCTCATTGAAGGCACTAGAGGGCTGGATTGAAGGTAAACAAGTGAGTACTTATAAGGGGCTGTACAGTTGAATTTGTAAACATCACGTCCTGACTCGTTGTGTACAAGAGACATCACACTAGTATCTAGTGGACTCAAAGTTGTCTGGACCCAAGGAACTGGGGGAAGACAGATGATTAGTGAGTGAGAACCTGGGTTTCATATTAACACCGGTGGGATGATCAAAGGAAAGGAGGACAGGTCCCTTCCCAGGGGACAGTCCAGCGGAAAGATTATAAAAAATAAAAAGAGTCCTCACAAGGTCCACGGAGGGTGTCAGGGGAAGATCTTTGACCCTCCAGAGGCTGGGAAGTTCCTTGAGCTTTTGAAGTCAGAGGAGGGTTATGACTGTCATCAGTCAGGACACAAGAGAGGAGATGCTGTCTGCACAAAGACCCCACCACTGGTGGGCAGTCCACAGGGATTGCTAGTATTGGTGTGGGGGTAGAGATTGCCCCAGAGGTGGGGAAGGGGCTGACAGAGGCAACATTAGCGTCCTTGGGTCGGGTGGAAATTGCAACCCTGGCCACCTTGCCTCCCAGCATGGAAAGGTACAGGCAGAGGCCTACAATCAATGAAACTGAGGTTGAGGCTCTGAGAGATACAGGAGCCAATGTGACTATGGTCACAGAGAAGCTGCTTCTCAAGATCGGATGAACCCTGGTGTGCATCACAAGGTAACCTATGCAGACAGCAGAGCCAGACTCCATCCCATGGCAATAGTGAGTTTGGAATGGAAGGTGTGACAAGCCCTAAGAAGGCAGTTGTGTCTCCTACATTATCTGTGGATTGTCATTGGGAAATGATCGTAAAGTGTCTCACCGGTCAGGGGTGGAGAGAATTGAACATGCAAGGATGCTGGATCTCCCTGAGTAGGTGTGTATTGTGACCAGGTCACATGCTGTCAGAAGGGAAGGAATGGACCCTTGGACTCTGGAATAACAGGTCAAGCATCCAGTTACAAGAGAAATGGCGCTGGGTCTGGTGAGCCCACCCAGTGCAAGAGGAATCTGACCCTGAGGGGAAGGATCTGGCCTCTGGGAGTGGGATTCCACCCCTCTAAGATCTATCCCTCTTGGCAGAATTGATAGGAGCTGGTGGCCCACCAGGGAAGAGTTTTGTCAAGAACAGAGAGAGTGTCCTACTCTTGAGGGCCTGTAGCAGACTGCTTCTATGCAAGAGGAGGGTGACGTCAGTGGACTCCACCACGTCTACTGGGATGAGGAAGTCCTATATAATGAAGCTGGAATCCTCAAGGAGGGAGCCACCAGGAGTTTGGTAGTCCCTCAAAAGTATAGAGAATTCCTCCTCACATTGGGCCATGACATCCCCTTGGCAGGCCATTTGGTTCAGAATAAGACTTTGAAACAGTTGGTTAACCATTTTTAATGGCCCAACATGTCTGCCAAAGTGAAGGAGCTCCGTAACTCCTGTGCAACCTGTCAGCCCAGTGGCAAGACAGGGGGCAGACTAAAGGCACCCTTAATACCACATTGCCAGTGGTTGGGACTCCCTTTGAGTGGGTGGGGGTGGACATTGTTGGTCCCCTAGACCTACCAACTGCATCAGGGAACAGATATATCTTGGTGGTAGTGGACTATGTCACAAGATATTTGTAAGCAATTCCCCTCAGGATAGCCACTGCTCTTTCATTGGCTAGGGCCCTACTTAATGTGTTCACCAGAGTGAGTTCGTCAAAGAAATTGTTTTAAGATAGAGGCACAAATTTAATGTCCAGCTATCTGAAGATGATGTGGGAAGAATGTGGTGTTACCAACAAGTTCACCCCCCATATCATCTCCAAACGAATGGTCTGGTGGAAAGGTTCAATAAGTCCGTGAAGGGCATGATTCCAGGTTTGTTTGATGAACTCAGAAGGAGATGGGATGTTCTCCTCCCATGCCTACTGTTTGCCTACATGGTGGTCCCACAGAAAGAGGTTGGCTTTAGCCTCTTTGAACTGTTGTTTGGACACCCTGTAAGAGGACCACTTTGCCTGGTGAAAGAGTCTGGGGAAAATTCTCTCAAGGAAGCAGAGGACAATATGCTGGACTATGTACTTGGCCTGAGATCTTGCATAGCAGAGTATATGTACAAAGCAAGCAGGGAAACATGCTGAACCATGTACTTGGCCTGAGATCTTGCATAGCAGAGTATATGTACAAAGCAAGCAGGAAGTTGGAGGCCAGCCAAAAGGCTATTATTCCTCATTACAACCAGGAAAATTGGTGTGAGTTTTGGAGCCTGTGGCTACCAGGGCCTTCCATTACAAGTGGACTAGGACCTATCAAATCCTAGAGAAGAAAGGTGAAGTTACCTATATGGTAGATCTTAACACCCCCAGGAAACCTCACAGGGTCCTGCATGATAATCGGTTGAAACCACACCAAGACAGGGCAGACAAGACCATGCTGATGGTCACAGATGAAGGAGGAGAAGAGGAAACAGAGCCACTGTCAGACCTCCTCTCCAGCAATGTGCAAGATGGGTCAGTGAATGCAGTTCTACTCTCTCCTAAATTGATAGGCCAGTAGAACAAGGATTGCAAGCAGGTGCTGGGGCAGTTTGCTGGTTTGTTTTCCTTGACCCCAGGTATCACGACTAATATGTACATGACAAAGGTGCCCCAGGGGTAGGGTGCCTTGTGACCATAAGCAGGGGCATTAGAAAATATGCTTTATATGCCCTGGTGAGGGAAAACCCAATTTAATTTTTCCCCATTGTAGTACAGTAGCTTACAGAGGAAAACGTTATTAAAGTATAACTATCACTGGGAAAGTGCTCCAATTTTCATTCTTGGACTTCAAATGATAAAATTAATCCAACAATTTGCCACTGTTAGATTTATTATAACTCTCACAGAAAATAAGTTATAGCACTTTCTTTTTTTGTGAGCCAAACCCCAGCCTTTCATCAGCTCTACTCTAATTGGCCAGCCTCTGCCAGATTGAACCAAGCTGCCTAAATGAGGTGTGAAGTGGCCTGCATTGATACAATGGGATATTTGGTGGGAGATCTGCAAGCTGCAGAGCAAAAGGCAGGAAGGGGACTGGGTAGCCAAACTGCTCTTCAAAGAGGGGATGACACGTAGGACAGGGCACAGGTTCACACCCTTTTCCTGCCATCCCAGCCAGATGGGAGCCCCAGTGAATAGATTAGCAGAGGTACTAGAGGGGGAGTGTTAAGGTAAATAAGCCACACCAGTGGTATGGCTTAGCCAGATCTTAACCCCAAGGAGAGATTTCCTCCATCCTAGGATTTGGAAGAATGGTGCTTCCTGGGATTGTTTTTCAAATTTAGCAGGAAATGGTCACCCCAGAGGGTGGTGCCCTGCACCACATTGGTCAGGTGTGCCCCAGTGCTTGCTAGCCCTGGAACAGTGCATAAATATGGGAGGGTTGCCCAGGAACTCAGATCACTGCCTGAACTACAAAGAAAAGACAAACTGCCCAGCTGGACCCCTGGTCTGCATCACAAAAGACTTCACTCTACATGACTGCACCTGCTGCACACTGAGGAACTATAACTCTAAGGACTTTGCTTGGCTTTAAGAGAGGGAAGGATTGGACTCCCTGAAAGCAACAGGTTAAAAGAGCTTCACCTGCAACATCCCCACCAAGAAGGATCCAACTGACCACTTTCAGCTGGACTTTTGAGGATTTGCCAGGTGCATTCTGGGAAACGTAGTCAAACATCTCAAGGACCATCTCTGAGCTTCTAGACCCTTTGATTGGTGTTGTGGGCTACTGGAGGCCCAAAGGAGGACTTCTTGAAGGAGATCCAGAGGTTTGGAGAAGATTGGAGAACGTTTGTAAAAAAGCTCAATAAGGTGACCAACCCATCCATGAGAGTCAAACCCCTGACATCGAACCACGACCTGGCCTGACATGCACAAATTCAACACAACACCATAAGCTCAACATATACAACTGTGATGATTAACCCTATTAATGCTCACTCCTCCACCTTTGCAAACGCCTTTGTAACCACCGAAACTCCATCAATCTTAGAGATTGAACAATGGACTTTAGGGACATGGGCAATTTTTAAACTTGGGCAAGTTTAATCAATCTAAATTTTCTAGTGTGTTCTAGCTCCTTTTCTCCTATGACATAACCATCATTCTGCTACCACTAGTTGGAGCAGGGATTCTTGAATCTTGAACGTCGTGTATAATCATCATACAAACTCCACCATTGGTCTTATGGACCTTTGTTAGTCAATGAGGAGAGTGGGTAAGGATCTATCATTTACATTAATTTCCATAGACAGTAAAGACTGTTGGAGATGTCACAGGAAATAACAAGGAGCAGAGGAATTAGCTAAAAGGATTTATTAATAAATCAATTTAATCCAAAATCATTAGTTCAGCAAGTGCGCAATTTTAGTCATTGTTATTACAGATTTAAATTTTCTAAAGTTGACATTTCAAAACAAGATAAAATAGGACATTAGTGAGAATTACAAACAGAATGCAGAATATGCAACTCACCTATTCCATGATTATGATATGATTGCCCTCTTTTGTAGTGTGATATTTATAGTGGATACGTTTTTTTTAATTTAAATATTTCACTTTAGCTCTGATGCCAGATTGGGTTTTAGCCATGATAATTGCACAAATGACTTTGGCATAACCTTTAATCATGTCTTTCAATAGTATTTGCATTGACTATGCTTATGCCACAAGGACTACCAAAATATTACTACTTTTTTCTATGTTGCACCAGCATATGTATGTGGCACATGATTTTTAGTCATAATTACAGCACATTACTCTTGACATCAGATCTACATTAGACATGATGGCTCTTATTTGTAATTTAGTATTTACACAGCGTATGATTTTAGACAGGATTATTGAACTCTAGCCCTGATACTGATCTGCTTGTACCTATGATAATTTCATGAATTACCCTTTTCAGCATGTTTTTGTAAGAGTTAAACGTCTCTTGGTGTATTATGAATATATACCATAAGCTGTTGAGTATTTTATATTGTTTTATTAATTATGAAGTTATTTATGGTTTTAATTAGCAAAAAAATAAATAAATCGGAATGGTTCAGGTCAGGAATCTTTTCTCATTCTGGCTTTTGATTTTAACATCAAGAAGGGTTCAATCAGTGGCCATTTTTATGGATGTACTTGAAATCCTGACCGCAAATACCCGTGAAGTCTATGACTTTGATTCGGTTAACATCCCATCCTATGTTGTAAGTGGACAACAGATTATTATTGATTACAGATTTGCCTCTTAATTTATGAGATTGTATTATCAATTGTTCTGTATTGGTCAATCAATTCAAGTTTTAATAAACAGTACTCATTCATCTTTTTCTACCCCCCAAAGGGCACCACAAAATGAAAAAAGGAGATTAGAATGGGATTTGGTTGACCCTGATAATATATCACCTGATCTTTTTAGACAAACTTATGATGAAGTCAAGCAGTGTAACTAATCATGATTGTGGTTTCATCGAAGTGTTTCAGAACATATGTGGTACTGCCAATGATCTATTGAGAACTAAGACTAGAGATGGGAAAGCTTTTTTGAAAAATAGTTTGATAGTGCCTGTTCAAAAGTTTGTTCTGAGTTACAGTCTGCCTTAAAATGCTCTCCCCAAATCATAGTGGAGATTGCCTGGTACAGAAGCCTATATAAAAAGGCTGTTTTTTCTTAAAGAAAATGCTAGGGAAGATGTATGTATTCTTAGCGCATCAAATAACCAATGATTTTGGATCTGTAATCATTAATTGTGTTTTTTTTCCTCCTTCTATGTGTTCTGCAGAATGCAGCACACATAGAAAGAACAAAAAACAAGGAGAAATAAATGTGTTTCTCCTTGTTGCTCAACTTTTACGTCATACGCCACTCATGGGGTGGCGCAGGAATCTGACACATTCCCAGCCTTGTGAATCTGGGATTGAGTCAGATTCCATGGGTGTTGCGTGGAACACCCACTGCACCACCCATGGAATGCCCCTTTGACGCAGAGCTATGCGTGAAAGGGGGCAATATTTACAAAGCCATGAAGAATCACACAAGGTGGCTTTACATGGCCTTGTGAATATTTGCAGGCACACTGCACCGCCGGAGAGTCACAAAAGTGATGCTCCGGTGGCATTATTGCACCGTAGGGGCATTGTAAATATGCCCCTCAATACCCTTATTCCTAGCAATAAGTGAGTGACATTTTAGCTCTAACAAATTAGGAGGAGAGGATGTTATTTTGTTAAAGAGTAAAAGATCGGTCTTTTAAAAACATGAGGTTGTTAAACTCATAAACTGTGGCCCCTTCAGAAAAGCACCAGTTTGGATGGAGCTCTCATGGATATTTATAAGCACAGCTCCTATCTACGAGGACAAATTGTTACTAATGCCCTGAGTGCTGCTAGCAACTCAACCCTTCTTGAGTCAAAATCTGGTTTGTCGTACCACATCGAGAGGGGAGATCAATAGAGCAATGCCTGAATCTGATCATTTTGATTAATCAGTATGTGGTTGCCCTAGATTGTTTGTTACGTTTAGCTTTTTATGGACCTTCACTCATTCTTTGACACAGGATCAGGGTTTGATCCATACTTGTTTCTAGGGTTATTGATGATGACATTTTAAACTTCTTACAACATCTTCAGTTTAATTTGTTTGTCAGGTTTAGGTACGGTTCGAATGGGAAGTGTTGTAGTATGAGTGTTTGACCCTCTTTTTTATTCTATATGGAAATGGTTGGGAAAAAACCTGAAATACCTGAAACAGGACAAACCAAGAGTATGAATAAAGGAGATACCAGTCCTGCTTTATGCGGACTATGCTGTCCTAATGGCTAGGAAATGTATTGTTTTTAAATATCAACACAAGTGCAACCACTTCTTTCAATATCCACAAAAGAGTCCCTTTTTTTCTTTTTTAGGAGGCCCTCAACAGCTATTTTCTACAAAGAGTATGTTTCTTCTCCAGTGTACTTGTAGCTGATGGCATCATCACTGGGTCTCCTCTTTTCCCCCAACTAAGGGTACCGTTTCCATTCAGATGCTGGAAACCAATAGAGATCTATGAAAAATAAATTGGGAAGTGTGGTGAAGGTGAAATTAGTGGTTTAAAAATACCTCTATAACCAAATCTAGAATCTAACTTTATTATAACTGGGATAGGTCAGTGATAAAAATAAAGGTGTGATGTGATAGGAATGAATTACATGTCCTTCACATACATAAGGTTGACATGTTTCAACTCACTATTGCCCAAAAGGGTCATTGGCTTTCTTTAGGAACCATTATTCTGTAGACCCCAATGAACCCAGATGCAGATATTACCTTCTAGGCTCTTCTGCATCAGTACAGTGACTTCGGAGGCCCCCAAAAAAGAGATGCCCACAACTCCTAGGGTGGAAAAATATGTACATGGATGATATTATTTATTGGCACTATTAATCCGGCTGAACATTATCTAAGTTCCAAATGAGTCTACTATTGGACCTTTCTATTGTCTAACTGGTGGCAAAACTTACATTGTGTCTCATGTACCCCTAAATATACTGTAGTATACCACATATTAAAATAATATTTACAAAATCAGGAAATTACTTTAAAGTAACGTTAAAATAATGTCCACTGCTCTTATAGAAGGAGCCCAACAGATCTTAGAATATAACATTCTCTCTTTTTTATGTTGTTCGTTGGCTTTACACAATGGTCTCTAAAATCACCTATCTTGATTAGACGATCACATTCTCCATCAAAACATGAAATGGGATATTTCTTGGCGAGTTATATCACTAAAAAAATTAAAAGTATGAAACATTCCTTCTCAGCCTTTTCTATAGTTTGAGACCCCGCTCTTTCTCTCCCCAGATGTAAACAGGATTGCTCAGGAAAGTGGGAGCGTTACCTCGATAATCAAAAGGGGTGGGGTGGCCATCGAGGTGTCAGTGACTATCAGATGAGACAGGCATATTACTAAACAAAATTGTCACATGGTATTGCTTTCCCTAAATAAGTGTACATATCATTTATTTCTCAGTAAGACTGTATAAAAAAGGAGGGTCATCTAAGCATCTTAATCATGCCCATCAATTCCCCTTGTTTGCTAAATACCCAAGACTCACTTCAATAACTACTGCAACCTAATCTGAGCAGTAAGGGGCTTACTTTCATGAATGAAGCCGTATTTGTTAAAATGTGGTCACTTAAAGCGTCTTCATTAGTACCTTGTTATTTATTCAACACTCATGATGTGTTCACGATCCGACGCCATGGCGTGGATCCAACCGAAAGATCTCCATTATGCCCTTTAACTTTATTAAATACTCATAGTCACACTTTTTTATCACTTCTGCTGCTTATGTGCTTCGATATTGGCGTGTTTCGGTAGTATGTGGTGCCCGCTTTTCTCCTCGGGATACAGTCTTAACTGCAAGCAGTTACTTTAGAAATAGACGCATGTCTTCTGCTATGAAATAAAGGCAAAGGCAACTCAAGTCCTGCGGCTCGATTTATCAAAACCTCCGGCTGAGCATGGCACTCTGCCTCTTAGTCAGCCCTGAAAAAATAAAAGCGCTATAGCAGCCCATAGCGCTTGCTTGACTCTACAGTGATAAAACCTTGACTGCCAGTGGCTACGGTGAATATAATCCTGATTAAATTGCTGCACTGTAAAAAGGTAGAGGGTTTATGAAAAAAAAAAAAAGATTAGTTCCCGCCACCCAATGTTTCAAAACTATCGACTAAGAGTGAAACTTTGTCTCATCCTTGAAAAGCAACCCCATGAGAATAATGGTGCTGCCCATGCTACAAGCTGAATTTTTTAAAATAAGCCCGTGTCACCCACTTACTTGCTTAAAAACTCGTTGATTGTCCGAAGCTGCCGTTTCCTCACCTTGAAAGTAACGAGCTACGGCTCGTAGAGTTTCTTTTATACTGTTGCATCCGACCCTTAACTGTGTATAGCTGTGAAGGAATCAGTTCATTTAAGCTACCGCATTCAAAACAGACATCAATCCTTCCATCAACAGCTCTTCAATGTGTAAATGGAATTTTACTTGGCTGTACTATAACAAAAAAAATAAAACAAAATTGTGGAATATTGTTTAAAAAAAGAGAGGTAATTAGCCTTATCAATTGTGGTCCCAATGTGAATTGACGTGCTACATCCTGTCTCTACTAGAAATCTGAAATATTCCTCTGGAGAAAGAGAGAACACTTTAAAAAATGTTCCTTCATCACCACTTCTACAGTTAAGGAAGTGATCCAGGGAAAAATACAAAACTAGTGAGAACTTAATGATCATAAACCAACACGCTTAGGGAGGATGGCCACTATAGATGTTAGACAAAAAGGACTCTAGGATCCATGAACGCCTGCATGGAGGATGCTGGAATAATAATAGGCTGTTAATCTAGGCCTATAATTAAACGTGAGGTCTAACTGTGATCAGAGGAAGTCCTCCTTCTCAATAAACTGGGGGAAATAGCTTGTGTAGGGGTAATGATGGCTTCTCATCCAGACCTATATTAAAAGCATAAGGTCTGGTCAAGGTTCAAAGCAAAAAGGTAGACTTTCCTAATAAATGAAGGGGGATAGATGAAAGAGGTGGCCGTACTCCATAATGGAGGGAAGTTGTCTATGTTGTTAGTAAAGTCCTAATTACATTCTACAGACACCCTATCACACTTATGAGTATGTTAATGAGGGTGTACTCTAATGTACCTAGTGCTCTTGCTGACCTCCATCTCATTGAACGACATTTGTTAGGGTATCTAGTGTATGTATTGACCAATGTTACCTAAACGGAAGTGTCTCCTTGGGCTCAAGATGTCTCTCATATGAGTTGTGCTCAAGGAATCTCATCATTGAGTCGCTGGTGATGTGTCTTTAAGCAGTAAATCCAACATTGTTCCTTTGTGATAAATTTCCATCTACATGCACATCTTCATAATCGAGGGTCTCCAGTCCTACCCATTTCAAGTCATCCACTGAGTTCTGTGCCTTCAGAAAATGATTACTCATGTGGGTGGTAGCTCGTTGGCACCCAATACTACTCCTGTGTTCCCCTATGCGTGTCTTAACCTTTCTGCATGTCATGCCTATTTATCGCAAATTGCAAGGGCATGTGATTATACAGATCACATGTGTTGTGCTGCAATTAGTGTGTCTTCTCAGGACCCATTGGAAATTAGGTTTAAAATCAATAGTCTTGGTCACTGAGGTCAGATGGCATACTGTGCATGAGCGCACAAGAGGAAGTGTCCCCTCACTGGGGGAGGCCCCATGCTGTAGTGATAGTTTCAGCACGCTGTGGGTTCATTTTCGGATGTGTGTGTATAAGTAAGTCCCTCAGATATGTTCACTTCTATATGAAAATCTTGGCTTAGGCCAGCTTAATGAACCAGAATTGAGGTTGGCCCAGTGTTTATTCAATAGCTTCTTCACGATATTCAAGGCAACACTATAGGTCGTCACACAGGTCACTATATACTCATCTCTGGCTTTTCCACACTCTGAAGAAGGGCCCCCCTATTCTGATTTCTGACTCTTTTGATGCATTTCGAAGTAATGTGAGCTAGATATTTCCTAACCTTCGATTGACCCACAAAGGCTGTTAGAGGGGTTTGTCAATTTATGAACGGACAGGACTTAAAAACTAATTTTATGAATATACATCTTATGATCCAAGGCCCCAAGAAAACATGGACAGAAGATCTTAATATCCAAAATTGTGACATTGGAAAAGGTATTGGATTGAGCTACCTGGTTATCACTTCTGATATATCTTGAAATTGGGTACATTTGTTTTATTCATGGAAACTCCAATTCTTACATGTACTGTATTCAATTGTGCCACTTAATTGGGAAATAAACCTCTGAAATGTATGATTGATAAATACAATAGCAAAGGCATTTCCAAGGTTAGTTACTGTGCAGGAACTGTCAGCCAAAATGATGTAACATCTTTACAAGGGTAAGAAAATATTGTTTGTGAAAGAAACTCTCTAGTTTAGCACTAGGGACTTTCACATTGTCTTGATGCAAGGAGCTGTGCCTCAAATAACTTGAAGAGCATTTTAAAATAGAAAGTGAACTTTGTTATCTGTTTGGTGTAATCAAGCAGCCAAGGTGAATCTCAGAATCATAAAGGATTGTATGAAGCTTGATGGCTTTTTGAAAATTCCTTGGTTTATTTACTCAGGAAACTTTGTTTTCAAATGGGCGACCCAACTACGTTTATTCACCCCTGGTCATTGCATTCCAGTCCAATAGAGAATGTCTTGCACTCATTAAAACCTCAGTCAGTTCTTACTCATAATTAAAAATAAAGTTGGGATGGAGCCATAGCTCATAATATTATCAGCCTCTTATGTTCGATTAGTTTAAATTTGGGTCTAACCATTTTTTTTGTCATTTGCTCAGGATGGTCAAAAGTTGATATCACCAAAGCTTGCCCATGCAATCAGATATCCCCTCAACTGTCTTTGTTTTCTTTGCTCTTTTGTAAATTCTACAAATCTGCAAACACAACATGTTTTTAGACAAACTTCTATTGTTATTCACATATATTATCATTTGTTGTACTGTAGCTTGTTTTGTCACATTTTATGGACATTATTCAGTATATTGCAGTTAGTGTATAGCCCAATTGGGAAGGTGTGGGTTGCTATGTTACTTGTTAGACTTGGTGGTCTTAAGGATGTTGTTCTAGTCTTCAGGTTTCCACTAAGGACATCATTTCGAAATAGCATCTCTTTATTCATAGCAGATCTTATAAAAGCCTACATAAAACAAAACTTAAAGTAAAATGCAGGGGAAACAGTCAACTCCACTAGGATAGCAATATTTCAACCACAAAGCCCCCCAGTAGTTTGATTCCTAATTACAGATCCAAGATCAGCAATCAGTTTCATAAGTTTGTCTTGCTCTTGGCTTCTCATTGTCAGTGGTCATCAATCTATTCCCTGCTGCCAGTTACAGGGTGTTACGCAAGTGTACTTCAGTACTATTTGGGAGTTCCCTGGAGTATTCTAACTTAGATACTGATTTATTTTTGGTTCATTAAGAATGCATGTGTTCACTTCCAGTGCAGTCTATAGCAATTTCTCTCTTGGCTAAAAGAAGCACCAGGTCTACAAACCTATTTGTGTCTTTCTTGTTTTTAGGGTGATGGTAGGCACAGAGTATGCAAGTGTCTGTGGAACATTCAAAGTTTCTGTCTGTGCATCTGCTGATTAGTTAGAAGTGTCATGAGGAGGTTTCCTTTTGGATCACTTCCTAGTCTACTGAGGTACCCACCAAGGATGTCAGCTGTCCCCACTGCTCTTCCTCCTGGTGATAGAGTTCCTGGCCGCTACTTTCCGAGGTGCATAGGAAAGGGAGGGTTTAATCATGTGAGAGTGTAAATTTTGTAACATGTTTATTAATGAATTTATAATAAAACGTGTGATGTATTAACATGAAAAAGCGAATAGTGTTTAAACAAATAGTTAGTAATGCAGATTTTTTTTGTTTTTAATGAAGCAAAATCTCAACTAATGCTGTGGTTATTTTCCATAATTCAGAGCTTACATAAAAGTGTTTTCGAAACTTCTGTAGATGTGTCCACAGCTACCCCCAGTGGGATGCTGCATTATGTCTTACAAGGTCAAGTTTTAACCGAGCATTGCATAAGTTGAAATGTCTTATTGTTTCAGAATTTTAATAATATCTGGCCTTTCCTCGAGGATGGAAGTAGAATGGCAACTGTAAATGTTTCTTCCTGAGAAGCGGTGACTAAATGGAGATGAGACAATGGAGCCTCAGACAAGTCGGAAAAGGAATAGATTTGTGGCGGGGAAAATGTTTCAGCTAATGTTGAATTGTTGTATTTTAGGTTATCACTTTAGTTGTTGATTGGCTAGAGAATGAACACCCCAAGGTCTGACCAATCATAAGTTATTTAGTATAATAAGTCAGGGAGAAGAAGAAAGGGTGTTTAGAAGAGAAGGTTATTAGGAGTTTTTGCAGCGAGCGATCGATGACAAGAGTTAGACGAACAAGTGTTCCAATATCCGAGCAGGGAGTGAACTTTTAGAAGGAACAATGGGGTGAGCAGACTTGACTCCTATACTGAAGAGCAGTTGGGATACTTATGTAAAGTTATTACAAAAGGGGAAGACAGAGTTTATCAGCAGTACAAGAAGTAGCAGATGAGTATGACATTGACTTGACAAAAATGAAAACATTAAAAAGAAGTTACAGATTAAATTTAAAGGAGGAAGATTTTGCTCACATGAGGTCTGCAGGAATGAGAACACATATTACAAAATTACTTGAGAAAGTTCAGGTTTGGAGAGCATTAGACAAATGGGAGAACAAATGGGACAGAAAACGAGAAAGACCAAAGAAAGATGATATAGCACAGCCAGGAGATGCTGTAAAAATGCTGCCGATGAGAGGAACACCAGGAGGGAATTTTATACATGTAACCTGAAGTAGGAGTCATATCATTAGTTTTACAAATGATTACCCAAGGTTGAGAGAGAAACCAATGGAGTGGTACCAGCAGACAGATAGATTTGTGAAACTTTCAAAGTGTCTGGGGGAAGACATGAATACACTTTTTGACACTGTGGTCCCTGCAGATTTATGGGTTGAACTTAAGAGAAGTGTTGATTGTCCGACGAATGAACCACAACGTGATTCAAAAACTGTTGCGCCATCTCCTGAAGTAATGAAACATTTCTATAAAGTCTTTGAATTCCTGAAAATGAAAATTGAGCCCAAAAAGCGTTGATTGGCTACGCATAGATAGAACATCACAGGAAGGGAAAGAATCAGTTCATGCATACTATGAAAGATTGTTAAAGGCATTTAAACAATTCAGAGGGGTGGAAACAATTGGTAAGGAGATCATGAATCATCTGTTGTTTAAATTTGTTGAAGGGTTGAAACCAGAAATCAGTCAGATGATTAAAAATCATTTGATCTAATGGCAAGCAAAGCTGATTGATGAAGTCTTGCAATATGCTAAATATTGTAGTGATGAAATTGAATTGAAGCAGAAAAAGTTAAAGGAGAAAGCAATGATGATGCAGATTAAGGCTGCACAGTCAGGTTTACAAGGAAATATTCAACAACTGTCACATGGAAATAGTTTGTTTCCGAATCAAGGTCGAGGAATAGTTGATTTGAGTTCAGTGGTGATGCAAGATGAACAGCAGAGGTGAAAGGTGTTACTTTGTCACATTTGCGGATTGCTGGGACATTGGAAAAGACAGTGTCTGATATTGAATCAGGGAGGTATGGTTCAGCAGGCAAATGGTGTCAATTCATTTCATGGCATGAGAGGAATCAGAATGGGAGGTCAAAATCAACATTTCCAGAACAATACAAATAATATGCAAGGATTTCAGCCTTTACAGCAAATGCAACAGGTACAAAACGTACAACCTCAGGTACAACAAGTGCAAATGCCACAAATACAACAAATACAGCTGCAGGTGCAGATGGTCCCTGTACAACAAATGCACATACCGACACAGGTTCAAATGATACAAAACCCAATGGAACAGCAACAGGTAACGCAAGTGGTCACAAATCAGAATAAAGACAGAAGTGCAAAAAACAATTGAACAAATCCTGTACACAGTGAGAGTGAAATAAACGCTGAATGGCAGCTGGATAGTTCAGATGAAGAGGAATATATGATGGCTGCATCATTAGAAGTGGATCAGAGAGGTCCTTATGTGCAGGGCAAAGTAGATGGCCATGAGGTTAATTTCCTGGTTGACACAAGTACAACGCATTCAACAATAAGAACTGTGGAAGTACCAGACCTACCTGTTTCAGACAGAACAGTGCAGATAGTAGAAGTTGCAAATAAACACATGGTTAACACTCTTACAGAACCAGATCTTGTGAAAATTGGAAACTTTAGAGATTATCATTGTTTCGTTATTTGTGATTCCAGTGCAGTGTCATTATTGGAAAGGGACTTATTATGCAAGATAAACTGCTCGATTATGTGTTCAGTTAAGGGAATCAGAATAGAGACGAACAGTGATGATGAGAAAGATTTGGCTGCCAATGAAGAGAGAAGAGTGATGGCTTGTGAAATAGCTTTGTTGGATGTTGAGGAAGATAAAACAGATGACAATGAGCAGGCAGAGGAAGAACACAATTTGGAAAACATGATTGTTTTTTTTCCAGTCTTTGAAAGAAAAGACATACCGATTGATTTGCAGGAAAGAGTTATACCAAAGGTTTGGGATTATTCCGGAAAAGGCATTAGTCTGATCAAGGGAGTTGAGGGAGACAGCTGAACAATACCCGATGACAAACTAAATAACTGAAGGGATAAGACCATGGATAGAACAATTTTTGGAGCAGGGAGTTTTGAATGAAGTGCTGAGCAGTCTGTGTAACTCATCAATAATGGGTCTGAAAAAGCTGAATAGAAAGATTGTTTTGGTTTAGGATTCAGAAAAATAAATTACATAGTGGTGAAATGTTGTCCAGTTGTACCAAATCCAGCAGTGATAAAGTTTCAGATTCCATGTGATGGTTTACAGTCATTGATTTGTGTCAAGCATTCTTTTCAATACCTTTACATGAGGACAGTAGATATCTCTTTTGTTTTAAATTCCTGACCAGAGTCTACTGTTGATGCAAAATTCCTCAAGGGTTTTCAGAATCACCATCAATTTTCAATCAGGTTTTGAAAAAGAACCTGGAGTCATTAGTAATACCTTATTAGTTGACTTTAGTACAGTGCATTGATGATTTATTAATTGCATCCAAAACGAAAGAAGGCTGTAAGGAAGATACAATTGTACAGTTTCTGGGAGATAATGGTCATACAGTTTCTCCTGCTAAATTACAATTCTGCCAGCAAGAGGCGAAATATCAAGGACATCAGATTGAGAAAGGGTCAAGGAGAATTTCAAGAGAGAGAGTAGCAGCAATAATGAAAATGAAAATGAAAATACCAGGCTCACAGAAAGAGTTGAGGATGTTTCTGGGGATGGTAGGCTATTGTCGCCAATGGATTCCACATTTTCAGCCATTTCCAAGCCACTGCAGAGATTAACACATAAGGATGTTTCAGATGCAATAATGATGGATGAGGAATCCACGAAAGCCTTTACTGGGCTGAGAGAGAGTTTGCGTCAAGCACCAGCCCTAGGTATGCCTGATTACACAAAACCTTTCTTATTGTTTTGTCATGAGAGAGATGGATGTTCTTTGTCTGTGTTGACACAAACACATGGTGGTGTCAATCGTCCAGTGGCATATTTTTCAGCTACCCTAGGCAATGTTGCAGCAGCTTTACCAGGATGCCTGCGGGCAGTTGCAGCTGTTGAGCAGAGTATAACTCTAAGTGAAAACATTCAAATGGGTTATCCTCTGACAGTGAGGGTACCTCATTCAAAAGAAATACTATTGACCAGGTCAAAGACACAATACCTGACAAATGCAAGATTGACAAGATATGAAACAGTGATTTTAGGTGCACCAAATGTGACAATAAAAAGATGTACAGTGCATAACCCGGCAACACTATTACCTAATGAGGAAGAACATTTCAACAGAATTGATGATGTTGAACATGATTGTTTGGAAGTGACAGAATTATGTACCAAGCCAAAAGATGACATCAAAGATACTTGTTTAGAAGATAATGATCAAATTCTTTTTGTCGATGGCTCCTGTTTACGAGACAGCAGAGGTGCCCTAATATCAGGATATGTGGTGTGTACAGTCACGGGCACGCTAAAATCTTCATAACTCAACGGAGTAATTTCCACACAAGTTGCAGAATTGGTGGCTCTTACTAGAGCATGTCTATTACCAGACCAAATGAAAGTGACAATTCATACTGATAGTATGGATTTGGAATTGTACATGATTTGGGGCAAATTTGGTCACAAAGGGGTTTTCTGACCTCTTCAGGATCACCTGTAAGTTATGAGGAGAGAATACATGACTTGTTACAAGCTGTACAAAAGCCTGAGAAAATTGCAGTGGTTAAATGCAGTGCACACGAGAGAGGACAGGATTATTTAACACTGGGAAATGCTTATGCAGACCAAGTTGCAAAATTTTGTGCTCTGAATGGGATTTCACTTAAAGGAAATTGGGAATTGATGTCTGAAAATGATGAGGTCTATTCAAATTT
The DNA here is from genome assembly GCF_031143425.1 of Pleurodeles waltl. Lineage (NCBI taxonomy): Eukaryota > Metazoa > Chordata > Amphibia > Caudata > Salamandridae > Pleurodeles > Pleurodeles waltl. The sequence continues at coordinate 572,370,084 of NC_090439.1, read as the reverse complement.
TACCCTGCAAATAATTGAAAGATTAGACACATTAAAAGCTATTCAGAATAATGTGCCAGAAGAAGAATGCAGAGATTGGTTGAAACATCATTGCTTACAGAGGAAGGATGAAATTTGTGTAACAGTAGAGGGAAAGGTGGTTTTGACAAACAGTTTACTGACACAGATGGCCAGGTTTTATCATGGTCAAACGCACATAGGAAGGGATGCAATGATTGGGAGTTTTAAACAATTCTGGTACAACCCAAAATTCGTACAAGTGGCGGAGCTGGTTTGCCACATGTGTGTAGTTTGTCAACAAATGAATGTTGGCAAAGGAACAGTTGTCAACATGGTACACATAGGTATGGCAGGAGGCCTATTCAGTAGGATGCAAATTGATTTCATTGAGATGCCTGCATATGCCAGTTTGAAATATGTGCTGGTCATTGTGTGCATTTTTAGTAATTGGATTGAGTCTTCTGCAACAAGGAGAAATGATAGTCTTACGTGGCTAAATTACGTTTGCAAGAACTGATTCCACATTTTGGTTTCCCAGTTTCGATTGAATCAGATAGGTAACTCATTTCAATAATGAGGTGATAAAATTACTTTTTTCAGCATTAAATATTCAACAGAGACTACATTGTAGTTATCGCCCAGAAGCTTTAGGTCTTGTGGAGCAAATGAATGGACCATTAAAGTCACGATTGGCAAATGTGTGTGGATCAACAAATTTAAAATGGGCAGATGCTTTGCCACTAGTGTTAATGTCAATGAGAAAGACACAAGATAAGAAAACTGGGTTGTCTCCGCACGAGATACTGATGGGAAGAGCAATGAGGTTACCAGTGATTCCTGTGAATGCACTTGTAAATATTACAGATGATATGGTGCTCGATTACTGCAAAAGCTTGGCTGATGTAGTTCGGTCTTTTTTTCCATCAGGTAGAAGTTTCAACAGTACAACAAACGCAAGGTCAAGGTCCCAGTCAGAGAGCTGGTGACTGGGTGCTCATACGAAAGCACGTACGAAAGACTTGCCTAGAGCCGCGCTGGAAGGAACCATATCAGATTGTGCTAACTATGACGACTGCTGTGAAGGTTCCGGTTTAGAAAACTGGGTACACGTGAGCCATACAAGAAAAGTGCATGATCCAACAGAAAGAGAAGAAGAGCTGTTGAAATTACCAACAGTTGGAAACATTGGAAACAAAGAGAAACAGAAAGAGTAAAATATTGACAATGACTGAGATGTACCTACTCCTAGAACAGATGACAATGAGCAAGATAGATACTGTGGAAAAGGAGCAGTCTGCAAAGGAAGTAGAGGAATCAGGCCAAGAAAAGGAGAAGACTGATTCTGACCCAAAGAGAGTGACCACAATTGAGAGTAAGTCGCAAGAATCATCAGAAGAAAAATCTGCACAGAGAAGGGTATCCTCAGAGGCAGGTGGTTTGACATACCAAACTGAAGAAAAGACAAACCCCATTGGGAAAGGAATTGAGAATAGTCCTGCCCAAGTGGATTATACTCTTCCTGAACCAGTAGCAGGAACGTCAGGAGACAAAGGTTCAAGGGCAAGTGAAGAATCAAACATTGCTGACGAAAAAGACGTTGAAAGGAGACAGTTGGCCAGAAAAAGACCAGAAAAGTTGAAAAGTAGATGTAATTCCACCAATACAGGAGGAAAGAGATTCAAATGAAGGAGAACATACTAGTGGAGAAGAACGTGAAAATAGCAGAAGGCCAAAGAGGAAAAGAGTGGAGAATAGAAGGTATTCAGGGCCAGAATGGGCATACTTGGCTACAAATGAATTTCAAGAAGAATTCTAGAATTATTGCTTTGACAGAGACATTGATAATTTATAATTTGGCACGTGAAAATAACAAAGAAAAGAATTGGGAAAGAGAGAATAGTACTGTACTTAAAGAAATGCTATCAAACATACTGAAAGAGAAAAATAAATAACTGGACTTGACAAGCTGCGATATTGAACTGACAAAGGGACTGTCAATAGTAATTGAACTTTTTTTTTTTTTTAAAGGAGGGATTGTTTAAATTAAGATTTTTTTTTCTTTTTTTCTTTTTTCTTTTAACCTTACTATAGAAAACATGAGTAGTTCACAATATCAAAACAATGAAATTAGTTGTTGCAAAGTGATTAGCATTGGTTTGGTGGTAGTGAGTGTGATAATATGTTTATTATTGTTTATTGGAGTGTCTGTTTATGAGATGGATGGAGCCATCTAAACTGCAAAAATTGATAGTACATTAGACTTGACTGTGACGTCACTAACAAAAGATAAATTTAGGATATATGTAAAATACTTACATGAAGAGAAAGAACTTCCCTCTAATGTCTTCTATCGCATATTGCATGATATGTAGAAGTGATGGACACGAATGACTGTTATGTGTGTACACAGATTCCGACTTCAGTGGAAGGTGGAACTAATTACCACAGTCTTCCCGTAACCTATGCTATAAGCTGTAGCCTTTTGCTAACACGTTTCTATAATCAAGAATATATTCAATATTTTTATTCAAATTATGACATGGTATTGTCTTTTGTGCCTGTCATAGGATATTTGTATAAAATAGCCAAAGAAAATAACATAGTAATTATGAGAGATTTCATTGAGCCTACTTTAACCTTTGGTACAGCTTTTGCCCATAGAAACAAGCTCATTTGTTTATAAACACCAGTAGAGAAAAAGTTTTAGATAATACAAAAGACAGAAGAAGAGAGATAAAGGCAAAGATTGATAAGGGAATTATAAGTAGAAAGCCTGGAGTAGATTATGCTTATACTGACACTACTAAGCAAGGAGGATTAACAATAGATGGTAAGCATGCAGGGAAACTTTGTATATATATATATATATATACCTTGGAGTAACAATAATAGAGTGTTTGTTGGAAAGAGTGAATATAGACTTGTTTTTCTATTTAAGAGAAAGTGGGATTTTATGATGAATGGATAGGACCCTCCAGTACGTGAAATTTATTATATTTGTGGAAGAAATGCATATCATCATCTTCCTAGATCATAGTACATACCTGATAATTCAGGTAAAGTTAAAGAGATGATTAATAATGTAACCATTACTAATGGAGAGGATTTAAAAGAACTAACAGAAACTACAATTTAGGAGAAATCTGGGAAAGGGATTAAAGCTGTGGGAAATTGGTTTAGCAACGTGGGAAGGAATATTATTCTGTCAATAGCAAAATAGGTATCAATAATTGTATTTTGTATAATTAGTATTTGGGTAAATAAAGTGATAAAATGTTTTAGAAAAAGAAAATTGGAAAAGAACAGGAGAAATTTTGAAATACAAATGAGTGAATTTTATAGAACAAACAGAAGGAGAAAAAAGAATAAAGCAAAAATTAAAGAGACAAAATTTTGAAAATGATGACAATAAATGAATTTATTGTGGATTGATGTGATAACACAAATAGTCATCAGAGGAGGGATTGTTTGAGTGTAAATTGTCTAACATGTTTATTAATGAATTTATACTAAAACGTATGATGCATTAACATGAAAAAGCAAATTTCACAAATTGAACAAATAGTAATGCTGATTTTTTGTCTTTAACGAAGCAAAATCTCAACTAATGCTGTGGTTATTTTCCATTATTCAGAGCTTACATAAAAGTTTTTTTGAAACTTCTGTAGATGTGTCCACAGCTACCCCTAGTGTGTTGCTGTATTATGTCTTACAAGGTCATGTTTTAACTGAGCATTGCATAAGTTGAAATGTCTTATTGTTTGAGAATGTTACTAATATCTGGTCTTCCCTCGAGGATGGAAGTAGAATGGCAACTGTAAAAGTTTCTTCCTGAGAAGCGGTGACTGAACGGAGATGAGACAACGGAGCCTCAGACGAGTCGGAAAAGGAAGAGATTTGAGGCGAGGAAAATGTTTCAGCTAATGTTGAATTGTCGTATTTTAGATTATCAATTTAGTTGTTGATTGGCTAGAGAATAAACACCCCAAGGACTGACCAATCATAAGTTTTTTAGAATTCAGTATAACAAGTCAGGGAGAAGACGAAACGGTGGTTAGGAGAGAAGGTGATTAGGAGTTTTTGCAGAAAGTGATCGATGACAAGAGTTAGACAAACAAGTGTTCCAGTATCCGAGGAGGGTTTAGCTGTAACTGATGATGTCCACTGGTTGAGGTAGACTGCTTGTTGATGTTTCTAATAATTGGGTAAAGTATAATATTGAAATGCTATGTGTTTTATTTAGTTTCCAGGTACCAGCTGAAATATGTGATATGAACTGCTGCACAATATAATAATAATGTTTTTATTATACTAATCTAAGATAGTAGTTTTCCAAATTTGTGTTACTAAATTCTTTTTACATGAAGCTCAACATGTTGATGCTAATTTGTGGTTAGTAAGGGAACTAATCTGAAATGCTTATGACATATCTTGAGATCATTTGAATGGTGAACTTATGTATACATTGCCATTATTACCGATCTTTATTCTGTTAATAAGTGGGATCCTATTGGAAATAATCTGTTTGATTGTCCTAATTAGATTGAGATTTGTGAGATGATATAATCAACCACTAATAGTCCTATATGCTTATCATTTGTGTTTGAGAGTCATATTTGTGACATTAGCGTTGTTAATATAGGGAAATAAATTCATAATACTTCTTAATAAACTGGTGTGGTCATTGAGTATAGTTGATATTAAATGTTATTGTTATTGTTCACCTCACTCATTGATGACATCCCCTCAAACCTATGTCACTTCGTTCCATCGTCCTCTAGCACAGAATCCACTATTTAGAGTAAATAATAGCTAAGACTCTGAGGCGCTACAGCAATCACATATAAAATAGCCTGCTTCTCCTATCTCGTCCATTGTCCCCCCTTTTGCCTATAATGTTATTAGAGAAGGTTTTTCCCCCTTTTCGGTATATAAAGTAAACTGGTCTAAAAGTGAGGCCTGCCCCATGACAAGATGAACTACTTGTGCCTGTATCCAAGGCCACAATAAAACAGGGTACCGAAGGTTCTGCAATACCTGGGATTCTGCATTAACAGGAGCTCATCCGATGATGGAAGATAGCCACATCCCCTAGTTCAGTGTTCCAATCACAATACCTTCAGCCTGTCCTTGTGGTAAAAGGTTCAAACTGTGAAGATGCTGGCGGTGCCCCACTTTAATTATTCTTTGGTATGCTCCCCCTCCAGATCCCCAAACCGCTACTGACACACGTTGAAAATTATATCAGGTCCTTTATATGGAGTGGATACAAGCCTAGGATATGCTTGCCTCGCGCTGGGCAGATACTGCAGCCAGCATTTTGAGACTCACCCCCATATCGTGTCTTATAGTCTGTCCTTTCACCTTTCTTAACTTGTATTTCACCTACACTTCAGCCAAAGGACCCCATCTTGGACCCACCACTTTCACTCACAAAGCCAGGAACTGCCTCCCTACCTCTCTACTATTAACTCAACAATATCCTCAAACCCGATTCTGACTGTCACAACAACTGCATGGAGAGAAACACACAAACAGATTGGTATCACACCCTTTCTGGACCACAAGGCTGCTCTCCATATACCCGGACAACAATTTTACTGGGGGTACTGGAATTACAGTGGCTTGCAGCAGCTTCACCAACTTATAGATGAGGGGCAGCTAAATTGTTTCAAGTTCTCAGAACAGAATTCAGGCTTTGAGTCTCTGATCTCAGGCACAACTGCCAATAGACCATGACCTCATTTCTGTTTGTGGTGCCACCCTGGTAGACTTGCCTTTATATCCCCTGATCCTATACTTACAGACCTTGGGTCAATATAAGAGAGTGGCAACTGATCTACGTGGGGTGCTTATCAGAATCCTTCATTTCCTCTCAACCCTAACGTCCACCAGACTCCAGTGGCAACCACTCCTAGGGAAGGTATATGCTCAGAATGCATGAGAGACTTTGCTCCATGATCATGACAGAACTCTTCCCTAGTCCCATTTTAATTTCTTATATTTTAAGATCCTGAATGATTTGTGTTGGTTCCACTGGAAACCTAAACAGATAAGGCACCTCCCCCATGATTTCCACTGGCAGTGCAGTGCTGATCACTGTGATCTATTCAATATATTGTGGTCCTGTCCAGCTCTCTCTGCCTTTTGGGATCAAGGGGTGCAGCCACACATGGATCTTGCTCTCCTCCATGATGTTTCAGATCTCCCTGACTTGTTGTCTATGAGGATTTCTGAGTTTTTAACTATTGGAGGCAACTCTTCCTACCGTCTCACTCTCAATGGCTGCTTGAGGTCTACCGAGTTGCTGGACACAAACAAATCACTTATAAACTCAAAAGTAAAGTACACACATTTGAGGCAGCGTGGGGTCAGTTTCTTGCTTTGGATTCATAAATCTCTGCACGAGTAATTCCACAGCCATTTTCTCCCCACTCCCACTGCCAAAGTTAAGTACAAAACTGGCTACTGACCACCCCTTTGGCCAGGACTTGAAGCAATGCCTTACTCAGCTGCTGACTTAAAGCTACTTTGCCCGCTTGATGACCTAGGCATTTCCCTGGAGATGTTGTTTCTTCACTTCCTATGCCAATACCCCCACATCCCCATCTTTTGTTCTCCTTCCCACAGATTGCCCCCACATTTGCCCTGTTGAGATGGTGCAGCAAAACATAGGTCTATACAGGGAAACATCCTAAACAACCTGTTGCAAACAACGCAGATGTTACATACGCAAGCGGAAAAACACTTGCCGGAACAATGCATGCTCTTTTCTCTGCCTTAACCACACATGTGCCAAACTACACATATGTGTGGTTAAGGCAGAGAAAAAGGCAGAGAGCTGTCTAGTGGATCGGGATAGGACGCAGTGAGGTAAGGTGGGCTGGGGCAGGGTTGGGAGTAGTTTTTAAGGATGGGGTGAATTAAGGGCGGGTGGGGGGCCTAAGCCTTATTTGTTTTTAGGGGTGGGGTGGGGTGGGATGGTTTAGGGAAGTTTTGTTTTAGGGCTTAGGGTGGGTGGGGGGTCCTGGTAGTTTATTTTTTAGGGGTGGGGTAGTTTATTATTTAGGGGTGGGGAAGGTTTAAGGAAGAATGGGAGGAGGGAGGAGAAAAGAGGAGAAAGGCTCGGGAGAGCTTGTGGTGAGGTAAGTGGGGTTGGGGCAGGGTTTTGGTGTTGTTTTTGCCAGTGGGGGTGGATAGGGCTTAGGGTGGGTGAGGGTGTTGAGGTAGTTTATTTGCTAGGGGCGGGAGTGAAGGGAGTCGGGGTAGTTTATTTTTTAGGATTTAGGGTGGGTAGTGAGTTGGTGTAGTTTACTTATTAAGGGTGGGGGAGGGTTTTAGGGCTCAGGGCAGGTGGGGGTGTCAGGGTAGTTTAGTTTCTAGGGGCAGGTGTGGGGGTTCAGGGTCATTTTTTTAGGGCTTGGGGGCTTGGGGTAGTTTAGTCATTAGGGGTGGGCAAGGCTTTAGGGCTCAGTGCGGGTAGGGGGTGTCTGGGTAGCTTACTTATTATGAGTGGGTGTTAGTTTTGGGCCTCAGGGTGGGTGGTTTTGGGGTATTGTTTTTGCTGATGACCCAGGGGCAAGGAGATGTAAACATGGGGGATGAGATCTTTCCCATTCCCAGTGTATCGCTGTTTATCCCCTTCGCTGCCAAGCCTTTTCCCCCTCCTGTGCCGAGCCTTTTTTTTGGCTATTTGGGGCAGTTCGCGCTTAGGCCCTCATAACATTTTGTTCACATAAGCTACCCATGCCAAATTTGCGTCCAAGTTTTCCAACATCGTAGGGATTCTAGAGGTACCCATACTTTGTGGGTTCCCCTGAAGGAGACCAAGAAATTAGCCAAAATACAGTGAAATTTTTTTTTTTTTTTTTTAAATGAGAAAAAGGTCTGCAGAAGGCAGCTTGTGTTTTTTTCCCTGAAAATGGCATCAACAAAGGGTTTGCGGTGGCAAGATCACCATCTTCCCAGCATTCAGGAACAGGCAGACTTGAATTGGAAAACCCAATTTTTCAATACAATTTTGACATTTTACTGGGACTTTGTGGGTTCACCAGAAGGAGGCCAAGAAATTAGCCAAAATACAGTGAAAATTTCATTTTTTTTTTAAAAAAATGAAAAAGGGGCTGCAGAAGAAGGCTTGTGGTTTTTTTCCCTGAAAATTACATCAACAAAGGGTTTGTGGTGCTAAAATCACCAGCTTCCCAGCTTTCAGGAACAGGCAGACTTGAATCAGAAAACCCAATTTTTCAACACAATTTTGGCATTTTACTGGGACATACCCCAATTTTACGATTTTCTGTGCTTTCAGCCTCCTTCCAGTCAGTGACAGAAATGGGCATGAAACCAATGCCGGATCCCAGAAACCGCAACATTTCTGAAAAGTAGACAAAATTCTGAATTCAGCAAGGGGTAATTTGTGTAGATCCTACAAGAGTTTCCTACAGAAAATAACAACTGAAAAAGAAAAATATTTAAATTGAGGTGAAAAAAATATAAATTTTTCTCTACGTTTTACTCTGTAACTTTTTCCTGCAATGTCAGATTTTCGAAAGTAATATACCGTTACGTCTGCTGGACTCCTCTGGTTGCGGGGATATATAGGGCTTGTAGGTTCATCAAGAACCCTAGGTACCCAGAGCCAATAAATGAGCTGCACCCTGCAGTGCGTTTTCATTCTATACCGGGTATACAGCAATTCATTTGCTGAAATATAAAGAGTGAAAAATAGCTATCAAGAAAAGTTTTGTATTTCCAAAAAGGGCACAAGATAAGGTATTGAGGAGCAGTGGTTATTTTCACATCTCTGAAATCCGGGGTGGCCATACTAGCATGTGAATTACAGGGCATTTCTCAAATAGATGTCTTTTTTACACACTCTCTTATATTTGGAAGGAAAAAATGTAGAGAAAGAAAAGAGGCAATAACACTTGTTTTGCTAATCTATGTTCCCCAAGTCTCCCGATAAAAATGATACCTCGGTTGTGTGGGTAGGCCTAGCGCCCGCGACAGGAAATGCCCCAAAACACAACGTGGACACATCACATTTTTTGAAAGAAAACAGAGGTGTTTTTTGCAAATGGCCTACCTGTAGATTTTGGCCTCTAGCTCAGCCGGCACCTAGGGAAACCTACCAAACCTGTGAATTTTTGAAAACTAGAGACCTAGGGGAATCCAAGATGGGGTGACTTGTGGGGCTCTGACCAGGTTCTGTTACCCAGAATCCTTTGCAAACCGCAAAATCTGCCTAAAAAAACACGTTTTCCTCACATTTCGGTGACAGAAAGTTCTGGAATCTGAGAGGAGCCACAAATTTCCTTCCACCCAGCGTTCCCCCAAGTCTCCCGATACAGATGATACCTCACTTGTGTGGGTAGGCCTAGCGCCCGTGACAGGAAATGCCCCAAAACACAACGTGGACACATCACATTTTTTGAAAGAAAACAGAGGTGTTTTTTGCAAAGCGCCTATCTGTAGATTTTGGTCTCTAGCTCAGCCGGTACCTAGGGAAACCTACCAAACCTGTGCATTTTTGAAAACTAGAGACCTAGGGGAATCCAAGATGGGGTGACTTGTGGGGCTCTGACCAGGTTCTGTTACCCAGAATCCTTTGCAAACCGCAAAATCTGGCTAAAAAAACACGTTTTCCTCACATTTCGGTGACAGAAAGTTCTGGAATCTGAGAGGAGCCACAAATTTCCTTCCACCCAGCGTTCCCCCAAGTCTCCCGATACAGATGATACCTCACTTGTGTGGGTAGGCCTAGCGCCCGTGACAGGAAATGCCCCAAAACACAACGTGGACACATCACATTTTTTGAAAGAAAACAGAGGTGTTTTTTGCAAAGCGCCTATCTGTAGATTTTGGTCTCTAGCTCAGCCGGTACCTAGGGAAACCTACCAAACCTGTGCATTTTTGAAAACTAGAGACCTAGGGGAATCCAAGATGGGGTGACTTGTGGGGCTCATGACCAGGTTCTGTTACCCAGAATCCTTTGCAAACCTCATAAATGTGGCTAAAAAAACACGTTTTCCTCACATTTCGGTGACAGAAAGTTCTGGAATCTGAGATGAGCCACAAATTTCTTTCCACCCAGCGTTATCCCAAGTCTCCCGATAAAAATGATACCTCACTTGTGTGGGTAGGCCTAGCGCCCGCGACAGGAAATGCCCCAAAATGCAACGTGGACACATCACATTTTTTGAAAGAAAACAGAGGTGTTTTTTGCAAAGTGCCTACCTGTGGATGTTGGCCTCTAGCTCAGCCGGCACCTAGGGAAACCTACCAAACCTGTACATTTTTGAAAACTAGAGACCTAGGGGAATCCAAGATGGGGTGACTTGTGGGGCTCTGACCAGGTTCTGTTACCCAGAATCCTTTGCAAACCTCATAATTTGACCAACAAAACACCCTTTCCTCTCATTTCGGTGACAGAAAGTTCTGGAATCTAAGCGGAGCCACCAATTTTCTTCCACCCAGCGTTCCTCCAAGTCTCCCGATAAAAATGGTACCTCACTGGTGTAGGTAGGCCTAGCTCCCACGAAAGGAAATGGCCCAAAACACAACGTGGACACATCACATTTTTTTCACAGAAAACAGAGGTGTTTTTTACAAAGTGCCTACTTGTGGATTTTGGCCTCTAGGTCAGCCGGCACCTGGGGAAACCTAGCAAACCAGTGCATTTTTTAAAACTAGACACCTAGGGGAATCCATGATGGGGTGACTTGTGGGGTTCTGACCAGGTTCCGTTACCCAGAATCCTTTGCAAACCTCAAAATGTAACAAAAAAAACACTTTTTCCTCTCATTTCGGTGACAGAAAGTTCTGGAATCTGCGAGGAGCCACAAATTTCCTTCCACCCAGCATTCCCCCAAGTCTCCCGATAAAAATGGTACCTCACTGGTGTGGGTAGGCCTAGCGCCCACGAAAGGAAATGGCCCAAAACACAACATGGACACATCACATTTTTTCACAGAAAACAGAGGTGTTTTTTACAAAGTGCCTAGCTGTGGATTTTGGCCTCTAGCTCAGCCGGCACCTTGGGAAACCTAGCAAACCAGTGCAGTTTTTAAAACTAGTCACCTAAGGGAACCCAAGATGGGGGTGACTTTTGGGGCTCTGACCAGGTTCTGTTACCCAGAATCCTTTGCAAACCTCAAAATCTGGCCAAAAAAACACTTTTTCCTCTCATTTCGGTGACAGAAAGTTCTGGAATCTTTGAGTAGCTACAAATTAACTTCCACCCAGCGTTCCCCCAAGTGTCCCGATAAAAATGGTACCTCACTGGTGTGAGTAAGCCTAGCGCCCACGAAAGGAAATGGCCCAAAACACAACGTGGACACATCACATTTTTTCACAGAAAAGAGAGGTGTTTTTTTCAAAGTGCCTACCTGTGGATTTTGGCCTCTATTTCAGCCGGTCCCAGGGGGGGCAGAAATGGCCTAAAATAAATGTGTCCCCCCAACCGCCCCTCTGGGAGCGACCCTTGCCTACAGGGTTGCTCCCCCTGCGTGACATTGGCGCAAAAAAAAAGATCCCCAGTGCCTAGTGGTTTCTGCCCCCCTTGGGGGCAAATTGATCTAAAATCGGCCAATCTGCCCCCAATGGGGGCAGAAATGGTCTAAATACAATTTGCCCCCCAGGGGAGCGACCCTTGCCTAACGGGTCGCTCCCCATCTCTAAAAAAACAAACAAACAAAAAAAAAAACACAAAAAAAAAATTACCCTGGCGCCTAGAGGTTTCTGCCACCCATGGGGGCAGATCGGCCTAATAAAAATAGGCCGATCTGCCCCCAGGGGGGGCAGAAATGGCCTAAAATAAATTTGCCCCTCCACTTCCTCTACCCCCCCCCGGAGCGACCCTTGCCTACGGGGTCGCTCTCCCTGTGTGACATTGGCGCCAAAAAAAAGATGCCTAGTGGTTTCTGCCACCCTTGGGGGCAGATTGACCTAAAATCGGCCAATCTGCCCCCAAGGGGGGAAGAAATGGTCTAAATACAATTTGCCCCTCAGGGGAGCGACCCTTGCCTAATGGGTCGCTCCCCATCTCTAAAAAAATAAAAAAAAAATAAAAAAACACAAAAATACTATTTGCCCTGGCGCCTAGAGGTTTCTGCACCCCCTGGGGGCAGATGCGCCTAATAACAATAGGCTGATCGGCCACCGGGGGGGCAGAATTGGCCTAAAATAAATTTGCTCCCCCACCCCCCCCAACCACCACCTGGAAGCGACCCTTGCCTACGGGGTCGCTCCCCCTGCGTGTCATTGGCGGCAAAAAAAATAATCCCTGGTGCCTAGTGGTTTCTGCCCCCTTGGGGGCAGATTGACCTAAAATCAGCCAATCTGCACCTAAGGGGGGGCAGAAATGGTCTAAATACAATTTGCCCCCCAGGGGAGCGACCCTTGCCTAATAGGTCGCTCCCCATCTCTAAAAAAACAAACAAACAAAAACAAAACACAAAAAAAAAAATTGCCCTGGCGCCTAGAGGTTTCTGCCCACCCTGGGAGCAGATCGGCCTAATACCAATAGGCCGATCTGCCCCCAGGGGGGCAGAAATGGCCTAAAATAAATTTGCCCCCCCCCCTGGGGAGCGACCCTTGCCTACAAGGTCGCTCCCCTTGCGTGACGGCGCAAAAAAAAGATCCCTGGTGCCTAGTGGTTTCTGCCCTCCTTGGGGGCAGATTGACCTAAAATCGGCCGATCTGCCCCCAAAGCGGGCAGAAATGGCCTAAATACAATTTGCCCCTCCTGGGGAGCGACCCTTGCCTAAGGGGACGCTCCCCATCTGTAAAACAACAACAATAAAAAAAATCCTCGGTGCCTAGTGGTTTCTGCCCCCCGTGGGGGCAGATCGGCCTAATTAAAATAGGCTGATCTGCCCCCGTGGGGGGCAGAAATGGCCTAAAATAAATTTGCCCCCCCAGGGAAACGACTCTTGCCTAAGGGGTCGCTCCCCTTACGTGAAAAACAAACAAACAAAAAAAACTCCCTGGTGTCTAGTGGTTTCTGCCCCCCTTTGGGGGCAGATTGGCCTAATAAAAATAGGCCAATCTGCCCCCTGAGGGGGGCAGAAATGGCCTAAAATAAATTTGCCCCCCCCCCTGGGGAGCGACCCTTGCCTATAAGGTCGCTCCCCTTGCGTGACGGCGCAAAAAAAAGATCCCTGGTGCCTAGTGGTTTCTGCCCTCCTTGGGGGCAGATTGACCTAAAATCGGCCGATCTGCCCCCAAAGCGGGCAGAAATGGCCTAAATACAATTTGCCCCTCCAGGGGAGCGACCCTTGCCTAAGGGGACGCTCCCATCTGTAAAACAACAACAATAAAAAAAATCCTCGGTGCCTAGTGGTTTCTGCCCCCCGTGAGGGCAGATCGGCCTAATTAAAATAGGCTGATCTGTCCCCATGGGGGCAGAAATGGCCTAAAATAAATTTGCCCCCCAGGGAAACGACCCTTGCCTAAGGGGTAGCTCCCCTTACGTGAAAAACAAACAAACAAAAAAAACTCCCTGGTGTCTAGTGGTTTCTGCTCCCCTTTGGGGGCAGATTGGCCTCATAAAAATAGGCCAATCTGCCCCCTGGGGGGGGGGCAGAAATGGCCTGAATATAATTTGCCCCCTAGGGGAGCGACCCTTGCCTAAGGGGTCGCTCCCCACCCCAAAAAACAAACAAACAAAAAAAAACACAAAAACAAATTTGCCCTGGCGCCTAGAGGTCTCTGCCCCCCCTGGGGGCATAAATGGCCTAAAATAAATTTGCCCCCCACTCCCCCAGGGGAGCGACCCTTTTCTACGGGGTCGCTCCCCTTGCGTGACGTTGGCGCAAAAAAAAGATCCCTGGTGCCTAGTGGTTTCTGTCCCCCTTGGGGCAGATTGACCCAAAATCCACTGATCTGCCCCCAAGGGGTGCAGAAATGGTCTAAATACAATTTGCCCCCCAGGAGAGCAACCCTTGCCTAATGGGTCGCTCCCCATCTCTAAAAAAACAAACAAACAAACAAAAAATACAAAAACAAATTTGCCCTGGGGCAAAAATGGCCTAAAATAAATTTGCCCCCTGCCCCCCCAACCCCCCAGGGAGCGACCTTTGCCTAATGGGTCGATCCCCATCTCTAAAAAAACAAACAAAGAAAAAAAAACACAATTTTTTGCCCTGGCGCCTAGAGGTTTCTGCCCCCCCTGGGGGCAGATCGGCCTAATAACGATAGGCCGATCTGCCCCCGGGGGGGCAGAAATGGCCTAAAATAAATTTGCCCCCTGCCCCCCCAACCTCCCAGGGAGCGACCCTTGCCTATGGGGTCGCTCCCCTTGCGTGAAATTCACGGGAAAAAAAACCTCCCTGGTGTCTAGTGGTTTCTGTCCCCCTTGGGGGCAGATTGGCCCCATAAAAATAGACCAATCTGCCCCCAAGGGGGGCAGAAATGGCCTAAATATATTTTGCCTAAGGGGTCGCTCCCCACCTCAAAAATACAAAAAAAAAAAAAAATGATCCCTGGTGCCTAGAGGTTTCTGCCTCCAGGGGGGGCAGAAAAGGCCTTACAAAAAATTGCCCCCCCTGGGAGCGACCCTTGCCCAAGGGGTCGCTCCCTTATGTCAATTTCCTTAAAAAATGTAAATCCCTCGTGTCTAGTGGGCGTTTTAGCAGCCGGATTGCTTGCAATCTGGCTGCTAAAATGCTGTGAGAGACTTCAAAGGGAAGGAGATTATTTTCCTTCCCTTTGAAGCCTCTCTGGCCTCCTCCACGTGATCGGGAGAGAAATGCAAAGCATTTCTCTTCCGATCGCGCTGGAAGCTGAGGAGGCCATGTGACGTCACAGGGGGGGTGGGGGGTTCGGGGGTGGAAGGGGAAGGGCTTCCCCTTCCATCCCTGCCTTGGGGGGGTGGGGGGGAACCCCGCAGAGGGAGAACTAGCGCTCCCTCTGGGCTCTGTGCCCAGGACATAATGGTTACGTCCTGGGCACACGAGCACTGTGCCTCAGGACGTAACCATTACGTCCTGGGCACAGAAGGGGTTAAAGGCCAGCTATTGTGTTATGGACCCACTCATTATATGTTGTTGAAAAGTGGGTTATTAGTAAGGGCAGGTAGGTACCTACACTTAGCAATAGGCCACAGTCTCCCACTAGGCCCAGGCAAGGTCTAAATAAATTGATCCTTGCTCAACCCTTGGTAGATTGGCCCACAAGCAGTTAGGCTTAACGTAGGAGACAAGTGTGCAAAGCATTTAAAATCAATAAAACAGTGTATAAGTTAAACACAACACACAATAAAAATCTAACACCAATTATAAATATAGGAAATATTTTTACCTTACAAATGACACCAAAATGACAAAAATCCAATGTAGGGACCAGAGAATTTTTAAAGATTAAAAGTAAAACTAGCGCTTAGAAGCAAATAGCACTCAGTGGGTTAAAAAAGGTTGCACTGAACAGGGACAAAGTCCAGAGTTCAGGCCACCCACAATGTAACACTGTTACACTTACTTTCAAAAGTGTTTCTGGATTCAGGGAAGTGGTCCACAGCATCAGCTAAGGGTTCAGAGACTCTGGTTTGTCTTATGGGGTTTGGGACTACGACTCCCACAATGCACCTCTTACGCTTATGGAGCTTTTTACAACAGTTACTCCAGTTGTCTCCAAATGTCTCCAAACTTCTTCTTCTTCCTGAGGTCCTTTGTGGGTCCTTGAAGTGTCCAAAAACTTGATCTAAGGTTCCAGAACCTCTGGCTTGCTCCTAAGGAGTTGGGACTACAATTCCCAGAATGCACCTGGTCAGAATCCTCAAAGACCACTGGACATTAGTCAGCTGCCCTCTTCTTGCAGAACCTGATGGAGGGGTCTCTGGTGAGCTCCTTTGTACCTGTAGCTTACAGGGAGTCCACTCCTGGAATTGCAGAAGCAAGGCAAAGTCCTTTTCTTGGTGAAGCCCAGAGTATGCAGCTGGTGCAGTCCTTGTGAGTGCAGTTCTTCAGGTGCAGACCAGGTGTTCAGCAGGGCAGTCCTTCTTCTCCAGTATCTTCTACTAGCAGGGACTGTTGGGCAGTTCTGCCATATTTATCCTTGCTCCGGGGTTGGTAAGGATGGGGTACCACTGACCAATGGGGTGTAGGGTGCCACCCTCTGGGCTAACCACTTCATCTGAAGTGCAGCAAAAGTTAATCCCAGGAAGCCACATTTTTTTAAAATCCAACATGGATCAAATCTCTCCTTGAAGGTTACATCAGACTGAGCCCACCCTACCGTGTGATCAACCACTTCCAGCCCCTCTCCTAATCTAGTTTTTGGGGCTCCCATCTGGCTATGGGAACATGAAATGGGGGAGGTCTAGTTTCCATCCCAGGTGGCTTTCCCTGTTTTGAAAACCGGTTTGGACACTCTCCCTCATCCTGCTGTGCCATCTGCTGCAGCAGGTCTCCTCCCACCAGATGCTTCCTTTGTTTCAGCCCAGGGCACTTCACACCTCATTAAGGCAGCGTGGCTCAGGCTGCCAGAGACTGAACAAATTAAATTAGGAAAGGGCACTATAGGGCTGACTTTTAGAAAGAGTTTTAGAGCTCTTTCTCTGTGCTAGTTATAATGCATGCAACCTTGGCAAGTTGTGGGACTTATTCAAACTTTTAACTTGATAGAAAATTTGACAGATTTAGCTCTTTTCTAGTGGTAATGGGACTTTATTAGTTTTAAGTAAAGTCTTCCAATGTTAGCCTAAGGAGCTAATGCACTACAATAGGGAAAACAACGTTGACTGTTTTTCTTTCACAAGGGCTTATAAAATATATTTTATTAAGTCCTGTTTATGTTTACAATGCACCCAACCCATGGGGTCCTTAGGCCAGAACTTAGGGGTGACATATGTAAACAAAAGGTTTTAATTCCAAAGTCGAATTTGGGGTTAAATTTAACTTAAGAGTAGCCAGTAAGGTAGGTCTGCCTTTAAAATGACACTGGACACCCCAGCAGTGCACTTATGGGTACACTAACCATACTGAGGTCACTAAACCTACATGCTTTACCATATACTATGGACTTAGAGGTAGCTTGACAGAGCCAATTATAATTAGGTATAATTTGCATACACCATTTTAAACAGAGCACTGGCCTTGGGACTGGTTATGAGCGCCCAGGGCACAGGCAGAGTCAGAAAACACCAGTATCAGCTAAAAGTGAGGGCAAAAAGTGAGAAGACTTCTGCAATTTGCCAGTTTTCTCACATATGTGCAGTGCTTTTATTGCTGGAAAATATTATTTATGGGTCCAGAGGCCACAGCCCTGTCATCATGTCAGCAAGATTACATTTCTTCTTGGGCATGCTACCTGCGCCCTCAGGAACCATGTCGGTTTCACCCAGGCTGGGAGGTTTTTGTAATGTCCCCACAACTCTCTTGGATATAGTGTTGTCCCAGTTGTATCTGGGTCCTACCATACCCCCACAGCTCCGACAGTGATTGTCTAGCGATGATCACTCAGGACCAGGAAGTTGCCCAGCCGGGCCGCCCACTGCATGCTCCTGCGTGTTGGCCAAGACACCGCTGCTTCACAGGGCTTCAGATCCCTCAGTTGCAACCCCAGCTAGAAGGGCGCAGTACTAGAAAGGCCATCTACTGTGCTTTGCTGCTAACATCTCTGCCTTCCTGCAGAAGTTCTTTTCAGGTCACCCCTAACTTATAGGCTGGCACTGTGGCTGCTATTTTCTTTTGTTTCGAGGGAGTCAGGCAGATGCATCTTTAATGTGAGAATCCAGATTCTGCACCATGGGTTATGTTGCTACGTGCTACTCCTCTCCGTAGTGGAGTGCCAAGGTCTGCCAGGTGGCTGCCAGGTTTGATGTTTAGATTAGGGTCCGGAGCTACTCCAGTGAGCATCTTACTGTATCTCAAATCAAGCTACACACCGCTGCAAGCATTAAGGGCCAGATGTAGGTAGAAACCAATTTGCGAGTTACAAATTGCGAGTCCTTCCGACTCGCAATTTGCAACTCGCAAATTGGTATGCAGAAAGGTGTTTCAGACACCTTCTGCGACTCGCTATGGGGTCGCAAAGACCCACCTCATAAATATTTATGAGGTGGGTCGCAGTTTGCGACCCCATAGCGAGTCTAGGCACTCACGGGGATGGTGGCCTGCTGGAGACAGCAGACCACCACGTCTGTGACTGCTTTTAAATAAAGCAGTTTTTTTTTTCTCTTTGCAGCCCGTTTTCCTTAAAGGAAAACAAGCTGCAAATAGAAAAAAATAACGAAACCTTTTTTTTTTTTTCAGAGTAGGCAGTGGTCCATAGGAGCATTCACAAAGGGGAAGGGGTCCCCTGGGGACCCCTTCCTGTTTGCGAATGAGTTACCATCCACTTGAAGTGGATGGTAACTGCGGGTTGATTTGCGACCGCTTGCGCGGTCACAAATCAACCCTACATCGCGGTGCGACTCGCAAATAGGTAGGGAACGCCCCTTCCTATTTGCGAGTCTGAAACACATTTTGCGAGTCGGTAACGACTCGCAATATGTGTTTCAGCATCGCGTGAGGGCATTAGCGCCTCGCAAACGGCATTTTTCGCTGTTTGCGAGGCGCTAATGCCTTCCTACATCTAGCCCCTAATCCCTAATTAAAATCTAGTCTATTGTCAAGGTACATTGCAGGCCAGCTTTCTTATTTTTAGAATTGTTAGAACTACCACTTAGCTGTGAGCTGATTTTTAGTCGTTGCAAAGGTAATTATCATCTGTATATTATGGTTGCACATAAATCATCATGTTATCTTGTTATTTGTTTTATTATTTTTCGTTCTATTGATTTTATTGTTATCTGTATTTTATGGTTAAGTGAGCCACATGATGTATGTTTAACTATTCTGAAATATTCAACAAACATCTTCTGTTTCAGCAAATTAATTTTAGTTCAAGACATCTCTTTGCTTATTTTTTATGTTTCTTGCTAAATGCAATCAGTAAATAAGTCGACCTGCGGTTGATCATTAAAGTACACTTTAAACATGTACTTCTCACTCAAAATAATCAGCATCATAGCAGTCTGCTGCGCTGAACAACTATTATTTGTTTGGGATTATTAGCTTCGATCCAAGAATGCATTAACTTTTATTTAATTTCAGAGTTGATCCTATGCGTTGGTGTACCCTGCATAAGTATGCATCCTCCCAATCCTTACTAAAACATAAAACCTCGATAGACAATCTCTGAAAACATAAATAACTAGTTCTGGGACTATACGGATTAAATCCAGATAAAGTCTATTTATCTACAATTGAATCGAGCATGGTTGGTGTATGAGTTTCGTTCTTAAATGAATTTCAATTTTTAACCATTGTGCTTAAGCCAGTCAAGAGGCATGATACAAAGTGTATTTTTCATCCAATGTTCTTGTCTTAAGGTCACAATGCATTTCGACTGACCTATTTTTTATTTTTTACAAGCACACATATTTTATTTAGGAGTACACACTGAGTACACCTGACGGGTGCTGCTGCACACTCCTTTAATTGCCAGAGTATTAAAGTTCAGGCAAAAGCCTGCAGTGCATATTTTTTCAGTAAAAAGAATCAAAACATTTATAACTGTATGGCAATTAAATATTTGCCCTCCACTCTAGCACGTAGGAGGAATTATTTTCAACTATTCTAGCTATTAATTAAACAGTGGTCTGATGTCAAACATTTATAAATTATTGTGCGTTTATGTATGCTGCACTTTGAACCACTGGCTTCACTTTGCGTTTATGCATGCCACATTTTGTACCACTGCCTTTATCTCATACACAAACTAAATTTTACATACTTTTGGCCCATGTGTACTTTTACAACCAGATCCACTAGCTACCTCGTCAGCTTTGCTTGTGCACATTTCCAAGATGAGGAAAATCCATGAAGGGAGAAGATCCATTGCCTTCCATGAAGGAAAGGTTAGGTGGTCTATCAATTTTATGATGTTGAGAAAACAGCTTAATATCTGTCTTTTCAGGCAGTAATGGGTCTTCCTTTATGATTTATTTTGCTACTTTTTCTTAGCACCAGAACCTTTTTTGGTTAAAGCGCGCTCTACCTGTAAATAAATAAATGAATACATTTTGCAGACTACCTTAATTATCAATGTGATAATGACCTATTACATACCCATTTACAACGTGTTACTTGTATACCCATGTTCTCCACCTTTTTTTACTATCAGTGTCACTCTATAGAATGTCCCAACACTCTATGTTAGTTATTAGTTTATTATTGTCCTGTTAGACCTGGCATCCTTGGCATGGTCTCCCCTGTCTTTTTTGCCTCTGCTTCCCATGTTTTGACTGTGTGCTTGACTCTGTTTTTGCTGTTCTTGGTACTCTGGGCACTTTTCCACTGCTGACCAGTGCTAAAGTGCAAGTGCTTCTATGTAAAGTGTAAAGAGTAAATTGGATTTACCAGGATTTGCATATTTGATTTACTAGTAAGTCTCTAATAAAGAGCACAAGAGGTGCCCAGGGACTGTAAATCAAATGCTATTAGTGGGCCTGCAGCACTGGTTGTGCCACCCACATTAGTAGCCCTCTAAACAAGCCTAAGAACTGCCACTGCAGTGTCTGTGTGTGCATTTATGAACTGCCAATTCGACCTGAAAAGTGTACCCACTTGCCAGGCCCAAACTTTCCCTTTTTATACATATAAGGCATCCATAAGATAGGCCCCAGGTAGCCCCATGGGAAGGGTGCAGTGTATGTTAAAGGTGGGACAGGTACAGATGTATTACATGTCCTAACAGTGAAACACTGCCACATTAAATTTTCACTTTTGCAAGGCCTATCTCTCTCATAGGTTAACAGGTGGGCTGCCTTTAAATATTCTTAAAGTATAGATTCTCTTTGAGAGCAGACAGAAATTTGGAGTTTGGTGTCTCTGAATTCACAATTTAAGAATACATCTTTTATTGAAGTTGGTTTTTAGATTGTTAGTTTGAAAATGGCACTTTTAGAAAGTAGGCATTTTCTTGCTTAAACCATTCTGTGACTCTGCCTGTTTATGGATTCCCTGTCTGGGTCAGACTGACAGTTGGGCTCTTTGTGAATCCCCTCTAGACAGTGAGACAAAGAGAGCTGAGGTGTAATCTGCATATCCTGATGAGCTAGAGTGCAGGGAGGCGTGGTCGCTTACAGCTGAATGGGCTGTGCCTGCCCTCACACAATGCAGTCTACAACCCTCTTGTGTGTGTCTAGGGCCTGGCCTGGGCAAGACAGGATCTTATGAACAACAGAGACTTTCCTTTGAAGTTTGCCTACTTCAAAGGCAGAAAGGGGAATAAGTAGTGGACCCAAAACCCCAGACTTTAGATCACTTCTGGAATCAAGAGGAACCTCTGCCAAGGAGAAGAGCTGAAGAGCTGAGGAGAAGTGCTGCCTCTGCCTGTGACTGTGCTTTGTTGGACTAACCTGCAGTTGCTGCTTCTGCCTGTGAAAGAGGACAAAGACTGGACTTTGTTGTGCATTCCTGCTTGAAGAAGAATCTCCAAGGGTTTGAACTGAGCCTGCCTCAAGTTTTGAAGTCGCAGGGCCATCAAAGACTTCCTCTGCCAGCACCTGGACTCTCTGCTGAGACACCTGCCCTGCCAAGTGATGCCCTCTCCAGTCCCTGGGCCCTTGAGAGGTGAAGTTGGCAGAACAAGGACTGAAATCCACGCACAAAACACCGTGCAGGGAAATGTTTGACGCACCATCAGCAACGCGGCTGACAAACAACACACCACCCGCTTCGCGGCTAAAATCGACGCTCTGCCTGCATCGTGGCTGTGAGATCACTGCATCGCAGCTGGAGAAACAACACAACACCCGCTTGCGGCTGCTGATAACGACACCGACCCCAGGTATCATGTTTTTCTAACACTATGTGACCGAATTTCTCGCGCATTACCCCTGCCCCATCTGGAAATCGACACATTACTGACCGACCAGAGAAGAAAATGATACACGGACTCACTTGCGATTAAGGAATCGACACATCACTGACTTTTCCAATGCACGCTCACCTGCGAGGCTTTATTTTTGACACAAACCAGGTACTTTGCGTGAAATCAACATTTCCATTGTTTTCAATGGAGTAAGACTCCTATTCTTTTGTAAATGCATATCTTGACTTGTGTATGTTGGATTTTTGTTGTTTTGGTCTCCTTTGATTTAGATAAATATTGCCTATTTTTCTAAACTGGTGCGGTGTCTATTTTGTAGTGTTTTTGGCTGTATTACTGTGTGTGTTTGTACAAATACTTTACACATTGTCTTTGAGATAAGCCTGACTGCTTGTGCCAAGCTACCAAGGGGGTGAGCAGGGGTTATCTTGAGTGTATACTTTCATTGCCCTGACTAGAGTGAGGATCCCTACTTGGACAGAGTACAACCTTAATGCCAACCAGACACCCCATTTCCAACATGTCCCACTGTTAACCACATCTATTTGTTCTTATTTGTTTGCTCCAGCCTAACCTTTCTTCTCAGCTCACTAGAAAACTGATTTTACCTTCTTTTGACACTTAAACTATTTTTCAAACAGAAACATTATTTTATGTTGAATACCTGATTGCTGTACATTAAAACTGTAACGCTTATCATTGTAACCCATTTTTATTTCCTCTGATTAAAGTCATGCTACTTGATTTAGCATTTTGTATATGGGTACTCTGTCACAAATGTGAGGGATATCCTCTCCAACTTACTACATGTCCAAAGGATATAATGCACTAATAATAAGGCAGATGGGCTATCTGTCACGTTTGTGTTAGAGTAACATGACTGGTAGCCTTTAAAAGATTCCTATTGTCTCAAATACCATTCTACGATCCCGCCTCCTGCCAACATGTCCTCAAATCAAGTCCCTTCGTACATCATATTTAGGCCTACTCTTTCAAAATGATCCTCCCTTACCTAAGAATGCTTCTAAAGCGGTCGAACACTGTCATCCTGAGCCCCTCATTGCTGACAAGAATCACTGCCCTTGGAAAGAGAGAGAGAAAACAGACAATTTCTTCTTCACCTGCAAAGCTGTTTTGTTGTTCAATTTCTTTTCATAGTGCCTACCAGTATCATGCAATGCTAAATCCTTTATGGCCGCAAGAAAACTATTTCAGGTTTCCTATATTTAAATGCTGATTAAATAATCTTCATTTTCAACTATGGAAAAGTTATGCTGTAAGCCTTAGAAAATAATCTGACAATATTTAATTTTCATATCCAACCCTCTCTTACAAACCAGGAAGATATCTGATATGCCCCCTTCATTTCTCACCCATCTTGTTCACTACTTCATCCTAATACTGTGGCTCCTTTCAGTGGCTCTCGCTCTCTCCTCCATTATATTTACAATCTCCACATCCCACACTTCTTACACTTCTATGAACCCTATTCAACATGTTCATAGTTGTTAAACACTTTACAAGTAAATAAGGTCTTGATCACGAGCCTTAGGTAACCCATAGGGCAGGGACCCGCATGCTCAAGGCACCTGACTACTCCCAGGAATATATTGTGCAGACGGATGCTTCAGAGCATGGCATAGGGGCAGTTTTAGCAGGGCCTACATTAGGGATGAATTATATGTAGAAAAATGGGAGTTTAGGGCTTGGCCAGTACTTTTTAATGCCAAGTCGAAGTGGCAGTAAAACTGTACACACAGGCCTTGCAATGGCAGGCCTGAGGCATGGTTCACGGGCTACTTAGGTGGGTGGCACAATCAGTGCTGCAGGCCCCCTAGTAGCATTTAATCTACAGGCCCTGGGCACATGTAGTGTACTTTACTGGTGACTTAAGAGCAGGTTAAATAAGCCAATTGGATATTAACCAACGTCACCATGTTTTAAGGGAGAGAGCATATGCACTTTAGCACTGGTTAGCAGTGGTAAAGTGTGCAGAGTCATAAAACCAGCAAAAACAGTGTCTAAAAAGTGGAGGGAAGCAGGCAAAAAAGTTAGGGGTGACCACCCTAAGGCTGTCAGGTCTAACACTTGTGCAATGGTACTCCAAAGTGTAAACTTGCATATCCTCATTAAATGAAATAGGGTGTGAAGTTAATATAAATGTCTAATTTGACCATACATCTATTAGTGTAAGCGAGTTTATGACCATAGTAACATTCCACACACTTGGAGGAGACCTCCGGTATCAGGGTGGATATCTGGATATGGTAAGTATAGGGAAATGTTTGAAAGTTGATCATACTTTTTATTTAAATGAGATAAAATAGTGTATTTCATATGTTAATGCTAAATATATTTGTATATGTATTTTAAATGTAGAATGATATAATACAATGTTACAACAATAATAATGTATTATAAATTCAAATCTGTATTACTATGAAAATATTAAATGGAAAATAAAATTATTTTTCAAAAGTTTAGTTAAATAAATCCACCCAATATAAAAAGTATATCTTTAACATATATTTAATATTATTAAAAGTGATGTGTAGAATGACCAGTAATGTATTTGTTATAAATCTTAATGCTGCATTCTTATTTACATTTTTAAAAAGGTTCATCAAATATTTGAAAATAAATTCATAATTATTGTTTCTCTCTAGATTTCTTTAACATTAAACAAACTTTAATTGCATTTTTGAACAGATTAACTCATTTAATATATTTATTTTAAAATAAAAATAATCCATCTGAAAATGCTAACACAGTATGCCACAATTCCCGGGGTTGATGCCTATTAAAGGGGATTGTAAACCACAATGTGCCTACATTAATATTTATTGGAGAGGTCATTTTTTTGATCCCTCTTCACAAACCAGCCAGTGAGCAATTTGAAGTGAATTAAGACAAAATATAGTGGAAACTATACCAATATTAATAAATGATTATTTGAATTTCAGGATTTCCTCTCATGGGAGATTGTCTAAAGAAACTTGATTCAGAGTTATTTGTTTTTAGTATATCATGTGTGATATATCATAACCAGTTAAAGTATTTGATTTTACACATCTGTTGAGACTGATGAATCTGTTTAGTAGCTACAAATAGATGATGATGTGAGGGTCATATGGCCATAATGTGAATGGAGTAACTTGGGTGTCTATTCAATTAGGCAAACTTACACATAGGTAAATCTTCATACATAAGTTTAATCATAAACTTTTGAGTAACTTTACTACTTTGGGCTATTCACCATTTTGGCGTGTAAAGTTCCTCAAAAGTGTAAACGTTTGAGGAATGGAGTCAGGAAAAAGTTACATATTGTTGTTAGTTGTATGTATTGATATTCAGTGTAGAATGATATAATAAAATGTTACACCATTACTCACAATTGTAAATTAAACATTGGGCCTAATGCAGAGTTTGCCAGATGAGGTGACTCCGTTACAAATTTGACGGATATCCTATCCACCGTATTAAGATCCCATTATATCCTATAGGAATCGTAATACGGCAGACAGGATATCTGTCACGTTTGTGATGGAGTAACCTGTCCTCTTAACTCTAAACAGGACCATTGTTATTCTGAATATAATAAATTAAAAATATTACTTTTTTGGTGGTTAGTTTATTAAATGAAAAACGCGCCCCACCTAAAGTAAAAAAACAATACATTTAATATGCATTTACAAATTTAAAATGATTTACATAATTGATTAATAGCAATATAGCAATTATAAATATTGTTACTATTTTGCATTTAAAACATTAATAAAGTATTTTACACTAAATTAATAATCATGTCTTATATTTAGAACATATTTAGAAAAATACCATTTAATTGTTTTTTAGACAGGATAAATAACTTAATTTATTTTACCATTCGATCCTATGGGGGTTTATTTTGATCTGCTACCACCATTATTGTCTATGAGAAGGAGTTGCAGTACTTGAGAGTGGTCATGGGCAGTGCTGACCCTACACAAGATTTGAGCAGGAGTATATTTACATATGTTTTGGGTCATTTTTGTCAGTAGTTACTATGGAAGGGCAGTTTGTGAATGGGAAGGTGCTTACTCATTTGTGAATAGGTGCAAGTCCCTCTTTCAACCCTTCCCTTACTCTCCCATAACCCCTCCTTAGCCCTCTTTTATCTCCTTTCCTTTAATAATTAATATACCCACATTTTCAGGCCACTTCCCTCTGTTTCCCCTACATTTAATACTAAAATAAATAAATAGATGTGTGGAGATGTTCATAGTGGGTTCGGAAACCTCCATAAGTAGGTATGTGACGAGCATTTTGTGGTACAGTAGTAGTAGTACTACACAAGTGCTACTAAATATTCTACAAAATACAGTTTATGAATAGGCTCCTTAGAGTGAAGTTTGTCAGCAACTTCCCCTATTGTATGTCTGCTCTCTGGTTTGGCCCTGCTAACTAGCAAACCGGCAGATCCACATCTGGAGACTCAAGTTATCCATATGCTGCCACACTATGTCAGCATTTAACCTTCGAACCATCAAAACCTCAAAACAAGGTAAAGTACATCATAGATGCCAATTCACTAAAAGTGAAATAACCATCCTTTTAGGATCCTGATGACAACACAAGGTAGACTGATTGTCTCATCTTTAGCAGCTCAGCAGCCTCTATTTGTGTTTGGGGCATTTTTAAAGTTTATTTTAATGTTTTCCCAGTGTTCACATGTTGTTGTGCCATAAGTATATGTTTTTCATCTTGGCTGAAATATGTGTTTCTATTATTGTTTCTACTTTTCTGATGGTGTATAAAGGACTATGGATGGGAGTAGTCATATTTTGGGTAATTATTTGTGCTTTTTTCCCTGCAATGCTGCAAGATTTTGATGGGGAGAGGGTGGAAGGGGATCCATGCAGGGTAAGGCAGCTATGTTTTAGCAACACAAAAGGATGATGGACAGAGTGCTGAACAAAGCAAACACTCACCCCCGGTCACAGATCTGGGTTTAATCCATCGTTCTTTTTCTCACCATGCCACCCCAGTTTGGACCCAGCCATATGCAAATCAGTCTTGACCCTGTTCCTCAAGGGAACAGTCCAGCCCGAACTGCCAAGCCAGGTCCTCCCTGGACCGGAAACAAGCATCCTGGGACCATTTTCAGGGTATCACCCTTCATCAGCCAGGCTAGCTCGAATCCAGTGGAACAGTGAGCAAGGGACCCACATCTGGGCATACCCTTCCCACTTAGGGCAACTTTAGCAACACGAAAGGATGGTGGACGGAGTGCTGAACAATGCAAACACTCACCCCCAGTCACAGGTCTGGGTTTAATCCATCATTATTTTGCTCACCATGCCACCCCAGTTTGGAACCAGCCCTATGCAAATCAGTCTTGACCCTGTTCCTCAAGGGAACAGTCCAGCCCGAACTGCCAAGCCAGGTCCTCCCTGGACCGGAAACAAGCATCCTGGGACCGGTTTCAGAGTATCACCATTCATCAGCCAGGCTAGCTTGAATCCAGAGGCACAGTGAGCAAGGGACCCACGTCTGGGCATACCCTTCCCACTTAGGGCAACTTTAGCAACACAAAAGGATGGTGGACGGAGTGCTGAACAATGCAAACACTCACCCCCAGTCACAGGTCTGGGTTTAATCCATCATTATTTTGCTCACCATGCCACCCCAGTTTGGAACCAGCCCTATGCAAATCAGTCTTGACCCTGTTCCTCAAGGGAACAGTCCAGCCCGAACTGCCAAGCCAGGTCCTCCCTGGACCGGAAACAAGCATCCTGGGACCGGTTTCAGAGTATCACCATTCATCAGCCAGGCTAGCTTGAATCCAGAGGCACAGTGAGCAAGGGACCCACGTCTGGGCATACCCTTCCCACTTAGGGCAACTTTAGCAGCACAAAAGGATGATAGATGGAGTGCTGAACAATGCAAACACTCACCCCCATTAACAGATCTGGGTTTAATCCATCGTTCTTTTGCTCACCATGCCACCCCAGTTTGGACCCAGCCATATGCAAATCAGTCTTGACCCTGTTCCTCAAGGGAACAGTCCAGCCCGAACTGCCAAGCCAGGTCCACCCTGGACCGGAAACAAGCATCCTGGGACTGGTTTCAGGGTATCACCCTTCATCAGCCAAGCTAGCTTGAATCCAGTGGCACAGTGAGCAAGGGACCCACGTCTGGGCATACCCTTCCCACTTAGGGCAACTTTAGCAACACAAAAGGATGATGGATGGAGTGCTGAACAATGCAAACACTCACGCCCAGTCACAGACCCGGGTTTAATCCATCATTCTTTTGCTCACCATGCCACCCCAGTTTGGACCCAGCCATATGCAAATCAGTCATGACCCTGTTCCTCAAGGGAATAGTCCAGCCCCAACTGCTAAGCCAGGTCCTCCCTGGACCGGAAACAAGCATCCTGGGACTGGTTTCAGGGTATCACCCTTCATCAGCCAGGCTAGCTTGAATCCAATGGCACAGTGAGCAAGGGACCCACGTCTGGGCATACCCTTCCCACTTAGGGCAACTTTAGCAACTTTAGCAACACAAAAGGATGATGGACGGAGTGCTGAACAATGCAGACATTCACCCCCAGTCAAGGATCTGGGTTTAATCCATCTTTCTTTTTCTCACCATGCCACCCCAGTTTGGACCCAGCCATATGCAAATCAGTCTTGACCCTTTTCCTCAAGGGAACAGTCCAGCCCGCACTGCCAAGCCAGGTCCTCCCTGGACCGGAAACAAGCATCCTGGGACCGGTTTCAGGGTATCACCCTTCATCAGCCAGGCTAGCTTGAATCCAGTGGAACAGTGAGCAAAGGACCCACATATGGGCATACCCTTCCCACTTATGGCAACTTTAGCAACACGAAAGGATGATGGACGGAGTTCTGAACAATGCAAACACTCACCCCCAGTCACAGGTCTGGGTTTAATCCATCGTTCTTTTGCTCACCATGCCACCCCAGTTTGGACCCAGCCATATGCAAATCAGTCTTGACCCTGTTCCTCAAGGGAACAGTCCAGCCCGAACTGCCAAGCCAGGTCCTCCCTGGACCAGAAACAAGCATCCTGGGACCGGTTTCAGGGTATCACCCTTCATCAGCCAAGCTAGCTTGAATCCAGTGGCACAGTGAGCAAGGGACCCACGTCTGGGTATACCCTTCCCACTTAGGGCAACTTTAGCAACACAAAAGGATGATGGATGGAGTGCTGAACAATGCAAACACTCACGCCCAGTCACATATCTGGGTTTAATCCATCATTCTTTTGCTCACCATGTCACCCCAGTTTGGACCCAGCCATATGCAAATCAGTCTTGACCCTGTTCCTCAAGGGAACAGTCCAGCCCGAAACTGCCAAGCCAGGTCCTCCCTGGACCGGAAACAAGCATCCTGGGACCGGTTTCAGAGTATCACCATTCATCAGCCAGGCTAGCTTGAATCCAGTGGCACAGTGAGCAAGGGACCGACGTCTGGGCATACCCTTCCCACTTAGGGCAACTTTAGCAACACAAAAGGATGATGGACGGAGTGCTGAACAATGCAAACACTCACCCCCAGTCACAGATCTGGGTTTAATCCATCGTTCTTTTGCTCACCATGCCACCCCAGTTTGGACCCAGCCATATGCAAATCAGTTTTGACCCTGTTCCTCAAGGGAACAGTCCAGCCCGAACTGCCAAGCCAGGTCCTCCCTGGACTGGAAACAGGCATCCTGTGACCAGTTTCAGGGTATCACCCATCATCAGCCAGGCTAGCTTGAATCCAGTGGCACAGTGAGCAAGGGACCGATGTCTGGGCATACCCTTCCCACTTAGGGCAACTTTAGCAACACAAAAGGATGATGGACAGAGTGCTGAACAATGCAAACACTCACCCCCAGTCACAGATCTGGGTTTAATCCATTGTTCCTTTTCTCACCATGCCATCCCAGTTTGGACCCAGCCAAATGCAAATCAGTCTTGACCCTGTTCCGCAAGGGAACAGTCCAGCCTGCACTGCCAAACCAGCCCCTCCCTGGACCGGAAACAAGCATCCTGGGACCGGTTTCAGGGTATCACCCTTCATCAGCCAGGCTAGCTTGAATCCAGTGGCACAGTGAGCAAGGGACCCACGTCTGGGCATACCCTTCCCACTTAGGGCAACTTTAGCAACACAAAAGGATGATGGACGGAGTGCTGAACAATGCAAACACTCACCCCGAGTCACAGATCTGGGTTTAATCCATCGTTCTTTTGCTCACCATGCCACCCCAGTTTGGACCCAGCCATATGCAAATCAGTTTTGACCCTGTTCCTCAAGGGAACAGTCCAGCCCGAACTGCCAAGCCAGGTCCTCCCTGGACTGGAAACAGGCATCCTGGGACCAGTTTCAGGGTATCACCCTTCATCAGCCAGGCTAGCTTGAATCCAGTGGCACAGTGAGCAAGGGACCGACGTCTGGGCATACCCTTCCCACTTAGGGCAACTTTAGCAACACAAAAGGATGATGGACAGAGTGCTGAACAATGCAAACACTCACCGCCAGTCACAGATCTGGGTTTAATCCATCGTTCTTTTTCTCACCATGCCACCCCAGTTTGGACCCAGCCAAATCAAATCAGTCTTGACCCTGTTCCTCAAGGAAACAGTCCAGCCCGAACTGCCAACCCAGCTCCTCCCTGGACCGGAAACAAGCTTCCTGGGATCGGCTTCAGGGTGTCACCCTTCATCAGCCAGGCTAGCTTGAATCCAGTGGCACAGTGAGCAAGGGACCCATGTCTGGGCATACCCTTCCCACTTAGGGCAACTTTAGCAACACAAAAGGATGATGGACGGAATGCTGAACAATGCAAACACTCACCCCCAGTCACAGATCTGGGTTTAATCCATTGTTGTTTTGCTCACCATGCCACCCCAGTTTGGACCCAGCCATATGCAAATCAGTCTTGACCCTGTTCCTCAAGGGAAAAGTCCAGCCCAAACTGCCAAGCCAGGTCCTCCCTGGACTAGAAACAAGCATCCTGGGACCGGTTTCAGGGTATCACCCTTCATCTGCCAGGCTGGTTGAATCCAGTGGCACAGTGAAAAAGGGACCCATGTCTGGGCATACCCTGCCCACTTAGGGCAACTTTAGCAACACAATAGGATGTAGCTACATTATCCTAATTTTCCATATCTCCTTCTTTGCTAGTCATGTGGAATCCGCCATTTTGTGGAGCCTGGGTGTGTGTGTCATATGTGGCCAGCTTGTCTTCTCTCTCCATGCTTCTTTCTTTGCTGGCCATTTGGTACTTGTGATCACCACTCTGTGGAGCCAGTGTGTGTGTGTGTATGCATGTGTGTATGTGTTGTGTGATTGATAGACAGCTATTCTGTCTTTGTTCTCCATGCCTTTTAAAACCGATAATGTTTTTCTTTAGATTTTTACTTTTTCTAATATTTGTTTCTTGTTATATTAATGATGCTTGTAGCTGATTATACTAATCTGTAGTGCACAGCTGTTTTTGTTATTAATTTAATCAATTTTGCCTTCCTCCCAGGTTGGACCCTCGGGCCTTTGGGGGCGCCAGGTATTGTTTCTTAATTTATTTGATTTTTACAATATTATGATGATGATGATGATGACTTGCATTGCATTAAGAATAATCCAAATAATCCAACAAGCCAAGTCTTACCCCTGTCCTTCTTATTTTTTTATTGCCTGCATGGTGACAACAGGATAAGTAGAAGGAGAGAAGTCTGTGAATGACGCAAGAGTTCAGATACCTATCTTCTTAGTGTTTCTGTTGATATCACTGACCAACTGTAGAAGAAGTAAAGAATATGGGTCAAAAGAAACAAGATCCTGACAAGACAAGCCTGTTGTCACCATTGCCATAAAGTCTTTATCCTTTTCCTGGTAATGGAACATATATTCTGCATCCGTTTCCTCTGAACAGGAAGATATTGGGGTGAGGATCTCCCCTGGATCAACAACGGTGCTCTCATCAGCACTAAAGGAGATGTCTCTCGGTGCTGCAGTGACTGCAGTTGTTGCTGAGAGCAATCAATCTGAAATTGAATTGCTCCAACATCAAACCCAATCGTTACAGAAAACTCAACAGCAAAAATAGAATGCCTTCCCGGGTGGGAGCAGATCAAGAACTTGAGCTTGTTGCATCGCAGGATATTGTAACTGTTCTTCCATCGGACACATCATCCTCACTATCTCCTCATAGGAAAAGCACAAGCACTTCCCCATTTTCCTTTAGGCCCCCATCAGATGATTGTGAGATGTATTGGACCCCTAGCTCTTCATGGTAGGCAAGGGAAAAATGAGGTTGCCAAAAGCCTTGGAAATTAGGAAGATGAACCAGTGATTGTTCATGTGGTGAGTGACACTCTATTCATCCTGCTCTGATTCATGAAGTTTTACCAATATCACCTGCTTCCATCTTTTCAAGAACCCCAAGACCTGCAGCAACCACAAGGTCTACAACAGTTACAACCCACTAAAGGGAAAGGAAAACCTAACCACCACAACATGTTACACCGGCTTTGGCTCTAAATAGAAACTTTTGTTCACTTTTTGGGACAGATTTACACTTAGACCACATAAGGACACCATCCTCCATTGCACAATTTACAATAAATCAGTGCTTCGGGGAGTTCAGGTTGATATTATGGTATGATATGAAAAATCAACAAGCAATTGTGAGAAAAGAGCACATCAAAAATATATCAACTGCTGAGAGAGAATAAAAGGTTAATAGAATGAGATGGCTGTGAGAAAGAAGACGATTTCAGTCATGTGAAGCAGCGTTATAGCTCCTGGTATGAAGCCATAACCTACAGGAACAGTGGAATGGAACAAAGAAAATATGGATTTTCCCTTTGTCATTGAGGTGGTATAATGACAATGAAAAAAAGTGCAACCACAGCCTATGTTCATCAAGGAGTTATCGTATCATAAACATATGAGCTAGTCCATTTATGGGAAGCTGGCCACAATTTTACTAATTTACCTAATTCCTTCTTTCTTTGGTGGATGAAGACTGGTTTGCTGAATTTGTAGAGACCCTCTATCCAAAATGGAAAGTTCTAAGCTGGACCTATTTTTCACCTGTTTCTGTTCCAGTGCTACACCACCTAGTGCTGGGATTGGTTAGAAAAGCAATGATGGAGTGAGCTGTTTATTCCATCAGCCTGTTGATATTGGCTTGATGAATGCCAATGTGCACAACAGCAAGACATATTTATAAATGAAAGATATATTTTCATACATGAGCAAAGTCAAATCACCACTGTTAGATTCCCTCGTCATGAACTCTCTGCCAACCCCAGCACATGGGTACGTTGTAGGGCAGGCTCTGAGACCCAACCCTGAAGGTTAATTTCCCTGCATCCCCTATCTGAAATTGCATCTATGACACTGTGACAACTGTTCACACTTTATGGTTTTATTCCTCCCAGAGAAATGTATATAACTTGATTCAGTTTGATGTACAAAGAGAAACAGTTCTCAGACCCTGGTTCTGTAACTGCTCTCCTGGCCGTAATGTTTAATTAAACAAAGCATTTCCTGTTTACCAGATGCCTCTTAGTCCTAACATTTATGTGTGGATAACTAGGAAAAAGCATAATCAGCAGAAGTCACTTTCTTGATTATCAGCATCGGGAAGGGTAATCACTTGGACCACTGGGTGCAACGCAGACAGTACGCTTGACCCCTGGGTATGATACAGGGATTTTGGATTGCTGGGCACTTGGACCACTGGGCATGACACCGATGGTATGCATAAGGCTCTGGGTGTTGCATAGGGCCAGCTCTCTGTTTTAAGAAGTGCCTTCTCTTGTACTGATGGGCGTGATGCAGATGGCACGCATAGGGTTTGGGTTTTATATAGGGCCCGCATCTCAATCTTATTAGGCTATCCTGGTTTTCTCAGTGCCACCGGTTTCTTAACACTGGTGGTATTTGAAAGAATTGAAAGGTGTGCTTCGCTTGGACCACTCAGCATGACACAGATAGTATGGAGGACCCCTGGGTGTGACATGGGGGAATTCAGACATTAGGGTACTAGAACTATAGGGATCCAGGAGATTAGGCATAGCTTGTGTTTTTGCCAAGAAGGGACTATGGTCATTAAAGTGAGTCATTTCTTTTTCCACATAAATTGTTGTAATCTTTTTCCCTGAGCTAGTATCAGCACGATTATCAGTCTCCCCTAATCCCGTGCAGCACAGAGCTTCCCTTGGTCAGAGGAAAACATGTGTGTGCTAGGAGTGTGCATGGCTA
Organism: Pleurodeles waltl; assembly: GCF_031143425.1. Taxonomy (NCBI): domain Eukaryota; kingdom Metazoa; phylum Chordata; class Amphibia; order Caudata; family Salamandridae; genus Pleurodeles; species Pleurodeles waltl. Next base: position 572,335,948 of record NC_090439.1, on the reverse strand, counting down.
AGGTATTGCAGATGGGCTGTTCCCCTTATTTTTAGGGGCTTAGTCATTCTCCCTGCCAGTTGAAATTGTGTCGTTTGGCATTATGATGCTGGTAGACCAATGTCTCTTTGTTTGTCTTAAGTGTTGAATGTTGTGTTTTTGTCGATGTTTTAATGTATAATAAAGATATTGCTGATTTGTACAACTTGTTGTTTGATGCCAAATTAAGGCTCGCTATATTGTCTCCAAATTTCAAATTGTTGCAGTTGTTAACTCGTGATTGTGATTTCTTGTGAAATTGTTTGTTAAATGTTTATTTTGATGTATACTCTCCCCCACCAGATTAGATTCTGAAAACTCCTTGTATTGATATTTACCACTACTAGAGTAGATCTAGTAAATTGTTTGTACATATTTCCCCGTCACAAGAGTAAAATTTAGAAAATCCATAAAAACAGAAAAGTTAGCAACTTGGGAAAAGAAACATTTTATAAAAATAGAAACGTTAGAACATGTATAAACCTAAAAAATCGCTTAAAACATGTAAAACTAAAAGGATAACTATCACCTAAAAGACAACCCAAATTCTACCATGGAATCCCCATTAGCGCACATGCAGAGTAAGTTCCCCACTCAGGATAAAAAGCTTAGCAAGCTCTGCTATGAGTTACACACTCACACATACAAACACACACGCACACACACTTACACACATACACACACACACACACACACACACACACGCACACATGCAGATACATACCAAGACACCCACGTTCTCCTGGCCAAAAGAGGGAACCTTTGACACTAATATCATAGAACAACATACATACAAATTCAATACACAGGACAAAAGAAGGAAGGCATCCACACCTCCCCCACCATATGCAGGTATGAAGGTGCTCTCCGTGATGCCTGCTATGCCTGTGTTAGAATAAACTAACCTGCCAGTCCAGGGAGCTCAAGGGGCCCCTACCGAATGGCAGACTGTTAGGTCTAGGCATGGCGGTCCAACATGCCTACAGGCCCCAACACTCCCTGTACCACCCTAGTCCAGCACTAGTGCCCCCCGAAGCTCGACCCCCGGTTCATCATGGTCAGCAGAGCGAGCCTCAGAGACACGGAGGATACACACCCCTGCTAGTTCCGGGGAATTAACCTAGGTGAAAGGGGGATTTATAGCAGTCTTGGGCAGTGAGTCAGCTAGCAAAAGTGAGGGATGAGGTCCCAGTACTCCAAGATCTGACAGTGAGGAGAGAACCACAGGGTACACTCAGGTAACTGAGTAAACCACAGGGAGCGAGCAAGAGAGACGGTCTCAACTTAGAAATACGACACAATGCTCAGAGTGAAGAAGACAATCTAGGTGGGAGTCAGAAGAAATGCATGCACTAAGGAGGGAGAGCTTGCACCCTAGAGGCCCAATGGAGAATAAAGTAGTGTGCCCTCTACCTGAGGAGAGCGGGAGTAGGTACAGGGCACCAATCATGGAAGAATCCAAGATAGAGTCAGAAGAAAAGGTTTTGACTGGGGTCCAAGTCTCACCTAAGCACCAGCAAAGGAGTGGGGCTGACCAGGAAATACAGGACCAAGGCAGCTTGGTGCAAACCCAGCTTAGACAAAGGAGGGCCAAAATGGCACCTCTGTGTGCACACAAGGGGAAGAGAGACAAAGATGTCGGCACCCCCCCCGGGACTCACCGGATGGGTAAACCAACCCCAAGGCATACAGTAGCTCAGAAGGAAGGCAAAATCTTCACACAACTCTTGCCACATACTAGCCTGCTGGACTGAGAAAAGTGATCATATGATAGACCCTGGCCGAAGGAGAGATCCTTCAAACCAAAAGACATAGTAATTGCAGAAGACAGCATCCGGCACAGAGGGGGACATGCCAATTGGAACTTCCCTTACATGCAGGAGTGTCTGAGGAGATGTGAATTCTATGTAGAGGGAAAGCCAGTGGAGAGGCCCAGTACAAAAATATGTCCTCTACTACAGAAGGGGCAGTCAGGGTCCATCTATGTGCCTTGGGCTCAGAAGGGCAAGTAGGGGCTAAGAGCCTACCAGCCGCAATTGTTGTATGAAGGTGAGAAATGCATCTCATGCTTTGAGAAGAACACCACAGGGATCACCCTGTTGTTAGGCAATGTCAAGAATCTGCTAACCATCAATATTGGTGAGCAGACCAACATGGTGTTTGCCTGTGCTCACATCCCAATGCTCACGCTGACCATCTTGAAGCATGACTGGGCCACATTTAATTCATAGAGGCACCAGATATGGACGGCCCTGAGGGAAATGTTCTCTCACTGTCTAGATGTAGGTAGAATAATAGCAGAAACCATGAACCCTGGGGAGGCCATAACAGACTTCCTAGACAGGATAAGAGAACAGTGGGGATAGGAGACAGGACAGCCATGGGCAGATATGAGACCCTAAAGATATCTTCTTTAACAGCATCCTCAAAAAGAAGCTGCCCACCGAAATACAAAGTTATTTGGACAGCATAGTAGTGCTAGACACTAAACCATGGTGAAAGATACAAGCACACATACTGTATTTTCAGAAAAGAAAAGAGGAGAAGGAAAGGATAAGGAGAAACATGAACAGGCCCTGAGGGACAATGCTAAGTTGATCCAACTAAAGCTGAAGAAGGCCGCCCTTGAGAGGGCCGCATTTGCCACAGGAGTGCAAATGGCACCGGTTATGAAAGAAACTCCACAACAGGACCATTGAGGGTTCCAAAATGGCTACAGTGAGGGGAACCAGGGTGGTTAACAGCAGCCAAACCCCATACAATGCTACTGTTGCCATAGAATGGGCCAGAAGGCTGGCAGGTGCTGACTAAAGGCACATCATGCGCAGAAGTCAATGAGCCGAGCTCAGGTCCTGCACTTGGTCAGGCACGGAGGGGGGAGACCTGACGGCAATTAGAAACAAAATGGTTCCAATATTTATAACCTATTTCTTCCACAACTAGGTATTCCGAGGGGGGGCACCATTCGGTGAGTCACCTAATTGCTGGAAAACACAGAAATTCAAAAGAATGAATTGCTGATATGCAAAGATGCAGCATTCTTTTATAATCAACATAACTCTTTCCTAACAGGTATGAGGTCTAACCATTAAGTACACCACCTCTACAGTGGACCATAGCCTTCTCAGCAGCTGCACCAGAACCTCAAGCAGGATCAATAGCCACAAATTGCTTTAAAAAACTCTAGCATACAGCAGGATCAAGAGTCACAACACTTCTCCAGGGCTTTTGCACATCCATACCCCCCCACAGGATCTCATACCGCATGTTGCCCTAAAGATGTTTCAAAACAGTTTTTCAACTCAGAAGCTCTCATCACCAAGAAGATCACAGACATAGCTGCCAGAATCATCTCAAGATCTACAATGTTTCCTAAGTTATGTGTCTTTATGCATTTATACTTTCTCTGGTTGTTAAGGGATGCTACTGCATCCATGTAGTTCCAAAGAGCAGCCTAGTCTAATGAAGTCAATCCATAAAATGTCACCACACCTGAGTAGGACACGGCGCTCTTTTACACAACCTGTGGAATCAGCACATGACCACTGTGGGCTCCAAGACATCAGCCAGGTCATGTTATGTCTGTTTGCTGATACCCCATGCACTAGGTGCAGGTAGATTTTAGGTATCCCAAGAGGGAGCCCCTGAAAAAGCAAAATGCCTTCTCCATCTGTACCTGTGTAGAGCTACGGCTGAAATACAGCCTAATAGAATATAACCTCATAGGGTAGTAACAAATCTGACCTACTATGAGACCAATCTCGTAACACTGTCTCTTCTCGCTGAGCCTTCCAATATGCAAAATGAGCTAGTAGGATGCGCTATAGGGCAGGATACTGTTTGGCCCAGAGATTTTCATGAAAAGAGATTATTGGTGGTCGCTAAACTACCTAATCAGTATACAAATACGTCTGTTCCCTGTCCCATCTGTGGTCCCAGGATGGCCCTTAGCAATTCTGGGGCTGTCTTCGTTAATAACAAATGGACCCCGGACACTGAGTTTCAGTGTGTTCTTTATGTTTCAGAGGCAAAGGAATCATTCTGCTGGGCACAAATGGAACTGTGGAACAATCGTGCACATTCTGGACATGTAATCGGGTACCTCCATGATCATGGACACCTACTGGCAGTATGGCGAGTTTGCTTACAACCAGCTCCTCTGTGAATGGCGTGGCCTCTGCTCACTCATCACCATACACACCCCAACCCTGTTCATCTGAGGAGAAGATCTGTCTGAACTGTACTAACACCCACCGAGGAAGACAACAACACTATTGCATCAGGCTCGAAGGAGAAGAGCTGTTGATTATTTTTTTGGGGCTCAGTACAAAGACATTCCTGAGGAGTTTAGACTGTTCACCGATGCCTAAGTGTCAGGGGGAGAGTCCATACCCTTCTTCATCTTGCAGACAAAAGCAAATGCCTGCTGGTTGCAAATAACCCAGTAGGAAATGCTCAAAATGTTGAACAGTACTGAGCTGGGCCTTAAAGCAATTAATGAAGAACTAAGAGCCATCCACCACCACATGGTGATGCAACATCGGTATGTCTTGGACTACATCCTGCTGCACTTTCTTACCTGGCAAGGACATGGACAGTGAAACTCTGACAGTTGCTATTTGAGCATTGCATGACTACAGAAGGACATTAGTGAAGAGGGACTTGCCCTTGAGCAGGAATGGTTCACAAACTGGTTCTCCTGGCTCCCCAGGTGGCTGACCGGTTTGTGCATGTCATTGTTGCCCATTGTCATTGTGTTACTGTTTTTGTGTGGTTAACTACAATTGGGGGTTTCCTGCTGTAAAAATGCAGTCCACAAATTGGGTGGAGTAGAGAGGGAGCTGGGACAAAAAGGTATTGACATTGTGACTGTCATAACTTGTGGGCTTTATGGTGTAGTTAAATATTCAACTAGAGGGGGAAATGTTGACATTGGATTGATCAATGACGCGCACCACAACAAGACATTTTTATACTTAAACAATACATTTTCATATACGAATGAAGTTCCATCACCACTGTTAGAATCCCCTGTTGTGAACTCTCTGTTAATCCCAGCAGGTAGGTACGTGTTCAAGCAGGCTCTGATACTCAGGGCTGAAGGTTAATGACTGACAGGTGACAGATGGAGCAACACTTAGCAGGCAGCCAAATGCACAAACATGTTAAATCAGATCCCACATATAGGCAGCAACACTACAATGGTCCCCGGAGATTGGCCCCAATAAATCACACATGGCCAGAGGGATGTGTATATTTCCAAAACACTACAAAGTTAGATGCTGCATGTAACTATATACATGTAACCAATCAGGACACAGGACACAAAGCGCATGCAGTGATCACACGCCCACCCAGGTTGGACACCTGAAAACATAGGGGGTCATTATGAACATAGGCGGTCCGGACCACCATGCTGGCGGTGGCGGAAAATACCACCACCGGCATGGCTGTCCGGATCACCATATTATGTACATGGTGTGACCGCTACAGGTGGAACTCCACCACCGCCAGGCTACCGCGCCAGGCAGCCTGACGATGGCAGAGTTCCTTATCCAACAGGGCAGCGCTGCAAGCAGCTCTGCCTGCTGGATAAAGAACCTGTGTCCACCACACTTTTCCTGCCAGTTTCCCCCGCCAGGAAAAGGCTGGCAGAATGGGTGCCCTAAGGCCCCGTGCACAGCCCCATTGCGCATGTCACTGATATGCGCGACGGGTGCTGCTCCACCTGCCGCACTGCAACATTGACGACGGCTCCATGTGAAGCCGTCGGAAATGTCCAAGCCCAGCATTCCCCTGGGCCAGCTGGCAGAAACATTGTTTCTGCCCACTGGCACTGCGGAATGTTGTTTATTGGGCCAGAGGGGTCCTCAATGGTCTGGCAGTCTGTGTTTAGACCACCAGCCTGAACACGGCGGGAAATCCTGCCGTGTTCATAATGAGGGCCATACTGTCTAGCCCACATTGTGTCAATGCCAGGTAGAGGCCCACCTTCATTGACTATCTGGAATTGTAACTATGACACCGCAACAGCTGTTCACATTTCATGGTTTTATTGTTCCCAGAGAAATGTTTAAAACTTGCTTCAATTTCATGTACAACAATACACAGTCCTTACACCTCAGTTCTTTCACTGCTCTCCTGGCCATAAAGTTTAAATAAATGAAACGTTTCTTGTTTAGTCAGACACCTCTTTTCGTTTGTTTTTTAAGGTAAATTCTCATTCGAGCAACAAACCTCACAACAGATATGTGAACCACTCATCAAGCACAAGGCTATAAGTGCATCACGTCACACTGGGTAACTTTCAAGGGGGTTAAGTATTGCCTAGCTGTTGGTCTTAGAGTTGCTGAAGCTTTTCAAGGTATTTGGACAAATGAAACAGTCGCAACCTTCTCCATTCAGATGTTAACATTGTGGAAGAAATTTAATATCAAGGTCTACAAATGACTTTAAACCAGAAGTCTCACCATTGGATTAATTGCCACTGACGACGGCAGTAATAGTATCAAAGCCATGACTGACGGAGGATCCTTCACAGTCCTATGTTTAGCTAATTGTGCAGGACTTCCTTGAAAAAGAAAAAAAACAGTCAACAGTATACCAGTTGTCAGTTGCGGGATTTGCAATCATTTTAGTCATTCAGTCAAAACCTTGAAGCCTCAGAGGATCATTGCTTATAAAAGCTGTCTTTCAGGAGGTTCCCAACCCATTCAAACTCCACATTTTACCCGGAACTGACCTGGACCCCGCACGTGCTTTCAGCAGCAGTGAGCGCCCAGAGTGTGGAGCTGAGCTGAGCTGTGGGGCTATTCTGCAGCTCAGCGGCTCGGCTTGGAGGTTCAGCAGCTTGGGTTGGGCGTGCCTGCTGACTGCCGTTCGTCCACCGCCTGTCGTCCACTGTGGGAGCCCACCTCCACTACCACCATACACCACCATACATCGTGCCTCGCCCCCACTGTGAGGCAACCGGGGGAGACAAGACATGAGACAGTTGGCAGCCGCAAGCCTGAGGAAAGCCTGAGAAGTGGAGGCATGCCGGCAAGCCACAGTAAGGGCTACTTACAATAGTGTGAGCGTTGGAGCTGTAGGTGGCTTCCGCTGAGTGTGTGCCCTTATTCCCCACAGAGGCAGCCCTGCTAGGTCTGGGTGCGGCTTGTAGGGTGACCAGTGAGACCCGCTCTCTATTTGCCCTTAATGCCTGCCCCTCTGTTGAAAGCAAGGGCTCAAAGCAGCACTACATATTGTGGAATTTGTACATTTTGGTGCGTTGGTTTGATCTCCCCAAGCCGTGTCTTATTGTAACCATTGTAACTACTTAAAACTGCAAAAGATATGCTTTGATACACTTTGAATCATGCTAGATCCTTGGAAAGTTGAACACTGGACCATTGAATAGCTGTTGAGTAGCTGCTGATTAGCCTTTGAATTGCTGTGCCGCATGCAATCTTAGAAGAACTTGAGTGTCCTGTCCTGATCATTAGTAAGAACATTACTGAGAATCAGATCGGGTAAAATAAGCGGCAAGACTTTGACCTCTAAGAAGAGGAAAAGGGAGCCAGCAATAAATTAAACTGCATCAAAAAGGAGGGCTAAAAGCGCAGCCGAAACTCCAAGGTGATTAGGGGCAATTAGTGTAAATAGCACCCCCAAAAGGAGTTCACCAATAGACAATGGTAGTGCTGACATGAGAGTCTGTCTGGTGGTAGTGGCTGCCCTGCAGAAGGAACATCAAAATAAGGAGGAGGAGGTGAAATTAGTAGGTCAACAATTGGACTGTCATAAGATAACAGATTGCTTTTGTGCCCCAAGCAAGCAAGGAGTTAAGAGGACATTAAGGCCCATATTTATACTTTTTGACGCAAAACTGCGCCGGCGCAGTTTTGCGTCAAAAATATTACCGCCGGCTAACGCCATTTTGGTGCGCCGTGCGGGCGTCGTATTTATACTTTGACGCACGGCGGTGCAAACAACAGGTGGGAGTCATTATTTTTTGACGCACACCGCGGCGTCAAGTAGTAAAGGAAAACGACATTAACGCGGCGGAAATGACTGTGGGTCGATTTACGACACCGCAAACCGGATATGCACTGTTTTGTTTGACGCAATAGCGTCAAAAAACACAGTGAACACAGCCATTTCACCAGAGGAGAGCCAAAATGGATCCCAGACGCCACTACAGACCCCAGGAAGATGACAGCAGACCAGGAACCAGCCAGGAGGACCCACACAGGAACCAGGACACTTTTAAGAAGAAAAGAATGTGTCGCTTTAGTGCAGAGGAGCAGGAAATTTTGGTTAAAGAGGTGATGGAACACCAGCACCAACTGTTTGTCACATCAAAGTTGCCAATCAGTAGGAGAGAGGCTATATGGCAACAAATTTTCGACAAGATTAACAGTGTGGCTGAAGTACGCAGAACAGTCATCGAGTGCAAGAAACGCTGGCATAACTGCAAACGCAGGACCAAGGAAAAGATGGCAAGGAACAGGAAGGCAGCACTGCAGACTGGAGGGGGGAGTCCAGCACACCAGGAGGCCCTGGACCACATGGAGGAGATGGTTGCAGCCGTCATCCCTGAGGAGATCGTCACAGGGATTCAAGGACAGGACAGCGCAGACTACCAGGAGACAACGCACATGCAGGGTGAGTTGCATGGGGAATTAAAATGCACTAATGTTAACTGCAAGCGGGGGGGGATACCGACCACAAAATGCATGGAAGTCAACATATACATGGAGTGGCATGGGTAAAGGGGCATGGCATTGGGGCATGGCCTGCACAGAGAGAAGCTGGGGCACACCATTACACTACACCAACAACAGTCCCATGGGGGCATTCTGTCATGCCAACGATGGAGCAAAGGGAAAGCCATGACAGGAGGGAAGGCCACTATGTCAAACTTACATCCTGGCACTCGTCGGCCAACATACCTCCTACACTAACTAGGGCCCTATTAGCAATCCTCTAGCCAAACCGACAACTGCAATGTAACTGCGACAACAGTTGCCACTACCACCTCTGATCTGTGTGCAGCTCAAGTAGCCAATGGCAGTAACCTCCCCATGGATCAAACACACCTAAATTAGGGGGTGAGGATGACATCTGCAACAATCCCCAGAAACAAGACAAAGGTCCCAGTACACTCAAATGTCAATGCCCATAGTTGTCACAAACATCAGCCAAAGTAAACAACAATAGGAGCGACACAGCACTAAGGACACACCCATGCTGCATATGTCAGGGTCCATCCTGTGCCTGGGTAACAAGGCAACATCCCAAATGTCATACTGCTCAGACAACAGCATAGAGGAGGGGACACATGTAACTGGTCACTGAAATATACCTGCACAGTCAGAGGAGGAAATAGGACATTGATACGACTATCAGGGCAATCCAATGTAACACACATTACCCAACATCAGCAGGACCCATTAACAATGTCAACATTCATATCGGATCATAACATTGCCATGCATAGGATATGCCACATGTCAATTACATTTAAGTCGATGTGAACGATCAGAGATTGGGGCAGGTCCAGATTGTTAAGTGTGCTGCCAGGGCCATCAGAACACCCACAGCCAGTGAAAGGTCTCACCATGAGAATGGATGTACACGGAGGGTCGAGTAGGAAAAGAAGGTGGCAATTCTCTATTTGGCTAAAATCAACACCTAGAGGCGATGAGGCTGACAAGTCTAATAACTCAATAACATACATGTGACACACAGATGGGCCATAGGCCTAAAACAATGCCCATCTGAAGGACTGCAGATATTAACACAAAACAAGATCACAAAGTGAATTCATCAAAAGGCAGGCACGTCACATCAAAATTGCCACAACACAGACACACTAATTGTACCCTGTTTCATTACAGAGGAAGATGGATCTCCTGGCGATATGCCTGTGCCAGATTTCCCTGATGACATGGATGACGAGCCGATAAACATTCCGTAGGAGACTATCCAAAAGGTCCTTGAATCCCTCCAGACCCCACCCTCTGTCACAAGGAGGAGCACAGAACAAGCAGCCATCGCAGAGGAACCACCCAACACCCCAATTGTAAGACCTGCCAGCTCCAATACAGCTGAGGACTCTGGCACCAGCTTTGAGAGAACTGTAGTTGGAGTACAGCAGGAGCTGGCCAAGGAGGTGCGGGTGGGGATGCAAAATATGGCAGCCAGCCTTGAGGGGGTGCGTTCGTGCATGATGTCATTTGCAGATCAGGCAGCAGCTATGCAAGCCCTAACATCTATCTTGCAGGAACTGCAGAAAACCCAAAAGGAAATTAGCACAGCTGTAATAAAGTTGACCCAAAACCTACAACAGCAATCCTGTCAACGCGTGCACGAATGCAACATTGAACCCCTCAGGGCCGACCTGGCTGCCTACCATCGTGATGTGGCTGCTATTCTCAAAAACCAGCAGGCCCTCCTTGCAGCAGTACTGCCTTTAAGACCTTCACAGGGAGCAGCGACCGGGATGTCTGACTCCACGTCTTCTAACACTGAGGTGTGTGTTGCCCCTTAACAACCAACAACAACAAGGACAAAGCAGGCAACACACACATCAGAAGAAGAAGAAGACATGGAACAGATCACATTCACAAGGAAAAGTACCTGGAAGCACTAGTCCCTGCCACATGGCCAACTATTACCAAAGTCCTGCGTTTTGAAACATGACAGTCTTACAACAACAGTACTCAAGCACTGTTCTGCTAACCACTGTATATCTTGTCACCCAGCCCAGTGATTGTCTCTCTCCTGCTCATTGGCTAAGTCTGTCCCTCTGCACTGTCTAAAACAGCAAACCCAGCATGACAAAAGCATTTTGGTAAACCCTTGTGTTGGATCACAATGGAAGGTATCACTATAATGGACTCACAATCATGGACAATGTACATATGGCACTACAGCACTTTTCAATAAATAGCACTTACACAACAAATCTGTCTGTGGGTAATGTGACATATCAACTGTGCAGTAGATAACTGAAATGTGCCTACTGTCAAATTACGTAGCTTGTCAATACAACTTTCCAGATATTATGTAGTTAGAGAAATCTGCACCGTGTCCATGATTGCATCATACTCTGCCCACCCTGAGGGAATAATCTGATGAAGTGAGAAACCATACACCACCATGCTGTGTAGGACAGAAGAATGCTTCCTCAGGGGATAACTAAGTCATCAAATAGTGACCGCTAAATGTTGTCAACATGCAAAAATAACACAATAAACATGCCACACTAATCTAAGTAAATACAAAAAAAACTGCACAAATGAAGGTGTCTGAGTTAACATACAAATAGGTAATCATGCCGAACTGTGTAACAAATGATGTATGAGGGTCATGAAGACAAGAATACAAGATTGCCAATGAGAACTCATCTTATAAGGGTGTGCATGATCATCACACTGCAGTCAGACCTAAAACTGTTTCCCCAATATCAAGTCTGGAAGCACTGTTAGTGACTTTGAAATCACACTTATCAACAGAAACACATTGGGAACCATATTAACTGTGATTGGTGGTTGCAACAAAGGGTAGACACTTTGCAAGGTAGCTCTGGGCTAGCTGCCAATCGTACAGCTCAGTTGGGATTTGTTTGTAGCATAGGACACAGATGTTATAGTACACAATTCAGCACACTGAATCCAAACCCACGATCAAGTACCATTCAACACATACTATTAAGGGGTAACCAAATATTTATTAAAAGCTAACCATGGATGAGTAAACTGAAGGAAAAATCTTACCTACCCTAATCTACCCTGACTACTCATTACCCACAACTGTCCCTAACTAACCTAAGCTACACTTACTAATCACATGTAACAAAACATTCAAAACATCTACCCCCCACCCCACTTATGAGACGGGACACATTGAGGACAACACATACTAACCTAAACACATACTATACTATCCTAAACAAATATATATTTTGTTGGTATTTTTCTTTTTCTTTTTTTTTCTTTTTTTGGTATATTTTATTTTTTTTACACACAAGAACCCCAACATAGCCCCCCACCCACCCACCACACATGTAATAAGTAAAAAAAGAAGCAAGCCGGACCCCCCACCCATTAACACTAACTAAACTAACAGCCTATTCTAACCTAACACTAAGCTCCCTAAGCCCACTAACTATAAGAACAAGGAAAGAGGAGGGAGGGGAGGGTATCATGTCCATCAAATCAACTGTCTAGAGGTTGGCCCTCCGGAGGGTCCTCTTTATATCCTTGACCCGCCATTTAATGTGCCGCACGTCCCGGCTCAGGTGGCTCACCTTGCGCAGCACTTTGTCCATCTTATGTTCAAGTCTATTGAAGGCTGCAGGGTCAACAGCTGGAGCAGTGGCAGTCTGGGTACCGGTGGAGGAGGTCTGTGTGGGCTGTCCTGCACCGGTGGCAATGCTGGGGCCAGGAAGTCCAGCAGATGTTGGATCAACAGTGGCAGCTGTGGGTGGGGCCACCTGGCTCTGATTGGTGGTTGTTTCTGTGGTGGCTGTGGTGGGCAAAGTAGGCCCACCCTGTGGGAAGGCTTGCCATGCCCCGGAGGCACGTTCATGGCGATATCGCCGGGCCATCCTCCGGAACCCCGACTCCACCAGCAGGATGTGCTGGTATCGCATGGCCCGACGCTGAAATTCACGGACCTGGTCTGGAGTCATGTTAGCTGTTGTGAAGACAAATGCAGATATGCTACATTAGTAACTGCATTGTGTGCAAACGGCACAGCAAGTTAATCAGACATTACATCTACTGTACTTGTAACAGCTCATATCACAATACAGAGCATTGAATGTCCCTGAGGAAGTATATGGCAGGCCAGACAACAAAGGTGACATCACACAAAGCACATCCATAACCCACAAGATGGGTAACAACTGGCTTTCACTTGCAATCTGAGTTCTGACAGTTAACATCTAAGAATCATGCTGCAAATCCTCCACCAAGAGCTGGGCTACAAATGTCAGTGTACGGAAAGCAAAACTAAAGCCACATGGTCTGCAAGTTGTAACTGGACTTTCCAGTATGGTACCAAGTGCCAAACCTGAGTGTGTATACTAGTATGCAACCAAACCGTCACTTATTCACAGGTATGTGTAACATACTGGTAGCATCAATACTAGGTACTCCATTCACAAACCCATGGCCGTGTTTGAGGGGGGGTGGTGGATACACAACTATAATTTGCCAACAACATATACACCGAGGAGTGTATAGGGAACTCCACACATGTTTGTCTCTACAGACACACCACAGGTAAGGTCTATCTACAATTTGGAGTCAGCAAGCCCTAGAGCACTCATAGGGTCAGACATGTCAGGAAATGCAGAACTTAGTACACAACATATACTTCCAGTGAGGCCTGACTTACATCAGACACAGAGTTGCTAGAACACCCATGATCATGAATTGCATGCACACCTAGGCCATTACACTCAGGTTCCACAGACTTGATGCACTACATGTGGAAGTACATGCTGCTAGGAGGTTCTACCTACTGTTTCAAACTTACGTAGGTAAATAGTGAAGCAGATGTCTATTGGGAAGCTATTAGCTCCACCAATCTTAGAGAATGTGGGTCTGACAGGCTGACTAAATAGGGGCTGACTTCCATTGCGACTCTTGGTGATACGAGTGTCAGAGACATGACTATCCCCTGTACTCACAGTGGGGCCTACAGGGATGTCCTACAGTCCCTACATGATACCATTGGCTACGCATTGGCAAACTCAAAACATGTGAGAACTGCATTCCCACTCATGGAACAAGTGAAAAACTTGCCCAACACATCACACCTTGCTATGCGTCCAACTCACACGAGTCCATAACCAGCAAACACAACACATAACAGACATATCGACACTTACTGGAGTGGTCGGGGTCCTCAAATGTCGCCACCTCTCCCACAGTGTAGGGTGCCGGTCCACCTGTAAGGTATGGAAGGAAGAAATGTGCTCAAAATCTGTGCACAGTGCAACAATTTCATAATCATTTACAATGTGTAGGCTGAATAAGGACATGGCAGCCATTCAGACATGATGGTACTGCATCTGATATTTCACTGCCAACTTGTACATAGCATGGGTCTCCTGTGACAGTTACACACATATCTGCACACATACATTGGCCCTAACTATCATGTGATTGCAAACTTGCCCCATAATTGGTGAGCACTAAAAAATATGGAGTGTAATCGTCGCATCATGTGCATCCAAGAGAAACATCCAACGCCTGGTTACTTGAGGACTGCATTACCAGTCAAACATGCCTTGTGGCCATGACACATTTATTGCACATAGGCCCAATGTACAGAGGGAGGGGCAGGGACTCCTGTAAGCTATCCTGTTGTTACAGTATAGTCAATTGATGTGGCCCAGCTATGGTGCTTTGCACCAACCATGGAGATGTGAAGCCATGTGCATACACTTGGACTGCCATCCATATTTGGATTGTGGCTCAACTAATTCCAACAAACATCTTAAGATGTTAGCTGAGGGCGCCTTACACCTTTTCACGATGTTTTAAAATCCTGATCTGACATGTATCCAAAAAGATCAAGAAACCAAATAATCCCACACATTCATAGTACTTCTGTGAACGCTTTCCTTCCACACTCACCAGACTAACATGAGACCAATGTTTGAGCCACTTTGCTATTATCAATTGACGTGAAGGCAGCACTCATTTTCAGCATCATGTAGTGATTCTAAAGTCAGTCTAGCAATTGCGTCAACATAGTTGGCCTAAATGTTGGTACATCTGTACTTCTCTGTCAATAATACCCTATACAGCCATGATTGGCTCCTATTTTGTTAGCTGTGCTGACAAAAAGGCCGCACCAATTTCCTTCATGGTAAAGTTACCTGTAAGTTTGCTGAGCACGTGCTACCTGACAGCTAGCAATTGTGATCCTTGCCATAGTGCATCAATGATCCCCTTATATTTCCCCAGCATTACACACAGTCATCAAGTTAGCTGGCAGACATGGCACTAATCCCCTGATGTCACTACAGAGCATTTAATCGTGCACATTAACAATTGTCGTACTCACCAACAGTGCCACCAATCATGATTCCCAGGTGGTCCAAGAGATCCTGCTCCCTGGTGATGAGGTCAGCCCACCGGAGCTTCAGCTGGTGGTCACTCCTCTGGCTGGCATACACACGCTGCAGGTGATGCAGCACCTTTCCCCACCAGATTCTGCGCACCTCTGTCGGGTACCCCTGTATGACCCTGCCCCCTGCCTGGATCATGAGGGGCAAGAAATGTGTCATCCAGCCGGATGAAGCCCCCCAACTCCTCTTCCCCCATCCTGCCAAGACGTGGCCTACCAGACATACTTATAGTTGAAGATAAGGAATAGGGGTAAAAGAAATAGAAAGGGGAAATGGGTGAAAGTAGGGGTAAAAAGACAGAAAAAAAGTAAACCTAAACACTAAAAGAGCCGAACTATCCCCAAACTAACACTACCCACAACAGACTCCCACAAACAAGAAATACACAAGATAAATAAACAAATGTAGACAAAACACAGTACTACAGTATACAAAAACAATATTTATTTCACAAAAGGACTTTACAGATAGCACACAGGACAAATACAGCACAAAATCTCTGGACAACACTCTCTACACAGCCACACAGTCTAGAACGATCATAGACTGCAAAGTGAAAGTGAAAGTACACCCACTGTACATGATCTGTAAACAGGATATCCTATTAAATCACTTCCTGTATGAAAAGTCCCGCCTTTTTCGCGTTTTCCGTCATTTTTTGTTGCACAAAACTATATTTGCGTCATTTTTTTTGACGCACAGCCGTGAATATTAACCCGCATCCACATAATGATACATGGACTGTACAAATATCTGGATGCGGGCTAAATTTCACTCCTGTGCGTAAAAAAAAATGACGCAAATACAGTTTTGGTAAACAAAACATGACGCACACCGCTAGGGACGTCAAAATTACGGTGCATTAAATGGTTTGGGGCGTTTTCACTTGTTTTTTGGTTATTTTACATTTGGAACACATCAGAGATTGGATAATTGAACACAGTATGGTGCTGATGGTGTATGTTCACATGTGTGACATCATACTGCAGCGGAACATCATCCACTAACCCTTCACAGTATGTTTACAGTTGGCTGACGTCATAGATGATCATAAGTGTGGCCTACATACATGTGTGGCACAAATTGAGCATGTTTGTCATAAGGAGAGGATAGTAGTGTGACGCACATATGTACAATACCTAAATGCCTTTGGCTCAAAGTGTGTGCTTTGACAACTAACATGTTGGTTGACCAAGTGTGTGTGTATATCACATGAAGCATTATTGTACATATGTTTGTATGAATGTGACGTCCATGTGTCCAATCCTAAGATGCAAGTCAAATTTGGAATGAGCAAGGGCATGTGTTAGTCATACATGTAACAACACCTGTAAAGTATACTTCCAAGTTTTAGGGTCACGTAGACACCACATGTGACATAGCATGCACCAGATGGATGGCAGACGCATGTTCATGTCAATGGTCCACATTTTCTACATCCTATGTCCTAGAGTATTAGTAAGAGCTTCCTAGGCAAGGGTCAATCTCATATGTATGATGACACCATAGTTGAGGCCATAGAAGTAAGCCCCAACTATCAAGTGGCTGTGGTGGACCAGCATACAAGACAGCACGTGTCCACATATTTCCAGTGATCAATACACATAGGTGTCTTGTTCATGTGTGTGGTCCAATGATGATCCTGTAGATTGTTTGGGGTGTAATTTGTCACAGTTCGGACCAGGACTCATCATGAGTCAGTGGCAGCTATTCCTGTAACTACTGAGTATCCTTGGTTGATCAATGTGAGTAAAGTAGATGTGGACATGTGAACCAACATGTGGATGGTCCCACCCTGTCACTAAAGACGTGTAATGAGACAGTCAACAGGGCAACCTTGTTGTGCTGAGTGAGATAATGTCTCAGGTGTCATGTGTCATTACAACAATTGTACACAGGTTGGCCTCTGCACTTCCCACTGCATCTGGGAACATCATAGCCTCTGTGCTGTTTATTCTCGCAGCTATTCACCACACACGGCCCATCACTATGTTGTGCGCACTGTGATGCTGTGTGTGAACTGTCATGGTTCTGACATTTGTGTATTATTCATGTACATTATCAGAGGTTGCTGGTTGTGCTGAAAGCCCCGTACCCAATCCCTGCCTATGACCCTGGGACACTGTCACACTTTGTCATTCATGCATATATGCAACCCAGACAAGGGATGGGCCATGAATTTTGCATTTCCAAGAGGACGTAACTCAAATGGTACAGTTAAAAGACAGATGATGCTATGCAATGTATTTGGGTATGCATGGAAGAAGCCCATGCCCAATGCCCCTGATGAATGGGAGGTTTTCTTACGCACGTGTGGTACATATGTAGACACAGGGATACTTTAGTGTGACGCACAGACAGTTGCCAGTCAGGCTGACAGAATGCATGGTGATTCAGGAGCCAGCTACTGGACAAGTTACATAATCAGTGGTCTGACTGAGACTGTTTGGAGGACAAACTAGACAGTTGACATGTCAAACTGTGTACGTCCTGTGTTTTTGAAGGTGACAAATGAACCCAAGGGCTGTGTTACACGGCTTAATTAGTATCAATGGTTGACGGTGTATTTGACATAATGGCAACTCCTATGCTGTTCCAGGCATCATCAGGGGCAGTGCTTTTTGAAATGGGTGGTGTGCATGGAGGTGATCACAGGTGTGGGCTGCATCTGTTTCTCACCAGTCCTGTAGGTGAGACTTGCATTCTAAGGGCCAACAGACATTTTCACAAGGGGAAGCAATCTACATGTGCTAACAGGGCTTTGAAACTAGAAGACAGTGTATAAATTGACCTGATGTCTATGCAGTCAGATGTTATATGACAATGGCATACCTTAGGAAAGGGTGTAGCACACTGGTTTGCTAATGTTGGTCTGTATGTGTAGAGGAGGTATTATCAGGGTACACATCTTAGTATTCCAGGGACCTCTTCCGACAGGTGGGTTGTGACCAGGTGCATGGGTGTGTGTCAGGAGTTAGGAAATGGGCTGACATGTGCATGGAATGTCATGTGCGCAATGCATGTCATATGTGTGGCACTTGTGCTGTCTATGTTCTGCTTCTATGGAACTCTAGTTACAGATATTCCTTGCAAATATTGGATGCAGTTGGACTAACTGCTGTCAAGGGTCTTGTCAGACATTCCTGTAAGTGATCTCAAAGCACATTGACTGCCTCATGTATGAGGGTTGTTGTCCCCTTATTGAGTGATGGTGTCATAGTTGTGTGCCATATGCTGCGTTGGACCTTGCTTTCAACGTGTATGTGTGAAATAGTTGTGGTCCTCTGCTATTGGCCTTCAATGGAGATATGTACATGATATATGTCATTAAGAGTGTGTGTGTTTGTGACCATTGTATGTTAGGCATCACATTAGCTCTGGGATGTTCCGTGTCCTACTCAGTATCTCAGCAATGCTCCATGAGGCAACACTCTTATTCTGATAAGTAGAGATGAAGGTGTGCAAAAAGGAATAGCCAGACCATGATATGGTGATTAGAATAGGTGTTTATTTAAATTAGTTAACTAAAGTGGTGAAGGTGATCATATTCAGAAGACATTATTTACAATCTGTTGCTGCCTGCGTATACCAGCAGCTGTGTTCTGTAGTTCCCCCTCCTGTTGCAGGCCAGCATCCTCCTCTTCCTCCTCTTCAGAATATCCTCTCTTGCCTTCTGCGCTGCCTTTGGGGTCCCTGCTGGTGTTGTTGTAGCTGCTGTTGTTGCTGCTGGGCTCTGCGTCTGCGTGCACGCTGGATTAGAATCACCTCCATGGCTCCCTGTTGCTGCTCTGCTGCTCTGCTGTTTGTTCTGTGCGTTCTGATTAGATACAGGTGTGTTTGCCCCATTTTAACGCCTGCCCTGACCCAGGCGTTACTTTTTGACACAAATCGGGCTGTGCGTCATTTTCTGGCTCCGCCTCCCGGCCGTGCGTCATTTTTGCCGAAAGCATAAATACGACGCACAGCCGTTTAAGCCATTTTTTGGACGGGAACGCCTACCTTGCACATAATTAACGCAAGGCGGGTTGCCACATCCAAAAGATGACGTACACGGCGGAATTTTGTCATCCGCGGGCTCGGGCGTCAAAGTTTAAATATGGGGCAATGTTTGCGCTGATTGTGCGTCAAAATTTTTGACGCACAATCGGCGCAGGCTGAGTATAAATATGCCCCTAAATGGCTCTTAGTATCAGACCCCAAATGGTACCATTTTTTCAACCCAGGTCCCTTAGTCAAAAGGGATCTGGAAGCAAGAAGCCCCCCCCCCCTCAATTCCCCTCTGCCCAATAATTGTGACCATGAAAAATCAGTTCCAGTATGGCGGACTATATGATGGCCTCACCGGAATTGACTGCAGGGAGGTAAATCAAAAGGTGGTGCCAACAGTGGGGGCAGGGATGTCAAACGTAGGACAAAAAGCCATTAAACAAGGGAATGTAAGGACCAACAACTACTCACAACAGTACACTCAGTGTAATCTGCCTAACCTGTACAAGTCAGACATAGACGAAGAAGTCAATATTGAATCTGATGAAACGCAGGAGCTGGAGCTGTTAGGGAGCCCGAGGTCTAAGCTCTACATTTCCCCAGCCTACAGATCAAGCAAGAAAGTGGTGGAACCGATTAACATAATTTTGCCTGGCTTATGGGAGGGGTTTGTGGAAGGGTGACTGTGACACCTCAGTAGGAGTTCAAAGGATCTCACCCTTGAAAAAGGTAGACGATCCCCCTGTGAGCCGCCCAGTCAC
Source organism: Pleurodeles waltl (assembly GCF_031143425.1). NCBI lineage: Eukaryota > Metazoa > Chordata > Amphibia > Caudata > Salamandridae > Pleurodeles > Pleurodeles waltl. The sequence continues at coordinate 572,316,049 of NC_090439.1, read as the reverse complement.
AAACACTATAACTGAGATGTGAGTAGCAATTCTGAATTTGATTCAGGCAATAGTAACAGCTCTTCAGTATCACTCCAATAAAATGGATGTCCAGGTGGACTTGTTAAATACACTGTCTGTGTTTGTCTCTGGTATTGATGACTCTGATAACAAGGGTCCAAACAAACCAGCTTAATGACTTTACTATCTGTTCATGTAAGTAGGTAGAGGACAGGCTAGTTCAATTGCCGGCAACTTTGGAGGGATTACTGAAGGACATCCAAATTACCCCCCCATAGGAGCACACACAGTACATACAGACCAACAGGCACCTGTTATGCAGTCAGCAGTACTACCCTTTGAGTATATGGACCAAAGTCAGCCGAGTGAAGAGGAAGGCCTTGCCGGAAGGGTGGATCCAATAGGGGATCCAGATAGAGGCAGAGAAAAAGAAAAGCAAGAAATGGTGGCTGGAATATCTGGAGCTTCGGCCTCTCTACCAGGCCCAATTGAAATAGGAAAGCATTCCCCTGTGCACTTGACAAATAGGGAGCGGCAATGGGCGTGAAAGGGTAGGAAGAATGCCCAGCTTGCTTACATAGGTACCACAAAGGAAATGGTGCTACTAGCAGAGGAAGGTAGCGAGGACGACAATATGTTAAAGATAGTGCAAAAGCCAAAGGGTCCCTCTTGCCAAGAAATTGCAACGCCAGGGATTAATTCATGTGAGCTAAAAGGCATGCTTACGACTGCTCAACCATTGCAAGTATAAAGGCCCTTGTTACCTGTAAAAGTACCTAGCAGGAAAAGGAAGGTCTGATTAGTGGACATCTAGGATCCATACCTGGGGTCCAAACAGCAAGAGGGAATGCTCCCACATCTCAGAATTTATCCACGGTACTAAGAGGAGGGCACACGGGCCAGCAAAATCTGAAACCTGCAAACCATCATATACAGATTTATCCAGAGCAGGGGCATCAGTTAATTTGGATTTCCGGATTTAAATCAAGGGGTCCTCAGGATGTACTTAATCGCTCAAGCATTTTAAAACTAATGAAGGCTCTTCCTGGCCTAGATCATGTGACCTCTGAAGATATCCTGGGCATAAACTTCATGCTGGCAAGAGGGAGTCAGCAATCAAACACAACTTTAGCCAGTTTCTTGGCCCGTATCTTCTGGATCAAATCCTGGAAAGAAAAAACCTTCTGAAAGAGTGGGGCATTGAGGTAATCACTTATCGAGGAGATAGATATTCATACCCGTTATTAGAAAAGCAAAGCCCTTATAAGGAAAAAGACAATCCATGGTCTGCTTTACGAGGGACAAATAGGAAATTCAACTCTGGGGAAATCTACAAAGGAGCAGAAACCCAGTTTAATGTGAGAGTTCAAATCTTGAGAGAGGAGAAGCATAGGAAGATTCAAATAAGATGCGACCCTCTGGATAATTGGAACTGGTTGCCCACAGTGTTATAACATGGAATGCCTCGTAAAGGCTGAATAGCAACTCAACAGACCCTATGCCCACAGGAGGAACTGAGCATTTGCTCATGGAATATTGAGGGCCTGCAGGGAAAATGGAATATCCAGCAGTCATCCAATTCCTAGGCTCATTTGATATCATAATGATACAAGAATCATGGGCGCAAGTGAGTATACCCCTTATTTGGTAGGAAGAATTCAATAAACATGCCATAAAAACCAGCATTTTCGGAAGGGCAAAAGGTGGTTTGGGGATTTATATCAAAAGTAACGTATCCGTTAAAATCTCAGAACTTCACATGGACAACCAGCCCTTCCTGTCCATCTACTTGGATGGCTGAACAAAGAATATAGGTGAACCTCTTATCCTAATTAATGCATACATTAATCGAAAAAGAAAAATTGTTGAAGCCAATAATTTCATAACATGCTTGCTTCACCTAAAAAATTTGCCTAGTCCGACATATTGGTTAGTCTCAGGTGACTGCAGTCTTATTCTATTTCATCTTCATCACCCAAGTGAGGAACACTTACAAATAACTGGATCTGTGCCAAGTCAAAGCATGCCATCATTTGTTAGAAAAAATAAGGAGAGAAGCTAATAAAGGCATGTGAGCTTTCAGGTCTATTTACATTGAATGGTCAGAACCTGCCGATATTCCACCGAGAGTGACCATAATCCCCAGATAATTAAGGTATTGGCAACTATATGTAAGCAAGAAACAGCATCAGCCCTTAAGGGGGAGATTGGTACAGAAAATTTAAAATGATTGAAATGGAGCTCTCAGGCAGTCAATGTCCAAGCAGACGAGGCAGTGGTCAGTTTGGAATGCATGGTCAGTGGAAATGCAAATCTGGTATCTGTGTATGAGGTCTTTACTAAAGAATTAACAAACCAAGGTTCGTTTTAGAGAGTGAATAAGGGAGCCCACTTGGGGCGGAGTAATGGAATAACCATCATCATCATCATCCGCTTTATTTCAGTAACAATATACCATAAAAGCACAGTACAATTTTTTTTAAAGAAGATAAAACATTAAATCTATGATTTTAAAAGAGAAAAGAGAAAAAGACTTTAAAATACAATAAAATTTAGTGAACGAATAAAAGTACACAAAGGTTTAAATAAATAAGTAGGTGTGGGCACACATTGTCTAGTCTATACAATTAGTCCTGCATTATATTGCACAGCAATATAGTTACATTGCCTGCTATGTGTGGCAATGGCTAAAGTTTGCCTTTTAAAATTCCAAATCGGGAGGGCCAAATTGATTCGAAGAATTTTGCCAAAGAGCAGGCCAATAGCGCAGATGGATCCGATTTTAGTATCCTTAAAGCTGGTCGGCAATTCCTAAATCCCATCCGCTTGCATAAAGGTATAATCCAACGAACCCTCTGTTTTAAGTATGCCGGACATTGGAAAATGACATGGGTCATGGATTCTTCGTAGCCACATCCCATTGGACATAACTTGGACTTATAAACTGTGTTGGACCATTTGTAGGTTAAAGTGCGCAGGGGGAGAGACCCTACTCTGAATCTGATGTACAAAGCACGTGCAAATGGGAAAAGTATTCTGTCCATATAATATTCAAACTCATACTTGCATTTAATTTGCAAAAAACTGCTAGTCATAGTGGAGAGAGAAGCATCAGTTAAGTTCAAAGTTGGAACATTGAGCCAGTATGCATCCTTTAGGATCGGAATGGCATTTTTTGGAATGGAAAGTGGATCTGTCCAGTAGTTCCCCAGCCAAAGTGTAAAAAGAGCTCGCTCTACATAAATGTACCACTTGATTTTCGCAGTGGCGCTGGTGCTCGTCAGGTTTCTCAGCCCAAGTCTGTAGGGTTTAAGAGAATCCTAGGTCCAGATCCAAATCCAGTGCGACAATGGCCTTAGGGCAGCAATCTGATTTATTGGAAGAAGATTTAGATCCATTCGAATTGGCAAAGATAGAGTACTTGGAAGAAACCTTAATAGCTTCTTTAAAAATAAGTTTTCCACTCTTTCCAGGTCCTCCAGGTTGCAGTAACCCCATAGTTCGGCTCCATAAAGAGCCTCCCGCTTGCTTGGGATAACCATGCCACGCTCAGTGCATAAGAGAAAATCTGAAGTGGGCAAGCTGTTGAGGTGACTGCAAAATTCCCAGAGGGTGAAAGGATATTAAGTAATCTCCGTGAACAAACGAGGTTGTTAAAATGGGAGATATGGTCCTTTAAAAAGAACCAGCAGGAAACATTATGGGCTAAACTACAGCACACATCAGCATCTGCGGATTCAAAACTCTTCTGGAAACTTATTAATAACATTGAAAAGGGTTCAAGAGTGACCCATAATGCCAACATAAGTGAGGAAGCTTGAGTGGATTATCTGAAATCACCTTATAACGAAAGTACAGTGTAAAAACCCGGTTATGGAAGAGGGGCCCCTGGATTTCTGAGGAACAGAATATCTCAGTTGTTACATCGTCAGAAACAATTAATATCATTGAAAAGCCATGATCTGATGATGCACCCGGCCCCAATGGGTACCACAAGTGCTGTTTAAACAATCAATATCAAGATGGGCAAACTTCCTTGCACCAATGTTTAACCAGATTTAATCAACTGGCATCATTCCAGATAGTTGGAAGGGATCAATAATTCACCCTATTTATAAGGGAGGTAATACATCCTCGCCAAGTAATCATTGATTAATTGCACTTCTGGATGTGGATCTCAAGTATTGTACCATGTGCCTACTGCAAGATCTAGAGTCATAGGTTGTAGATAATGGCAGATTACATATTGATCAAACTGTTTTTCTTAAGAATCAAGGTACATTAACTAATCTTCTGGCATTGGGTTTGATAGTTAGTAGAGCACAGGCAACTGGGACCCCACTCTATATGTGCTTTGTTGACTTTAAAGCAGCCTTTGTTTGTGTCCCTTGGGGCAATCTTTGGGCAGCAGAATTACTGCAATGGAGACTACCTCCAAATAACCCTGAATGCCATTAGACTGGTTTATTCTGATACCTGGATACAAATCAAGATCGTGAGGGTTCCCATTTGTCTAGGGCAGTTAAAACAACCTCCCGCCTGAAACAAGGTTGTGTTCTAGCACCACTTCTTTTTAATTTATATATTGCCAATCTCTCTATAGTCGCAGACAGTCAGTTAGCACATTCACCTACCCTTGGCGGCCGTCAACTGTCCAACCTGTTATATGCAGGTGATCTCCTGCTCCTTAGCGATTCCAGGATAGGCTTACAAAGATTACTGAATAGTCTAGGGGGGTACACTAAGATCAATGGTATGGAAATAAATCAAAGCAAAACAAAAGTGATTATTCTTAATTGTAAACCTTCCAACCAGCGTAAATGGCACCTAAACGGAAAGCTAATTAAGGAAAATGCTGCATATACATATTTACGGGCCAAGATAGACTCAAGGGGCTTGTATGCACCCCACAGGGAAGTGATAAAGCATAAAGCTCAGGCATTTAACCGTGCCTTTTGGAACATTAACAGGAACGATCCATGGGCACACCCTTAATCCATTGGCATCAGTCATAAGAGCTAAATTATTACTCATGCTTTCCTATGGCACAGAAATAATGAGGGGTGCGGAGAGCACTCTTTTGGACAAACTAATGGTAAAAGTACATAAGCAAGCCTTACAGTTACCCAGGTCGACATCACCTGCCTATGTCAGACTGGAACTTATGCTAGTAAAACCGGGCCCCATGCTATGCAGACAGTGAAAAGCGCGACGGGTGCAACTGCACCCGTCGCACGCCCGCAACACCGCCGGCTCCATTTGGAGCCGGCTCCCATGTTGCGGTCCAGCGGGGATGTCCAAATGGGCACCGCGGGAGTGCGGCTGCCTTGGCGGCGGCCGCCGCACGCCAAAGTTGTAATGACCCCCCCATATGTCTAATGTTGCACGTTATGTTTGCTAATATTGAAAACTGAAGATGGGTCTGTGGCAGGATACCTGCTAAGGTCGAAGCATAATTGGCACATGTATTTAGATTAATGAAATGAAATGCACCCCTTGCCTAATTTTGCAGATTACAACTGTTTGGGAATTAAATTTAAGGATGGGCCAGTGCTGAGTTGTTTTGATTAGGGTTCTATCTAGCATGTTAGAATTAATTTAGAATAATGTTGATTATTAGACAGATCTGTAACTTGACTGGGGTAGCTAAACACAACTGTAATTTTCTTGGTGATATTTGTTTGTGGCTTTGTTCCAAAGAGGATATTGGAGTTAAATCCTACTATTGTTCTTAGTCAGACTGATATTATTATCTTACTGGCAATTTTTATTGTCTTTGTATCGTTTTTATTAACTAATGAAATAAATTTAAACTGAAACCTGTAGCAACACCTGTTTGAGAAGTCAGGTCTATCAATGATTAAATACTACAAGAGAGGGATGTAACTACCAAAGGCATGACAATGGAGGTTGACAAATAGGGGCTTTTGGATTGTCTGACCCAAATGTTACTAATTTTTGAGATTTTGGCACGGGTAGTCCACATCAAGGATTGTACTATTAGAGGAAGCCATTCCATTGTTACACATGATGCACGATCATTTGAAAAAAGTGGAACAAACATACACAAATGTCAATAAAGAATCAGCTACTTTGGTTAAGAACGTAATCCTTCATGTAAACACAAATACCAAGGGCTGCAAAAGGAGATTGTATCTTCTGAGTAGTATATCTAGATTCACGTTACAAAAAATGTTAACCCACTTTTATTCCCTTTTCATCAGTGGATGTCTCCATTTACAATAATTGGATCATCAAGTGACTGAGAAGATGAACAATTGCAACTTCACGGCTATTGTAGAACTAAAGTGCTGTCTTCAACCTATGGAGAGCCTGATGGTGGTGCCAAGTCCAGAAGTATGTCATAACTGCAGCAGCAGAACCTGCCAGTAATAACAGAATTGCCTGCTACTAAAACTATTGTACCAAACCAACAACATCACCTTTACTTTTAGTATCTGCAATGGGTAGGTCCATGAATATTCCAGGACTTAAATCAAGCTCACAGGTGCAAACAACTCCAAAACAGACAATCTCCACAACTATGACAATGGGGAAGATGGCACAAGACTATTTGAATGACCAAGCTGATATCTACTTGTCTCAAGAGCCACTGACCTACTGCCATGGAATAAAGGAACAGTGGCCAGAACTCAGTAGGCTGGCAATAAAGTATTTTGCATGTCCTTTAGCCAATGTATCCTCAGAGATGGAGTTTGATGCAGTTGGGGCAATTGTCATGGTTAGAAAAACAATCTCTCTCAAAACATGGGGAGCCTGACAATCAAAATTAATGACTATTTCCTGGATTTGATGATGAACTCTCCTTTCAGGAACTAAAAAAAAAAAAATAGCACAATAGAAAAACAGAAGTAACTCCCGGAAAAAATAGAAACAATAGAAACAATTACCTGAAGAATCTGTGGGCAAATGTATTTCCGCTTTACGCCAACTAGGTTCAAAATGCAAGTTAGGGGTACATCTGGGTATTCTTTTGAGGGATCAATTTGTTTTTTCCTGTTATTCAAAAAATACAAGAAAGGTTATTGAACTGTAAGGATCCTTCATTAGAAGAATCAATTGATAGAGCCAAAGGCATTTAAAGGTCAATAGTTTCGAGTAAACGTATGTTGCAGAACAAGTTAATAACGCACAAGTCAATGTGTATTCCTGTGAGTCTGACATCAATGCAATAGCTAATAAAGGTAAATTTGAAAAAACTGCACAAAAGAAAAAACAAATATGTTGTTTCAGATGTGGATCCAAAGCACATGTGGGGAATAATCTGAATTGTCCTGCGACAAATAAAAGATGTAATAAGTGTAAAAGGTTAGGACGCTTTCAAAGTGTTTGCAGAGAGGGCAGATTTCCTGTTAAAATTAGCACTGTTGATTTTCCAGTTAAAATTAGCAATGCTAATGTTCCTGTGGAGGATTGCACTCTTGAACCTCTCTCCTTTGCCATGGGTTACAGTTACTGACCTCAAAAGTCATACAAAAAGAAACAAATGACAATCTAGATTACAACTGCAGTAAAGCTGGTAGCCATTGTGTAGCATGGGAAATCAAAGCCATAATAAATTATTCCACTTGCATTCCGCCACAATATAATGGATTTGACTCTAATATTAACCATAGCATGTACCACGATATGATACATGTTGCCCCCTTTTCCCCAGCTTCAACTTCATACAAATAATTATTAACAAGAGTGCACACAAACCTTCATATCAATGACAATCTCATTTGATAACAGAAATCATTATATGACAATTAACTAAAATGATATGAACAATAAATCAACCTATGTAACCGTATGCCATTCAATCTCATCAACTGTAATCATTATTTTATGACATACTGTTATCCACACACTGGCCCATATTTATACTTTTTGACACAAAACTGCGCCAACGCAGTTTTGCGTCAAAAAAATTAGCGCCGGCTAACGCCATTCTGAAGCGCCATGCGGGCGCCGTATTTATTGAATGACGTTAGCCGGCGTTAGCCGCCGGCGCTGTCTGGTGTGCATTAAAAAAAACGACGTACACCAGGCAGCGCCAGCGTAGGGGGAAAATGGCGTATGGGCGTCCAGAAATGGTGCAAGTCAGGCTGAGGCAAAAAAATCGCCACAACCCGATTTGCGCCATTTTTTTACGACGCCCATCCCCCATTGAAATGACTCCTGTCTTAGCAAAGACAGGAGTCATGCCCCCTTGCACAATGGCCATGCCCAGGGGACTTCTGTCCCCTGGGCATGGTCATTGGGCATAGTGGCATGTAGGGGGGCACAAATCAGGCCCCCCTATGCCACAAAAAAAAAAAAAAAAAACTTACCTGGACTTACCTTAATGTCCCTGGGGTGGGTCCCTCCATCCTTGGGTGTCCTCCTGGGGTGGGCAAGGGTGGCAGGGGGTGTCCCTGGGGGCAGGGGAGGGCACCTCTGGGCTCATTCTGAGCCCACAGGTCCCTTAACGCCTGCCCTGACCCAGGCGCTAAACTCCGGCGCAAATGCAGATTTTTTAGTCCCGCCCACTCCCGGGCGTCATTTTTGCCCGGGAGTATAAATACGACGCATATGCATCGCAGTCATTTTTTAAGACGGGAACGCCTACCTTGCATATCATTAACGCAAGGAAGGTGTTCACGCAAAAAAATGATGCTAACTCCATGAACTTTGGCGCTAGACGCGTCTAACGCCAAAGTATAAATATGGAGTTAGTTTTGCGTCGAATTTGCGTCGAAAAAAACGACGCAAATTCGGCGCAAACGGAGTATAAATATGCCCCACTGTGTTCTAATATTCCCCACTATGGTCAGCTATATCATGATATATTCACAGCATACTGGGTCAATAATGGTATATAATGGCAACAGTACACAAAGTATGCAAAAAAGCTAATCCAATTCCACTGAAACATCATCATTCTATTAATGATACTTTGCAAAGTGGCATGCTACAGGACATTGTTTGTGCTTATGAGATATGACTCTCAAATGTTCAAGAATGCTTTTTTTCACAAGACAAATGTGCTAGCCAAATACCTTCTCTCATACAGACAAATCAATACATAAACAGCAATATCTGAACTACACGTAAGGTGTTTAATGATATTTTGCTGTTTATTCTATGAAGATACCATGGGGCATATTTATACTCCGTTTGCGCAGAATTTGCGTCGTTTTTTTCGACGCAAATTCGACGCAAAACTAACTCCATATTTATACTTTGGCGTTAGACGCGTCTAGCGCCAAAGTTCATGGAGTTAGCGTAATTTTTTTGCGTGAACACCTTCCTTGCGTTAATGATATGCAAGGTAGGCGTTCCCGTCTTAAAAAATGGTTCCGATGCTATTGCGTCGGATTTATACTCCCGGGCAAAAATGACGCCCGGGAGTGGGCGGGTCTAAAAAACCCGCATTAGCGCCGGATTTTAGCGCCTGGGTCAGGGCAGGCGTTAAGGGACCTGTGGGCTCAGAATGAGCCCAGAGGTGCCCTCCCCTGCCCCCAGGGACACCCCCTGCCACCCTTGCCAACCCCAGGAGGACACCCAAGGCTGGAGGGACCCACCCCAGGGACATTAAGGTAAGTCCAGGTAGGTATTTTTTTGTATTTTTTTTTGTGGCATGGGGGGCCTGATTTGTGCCCCCCTACATGCCACTATGCCCAATGACCATGCCCAGGGGACAGAAGTCCCCTGGGCATGGCCATTGGGCAAGGGGGCATGACTCCTGTCTTTGCTAAGACAGGAGTCATTTCAATGGGGGATGGGCGTCGTAAAAAAATGGCACAAATCGGGTTGAGGCGATTTTTTTGCCTCAGCCTGACTTGCACCATTTCTGGACACCCATACGCCATTTTCCTCCTACGCCGGCGCTGCCTGGTGTACGTCATTTTTTTTAACGCACACCAGACAGCGCCGGCGGCTAACGCTGGCTAACGTCATTCAATAAATACGGCGCCCGCATGGCGCTTCAGAATGGCGTTAGCCGGCGCTAATTTTTTTGACGCAAAACTGCGTCGGCGCAGTTTTGCATCAAAAAGTATAAATATGGGCCCATGTAACTTTTCACATTCACACTGTTCATGCTTGCTTTACTCTGTCCACATTGTAGAACACTCATAGTGGTGGCGTGGATTGTGAGCAAGACAACTTACTGGTCAAAATGTGTTGTAAGTGCCTCCTCCTTTTTTGTGATTTTCTTGATTTAGGGGTCACAGCTCTGCCAATCTGAAGCAACACCCCACAGGGCCCCGGTTTTCTTTTTACTACAAAGATATAATTACAAATCCTAATTATACTGTCAGTTTATCCTTAGTTTTTATCCATGAATTTCTATGAACATAAGATATCCATTCATATGAACTGCATGGGTGGGGACAGGCGCATGTGCATCTGCCTTGTGGTGCCCTACCCCTATGTGGGCACAGGGCTTGGAGGAATCCTCTGCAGGCACGCATGGCTGACTATGTGATGTAATAACATAAAAGGTGTCATTTTAAGTAATGCAGACCTAGTGACTCTGTCAAAGGGTCAGAAGAACATAATATAAAAAGTGTGCCTATTGGCTTTATGAATGAGTCAGCACAACAACATATATATAGTAGATGTATTGCCTTTTTTTAAAGTTGCCAATAATTATATTTAAATGTATATCTTACAAATTCACAAATTGCAACATTTAAAAAATGTGACTGTACATAAAATATTTTCAATAAAGCCCTACCAGAAGAAAACAGCAGAATGTCTTTGAGTATTTTAACACTGTTCAGGCCACAAAATGCAACTCTTAAACTCACCACAGAGAATCCCTGCACTCCAGCTGAAGAGTATACAGCTCCAGGTCGGAGTGCTTTATTAAACTATGATGAACTCTCTTGGGTCATGGATTCAATGACCCACAAAACTTACTGTATTTTTTATATGTTGCTTGAATGGGCAGCTGTGCTCCTGACAGACCTCCACAACACACAAAAAAAGTTGCTTTGCAGTGCCCCTGCCCCTTCTAGGAGCACCACTATGATCCAAAATTGTTATTGAAATGTCCTCACAGGACATTATAGGGTGAAATGAGGGGCTTTGCAGCTCGTTTTGGATCACTGACACAATATTTTGATAAACAATATTGTTGACAAAAATACAGCATCTAAAATATTGTTTACCAAGATACCGTGTTCCTATGCTTATAATGATCAGTACAAACATTGAAAACAAATATATATTGTGGGCACTAATATAATCCAAAAATAGACAAAAATAATTATCGTTTCATATAAATAAAGTTTAAAGTAGTAAATGTTAAATATTTTAATATATACATTTACTATACTGCAAAATCAATATATTCCACTAATATTTAATTCTCTATATATTTATATAAACACACCTATATATATATATATATATATATATATATATATATATATATATATATATATATATATATATATATCTATCACCAGGATATTGAATTTCAGAGTTTGTCCAGCAGCAACCTGCTGGATTACCTCCTCTGTTTGTTTTATGTTCACTGGTTCATTCTCTGTTATCATTAGAGGGAAGTGATGTTTAAGGGAAGTTGGGCACGAATGTCAAAAATGGCTTGGTAGAAGATTGTGCAGAGCGAAACTGTAGGAGGCTGGACTGGCTTATAGTGAGTACCAAGGTGTACTTGCACCTTGCACCAGGCCCAGTTATCCCTTATTAGTGTATAGGGTGTCTAGCAGCTTAGGCTGATAGATAATGGTAGCTTAGCAGAGCAGCTTAGGCTGAACTAGGAGACGTGTGAAGCTACTACAGTACCACTTAGTGTCATATGCACAATATCATAAGAAAACACAATACACAGTTATACTAAAAATAAAGGTACTTTATTTTTATGACAATATGCCAAAGTATCTTAGAGTGTACCCTCAGTGAGAGGATAGGAAATATACACAAGATATATATACACAATAGCAAAAATATGCAGTATAGTCTTAGAAAACAGTGCAAACAATGTATAGTTACAATAGGATGCAATGGGGAAACATAGGGATAGGGGCAACACAAACCATATACTCCAAAAGTGGAATGCGAACCACGAATGGACCCCAAACCTATGTGACCTTGTAGAGGGTCGCTGGGACTATTAGAAAATAGTGAGAGTTAGAAAAATAACCCTCCCCAAGACCCTGAAAAGTGAGTGCAAAGTGCACTAAAGTTCCCCTAAGGACAAAAGAGTCGTGTTAGAGGAATAATGCAGGAAAGACACAAACCAGCAATGCAACAACTGTGGATTTCCAATCTAGGGTACCTGTGGAACAAGGGGACCAAGTCCAAAAGTCACAAGCAAGTCGGAGATGGGCAGATGCCCAGGAAATGCCAGCTGCGGGTGCAAAGAAGCTTCGACTGAACAGAAGAAGCTGAGGTTTCTGCAGGAACGAAAAGGGCTAGAGACTTCCCCTTTGGTGGACGGATCCCTCTCGCCTTGGAGAGTCGTGCAGAAGTGTTTTTCCGCCGGAAGGACGCCAACAAGCCTTGCTACACGCAAATTGTGCGTTTGGCGTTTTTGGACGCTGCTGGGGCCCAGGAGGGACCAGGAGGTCGCAAATTGGACCTGAAGAGAGAGGGGACGTCGAGCAAGACAAAGAGCCCTCACTGAAGCAGATAGCACCCGGAAAAGTGCCAGAAACAGGCACTACGAGGATGCGTGAAACGGTGCTCGCCGAAGTTGCACAAAGGAGTCCCACGTCGCCGGAGACCAACTTAGAAAGTCGTGCAATGCAGGTTAGAGTGCCGTGGACCCAGGCTTGGCTGTGCACAGAGGATTTCTGCCGGAAGTGCACAGGGGCCGGAGTAGCTTGCAAAGTCGCGGTTCCCAGCAATGCAGCCCATCGAGGTGAGGCAAGGACTTACCTCCACTAAACTTGGGCTGAAGAGTCACTGGACTGTGGGGGTCACTTGGACAGCATCGCTGGATTCGAGGGACCTCGCTCGTCGTGCTGAGAGGAGACCCAAGGGACCGGTAATGCAGCTTTTTGGTGCCTGCGGTTGCAGGGGGAAGATTCCGTCGACCCACGGGAGATTTCTTCAGAGCTTCTGGTGCAGAGAGGAGGCAGGCTACCCCCACAGCATGCACAAGCAGGAAAACAGTCGAGAAGGCGGCAGGATCAGTGTTACAGAGTTGCAGTAGTCGTCTTTGCTACTATGTTGCAGGTTTTCAGGCTTCCAGCGCGGTCAGCGGTCGTTTCCTTATCAGAAGGTGAAGAGAGAGATGCAGAGGAACTCGGCTGAGCTCATGCATTCGTTATCTAAAATTTCCCCAGAGACAGAGGCCCTAAATAGCCAGAAAAGAGGGTTTGGCTACCTAGGAGAGAGGAAAGGCTACTAACACCTGAAGGAGCCTATCAGCAGGAGTCTCTGACGTCACCTGGTGGCACTGGCCACTCAGAGCAGTCCAGTGTGCCAGCAGCACCTCTGTTTCCAAGATGGCAGAGGTCTGGAGCACACTGGAGGAGCTCTGGACACCTCCCATGGGAGGTGCAGGTCAGGGGAGTGGTCACTCCCCTTTCCTTTGTCCAGTTTCACGCCAGAGCAGGGGCTAAGGGTTCCCTGAACCGGTGTAGACTGGCTTATGCAGAATTGGGCACATCTGTGCCCAACAAAGCATTTCCAGAGGCTGGGGGAGGCTACTCCTCCCCTGCCTTCACACCATTTTCCAAAGGGAGAGGGTGTCACACCCTCTCTCAGAGGAAGTTCTTTGTTCTGCCATCCTGGGCCAGGCCTGGCTGGACCCCAGGAGGGCAGCTGCCTGTCTGAGGGGTTGGCAGCAGCAGCAGCTGCAGTGAAACCCCAGGAAGGGCAGTTTGGCAGTACCAGGGTCTGTGCTACAGACCACTGGGATCATGGGATTGTGCCAACTATGCCAGGATGGCATAGAGGGGGCAATTCCATGATCATAGACATGTTACATGGCCATATTCGGAGTTACCATTGTGAAGCTACATATAGGTAGTGACCTATATGTAGTGCACGCGTGTAATGGTGTCCCCGCACTCACAAAGTTCAGGGAATTGGCTCTGAACAATGTGGGGGCACCTTGGCTAGTGCCAGGGTGCCCTCACACTAAGTAACTTTGCACCCAACCTTTACCAGGTAAAGGTTAGACATATAGATGACTTATAAGTTACTTAAGTGCAGTGTAAAATGGCTGTGAAATAACGTGGACGTTATTTCACTCAGGCTGCAGTGGCAGGCCTGTGTAAGAATTGTCAGAGCTCCCTATGGGTGGCAAAAGAAATGCTGCAGCCCATAGGGATCTCCTGGAACCCCAATACCCTGGGTACCTCAGTACCATATACTAGGGAATTATAAGGGTGTTCCAGTAAGCCAATGTAAATTGGTAAAAATGGTCACTAGCCTGTTAGTGACAATTTGAAAGTAATGAGAGAGCATAACCACTGAGGTTCTGGTTAGCAGAGCCTCAGTGAGACAGTTAGGCACCACACAGGGAACATATACATGCACACCTATGAGCACTGGGGCCCTGTGTGACAGGGTCCCAGTGACATATACATATAGGCCACAAACCTATGAGCACTGGGGTCCTGACCAGCAGGATCCCAGTGACACATAACAACCATACTGAAAACATAGTGTTTTCACTATGAGCACTGAGGCCTGGCTATCAGGATCCCAGTGAGACAGTGAAAACAGTGACAAACATCCTGACATACACTCACAAACAGGCCAAAAGTGGGGGTAACAAGGCTAGAAAGAGGCTACCTTCTCACAGAAACACATTGCCAATAAAGCGTTTTCAGAACTCTGTGAAGGAGTGCGATTCATTGGTGTTCATATATATGAGCGTGGTGCCTTATTGTTTTATATATATATATATATATATATATATATATATATATATGTATATATATATATATATATATATATATATATATATATATATATATACACTAATCATGTTTACATTAGCCCCCCCGAACTGCCCCTAACATAGTAATGAATATGTTCAATTACAAATTCAAATTTTTCCTCGAAAATCAAATCAATAGTCCAAGTATTCCTTAGGTTTTCTTGTTTATTGGTCGTCTCTCAAACAGATCCAAATGTATCCACGATTGACACATATCCATATAGCTCATGTTCTCCTTAACTTCATACAGATCACGTAGCCAATATGTCTTTTGTTGTAATGGCAGTAAGCTGAAGACTTTGTCAGGGATACTACATATACAGTATATATATATATATATATATATATATATATAGAGTATAAAAAACATTAGAACAGAATTTGTTACAAATCTTGACACAACCAGATCAGTGTGTCATTTTTCCCTTACAATGTGCACAAGAGAGAAACAAATGCATCTCCAGGAAACCCAAGAGTTATGGTAACACCATGTCAGGAGAAGTAAGAAAGTGAGTTCAAAACTGAAAGAAAAAATCCTTAGTTACCAACAGTGAGTCTCCCTATGCCCCTTGAGTGTCAATATATGATTCATCAATAGAGCTCATGTCAATACAGAGAAAAAACACGCTAATATTCTGACCAAAACCATAGTAATTCAGGTTACAATTAAAATATTGTAATCCAACTCCAGAACCACAAGTTAATTGATACTGTATGCTGTTCCTGTGGGGGGGGGGGGCGGCAACCATACATCCATCAACATATTTAAAAACAAAAAATCAAATCACTTATAACAGTGCTCAATTGCCAAAGACCACTATGTAGTGTTCATACCAAAATCATGGCATTCCAACTTCAAAATGAATCCTGCTTGGCTCCTCACTAGAAACATATGTCCCAAGCTTTTATTAAAGTAAAGTCTGAAATTACGATGAAAAGTAGAGAAAAGGAAATCAGCACTGTTAGAAATGGGGTCTTTGGTTGGCAGTCAGGTTACCCCCTGTCCGAGCAAGGACCCTCACTCTAGTCAGGGTAAGTCACACATAATCCAAATTATCCTGTGCCCACCCTCTGGTAGCTTGGCACTGAGCAGTCAGGCTTAACTTAGAAGGCAATGTGTAAAGTATTTGTGCAATAAATCATACAATACTAACATACAACACCACAAAAATACACCACACAGTGTTTAGAAAAATATATAATATTTATCTGGATAAATGCAGGTCAAAACCATTAAAGATGAAATAGGCAAATGTAGAGATATCAAGCGTCTTAGAGTTGAAATATTACTGTAAAAGCAATAAAAAGTGTCTTAGGTTCTCCTAGTGTCTCTTGCACGGCAAAGTACCTGGTTTGTGCTGAAAAATCCTTGCAAGGGACCACGGAGGAGGAGATGCGTGGAAAACGGTGAATGTGCGTCAGTTTCGCCCCTTCGCACACAGACTTGCGTCGTTACTTTCCACACGGGGAAGACGTTGCGTCGCTTCCCAGTGTGTGGAATTGGACCCTCTTCGGGTTGCGGGGTTTTCAGACGCCCTGGGGATGATGCGTGGAATCCTGGGCTTGCGCAGCGAAGTCACAGGGGCTGCGTCAATTCCGGTAGGCGATGCATGGAATTTTCTTCCGCATGGCAGGAGCTGCATCGATTCCTCACAGGAAGTCAGGCAGCGTCGTTCTGAGTCGGCTTGCGTCGATCCAGTAGGGCCGTGTGTCAAAGTTCCGGTCACGTCGCTGGCACTGCGTCGATCTTCTGTCACAAAGTCAGGCTGTGTCCCTCTGGACTCGGCGTGCAGTGAATTTTTCACAGCGAGCAGGCTGTGCGTCGTTCTTGGCAGGCGGTGCATCGAATTTTCACCACACGGGGATTTCAGCTGCAGGAGAGAAGTCATTTTGGCCCTGAGACTTCAGGGAACAGGAGGCAAGCTCTGTCCTAGCCTTTGGAGAGCACTTCTGCAGCACAGCAAGAGAGCAGCAAGACAGCAGGGCAACAGCAAGACAGCATTCCTCTTCAGAAAGCAGTCAGGTGGATCCTTTAGGCAGCCAGGCAGTTCTTCTTGTCAGGGTGCAGGTTCTGGTTCAGGTTTCTTCTGCAGGAAGTGTCTGATGTGATAGGGCAGAGGCCCTGTTTTTATACTCAAATGTGCCTTTGAAGTGGGGGTGACTTTAAAGAGTGGCATAGAAGTGCACCAGGTCCCCTTTCAGTTCCATCCTGTCTGCCAGGGTCCGAGTAGGGAGTATGGCAGTCCTTTGTGTGAGAGCAGGCCCTCCACCCTCCCAGCCCAGGAAGACCAATTCAAAATGCAGATGTATGCAAGTAAGTATCCTGTGTTTGGGGTGTGTCTGAGTAAATGCACAAGGTGCTGTCAACTAAACCCAGCCAGACGTGGATTGTAAGGCACAGAAAGATTTAAGTGCAGAGAAATGCTCACTTTCTAAAAGTGGCATTTCTAAAATAGTATTATTAAATCCAACTTCACCAGTCAGCAGGATTTTGTATTACCTCTCTGGTAAATATGACCTTCCTACTCCTTTCAGATCAGCAGCTACCACTCACACAATATATTAGAGCAGCCCCAATGTTAGCCAATGAAGGGAGCAGGCCTCACAGCAGTTTACAAATGGATTTAGGAGTTTTACAATACCAGGACAAAATAGAAATACAATACAAATGCAAAATGTCACACAGTATATTTGTCACTGTACACATGATACACAACACACACAAGGCCTAAGCTTTCCACTTCTTAGAACCTTAATGCCTTCCTCATATACATATGTTTACCAATCAGCTATATGAACAGCAACCTCATGTCCATTTAACTCCATGAACTGTCTGTGATTCAATGCATAAAATCTCAAGCCACGTGTGCAGGAGAAGGTAGTGGCTGTAACCCCAATAATATTGTCACATCTGCATGACTGCATATCAATATGGTAATGAAAAGGATTGGCCTGAATGACCGGACTAGGTCAGCACTTAATTTTCTCCAGAACATCTTTTTTTTGGATTTGTGATGCATCAAAATATATAGTGTAAATGCATTTTATAGCTCTAAAATGGCGGCACCCTAACCTACTCAATTAGGCATTGTGAACTGCACCCCAACCATTGGCGGAAGTTGACATGGTAGCAGGCATATGCTACGTGGCAGACACTGCCATAGGATAACATTGCTGCCTATGGTGGTCTTGGGCCAATATCAGTGTCCGCGGGCAGTGACGGTCATCTACATTGCAGACGTCACCACCATTTTCTGCTGAATTTCTCACTTGCCTCCTGACACTGCTGCCAGTAAGAACTCCATGACCTGAGCTGCTGTGTGCCACCTCTGGGAGCAATCATGCCATGTCCAGCAGGTGATAGAGCCACTGCTTTCTCACCAGAAGAGCTGGAGAAGCTGGTGGAAGAGGTTCTGCCCTTTGTATGGACAGCTCTATAGTGCACCAGAGGAGCAGGTAAGTGCACTTTGTGCACACTCCCCATGTACCTCTACTTATCTCATCTTTACTTAGGCTGGGCTTTTGCCGAGTTTGTCACCTGCTGTCTACCAAGCCCTTTTTTGTGCAGTAAGTGCGTTTGAATGATTGGTTGAATGGGCATGTATCCAAGTGAAAGCTTTGAACTTGTGAGAAAATATGGCGATTGTGAATTAAGTTTTCCCTGACCCAACTTGGGTTGAATGCACATGGCTAGGTCAGGTGTCATCACAGCCATACCCAGGCAAATGTTTCCAGGAAACTTTTGTAAAGTGTAGTCACATGTGCGTGCATGACAGGAGGAGGGTTGATGGCATGTCATATGTGTGGGTTGCCCCCCATTTGTGCTCATTCTCTATTTACACATATGTCTGTGGCCACATCTGGCCTTGTTGGACTGTTGAACTGAAGCCGGGTAATGATTCACTATGTCCCTCAGATCTGGACATAGGCACCCATTGTAAAATGGCTGAGGACTACATAATGTACTCTGATGCCCGAGATTAGTAGGACATGGAATGATGTGTAGTTCTGTCTGCTCATCCTGCCTGTGTATGTTTGTTCACCACAAAACAAGACATCTGTCCTGGTATTGTTTCCCTTTTGCACTGCAAATGTGACACTGGGCCCACTCCCTGTTTTCCTGGACAGCATGTGATGGTGTCAAATCATGCCTCTCTGCATATGAACAGCTTCTTAGGCCCATGTCCACTAATTACTATGGGATTTGCTTTGGGGGCAGGCTCACTATATGTGTCTGATATGCTCAAATCATCTCAAACCATATGTGTCACATATCCATGACAGATCCCTTGAGCACTCAACCCTGTTGTCTCTATCATGCAGCTCTGATGTGTCCAGTGCATGCACCTTTTATTTAGGACATTGCACATCTGCAAGCATTGTGCTGTTGTGTGATATGCCATGATTGTGGAGTCTAGGTATATGGTGTTGAAGTTGGACATGTACAATACTGGTATTTACCTATAGTGTCATGGTTTCTGTGTACACACATGTGTGGATATGCGTACCTACTGAATAATGTGACACTGAAACCCCCATCCCCGAAGTAGCATGTGCCTGCATCTCTCTCAGCACATGTGCACAGATGGACAGGATTGCCTCTATGTCTGCTCTACATGTCACTCTCTTCCATGTGGTTAAAGTACAATCGGTCTGTCAGTACGCGTGTTTTTACATCTTATGACTATTGGTAGCATGTGATATTTGGAAATAGTGTAGCTTTTTGTAAATTTTTTGCAGTGAGGTTTAGCTGTCACTTGCCTCTTTGTGGGATGTGTTCCATCGTGCATCAATGTGATTTGATCATGCCATGTTCCACAAATGTCACTGTATTTATAACTGGTCAATGGAGGGCCTGAGTTGTGGGGTATGTAGTGCACCCTATTGGAAGTGTTTGCAGTAACTTACTTGTATACAATGACTACTATGTGCCACAGGTGGACAGGAAGGTTAAGACAGGATGTTCTAGGGCTAGAACACTGACATGTATGTGACACTGATTTCTTGTCTTGTTTTTATGCCTCCTTGCTGGTCAACACCCATCAGAAGAAGAGGATATGGAGAGCCATTGCCAAGAAGGTACGGACCCTAGGGGCCTACAGCCAGCAGGGCACCCACTGTCAGAAGAGGTTGGAGGAACTAAGACACTGGGCCTGGAAGATTGCAGAGGCCCAGCTAGGGATATCCTCCCAACAGGGACAGGGTGCCCGTCAGACCATGGTCCCCCTAATGGCCAGCATTCTGACAGTGGCTAACCCAAAGTTGGATGGGCATTTGAGGGCAGCACAGCATCCACAAGGGGGTGAGTACATATATATATGAGACATACTTGAGCCTTTGCCAGATGATTGAGTGAGGGACAGACTGCTCCCTCTTACAATCTGCCATTTGTCATATATCACACATCTTCTGGCATCAAATTGGTGTAGACAGGCCATGTGTTCTCAACTGGTGTGCCCATCCTATTGGAGCTTGGTCCTAGGACTAAACAATGGTGAACCCTCAGTGTGATTGTCTAGAGTGGAGCACATATGACTGTGCTTAGTGTCCATATATTTTTTTCAAGAACCCTGGTGGTTTTAGATTACCAACAACAGATTACTCCTGACAAATGTTACACTCAAAAGGTAAGTAGGATGTGGGCCACTGTCCTCTGTCATGTGTCTGGGGATATGTGTAGCTTGACATATGCAACCTAGCGGCAGGTTTTCACCGTTGCATGTTGGGGGCTTGTGCCTCACTGCAGTCTGTGATGCATGTGACATCATTGACTTGGTAAAAGTCTTGGTAGCTGTAGCAAGGTACTTCCCCTCTGTAAGTGGGGAATGTGCATTGTCATGGGTGTATATCATTAGTGTAGCTAACATTCTTTGTGCCTATGTGTCAGCATGTACTCCATTTCCAATAGGGCACATATTGATGCATGAGATGTAGGCATGTGGTAGCCATGCAGATGGCATGATGTCTTAAATCTCTCACATATATGTTCAAAAGATCTTGTTGTCATTATGATACATCTGCAATGGTTGTCCGTTTACTGTGATGCCCCAGACAGGACTGTGTCACCATCATATGTAGTCAGACAGATACATTCATGCCTCATAGTATGTTGTGTGTCATGTGTAATATCAGTAGCCATGATGGACAGGAAAGGTAGGGGCAGGGTGTTGATCCACTTGATGATGATTTATACCCTTTATGTGATATGATGGATGTGGGTCCACAGAACATGTGTGTTGATTGGGAATTGTGTCCTGTCTGTATGGATGCATGAGGGATTGACTTGTAGTGATGTTTTGTATGATATGTGTTGGACCTGGCTTTTTGACAGGGACATCCCCAAACTTTTTGCCTCCTTCCTCCTATTTTTTCTGACCTGTTGTTGTTGGCTTTTGACCTCTGAGCACTTTACCACTGCTAACCAGTGCTAAAGTGCATATGCTCTCTGTGTAAATTGTACTATTGATTGGTTTATCCATGATTGACTATTTAATTTACCTGTAAGTCCCTAGTAGAGTGCACTACATGTGCCTAGGGCATGTAGATTAAATGCTACTAGTGGGCCTGCAGCACTGGTTGTGCCACCCACCTCAGTAGCCCCTTAACCTTGTCTCAGGCCTGCCATTGCAAGGCCTGTGTGTGCAGTTTCACTGCCACTTCGACTTGGCATTTAAAAGTACTTGCCAAGCCTAGAACTCCCCTTTTTCTACATATAAGTCATCCCTAATGTGTGCCCTAGGTAACCCCTAGAGCAGGGTGCTGTGTAGGTAAAAGGCAGGACATGTACCTGTGTAGTTATATGTCCTGGTAGTGTAAAACTCCTAAATTCGTTTTTACATTACTGTGAGGCCTGCTCCCTTCATAGGCTAACATTGGGGCTGCCCTCATACACTGTTGAAGTGGCAGCTGCTGATCTGAAAGGAGCAGGAAGGTCATATTTAGTATGGCCAGAATGGTAATACAAAGTCCTGCTGACTGGTGAAGTCGGATTTAATATTACTATTCTAGAAATGCCACTTTTAGAAAGTGAGCATTTCTTTGCACTAAAATCTTGTTGTGCCCTTCAATCCACGTCTGGCTAGGTTTAGTTGACAGCTCCTTGTGCATTCACTCAGACACACCCCAAACACAGGGTACTCAGCCTCACTTGCATACATCTGCATTTTGAATGGGTCTTCCTGGGCTGGGAGGGTGGAGGGCCTGCCCTCACACAAAGGACTGCCACACCCCCTACTGGGACTCTGGCAGACAGGATTGAGCTGAAAGGGAACTTGGTGCATTTCTTAGAGACTCTTTGAAATCACCCCCACTTCAAAGGCACAACTTAGTATAAAACAGGGCCTCTGCCCTACCTCATCAGACACTTGCTGGAGAAGAAACCGGAACCAGAAACCACATCCTGCCAAGAAGAACTGCCTGGCTGCTCAAAGGACTCACCTGTCTGCTTTCTCCAAAGGACTGCTGTCTTGCTGTTGCCCTGCTGCCTTGCTGAACTCTTGTCTGGCTGTGAAAGTGCTCTCCAAGGGCTTGGATAGAGCTTGCCTCCTGTTCCTTGAAGTCTCAGGACCAAAAAGACTTCTGCCTTTCACGTGGACGCTCCGTGCGCCGAAAATTTCGACGCACAGCTTGTTTCGCGGCGAGAAAAACGCCGCACACCGACGCTGATCAACGCGACGCCCTCGGGACGATCGAGACTTCGACGCACAACCTCGCAAGGACAAAGCCGCCCGACTTCCAAGGAGAAATCGACGCGACGCCTACCGTGAGTGCGAAACTTTGACGCACGGCCTCGCAAGGACAACGTCGCCCGACTTCCAAGGAGAAATCGACGCGACGCCTGCCGTGAGACCAAAATTTCGACGCACGGCCTCGCAAGGACAACGCCGCCCGACTTCCAAGGAGAAATCGACGCGACGCCTACCGTGAGATCGAAACTTCGACGCGCAGCCCCGCAGAACGACGCGCAGCCGGAAAATAAGCCGGAGAATCCACGCACAGACCCGGGACATCTGGTAATCCCCGCGATCCACAAAAAGAGACTGTCTGCGCGCCGGAAAACGACGCCCGACTTCCCCGCGTGGAAAAGAACGACGCAAGTCTGTGTGTGCTGAGGAGAAATCGACGCACACACCCCTTTTTCCACGCATCTCTTCTCCGGTGGCCCTCAGAGGAGATTTCCCACCAGAAACCAGGTACTCTGTGCTTGAAAGACACTTTATTGCTTTTTAAAGACTTAAAGACACTTAATATCACTTTTCAGTGATATCTTTACAAATTCGTATTGCAACTTTGATCGTTTTGACCTACAAGTACCCAGATAAATATTCTATATTTTTCTAAACACTGTGTGGTGTAATTTTGTGGTGTTATACTATGGTGTTGTATGATTTATTGCACAAATGCTTTACACATTGCCTTCTAAGTTAAGCCTGACTGCTCGTGCCAAGCTACCGGAGGGTGAGCACAGGCTGATTTTGGATTGTGTGTGACTTACCCTGACTAGAGTGAGGGTTCTTGCTTGGACAGAGGGCAACCTAACTGCCAACCAAAAACCCCATTTCTAACATTGGTGATCAGCGGTGAGGATAGGACTTGTGTTTGTGCAGTGACATACAGTAGCTAAGTATTTCACTACCTACCCACAGTGGAAGGTCAACTTGATTTTTCATCTTTTTTTTGGCTCTTGGTTCTCTGATGTCCTCCTGGATATACTATTGATATTTTGGACTTTGGATTTTGGTTTTTGCTGATAAGATCTTATCAAAATGGGATTGCTTACCTACTCATTCTTTGTTCGTACTGACCACCTCACTAAGGCTGACCTAAGGAAGCTTTGCAGACAATGGGGCCTTCCTGTAGCAAGGAGATCTACTAAAGCGGAGATGCTCCATCACTACATAGTCTGGGGGGAGGAAAGATGGGCAGAGAGAGAGGCAGCAAGAAACCAAATGACTAAGTACCCCTCAGATGAGGAGGAAGACTACTCAGATGAGGAGGAAGGCTACTCAGAGTTGGACAGTGACCCAGAAATAGATGAATGGCTCCGAAGTCAAAGGCGACAGGAGCAACAATTAGAGGAGTATCTTGCAGAGGTTGAGGCAAAAAGACTTTTAGCCCTGGAAGAAGAAAAGATTGCAGCTCAAGAGCTGAGCTGTAAAGAGCTGAAACTGGAGGCCGGAAGGGCTGAGTCCAGTTCAGATGGTGGCAGCAAAAATCTTGCATCTAGTACTGCTGAAGAAGGGCACAAGCCCAGAGATGTGGTGCCCAACTTGAAGAAGGGAGTTGACACACCCCAGGCAGTTCAAGGGTATGAGGTAGTCCCCGTTATGCACAGGGTCCCTGAGAAGGATTGGGGAACTGGCACAGGGAGTCATATTCCTACTGGGGGGAGGGACACTTTACTGACTCTAGCAGAGAGTGACAGAGAAAAGGGTTCCCCCCTGGTGGACGTCCTGGATATAGAGTGTAGAGACATCCCAGAAGAGTTTGGGTTGAGTGTCAGGGACAGACAGATACTGTCTCACCAGTCTCAGGAGGGTGAAGTAGAGTGCTTTTCCAAGGTTGAGTTACTGGGTGGTTGGGTGAAGGGTACTGTGGTTAATACATGTGAAGGGCAGAGTGATGTAATTGCTGGAGAGCATATGTCTGGTCCTTATTTTCCAGAGCT